>NC_064920.1:1068277927-1068924927 GCF_023897955.1 Schistocerca gregaria | reverse complement strand
TTCGATATTGACAGTTCCTCAGGAGAGCAACAACAAAATTACCCTGAACAGGAGACACGTCAGTTACTTCTGGGCCCCTTACACAGAATTCTGATACAGCATGCGTCACTGATGGAACGTCGTGACTCTAAATGTCTCTAATTACGACTACTCAGCGACCACTTTAAGATAATATTTGTCCAAATTATACACACTTCAAGAGTATACCTTTAACGAAATAAAAACAAAATTAGAAAAACATCATTCTTTTCACACAGTTCTCGTAATTCCACTACATGTTCTTTATTATTCAACATATATTTTAGTAATTGATTATTTCATTAGTTTCTTTCATTATGTAGTAAGTTCATTAGTTTCTTTCATTATGTAGTAAGCATGTACAGTAGAAGAACAACAGTATTGTATGTTTCAGTAGGCAACATAACAAAAGGAAAGTTCCGCATTCAATAATGATAGAAACAGTGATGTTCTGGTACAGAGCTGAACAAATAAATGATATTATGCATTCAATAGTTATTATCACATTTCACCATCCTTTGTCGTAATACAGGGCGCGCAGTTTGAGAACTTGATTCATTCTAGAGGTAAGTTCGAATATATAGGTATGAAAGTTCCAGGGGTAGATCTGAAATCTTGGTCGGAACTTGTGAGTTGGAGCTATTTTTAATTTATTTTTGGCACAATGCGTCCCAGTCAATGGAGGCCTTATGAGTGTGCGAGTATCTGAAAGTGTACCTCTATGCCGACAAGGTGAAGTCTAAAAGCGACTGCGCGAAATTAAGGAAAATACGTTTACACGTATGTCCAAAATAGTATGAGTATGTCCATTATTTTTACTCATATCAGTTTTTTATTATTTATTTATTTTACAAATTAATGATTTTTGAAAACTATTCAGATTCTAGACACTTTTACGATTTTTTCTCAAGGTCGTTAATTGTCGCTCGCTCACGTACGCGAATACCTCAATAAGTGATGGGTTGAAGAGGTTTTGTCAAGGCTGTAGTGCAACTGCGGGTTTTGGTGTACTACTTATAAAAATATTGTACTTTCAAGTATTGAACTAGTTACTGAAAGGTAATGTTGAAATTTTAAAAAAATATCCGTGTGCACTTAGCGGTTTTTTTTTTTTAATCAAGTTACTGGCGAAATGATAGAGTATTGCAGCCACTCACACATGAACGCAGCATCGCTGCTGTCAAAAGACGCCAGGGAAGCGCACACGTTTGGCCCAGGGACGCTTACCTGAAAACAAAGAAAGAAAAAAACGTCTTCACTTCAGTACACGCAAATACCAGTGTTACATATAACATGACTAACGCTATCGCCAGCACTTACAGAACTCACAGGCACGCCAACAGTAGTCAACTACGCGAAACCCTATTTCCTCTCTTAACATGTACTAACAGCTATGGAAATTTGGAGGCACGGTGAACTCCTCGCTTCTAGACTCTTGTACAGCGTTATCCAATACCGCATCAATAACTGCTACAGAAAATGCCTTCGCAGGGGTATCTAGACACGGAGAAATTCTGTAACACATTTATCTGTAGTTAATTTAGTTAATCTGCTGCATTTCGTATGTTAACTATATAGGCAACTTCAATGCGGTTATTCGTTTGTACAGCTCTTTGGGCATGTTTTTTCAGCGTTTAGAGACTGCGCTAGAAGGCATTGTCATTTTGTCGCGTATATAGTGGCGGATTATATCCGCTTCAAAATTTATGATCCGTAATATTCTTGTAATAATACAATTGCTCTCCGTAATGTTCAGGCACTGCCGTGCAAAATTACGTTAGTATAAGTTTTAGAGTCTTTAGTTAGAAGAGTATCTCAACTTTTACAATCACCACTGCCAACATTTCAGTTTGGGTTACCCATCGCTTTCTCTATCTGCTCAGATGCTCGTCCCTCTTATTTTCTGTAGTAGCTTACCGTTATTCGTTCTTATATTGTTTCCTCCCCCCATGAACCATGGAACTTGCCGTTGGTGGGGAGGCTTGCGTGCGTCAGCGATACAGATAGCCGTACCGTAGGTACAACCACAACGGAGGGGTATCTGTTGAGAGGCCAGAGAAACGTGTGGTTCCTGAAGAGGGGGCAGCAGCCTTTCCAGTAGTTGCAAGGGAAACAGTCTGGATGATTGACTGATCTGGCCTTGTAACAATAACCAAAACGGCCTTGCTGTGCTGGTACTGCGAACGGCTGAAAGCAAGGGGAAATTACGGCCGTAATTTTTCCCGAGGGCATGCAGCTTTACTGTATGATTAAATGATGATGGCGTCCTCTTGGGTAAAATATTCCGGAGGTAAAATCGTCCCGCACTCGGATCTCCGGGCGGGGACTACTCAGGAGGACGTCATTATCAGGAGAAAGAAAACTGGCGTTCTACGGATCGGAGCGTGGAATGTCAGATCCCTTAATTGGGCAGGTAGGTTAGAAAATTTAGAAATGGAAATGGATAGGTTAAAGTTAGATATAGTGGGAATTAGTGAAGTTCGGTGGCAGGAGGAAAAAGACTTCTGGTCAGGTGACTACAGGGTTATAAACACAAAATCAAATAGGGGTGATGCGGGAGTAGGTTTAATAATGAATACGAAAATAGGAATACGGGTAAGCTACTACAAACAGTATAGTGAACGCATTATTGTGGCCAAGATAGACACAAAGCCCACGCCTACTACAGTAATACAAGTTTATATGCCAACTAGCTCTGCAGATGACGAAGAAATTGAAGAAATGTATGATGAAATAAAAGAAATTATTCAGGTAGTGAAGGGAGACGAAAATTTAATAGTTATGGGTGACTGGAATTCGGTAGTAGGAAAAGGGAGAGAAGGAAACGTAGGTGTATATGGATTGGGGCTAAGAAATGAAAGAGGAAGCCGCCTGGTAGAATTTTGCACAGAGCACAACTCAATCATAGCTAACACTTGGTTTAAGAATCATAAAAGAAGGTTGTATACATGGAAGAACCCAGGAGATACTAAAAGGTATCAGATAGATTATATAATGGTAAGACAGAGATTTAGGAACCAGGTTTTAAGTTGTAAGACATTTCCAGGGGCAGATGTGGACTCTGACCACAATCTATTGGTTATGAACTGTAGATTAAAACTGAAGAAACTGCAAAAATGTGGGAAATTAAGGAGATGGGACCTGGATAAACTGAAAGAACCAGAGGTTGTACAGAGTTTCAGGGAGAGCATAAGGGAACAATTGACAGGAATAGGGGAAAGAAATACAGTAGAAGAAGAATGGGTAGCTCTGAGGGATGAAGTAGTGAAGGCAGCAGAGGATCAAGTAGGTAAAAAGACGACGGCTAGTAGAAATCCTTGGGTAACAGAAGAAATGTTGAAGTTAATTGATGAAAGGAGAAAATATAAAAATTCGGTGAATGAAGCAGGCAAAAAGGAATACAAACGTCTCAAAAACGAGATCGACAGAAAGTGCAAAACGGCTAAGCAGGGATGGCTAGAGGACAAATGTAAGGATGTAGAAGCTTATCTCACTAGGGGTAAGATAGATACTGCCTACAGGAAAATTAAAGAGACCTTTGGAGAGAAGAGAACCACTTGTATGAACATCAAGAGCTCAGATGGAAACCCAGTTCTAAGCAAAGAAGGGAAAGCAGAAAGGTGGAAGGAGTATATAGAGGGTCTATACAAGGGCGATGTACTTGAGGACAATATTATGTAAATGTAAGAGTACGTAGATGAAGATGAAATGGGAGATATGATACTGCGTGAAGAGTTTAAAAGAGCACTGAAAGACGTGAGTCGAAACAAGGCCCCCGGAGTATACAACATTCCATTGGAACTACTGACGGCCTTGGGAGAGCCAGTCATGACAAAACTCTACCAGCTGGTGAGCAAGATGTATGAGACAGGCCAAATACCCTCAGACTTCAAGAAGAATATAATAATTCCAATCCCAAAGAAACCAGGAGTTGACAGATGTGAAAATTACCGAACAATCAGTTTAATAAGCCACAGCTGCAAAATACTATCACGAATTCTTTACAGACGAATGGAAAAACTAGTAGAAGCCGACCTCGGGGAAGATCAGTTTGGATTCCGTAGAAATATTGGAACACGTGAGGCAATACTGACGTTACGACTTATCTTAGAAGAAAGATTAAGGAAAGGCAAACCTACTTTTATAGCATTTGTAGAATTAGAGAAATTTTTTGACAATGTTGACTGGAATACTCTCTTTCAAATTCTAAAGGTGGCAGGGGCAAAATACAGGGAGCGAAAGGCTATTTACAATTTGTACAGAATCCAGATGGCAGTTATAAAGAGTCGAGGAACATGAAACGGAAGCAGAGGTTGGGAAGGGATTAAGACAGGATTGTAGAATATCCCCGATGTTATTCAATCCGTATATTGAGCAAGCAGTAAAGGAAACAAAAGAAAAATTCGGAGTAGGTATTAAAATCCATGGAGAAGAAATAAAAACTTTGAGGTTCGCCGATGACTTCGTAATTCTGTCAGAGACAGAAAAGGACTTGGAAGAGCAGTTGAATGGAATGGACAGTGTCTTGAAAGGACGATATAAGATGAACATCAACAAAAGCAAAACGAGGATAATGGAATGTAGTCGAATTAAGTCGGGTGATGCTGAGGGAATTAGATTAGGAAATGAGACACTTGAAGTAGTAAATGAGTCTTGCTATTTAAGGAGCAAAATAACTGATGATGGTCGAAGTAGAGAGGATATAAAATGTAGACTGGCAATGGCAAGGAAGGCGTTTCTGAAGAAGAGAAATTTGTTAACATCGAGTATAGATTTAAGTGTCAGGAAGTTGTTTTAGACAAGAAGAGAAGTTTTCAAAATGTGGTGCTACAGAAAAATGCTGAAGATTAGATGGGTAGATCACATAACCAATGAGGAAGTATTGAATAGGATTGGGGAGAAGAGAAGTTTGTGGCACAACTTGACCAGAAGAAGGGATCGGTTGTAGGGCATGTTCTGAGGCATCAAGGGATCACCAATTTAGTATTGGAGGGCAGCGTGGAGGGTAAAAATCGTAGAGGGAGTCCAAGAGATGAATACACTAAGCAGATTCAGAAGGATATAGTTTGCAGTAGGTACTGGGAGATGAAGAAGCTTGCACAGAATAGAGTAGCATGGAGAACTGCATCAAACCAGTCTGAGGACTGGAGACAACAACAACAACAACAACAACAACAACATTGTTTTGTATACACCTTCGACTGTTTTCCTGAATTTTCCTTTTTAGGCACAGTTGTTACAAATCCCTTTTTATACAAAAGTCTTCCTTATCTTCCGTACCCTCTGCCTGTTCGAGACAGTAGAGGTGTAGATGCTGTCCTCGTGTTACTTCCCTGCAATAATTGAGTACTGATTGAAGCGAGCATTGCCTCGTCCAGGTTAGGGGTTCAGCAGTTCGGTGTCCACCTCAGTTGTTGAACTGTACTACACTCAACCTGTTTCCCTTAATTTCTGGAAAACTCTCGAAAATATTGCGTGTGTTGAATCTCTTCTATATAGGTACGGGCCGATACTGTACTCTCAGCAAAGGAGGTTCACATTCTTAGTGCTGTGCTAATGAAATTTCAGATGATAGAAGGCAGAACAGCTCAAACTAGAGCGAGATGTAAAGCTGCATCTGAACACTTTGCCAATGATGACGCATTTCAAAAAAATAAAGGCGATACTGTTACGCGTATGTCATAATAAAATTTGTTTGTATACAGGCAGACCTGACATGAAAATTATTAAAATGCCATCATGCGCAACTGAAGACGGCAGGACAACAAAACTTTACGTTGATATTCTTTCGAAGCCATACCCAGCGGGAGAACATCTGAGTCTAGAACTGGAAAATCGTAGGTAAAAGCTGGCAATGTAAAATTTAGGTAGGCCTGGAGGCATTCTCTGATGATTGCGACGGTTCGTGATAAACAGGAACCCTCCACCGCTGGCTTCAGCCATTGTATTGAAGTGAGTGTATATGACGATTGGTTGTACGGAATCATCACAGTAGAACGGGTCGACGTGGACATATGACAGAATGGCAGGAAAGAGCTTTCGTGTTTGAACGTGTCCATGACTATACCGTGTTGGTGTATCAGCCCGGACTGTCCAACATACACTCTAAGAAAGAAAAAAAAAAACGAGGGACTACGAAAATTATCTGAATGGGACGGAAATCGGTATATATGATGTTCATGTACAGAAAAAGAAATGATAATTTCAGAAAAGCTGATCAGTTCATTCAAGAGAAAGAGCTTCACAAATTGAGCACGTCAGTAGCGCGTTGGTCCAGCTCTGGCCATATGCAAGTAGTTATTCGGCTCGGCACTGACTGACAGAGTTGTTGGATGGCCTCCTGAGGGATAACGTGCCAAATTCTGTTCAATTAGTGTGTTAGATCGTCACAAACCAGAGCTGGTTGGAAGGCTCTGCCCATTATCCTTCAAACGTTCTCAAATAAGGAGAGACCCTGTGACCTTGCTGGCCAAGGCACGATGTGGCAAGCATGAAGAAAGCAGTAGAAACTCTCGCCAAGTGCGGAAAAGCATTATCTTGCTGAAATGTATGCCCAGGCTGGCTTGCTGTGAAGGGCGGCATCATCAACGTACCGCTGTGCTGCAATGGTGCCCAGACCACCACACCTGGTTGCCGGGCCGTATGAAGGGCGACAGTCAGATCCGCAGCGTCTCCAGGCGATCCAATTTTTCTGAAATTGTAATCATCTGTTTGTCTGTACATGACTTCACATCTACCGATTTCCGTACCATTCCGATAATGGCTTCGTGTTGTGTTTAGGTACTGTTTGTTATAGTGTATATACGAGAAATGGTGTACTACGCGCAGCAATGAAAGACGGTTATGACTATGAGCAATGGCGGTACAAAGATCCGAACAGACAGGTACTGTAGTCTAGTGCCACTCCTTATCAACGATATTCAACCAGACTGGAATCGCTGCTGCCAGCGTCTGCAGGTTCATCTCAACCAATTTCTGAGCGAATACTGCACGTAATGGACATTTTGGATCGCATATCACGCAAAAGGTTACGGCTCGCAGCGGCACATGAAGCTGCTCGCCTTCAATAGGCCGGACAAAACAGCAGTTGGGCAATAGCTGTTACACTCTTACACTGTGGTCCAATGAATCGCAAATTCGGCTCTTTTCAGATAAGGCAAGGCACGGAGTGCACCGGCGGTCCAGACAGTGTGTAGGATTCAGGTCAGGCAAGAGGTGTATCCAGGAAAAACACTTGTTTGGTAGCAGGGGCCAGAGGACGGTCGCGGGTCGTCCAAACCCGCCGGCGGCCTGTGTGCGCTCGCCTCCGCCCCGCGGAGCGTTAAGCGCGCTTCACGGCCGCGCGGGCCGCCAAACAAGGATTTTACGCGCTCTCGCTCCCGCGCACATCCCGATGAACTCGGCCGCCATGACTCGCGGATTAATTAATTGAGATGCACTTGACGTCAGTGCAGGCTCGTCAGTCCACCTCAGCTGTAGTGGCCAGAGTTCCGAAATCACTGGTGGCATGCGAGCGACTTTCTTTCTCTCTCGCTCTCTCTCTCGCTCTCTCTCTCGCTCTCTCAAAAATGTGTCGCACTAATAAGCGACGGGAGTTAAATAACTCGTGTTGAAATAAAGTGCCACTGTATCCTCACTGACAGCACAGTCACGCCCGACAGACAATGTTTTGGCAGAATGATCTGTGTGAGAAACCAGCTGCTCCTGTGGTAACACTACGGAGAAATGACTCGCACTTCGAAATGTGTTTGGACATCCGCTCTCCCTATCTCTGTTCAGGGGCAAACAGGTGACTGTCACTGTCCTGGAAGTCACCAAATTCACTTCGTAACTCATGTCAGGCAATGAAAAACCACCCTCCAATACTTACTGCTAGGAAGAATGACAGCTGCTACTGGTATGTGAACTGCATTTACACACTGAATCTCGCACGTAATTCTTACTCATAAAGTTTTGTACCTGTCAACCTAGTCCACTGAAATTCTCGAGGATTATTCAACCATGTAGCTGCGTTTACATGTCATCCAACTCCGCAAAATGGAAATGAGCACACGGCATTGTGGCCCGGGAGTCCCCCATTCGTAGAAGTTCGGCCGCCGAGGGATCGAACTCCGCAAAAGGCGCCAACTAGCCAGTACGTGGCAAGTAGCTATTGTCTTCCTCCAATCACTCCCAATAAAAGCGATCCACCAGAAATGATCCATAGACAAATAAATTACTGAGTATCTACTGAAAATTTCCTGTCAATATTAGCTGGTATGGTATATGTATGTACCATCGAATTACACATACAGGACGACATGAAAAGCGTCATATATTGGTTTTCGGACAAGTTATGTCGTTTCCAGATAATTTCAATGCCATTTTCACAAGAATCTTATGTACTACTGATGTAAATCCAAGTTTACAAGGTGTAAAAAATTACAGCTTGAATTGATAATCTAGATTTAGGCTATGCAAACCGAGCGAGATAGCGCAGTGTTTACCACACTGGACCCGCATTTCGGAGGACGACGGATCGAATGCCCGTATGTCCCTTCAGATTTAGGTTTTCTGTGCTTTCCCTGAATCGTTTACGGCAAAAGCCGAATGGTTGCTTTGAAAGGGCAATGCCGATTTCCTTCCCCATCGTTCCTTAATCTGAGTGTGTGGTCTGTCTCTAGTGACCTCGGTGTCAACGGAACGTTAAACACTATATTTCCTTCCTTATTTCATTCTACGCAATCTCTACAATATACGTAATGAAACAAAAAAATTAAATTAGGTGGCCTTGAGATTGAGATTAATAGTACCGTAGTTTCAGCTCGTGCGGGTACCGTTTCAACATTCTTGTGTGAAAAAGGACGATAATTCGAAAAGCCCGGAAGTAGCAAATAAAAGCCAAAAGATTTATGGCCTGTGACGGACGACAGTCACAGTAGAACTAGCTACACCAAATGACAGACAATGTCTGTGTATCCCAATATAGTTTGCTTCCGTAACAAAGCTATTCGCAGGCCGGAGTGGCCGAGCGGTTCTAGGCGCTTCAGTCTGTAACCTCGCGACCGCTACGGTCGCAGGTTCGAATCCTGCCTCGGGCATGGATGTGTGTGATGTCCTTACGTTAGTTAGGTTTAAGGAGTTCTAAGTTCTAGGGGACTGATGATATTAGAAGTGCTCAGAGCCATTTGAACCAAAGCTATTCATTTCACCAGTAACAGATATACCTTACAGGACAAACTGCTAGGTGGAGACCAAGAAACAGACTGCTCTACATTGGGAGTTGTTTTGATGCAGCTCTACGTTCCACACGCTTGCCAGTTATCCTCTTCATTTCAATGTAACTGCTGCATCCAGCGTAACTACCCGTCTTAAATCCTGCGCTTGTCATTCTTTCCTTCTCCACTACTGGCCATTAAAATTGCTACACCACGAAGATGACGTGCTACAGACGCGAAATTTAACCGACAGGAAGTAGTGCTGTGATATGCAAATGATTAGGTTTCCAGAGCATTCACACAAGGATCGCACCGGTGGCGACACCTACAACGTGCTGACATGTGGAAAGTTTCCAACCGATTTCTCATACAAAAACACCAGTTGACCGGCGTTGCCTGGTGAAACGTTGTTGTGATGCCTCGTGTAAGGAGGAGAAATGCGTACCATTACTTTTCCGACTTTGATAAGGGTCGGATAGTAGCCTATGATGATTGCGGTTTATCGTATCGCGACATTGCTGCTCGCGTTGGACGAGATCCAATGACTGTTAGCAGAATATGGAATCGGTGGGTTCAGGAGGGTAATACGGAACGCCGTGCTGGATCCCAGTGGCCTCGCATAACTAGTAGTCGAGATGACATGCATCTTATCCGCATGGCTGTAACGGATCGTGCAGCCACGTCTCGATCCTTGAGTCAACAGATGGGGACGTTTGCAGCAGCATGGACTATGAGCTCGGAGGCCGTGGCTGCGGTCACCCTTGTCGCTGCATCACAGACAGGAGCGCCTGCGATGGTGTACTCAACGACGAACCTGGGTGCACCAATGGCAAAACGTCATTTTTTCGGATGAATCCAGGTTCTGTTTACAGCATTATGATGGTCGCATCAGTGTTAGGCGACATCGCAGTAAACACACATTGGACGCGTGTATTCGTCGTCGCCATACTGGCGTGTCACCCGGCGTGATGGTATGGGGTGCCATTGGTTACACGTCTCGCTCACCTCTTGCTCGCATTCACGGCACTTTGAACAGTGTACGTTACATTTCAGATGAGTTACGACCCGTGGCGCTACCCTTGATTCGATCCCTATGAAACTAAATTTTTCAGCAGGGTAATGCACACCCGCATGTTGCACGTCCTGTACGGGCCTTTCTGGATACAGAAAATGTTCGACTGCTGCCCTGGCCAGCACATTCTCCACAACTCTCACCAATTGAAAACGTCTGGTCGATGGTGGCCGAGCAACTGGCTCGTCACAATACGCCAGTCACTACTCTTGGTGAACCGTGGTATCGTGTTGAGCCTGCGTGTAGAGCTGTACCTGTACACGCCATCCAAGCTCTGTTTGACTCAATGGCCAGGCGTATCAAGGCCGTTATTACGGCCAGAGGTGGTTGTTGTGGGTACTGATTTCTCAGGATCTATGCACCCAAATTGCGTGAAAATGTAATCACATATCAGTTCTAGTAAAATATATTTGTCCAAGGAATACCAATTTATCATCTGCATTTCTTCTTGGTGAAGCAATTTTAAGGGCCAGTAGTGTATCATCTCTTCAAATAGTTGTCAGCAACGATTGACGCAATGTGAGTCCAACCATTCCGTCTCCTTTGATTAAGTTATTTTTGATACACTTTTTCTCGTTGACTCCTTGCAAGTCGTCTTCCGCCTTTACTCCATCAACCCATCTGCGATTTAATAGCTAACTGTAAAAGCCCCGTTGTCAGTGTTTCCCACCATAGAGCTTTCCGCGGACATGTTTCTGACAAGGAGACCCTGTTGCCACCAGCTGGCTCGCTCGGTAAGACTTAAACGGCTGCAGTGCTGACTGATTCGCGCACGGCCGACCCCCCGCCAGCACCCAGTGCTTACGCCGGCGCCACGCCGCTGATTGCTTCGCGGAATCTTATCCCCGCTGCGAGCCGGGGCCGGCCCCTTAATAAGCAGCGCTATCGACCGCGAGTTTACACGAGCAGGCCCGCCAAGATGAAATGCACCCCACCCTCCAACCTTGTCAGCGGAGCGAGAAAAATGGTCGGAGGCGCTGCCAGTCGCGGCGATTTTTCTGCGAGTAAAGTGGAATAAAGAACCGCGCGAGGTGGCCCATTAATCTCGGTTTGCTGGCGCGCCCGGAGAAGAGATGCTTCACCGTTACTGCACCAACAATGGAAACGCAGGTAGCCGCGGTAGTGCCTGCTCCGCGTAACCTAGATCAACTGGCTAGACCACACATCTAGTCACATTAGTTTGTTTACTGCTTCCTGAAAATCTCAGCTCTTCTGCATCTAAAGCATCTGTATTGGATATCCTCTATATCAGCACTCCTCAAACTTTGTAGCTCAGGGGCCCAATACTGTAGGGCGACACCTCAGGTCGCATAGGTAAGGAAAGAGGGTGGTAAAATGGCCGCTCAAAGAGAAACTGGATTTTCACCAAACCATGATTATTGACTGAAGTTTACGACTTCGGATCTACATACCTTATTACAAGGTATTACACAAAATATTTTTAAGTGAAAAAGAAACTAATGAATAGAAACTACATGCGTTTTGCTGGTGTCTTAAATAGTGCCCAAATTTCCGGACCTAAGCGTGTACTGTGGCCAGCGCCATCGCAACAGGATCGTATTTTATTTTCTGATTTCAGACGCATTTTTGTGGATCTACATTCCCTTGTACGAAGGTAATCCCAAAAGTAAGGTATCCTATTTTTTTGTAAGTACATAGACCTGTATATTTCTACAATGGTTTACATCAGTTTACAGCTTGAACATTTAGCCATTTTTCGATATAATCACCATTTCTGTCAATATATTTTTGTAGATGCTGTGGCAGTTTTTATACACTCATGTCATACCAGCTCGCCGCTATGCTGTTTAGAAAGTAATGAACCTCTTCTTTCACCTCGTCGTCGGAGCTGAATCACTGCTACCACAATTAACGCTGAAAGATACTGTGAGACTCAAACGGGCAATTCAGAACCGGAGAAGAGGAATGTTGAGCAAGGGCGTACACATTCTCCATGACAACGCTCGCCCACGCATCGCTCAGCAAACCATTGCTCTCCTGCAACGGTTTCAGTGTAACATAATCACCCACCCACCCACCCACCCAGTATCCTGACTTGGCGCCCAGAACATTTGGCCGGAAAGCGATTAAGCACCGACGACGAGGTGAAGAAAGGTTCATAACATTCTCAACAGCATGGCGACGAGCTGGTATGATATGGGTATACAAAAACTGCCACAGCATCTGCAAAAATGCATCGACAGAAATGGTATTTATGTCGAAAAATAGCTAAATGTTCAAGTTGTAAACTGATGTAAACCATTGTAGAAATAAACAGGTCTATGTACTTATAAAAAAATAGGAGACCTTACTTTTGGGATTACCCTCGTATCTGAGAGAACGCCAAGTAGCAGCTGCAGACCGTTTTCAGTCGGACTTTTACATTAGCCCACACATAATAGGACAGAGACGATTTTAACCGATATAACTTCATTAACCCAACATTATCACAAAGGGCTAGAATGGCGAATGACGGCTTTCTTTACAAAAGTGTTTAGAAGTCAGTTTTACCTGTTGTATTACGCGTACTTTTTGGAAGTAATTAAATCTTATCGCGGTTAACACTTCGGTCACTTTCCCCGACCGAATGCCATTTTCCGCATTAGTGACGCACAGAAGCAACTTTCAGTCTGAAAGAACTAACAAGGTACTCATTTTTTGGCTGAGGAAAGTTGTTTAAACATTGATACAATTAAGATAATAAGAAATCCTGCTGGGGGAAGATCCGCAACTGAACATTATACCAGAGGCTGAAAGTAGCGCTTCAGTTGTAAAGTGTTTTCTTATCACACGACCTGTTTCGGGCTCTTGTAAGCCCATGTTCAGGTGTCGTAGCTGTGCTGTGGTCCCCGAGAGTCGCGGTGGTCGTGTACTAGGCGCGGTGTGCTTCCTATAGGTACCACTAAGTTACGACACTTGAAGAGGGTGGTAATAAAAGAACTTTACAACTGAAGTGGTATTTTCAACCTCTGGTCTAAGATAACCAGAATAATATAGATAATTTACCTTATATCAGATGACTCAAAATCAAAAAGCTTTTTACTAAGAAATAACAGAACGTGTTTCCTCTGTCAAACTCACTGACCACAATGATGCTATGTACCATCTGATATAATTAATGGGCAACGTACGTAAACCAATACATTGTATTAAATAATAACAGAAACTACGTAAGACACCACCACAGATGTCATTTTTCCTGTAGTCAGTGTATGGTATCACAGCAGCCTTCCTTACAGGTACCACATTTCAAGATACCCATCTCTATAACGCGCCTTCACTAATCTATGTTTTTTCCGTTCGAAATTTATGCCATAAAGCTGATCGGTAAAGTTGAACACGATCGCGAGGTGTCGGTACTGAGAGACAAACATCCCGCCCGCCCCCCACCCCCCTCTCAACCCTGCGGTGGCCACGCTACTTACCACTCTGCCCCTGAGCTAAGCGGCGAAGTTTATCTAGTACACGGGGGAACTCGCCTACGTCATTTAAAAGTAAAACTTTTTTTTTACTTTAAGTGTATTTTTGTTTCTTACTGGGTGAGAACATACACTCTTGGCAACGTCCTTGCCGCAGTGGATACACCGGTTCCCGTCAGATCACCGAAGTTAAGCGCTGTCGGGCGTGCCCGGCACTTGTATGAATGACCGTCCAGGTCGCCATGCGCTGTTGCACTCAGCCTCGTAATGCCAACTGAGGAGTTACTCGACCGAATAGTAGCGGCTCCGGTCAAAGAAAACCATCATAACGACCGGGTGAGCGGTGTACTGACCACACGCCCCTCCTATCCGCATCCTAATCTGAGGATGACACGGCGTTCTGATGGTCCCGATGGGCCACTTGTGGCCTCGCGTGGATCTGCACGGAGATAACTTGTCCTCCGATGTGTGATGGAGTTCGCAGCAGTTAGTGCTTTGCCTCCCATGCATGACGATGTAATGCGTCTTCACATGTAGATTGTCTTCTTGGGTGTCTCCTCAGCACAGTTCTGCAGTGCTAGCTATGCAGCAAGCAGGTGTGGCCAGCGGGTGGTGACGCTGCGCGGCAGTTTGCGGCCCAGCGTCCGGATTTGGGCGTTGTGTGACCGGCCAGCACGTTCGTAAAAGGTGCGAGCGGCCGCCTGGAAGAGGTCACGGAGCAGAGGTACTTCCGCGATGTCGTGAAGATGAGCGGTGGGGAAATCGTAAGGCAGGTGCAAGGCCAGCCGAAGGATGCGATTCTGCAGTGTCTCCAGCTTCTTCAGGTTCGTGTCGGCGGCGTTCCCCCAGACGACGGCGGCGTATCGGAGTACAGGGCGGAGCAGCGCCTTGTAGAGTGTGATGCCCAGCCGCGGTGGTAGTCGGGAGCCGGGGTTCAGCACCGGGTACAGGATGCGGAGCCGGTTCCGCACTTTGGCCTTCACTTCACGGATGTGCGGAACACACGTGAGTCGGCGGTCGATGGTGACGCCGAGGTAATGCGCCGTGGGACGCCAAGGGACAGGGCTGCCACCGACGGTGAGCGGTTGCAGACCTGCAGAACGAGTCGCCTGGTGACGATCAGGAACTGCGTCTTGGCCCCATTGAATTGTAGACGCCACTTGACGGCCCAGGCTGCCAGGGTGTCAACGGCGAGCTGCAGACGGCGGCGCATGACGGCGGCATTGAGGCTCCTCGTATATAGAGCCGTGTCATCCGCGTACAGGGCGAGCCGCACACGGTCGATCTTCGGCGCATCAGAAGTGTACAGCGAGTACAGGAGTGGTCCCAAGACCGAGCCCTGTGGCACACCGGCGTTGATGCGGCGGACGGAGGACAAGCCATGCGCGGCCCGCACATGGAAGGTCCTATCGGCAAGATAGGAACGGATGAGACGGACGTGCGACGTCGGGACCACAAGTTCGAAAAGTTTAAACAAGAGGCCGCGGTGGCACACACTGTCGAAAGCACGCGACACGTCCAGGAACACCACGCCGAAGAACTCGCGCTGCTCGAGGGCGACGAACGCATCTTCCACTAGCCGTAGGAGTTGGTGAACTACCGAGTGGCCCCTGCGAAAGCCGAACCGCTCTTCGGGCAGGAGGCCTTCCTCGTCAACGTGGCGCTGCAGCCTCCTGATGTACACCCTTTCACAGACCTTGGAGACGGCCGGCAGTAAACTAATAGATCTGTAGTTCACGGGCTGACGCAGATCCTTCCCCATCTTCGGAATCGCCACAATCTCTGCATGCTTCCAGGACTGAGGAAAACTGCAGGACCGGAGGATTACATTAAAGACGTCGGCGAGATGAGTGACAGCCACCGGCGGCAACTTCTGGAGTAGGGCGTTGGAAACTTCGTCTGGGCCCGCAGCTTTCCTGGGGTTCAGAGCTCGCAGGACGGACGACACCTTCTCCGCCGTCGTCTTTTCAATGACGTCATCGTCGTCGCGTGCCTCCAAATAGCGTGAGAGCCGGTCAGCAACCAGGTCGTCGTGGACAGCGTCGGTCGGGTCTTCGATCGGCGTAAACGCAGCCTCAAAGACGTCTGCGAGGGCATCAGCCTTCGCAGCTGGTTCGCAGACAACCTGACCATGGACCAGCAGCGGAGGGATACGTTGCGTGCGGCGTAGGAAACGCTTGGTCGTCTGCCAGGCCGTGCCGTCGTCAAGACAGAGGGTGGCGACCTTGTTATTCCAGTCGCGATTGCGATGGTTGCCAATGGCGACCCGGATGTCCCGCCGCATCCTGTTGAGGAGGCGCTCGGTGTCGGCATTTCTTGTCCGCTGCCACTCCCGGTAGACCCGGTTCTTCTCAGTGATGGCCGCAAGGATGTCCGGCGGCAGCTGGCGGGAGTAGTCAGGCGGAGTGCGAGGTTGGGGCGGCGTTGCTATGTTGGCAGCGTCGATCGTGGTTGCCGCAAAGTGCAGAAGTGCTGCGTCCGCTCCAGCTTCCGCAGGGGGCGGCGCGGCGGCGAGTGAGTCCGTCACAGCTGCTTGAAACCTGCCCCAGTCGATGCCAGCCAGTGAGATGCCTCGCCTGAGCTGTTGGAAGGCGTCTAAGTCGATATCAAAAACCACTGGGACATGATGAGAAGACAGTGCCGTCCTCATCGTGGTAGTGATCTGATGAGGGATGCCCTTGACGACCGCGATGTCGATTATATCCGGGCCTGAAGACGGAGTGCTTCAGAAGCTCTTAACATTAGTTGACTGTTTTGGTTTCTCCTGTTAGCTTCTAAAAGCATATTATTGTAAAATACAGCTCAGAACCGCGGGCCGCAGTTGATTCGGGCCGTATTTTGACGACCACTGCTCGTGCTCGCTCTCTCTCTCTCTCTCTCTCTCTCTCTCTCTCTCTCATATATATATATATATATATATATATATATATATATATATATATATATATATATATATATATATATTAAATTCATACCTCTATTAATAGTAGTTTATACAATTTAGAGCAAAGATAAATATATAAAATAATATACAATAAATATTATATATAAATATATAAAAATCATAGTGTCAGTTTGGGACAAACTGAAAATGAAAATACGGAAGGTGTAATTTAGTATCCTATCCCCCCTCCAATTACGTAAATTGCAGCTGCAGGCAGTCAACACGGGTACGGACAAGGTGAGATGAGCCTTAGTCATAAAGTTGTTTTACATAACGGCAGCAATAGTGCTGCTGCCTTTCGCGAGTATCGACGAATTAAACGAATACGAAGAGCTCCTCTTTCCGCACCAGGGTTGAAGAACACGATTCGGAAGTCCGAATCAAGTGGAAGAGGCCGGCGGCTGACTGCGCCTCAGATTGGTCACGTGCGAATGCTGGACGCCACGAGCGACCTCGGAACAGCGATCGAGCTGCGCCGCAGCAGCTCAACATTCCGTGGTCCACCGTTCGAAAAGTACTGCCAACAGCTGTGAAGCGGTATCTGTGGTGCGGTTCCAGGCTGTCATGGATGCAGATAGTCGTCACACTGAGCAACGTTTTTAACGTCTAACGTAAAAATGATACGCCATCCACAAATGTTACCTTCTCATGTGGAAATTAAAATGTGTGTATTTTAATTACTTATTCGTTATTTCTCTTCCGCACGTGCTTACAAACGTTTTCCCAAAGTTTCACTGTCCCACGATTCCTCGTTTTTCATGACGGCCCTCCCATATTGCGGAAGTTAAATTGTAAGCACCCTGTACACATACGAGAGTGAGACAGCATGTCTCACCTTTCTTTTAGGGAGGCTATATCACAAATAACATTTCAGTATGACTACGCAGTATTCATGTGAGTTTTCACAATAAGCAATTGACCTCTGTAAGCATTGGAGGCGACGTCAACGTGAACAATAAAATAAAATGATTCAAGGTAACATTTATTTTTACCAGGCAGTAGCGGTCTGTATTTCACAGCAACTTTAAGTCATCCTTCTGTACATACTCTCCGAATCGATAATTTTTTTTATATTTATGATTAATTCTATAGCAATTTTCAGAAATGGCGGGGGCAATTCCGCTCTCATTTATGGATAATTTTTCGTGAATTCTCAGGAGGCATTAGTGCGGCCAATGTCACTAAGAGCAGACAGTGAAGTCTCATGCAGAATCAGCCTCCCATTTTTCATGGCTACTCTCGTGACACTCCTTGCTCTTCGTATAAGACGGCAAGAGCTCCTGAAAAAAGTTCATCAATAGGACACCGCAGTTCATATAGTAAAGGCTGGACTAAAAAATAAAAATAAAGTGACGCAGTAGTTACAACACTGGAGTCGTGTTTGTGATAACACTAACCAGACTGCTTTTAGTGGCTTAAATCGGTGAAGGATAACGTCGAAAGAGTTTATTTTCAAATAACATGACCCACTTCGTACCCATCCTTCCGCAGTTCGAGCTGCTACCTAATGTCCAATGACCTCATCGTCGCTGGCACACGCATGTGCGCTCTAGACCAAGAGTACTATGTACACTGTCGCTGTACGAAATGTGTAGACTGAATTACAATTTGCTCGGAGCCATATAAGCAGCCTCGGTGATCTACAAAGCACTCATAAAGAGCGCAGCAAAGAGGGGAGCAGCTACTGGGGAGAGAGGGTTCTCGCTATTGTGTCGCCGTGGCTTCTCTCCTCATCCCCGTCGCCGCTGTCCCGCCATAAAGGCTGCGCTAATCCGTGCTGGCTGCTGGCTGCGCCGCCGGACTTCCGCTGCCAGCACTTGCTTTCGCCAGCAATACATCCCCCCTCCACATCCCGTCCATAACCGCTGTTCGGAGCAAGAGCTTCCTGGCTGCCGCTGCCAACTGTTCATCCTCCCCTGCCGTGCCGTATAAGACAGAGCGCACAAAGGCACAGCAGGGTTTTACGTACGACGTTTACCGTGGTCATATTCTATCACATCCAGATGTGAAACTGACGAAGATGTCACCAGCGCTCAGTCCAATGATTCGGAAGGACATTAAGTATAAAAGTAAGACAATGATTTAACGTAAACAATAAGATCGTTAGATACGGTCACAAACTGGGATTGGAGGAAAAAAAATCGCGCAGGTCCTCCTCACAAGACCAATTCCGTTATTTGCCTTTAGTCAATTAGAGAAAACAAGGAAAATACAAATCTGGAAGTCCGTCACGAGAAAGTAACTCTGGTACTCCTGAATAAGAGTCTTAACCGTCGGGACACAACGCACGGCATCAAACGAGAAACGGAAGCAAATTTTTAGAGCATATATCATTCTTTTCTCGTCTTCTGAATAATAATAATAATAATAATAATAATTATTATTATTATTATTATTATTATTATTATTATTATTATTATTATTATTATACATCTCGGCATACAATATCTGAATAGTTTTTAAAATTCAACACTGTCGTTCCAGGCAAGAAATTCGCTTGGTATATAATTGCGGAAGATGAACTGTAATGAAAGCATCCTTTTAGTTTCAAAGTTGTTTGCCATAGCACACCTTTCAAGAGAGGTTTCATTCTACATCTACCGCCATTAGTTTCATTCCGACTCTGTAGCGAGAACGTGCCCGTTTCTTTTCGACTGAAGACCTGCAACTTCCTGGAAATAGCCTGTTTTGAGGGATTCCGTGTTTTGTTGCCTGGACGGGTTTCTGAAATGCGGAAGCAACACCGCTGTTGCACCACCACTGAGAGGTAAAACACCTGCACAGATTGGGAACTCCGCTCGCCAAGCACGTTTTGCACATTTCCCGCCCGTTTTAGCCAGACATGAACAACGACGATGTAGCTGCACTCTTCATTGCAAAGGTTTCCTAAATTTACCAAAACTGAGCCTCTTTTAGTTAAAAACTTGAACTTCACTACCTCGGCAGATGAAACGGTAGCAAAAGCTACTTCTTCTTTTGGGTATCACTTGCAGAAACAAACTTTTGTCCATATACTAAACTGTTCATGAAATTTTAACGCTGCTTTCAACTAGAGCCTCATGTACATCACTTGACATCTTGACCTAACAAACAGCTGCTCAAATGGCTCTGAGCGCTATGGGACTTAACATCTGTGGTCATCAGTCCCCTAGAACTTAGAACTACGTAAACCTAAATAACCTAAGGACATCACACACATCCATGCCCGAGGCAGGATTCGAACCTGCGACCGTAGCGGTCACGCGGTTCCAGACTGAAGCGCCTAGAACCGCACGGCCACACCGGCCGGCAACAAACAACTGTTAATCACTTCACAAGTTCAGTACTGTTATACGGCACCATTGTCTGTGAACCATCTCACAATACTACTAGCCCTTCTAGGTGAACAGCTTGCATACACAGAGTGCTGTAGCCCTCTATGGTAGTAAAGACTCTTCGCCTCTGCAAAACTACTGTAATATGTATTCATTTGAACTTGCATCCTGTAGTCAGGCCTGTAATCTCCCTCTACAATTTCTCCCTTCCCCAAGAGACGCGCGGCGCGCGCGCTCTCTCTCACACACACACACACACACACACACACACACACACACAGAGAGAGAGAGAGAGAGAGAGAGAGAGAGAGAGAGAGAGAGAGAGAGAGAGAGAGAGAGAAATCACTTCTTTTCCTCACGTTGTGGAATAAACCTCAGCAATTTGAGCCAGTAGCTCCACATTATTTATCTGATTTAGACATCTGATCTTAATCATGTTCGGCTACTTGGAGACCATTTGGAGCCATTCATGGACTTGATGTTCCCAAATACCGGTGGAATTTTATTGATGTCAATGCGCCATATCACCGGGTCAAAATTGTTCCCACTGGTTTGAAACACATCCTGGACAATTAGAGCGAATGATTTAGCCTCCCAGATCGCCTAACGTGAATCCCTTTGAATATTTATGGAACATAATCGAGAGGTCAGTTTGTTCACGAAATCAAGCACTGACAAAACTTTCGCAATTCAGGACGGCTACAGAGGCAGCGTGGCTCAATATTTCTGCAGGGCTCTTCCAACGACTTGTTGAATCCATGCCAGGTCGAGTTGCTGCGCTACGCCGGGCAAAAAGAGGTCCGACACGATATTAGGAGGTGCCCCTTGACTTTTGTCACTCCAGTGTATATCCTCTCTACTTCGGCAATAGTCCGTTATTTTTGTGCTCAAATAACAAAACTCATCTACTAGTTTTAGTGAATCATTCCCTTATAAGCGTCTAACTGAAATCGATTACACTCCGTTAACCTTGTTTTACCTGATTCGTTGCGCTACAACCACTTTTCGAGACACTATCCATTCTGTTCGACTTGTCTTGAAAGTCCTTTGTGGTCTGACGTTTGCCGATGACATAATTCTGTCTAAGATCTTATTTCTTTTCCCTGAACTTAAATCAGATTCCCAAATTTTTCCTCGGTTTCTCCACAACTAGCTCAATGTACGTCTCGAATAACATCGGCGAGAGACTACAACCGTGTCTCGCTCCCTTTTGAGTGCTCCCCTTTTATGACCTTACCTGGGGTACGCCTTTGTTAGCTTCTAACGAACAGTGGCGTACAGTTTCCTACATGGCTACGGACTTCCAGTATCGATACAAACGGATATGTTTCGTATTGTGTCGTCTTTGTAGATCGTCAACACCGTCGGAGGACAGACCACATCCTTCGCAAACGTAGCCTAGAAGGACGCCGCAGTAATTGCAGCATTCAGTGGCACCTTTGACGCAAATGACGATTTTTTTGAGGCAGCGGTCCCGCTGACCACATCCACTGACCGTGTCGTCTCTCGGCAACCGCGCGGCCGGCAGTTTGTGCCGGATTTCGCGGCCGGCGCGGTACACAGACCGCGTGTTTGCCCGCCACTCAGCCAATGAGCGCTCGCCGACGACCGCCGCCCGCAGCGGTCTCCTGTGCCACGCCGAGTTCTGCGCACTGGGCAGCCCCACACTCTGCTGGAGGGCATGCGTGTTCACTTTCTACAAGAGGCTACTCTGTACTGCTAGGTGTGCTCCATCTTTAGGCTGACATATTAAGGAGAGAAAACGCTCCAACTTCCTTATCGAGGCAAGCGGCGAACCAAAAGTGGTAGGATGAGCAATAGGTCGCTGCAAAAGTGGGACGCAGACGCCTGGATTAGTCAAGTATATAAGCCCGTTACGCTGTAGGCATCTTTAAAGACTGCATCTTACCATCGGATCAAGTATAAACTGTGAGCTAGCACAGATAGGTGCGAAAATGTGGTATCTGAACCACAGGCCAGCTAATTCACCGAGATGAATTTCCGGAAGATTATTGTGACTGGATAAGAATCAGGCTGAAGGCCTTCAAAATCGAAACAGTCTGTAGCGCCACTGACCGTTTTCCGCTGGTGAAATATTGAAACGTAGAATTCACTGCTACTGAACATCTGCAGTTTTCTGGTTCCTGAAACGCACAGAGCGTAACGTTAAGTTTCCCACTTCCACCAGACCTCCATGCCAGAGAGATGCTATAAGGGGACAGTAAAATGAAAACGAGCCAGGTGGGGAAAAAAGTAAACTATTATCATTTCAAAAGCGATCGCCAGAACTGCAAATACATTGATCGCACTGTGAGACCAGACAGTCCGTACCCTCACTGAACGATGTTCGCGGTCGCCTATGGAACCATGATTGTACCAAGCCGCGCAACTCTTTATCCGAAGCAAATCGACAGCCACGAATGTCTTTCTTCGGGGCTCCAAAAACATGGAAGGCTCCAAAAACATGGAAGTCGCATGGGGAGAGATCGGTACCGTATGGAGGACGTGTACGGGCTTCCCAGCGAAGCATCTGCAGCGTAGTCGAAACACCATTTGCCAACATTTGGGTAGGGGCCCTGAAGAAAAACATTCGTGGCCGTCGATTTGCTTCGGACCAAGAAGTGCATGCCCTGCATCCTTACGCAACCGAAAATTTTTCCATGAAGGCACTAACAGTCTTGTCTCACAATGGGATAAATGTATGAACAGTTACGGCGATTGCTTTTGATGTAGTAAACAGGTTACTTACTTTTTTTTCAGACTGTCTCGGTTTTATTTGACTGCCCGTTATTCTTTACGCTTGTCAATTATCTCAACCGGAAACTGGTAGCACTTAAGCATTGCGCTAAATATTGTGGAGAACTTTCTCTGATGAGTAGAATAGATCATTCATATTCAATTAAGAGAAACTTAAAAAGACGATTTAAAAATAACCGCTTAATTTTACAACACCAGTGTCCGAAAACGGTAAACTTGTTCAACACGGTAACTACTTTCTGTATTGTTGGACTGACGCACGCAGTGCAGGTTTGAGGGGGTGGAGGGGTGGGGACTAGATACATGTGGTCTTACAGTTAGGTGCAGTCCTGCATGATGATCATCAAAAATATGATGAAGTTAAGTACTGTTTTCAAGTGATTTTTTATGACCAACATTAAAAAATATGAACGCAGTAACTCTGCACTCCCAAATCTGTACACTACATCTCCGAGACAACGTGAATTTAAGGTAAGTGAACCGCGAAATTTTTATTCATGTGGCGCTTGCATATCTAGCCAGCGCCAGGAAGCGTTTAACAGTCTCGTCAGAAGGCGTTATTGTAGGCAATTGCACGATAGCAATACATGGATAATGTTTTACAAGATATTTCATAGACAAGTTATGGCTTTACGCTAATTGGAATTTATTATATGTGGCATAATTGAAGTACCGACGTATGGATTAAATATCTTCTATAAAAATGTGGTTCCTACGTGAAAGCATACAAGCTCTCCTCTCCCCCCCCCCCCCCCTCTCACCACCTTCTCCCCGATTCATTCACATCTGATACGAGATGGAAGCTATTACACCAAACATTCATTGTCAAAACTGCGCAAATCCAAGACCTCCCTTTCGGTAACTTATTTCACAGCGTTTTGTCCAATTAAGCGACCGACTACTACTACAAAAGACTGGAATTCAAATAGTGTAACCCTCTACGCTGTCGAGTTTCTTGGACTAATGACAAACCTTAAGACAGTCATTGCATAGTTTAAGCAGTCGACGTAATATGTCTCACTTATTTGGCCACGCAGCACCACGACACGAAGCTAGGAATGAGGTGATAACTTGCAGTTATTCGACCGTCCACAAGAGCGGCGGGCCGCTCCAGTGCCAGCTGTCTCCGCGGCAGGAGAAGGCGCCACGCCCTCCACTCGACACCTGCGGCAGCCGCCTGCAAGAGCAGCATGGGCGCAACGCCCAGCAGAGATCGCGTTACGGCGGCGTCACGGCTGCTGCGTTGCGCCAACACTCGGCGCGAGAGCGTCGCCAGTTGGCGCCGCACTAGTTACGACGTGAGGCTGCGCGACCAGTCGCCTCCAGTAGCCCTCCAGCGGCGTGCTGAACAATCGTGCTCGTTTCAGTGGAAACTGCGACTATGTGACACGAGGAATATTAGTGGCATTGGGACACGTTGACTGACTCAGAGCGTAACCTGACAAGCACGCGGAGCAAAACATTAATCACCCATTATGCTAATCGGCGTTAAGACCGCAAACGGCCTCGATAACAGCCTCAATTCGGCAAATATGAGACTACGCAAGTTTCTCTACCTTATTCCCTGTCCATCTCAAGCCACTCGGCGGTGGCTACCTCTCGTAGGGCTACCGAACTGCGGGGGCGTTATCTGCTACGTTCCACCTGTTGGGCTAGACATTTTCTTCGAGATTACGATCGGACGATTGCGCGAGCCTCGGCGTGCGATAGAGCGTTTGAGCGTTCGTCAGACGAAGAAAGGAGCCTTGTAGCCCTCTGAACACAGCTGTTATAATCCTGGAATCCGAGAATATAACACTTCTCGCGTGTTTTACTTTCGCCCTCGGCCGTGGTGGACTACTGTGTTAATTTAAAAACCCCGCTCCTGTTAACTCTTGCGTGTTGGGCAAGCGGGTAATGAACACCACCTAGCGTTCGCCTGGGAAGAGTCTGCGGCGGCCCGGCGAGCGGCTACTGCTGTGTGCAGTGGGCCTTCGACAAGTTGTCTCTTAGAGGTGCTGCCGACGGTGTTTGTTGATGTGCTACGAAGAACTGCGGAGACACACATAGCTGATTACCTCTATTAGCTTGCGGCCGTAGATGTTTGCAAATTAAATGGTGTGTTTCACAGCTGGTGTTACTCTTCTCTGAGAGGAATTCGTTTGACGTTATGCTGTGACTAGCATAGTTCTAGTTTTGCTTTAAATATTTATGTGGTTCTAAGTGCTGCGCCGTTTAGCCTGGTACCTATTATATCTAATGTGCTCATAATAGGTCTCATTTTACCGTGAGCAAGTCATGAGGACTGGGTTCGATTCACTCGTAAGCATATCCGTGCCCTTAGTTGCACGTATTTCCTTCAATTGCATATTAGTAAACAGTAATAGGGTTATGTTGCTTGTGGTTTTATGGCGTAATAGAGTGGGCTTATTTCACTAAAATTTTCCAATGCGTCGCTACGTGTTGATGCTCACATTTGTTGTTTTACCAATACATTTGAGTAATTGCTTGTGCTTCAATGGGTTCCAAGATTGAGTTTAACAGAGGGTCACTGGTTTTTGAAGTTGGGCAGTCACTGCGGTCTGCAGCTAGAGATCAAGTCTGTCGCAGTATTAATATTAATGTTATTGCGATTGTTTTTCTGTTATTTAACCTGTCAGTTTTTTTCGTGTTTAGGAGCCTTAAGACAATTCTAAATTATAGTTGAGCTAATCACCGATATTATCTTACGTTGGTTAAAGCGGCCTACCTGCTCTACTTCGTAGTTGATGTCCATGTAAGGTTATACTTCAGCATATGAGGCAGACTGGGGTCACATTTCTAAATACACTGTAAAACATGTATACTGCCATGTCTTGCAGAGCGGTAACTGGTGTGCAGCTTAACTGCCCTAGTTGGTTGATGGTTCTGGTCCCTGACTTGACGCTAGACATTGTTTAAAAATCGCATAAGGGATCAATCATACCTGTTCGCTGAAGAATTGCTCGTGGGACCGAGTACGGATTTCAGTGTGCTTAGCAGTTGAGTCCGTTCTAAATGCCGTGACCGGTAGATGTGCAAGGGGAAGTGCTGTTCTAAACTGAAGCTCGTTTTTTTTGTGAACCTTAAGTGGGGCCCTTCCACATCAACACTTGAATGCTGACCATTCAAAAAGATCCGTCACCTCTGCTTTGGTTAGTATCTAAAAAGAATTCCACGGAAAACGCAGCGACTTATTTTCCGCTTGGCTTGTTAATCATTTACAGCTTTCAAATAAGCATTTTAAACGGCAAATTTAGAATAAAAATTAAATATTTCTCCTGTTATGTTGAAATTTGCTTGTATTGCCAAAATAGGGTGGAGTTTACACAGTCTCACCTCACTAACATGCTGACACACTTGCGAGAGAATTCTGAAATAGTGGTTTATTAAGTGAGGAAATGAGGGTAAGCAAAGTCAGTAGATAACGAACAAGCACATCGTTCGTTCAAAATAAAAGTGTAATGTCTTCTTCAGTTATATTGTTCCCAAACCCATAGCATTTCTCGTTTCACCAACTATCGATGGCCCTTAAAAATTAAATTCATTCATTTAAAAATCCTGTAGTTACGCGAGTAACCGCGGTAGAGTTCTGCATAATAAACATATGGCAAAAACTATCCTCTTTGCACGCTATCATTCGCCAAAATTTCTTTTCGCTATCACACATAATTTATGAAGTAGGAGGATGTAGTGGGTATTTCACTCAGTTTTTATCGCTGGCGCAGCGCGATCGCAAATGAGTGTGCTACAGCACTTCAATTTTCTCTGGATTGGCGACTTGGATTGAGACCTCCACCCAAGTCTAAAAACAAATTCGATATGTTAGCTAAATTTCATAAGGAGCAACATATTGCGTAATATGCGCTAAAAGTAAACCATAGCTCCCCTATTTTTCACTGCAATCTTTTTCGAATTTTGCGAATGCCTTTCTTTCTCGCAAATACCACAATAACTATGACCATTAACGAAATTGTGGGCTCATGTAAAACTACAAGTAAAACGAAATTTTTTACCGTAAAATTTCCGTAAAACCATTTGAGAAAGATTGCAAGATGTGCGCCTCGACTCTGTCATCGCCGACCGGCAGAAAGGTGGCAAATACGGTGTGCGGACATTTGCCACGATTTTATCTCCTTGATGGCTTAGGTCCCTTGTCCCCCCCCCCCACCCCCACCCTCCTCCTCCTCCTCCTCCTCCTCCTACTCCTCGAAGTCGCGCAGTAAAGGTACTTACTGAGGCTTTCCGCTGGTTTACTTAACGTAGGACTAGAATCTCTTTGCATTTTCCGCCACATTTCTAGAGAGTCTTTCGTTGTGGAAACTGTTAAATGTATCTCGCATTGAAATCCGCACCAAATTTCGAGCCTCAGTAAAACTTCGCCAATCATGGAGATTTTGCATGCGTCTAAATTATACGTGACTTTTTCGGTGCTCCTGCAGCAACTTTCTGTCGTGTTTCGTGTTCCATGGGGGATCAGTTCCGTCTCTTATTAATTTATTTGGTATGAATCTCACAACTGCTATTGATATTATTTCTTTGAACTTAAGCCACATATGGTCTTCACTTAAATAGTTTGGAAGGATTGGAGACTGCCTCTTAGAAAGACGTCAACCGAATTTTTAGCTGCTTTTATAAATAGATATATTTCGCGTTTAGATTTGGTGAATTTCTTTGTTACAGAATAAGCCTCGCTCGACTGTGTGTTCACTAATCCCTTTTTCGTCGTGATGCTCAGGATTATTTGTGGCTAAGAGTTCAAGTGTGTTTTCGTAACCATTTACAATTTGAATGGCCTCGTGAACCAATTGTTCAAAATAATTTTTAAAAAAGCATTTACAACAATTACGGAAGTTGTTTTCTATCTACAATAGGTTATGAAAATGTATTTTTGTCGACATACGGAAGGTAGATTGAAAAAAAAAAATGGTTCAAATGGCTCTGAGCACTATGGGACTCAATTCATGTGGTCATCATCAGTCCCCTAGAACTTAGACCTACTTAAACCTAACTAACCTAAGGACATGACACACATCCATGCCCGAGGCAGGATTCGAACCTGCGACCGTAGCAGTCGCACGGTTCCGGACTGCGCTCCACGAACCGCGAGACCACCGTGCCCGGCGAAGGTAGATTGAAATCACTGCCAACTATAATTGTATGAGTAGCGTACCTATTTGTGATGAGACTCAAGTTTCCTTTGAACTGTACAGCAATTGTTTCATCTGAGACCAGGGGTCGGTAAAAGGAGCCAGTTATTAATTTATTTCGGTTGTCGAATATAATCTCTGCCCATACTAAGTCACAGCAACTATCTGCTTCAATGTCACTTGTGAACTGAAGCACACATTACATTATTTTTCCTGAAGTTGTGCTTCTTGTTTCTGTTTTAGTGAAGATCATTAGAATTACGGCATTTCCCTGCAAAACCTAGGATGCTTTCTCTGTGACCCTGTAAATACCAGAGGTAAACAATGAAGAACAACATAGTAAGTTACAAGCATAGCATTCTGTATTACTTCATTTCCTGATTTCTAACATTTTAAAATTGTACGTCGACTTTAGATGAGATGTCAATCATATATGTTCTTATCTCTATTTAGTGAACGTATTTTCAGTCCGTTTTGAACATTGTCCCGCTACACTTTATTAACTAATGTTTCGCCGCACGGGATATCGGATTTGAGGGAGTAGATTAATATGGGGTATGTCACTCTTCTTTTCAAACATTCGCATACCCACTCCTCCTTTCCTTATTGCCTTTTGGGCATGCAGTTGTAGTGATTAAAGTAGGCACAAATGCAGTGATCATAAAGAAATGATTAGCGTACATTCGCATTCTCTCTACAACGTCCATTTCTTGTTGCTCCCCTGCCGATGGACTGTTTCTCTCACGATCAGTATGCGTGAAAGGAAGCTACCGTACAGACAGAGGGATCTATTTATATATGGCAGAACTAATTACATACTGACGTAATCGTCAGTATTGCTTTGGTTTCCCAAAAGTTATAAATATTTCGGTTTCGGAAAAGAAGCTATGTATTTCGCTAAGATGTCGAAGAAGGTCCCTTACGTACCGGTTGTATGGAGTAAGATGTGGCGACGGCAGTTTGAAAGCGGACAGAAGAAGTACGAGGATGGGCGTCCCTTACCTGATGGATCGCTACTCAAGCTACCTGGCGAAGGGGCAAGTGTGGAAAATGTCCAGCATTCGGCAAATACTGCCGGCCTCCCCTTCTAAACAAACGAATGAACTCGCCCAGCGCTCTGAACGAAAACTGGCCACGCATCAGCCACCATATCCTGCGCGGACTCCACGACGTAGAAAAAAAAAAAAAAAAAATAACACTTGATCACACTTTTGATTATATGTCTGATTTAGCCATGGGCATACTCGACATCATTTGAAAAACTTCCTACTCGTCGGACCACACACTGCTACAGTCCAGTTTTTTTGTGTTGTCTGGACATTTAAAGACATGCAGCTGCACGTGGCGCTCGGTTCAGGAGCCTTGTACCAGGTACTCGACGCCAAATTCCCATTGCATGTTGTTCTCTCTGCAAAGTTCGCTCAGAAACTCTTTCAGATGGACCTGACAACAGCAATTTCTGTCAATTACAAACCTATTCTCATTGACAAGTAGCCGGCCTTGATGGTCTCGCGGTTCTAGGCGCTCAGTTCGGAACCGCGTGACTGCTACGGTCGCAGGTTCGAATCCTGCCTCGGGCATGGATGTGTGTGATGTCCTTAGTTTAGTTAGGTACAGTTCTAAGTTCTAGGGGACTGATGACCATAGATGTTAAGTCCCATAGTGCTCAGAGCCATTTGAACCTTTTTTTTTTTTTTTCATTGACAAGTCATTGCACTCGTCTATGGCACCTGTTGGCCAGGATATTTGACGACCACTGTTCTTCCGTCGTATGACGTGACTGCGAGAAGTGTTCATTCGTTGCAGACAGGTTGAGCAGTCCACACACGAAAGCTCATTCTGCCATTCAATCAAGTCTCAACGTCGGCGCACCTACCAATGGCACATACACAATACTTCATTGCTATGATGCCCATCAGCAATTGTATCCCCTGGTACCAGTTCCACACCAGTGCTCCAATGCGACCAGTGCCCTCTTTTACGGAGGTGACTAATATTTTATCCCACGGAAAACTCTGGACGCTTTTATCGATATGCAACAACTATGGATCGTATCCATGGAATACTTCTGACCCATAGAGGTCGTCGTAGCAACAATTATTGATCACTGATATCTGCTGCGTCAAAAACGTTCTGTTGTCCACCAAGGTGGAGTATCTTATACGACTGCGGTGGAGCGGGGATTGAATTCTTGTTTGCCCAATCCGTTGAAACTGTCTCAGTTAGAAGTGTCATTAGGCAGCGGTTCGTTGACACAACAACCGACTTTAGTTTTATGTATCCAGTTAATAATTTCTGCCATGACGCAACATCCACTCTACTTCCCAAGCGAGGATGCCTCTTTATGATGTGTACCTGCTGTACAGATCTATCATAATGCACGATCTGGTTGTCCAATGTGGTTGAAGTGTGCCCAACGGGAAAGCGTAAAATCTGATGACGTGAAGAGAACAACTATTACTGCAGTCTACCAATTGTCTCGTTCGTCTAACTGATAATAGGGTCGCGACATAGATTTTGGGTTACTTGAAAGGGTAGCAAAGCTTAATTCATTGTACGTAATATATGACCTTCAGTTACACTAGTGATATTTTTATTACTATTGTTTAAAATATTATTCACACAAGGTGCTTACGGCATTCATTGAGTTCAAAGTTATAATTTTAGATGCCCACACGCATTCTTTAATCTTTATATTGTATTTTATCAGCCATATCACTAAGTCGTAATTTACAAACTGACTATTTAAAATCCGATGTCACTCTGACAACACTAACTATGTTTAACCATTCTGTGACTGTAGTTTAGTCCCGTAACGAAATGCCTTACTTCTGCTCACGTGCATGACTTTAGAAACCTATTGCTTGTAAAGCTGAAAGCATCATTTTATTGAATACTTCACACAACCGGCGGTCCATGCACTTCCTCGCGCCCACACGGTTGATACGCGACATTCAACAATACGAGGCACCCTGCACTGACTAAGCAACACTGCGAGCCGTCGCAGAGGTCAATCCCCTATTCAGAATCTAAGTATAACCCACGCAAGTACGTTCCAGACGTAAACCGATAATAAGCAAGCCAAGCTAAGCCGGACAAAGTCGACATTCTCCACGTAGTGTACGCTTGCAGTAGCCATCGCTTCGATCCTTCTCAACAGCAAACGAGACGCTGGCTCGACGTTTGCGGGCACTAGCGGATTGACACAGTTATCGCACGGGATTAAAGTCTTCACTGTCGTTTCCTTCTGTCACCCTTGTCCAGCTGAGCTACTGTTGTGTAGCAAGTGACTTCGCTGACTATGAAACACCAGTTACGATGGACAGGATCGACCCTAATATCTTGATTTTCCTCCAGATTCAAGAAGAAAGTCATTCCGAACATCCCAGGTCGCCTGCTACTCCATTATTTCTACAGCACAGTTGGAATTCTGCCTTCACCACTTCACAGCCAGTGCAGTGTCACATTCAAATTAAAGTAACAGAGAGAGATGGCTTATATGTGAATCCTAGCATGGAATACTTCAGTTCTAAACGTTCGAGTCGGTTCTATCTTATTACAAGAAGACATAAGGAGGTGTTTTTACCAAGCATCGTGTAGTTTCACACAGTATACATTTTCGGAAAAAGGAAATGTTTCGCAAAGACCCTTCAAGGTAGTCGCATGGAAGATCACAACTTCTACGTTTGGAATCCGTTTATCTACCACGCAACTGAAGCCGTGTCTTATTACGCTCTTCGTGTTAGATACGCAATTTCATTCGGTGACTGTCAGAAGAAATAACTTTCTGTTTTCCGTCAGTATCTTCGACGAACAGCAAAATCGCTTACCGCAAACCCCCGGGAAAATAAAATTCTCTTTTAGTTTTTGGAGAGAAAAAAAAAGATACTAAAATATACGATGCCATCTTACGATTCTATACGGGCTAGTATAGTGAGTTTACGAAATTACAGACACGTTTTTGCTCCCCAAACTGTGCTGAGTTTTTGTACTCTACTTTGTCTTTAGTTGGTTTAATGTTAAGATTATTTAGCTGCATTTGTTGTTCCTATATGGATTCTGTAAAATAATCACTAACCACTAATTTTATATTGTGCAACTTCGTACTTTTAGGAGAGGCGTATTCTGACTAATCTAATGCGACCCGCTACTCTTTCCTTGATTTGACTGGCTCGGGCGGCAGGAGAGAAGATACACTCGTTAAATGAATATTGGCAGCCAAGCTCCGGGCAGAAAATTCGAGGCTGGGACGGAGGACAGGTGTCTGCAGCGTACAGACAGAGACGGTGCCAAGTGTTCGGCTGAGTGGACGGCGCAGGCGGCCCTCGGTTAATGAGTGCCGTCAGCACAAATCCCTCGTCAGAAAAAAAGTGCAGGGCGCGCGGCAGGTGGCCCTATCGACCAGTTAGCCCGCGGGCCCACTAATTCCTGCTGCCCGACTAATTAGTTTCCAATAATAACTTTCGGCCGCCGAAAAGGTTCCGCTCCGGCCCTCGGGGTTTCTGATGGGTTCCGCGGTGAGCGATACCACTCCTCACCGTTCCTGGCTCACCTACCTATCGCTAATATTGGCAGACTTCGCATTAACAGGGAATCGGCATTAAGCCTAGCTTCCTTTTTCTTCCCATTGCTGCCAAAGGTGTCGTTTTAGTATAGGAAAAAATGGCGGAGAACATAATGCAGCACTAATTCCCTTGACTAAAATACACTACTGACCATTAAAATTGCTACACCACGAAGATGACGTGTTACAGACGCGAAATTTAACCGACAGGAAGATGATGCTGTGATACGGAAATGATAAGCTTTTTCAGAGAATTCACACAAGCCTGGCGCCGGTGGCGACACCTACAACGTGCTGACATGAGGAACGTTTGCAACGGATTTCTCATACACAAACACCAGTTGACCGGCGTTGCTTGGTGAAACGTTGTTGTGATGCCTCGTGTAAAGTGCAAAAATGCGTACCATCATGTTTCCGACTTTGATAAAGGTCGGACTGTAGCCTATCGTGATTGCGGTTTATCGTATCGCGACACTGCTGCTCGCGTTGATCGAGATCCAATGACTATTAGCAGAATATGGAATCGGTGGGTTCAGGAGGGTAATACGGAACACTGTGCTGGATCCCAGCAGCCTCGTCGAGATAACAAGCATCTTATCCGCATGGCTGTAACGGATCGTGCAGCCACGTCTCGATCCTTGAGTCAACAGATGGGGACGTTTGCAAGACAACAACCACCTGTACGAACAGTTCGACGACGTTTGCAGCAGCATGGACTATCAGCTCGGAGACCGTGGCTGCGGTTACCCTTGACGTTGCATCACAGACAGGAGCGCCTGCGATGGTGTGCTCAGCGACGAAACTGGGTGCACGAATGGAAAAAAGTCATTCTTTCGCACGAATCCAATTTCTGTTTACAGCATCATGATGGTCGCATCCGTGTTTGGCGACATCGCGGTGAACGCACATTGGATGCCTGTATTCGTCATCGCCATACTGGCGATCACCCGGCGTGATGGTATAGGGTGCCATTGGTTACACTTCTGTCACCTCTTTTTCGTATTGACGGTACTTTGAACAGTGGATGTTAGATTTCAGATGTGTTACGACCCGTGGCTCTACCCTTGTTTCGATCCCTGTGAAACTATACGTTTCAGCAGGATAATGCACGACCGCATGTCGCAGGTCCTGTACGGGCCTTTCTGGATACAGAAAATGTTCGACTGCTGCACTGGCCAGCACATTCTCCACAAGTCTCACCAATTGAAAACGTCTGGTCAATGGTGGCCGTGCAACTGGCTCGTCACAATACGCCAGTCACTACTCTTGATGAACTGTGGTATCGTGTTGAGCCTGCGTGTAGAGCTGTACCTGTACACACCATCCAAGCTCTGTTTGACTCAATGCCCAGGCGTATCAAGACCGTTATTACGGCCAGAGGTGTTTGTTCTGGGTACTACTTCTCAGGATCTATGCACCCAAATTGCGTGAAAATGTGATTACATGTCAGTTCTAGTATAATATATTTGTCCAAGGAATACCAATTTATCATCTGCATTTCTTCTTGGTGTAGCAATTTTAATGGCCAGCAATGTATGTACGCTGACATGTACTCTTTCGCCTAAACAGACAAGTCAATCTGATTACTAGCCACTCTAATAATGCACTCTGTCATTCAGATACGCTTTATCTGATCAGCAAACCGACCCTGACGTTTCATTAAGAAGATGCGATAATCTACGGCCAGTATCTTAGTCTACACGGCATCGAATTGTCTTGTCCTCCACTCTCACTAAAATAATGGAGGTAGAGCTGGAAAACGACTCCCTGTACGCTTCCGCGTCTGCTCTGCTCTCTCTATCTGAGCATTCAGTGCACTTAACATGCGTAGAGAAATAAACAACTTCCACATTCATCTGCATCTGCACGCCTAAACTTCCAGCTCTTCAAGGTTTGTTTGTCGTCATTCTCGATTTGTCTCCCACTGGAGACAACGATGTAGAGTGGGAATCAATTGAGATTTTCCTCAGCAGAATGCATCATAAATTCAGCTCCACTTCCATTTTAAGTGATGTATGTTTAAACCATCTGCTACGTTACCGCTGTAAATTCTGGGGAGTTAATTCAGTAAATTATCAACACAGCTGATCAACACACAACCTTTTGCCCACTCTGCATTCTGGTGCACAACATTATTACTGCTTTCCGCTAACAAACATTATTCGCAGTATAATTTAAAAGTTATTACGCCGTCTTGATTGCAATAATACTTTTATTTACAATTTTCAGTTACTGCACGACCATGTTCACATCAAGCTCAGTGACTTTGTACAGGTAGGCTAAAGCACCATCGTCTATACTTGTTCCGGAACAAGCCAAGAGGCAGTCTCTAATACACTGTACGTTATATGAAGAAGATTGCTAAGTGCCATTCCGGAGCAAGAACTTTGTACTTGAACAGTGTTGGCAACATCCTCGTTACTGACTACAAAACGGCAAGCGCCATAAACCGATTTCTCAGTGGAAGAGGAAACTTGTCTCGGCTTATTCGTAGATACTCGACCGTGTCTGAGAAAACAACCATCAAAGTTTTGGAGATAATCTATATGCCTTTTAGCGCGCAATAAGATCAGCACATCTGGCGACCTTTCGCTTTCGCGTCCCGTGTTCGAAATCCGGTTACTGTTTTCATTTATTACTCATACCCTAGGAGGTTACTACACGAATGTTTCTTACCAAGATAAGGGACACACGGGCGTTATATAAACTGTAAAATTTTAACCCAGTTTCGCAATAAATGTCATACATTGATTACATATTATACATGCGTGTATGGTATTTCACGTGTTAAAATCTTTTTAAATTTTCTTATTTTGGATAATACCGATCGTAGAAACATCGGACCACTCTTCCGAGATTTTTGGCTTGCAATTGATAATGAATCAAGATGCTCTAAAGTAATTTCACCAAAAACAATTTCAAACGATTTTCCATTCATTTACTGTTTTTTTTTTTAATACAATCAGCGGGCATGCAATTAGTAGAGGAATAAGGCCAACTTTTTCAATAGACATAGGAAAACATTCGTTTACTTACCTTCTACGGACATGAGTAGATAAAGGAAAACAAAAATAAAAGAAAATACTTTGTTTCGAACGCGGCGCATGAAATTGTGACGCCAGAACGCTAGCCACTGCGCTACCACATCGGTTGAACTATTTGCTCGCTATAAGGCACAGATTGTAACTCGGAAACTTTAACCGTCTTTTTCTCACAAAGCCCGAATATTTACCGATAAGCCGAGACTCGGGTTCGCTTATTCTGGTCCCTCTTCCACTGAGCGAAGTTTCTGAAAAATCGGGTTATGGCACTTGCCGTTTTCTCCTCGTAACACTGGCAAAACGACACTAGGGATTATTGGAGTCTCCACTGAATGGTGCGTCCTTGTGGAGTGCAGATGAATGCCATTACAAGGCAGATTTCTCAGTCGTCCACCGAGACAAACAGAAGAATGGGCGCCGTGACTTGGCGCATGAGACGAGTGGTAGCGGGCCGTGGCCGCTTGGCAGAGCTTTCTGCTGGCTCCACTGAGACAGGAGGGCTCGCGTGCTGGTCACTAATTAACGGCGGCCCTCGATGCGACGGGCAGCGTGCGCACTGCTCGGTTAATGACGGCAGCGGGCGCGGGACGAGCCGCACAGCACCCCAGTAGCAGCGTGCTGGCGCCGCTCTAACTCCACCCGCCTTGCCGCCTTCTGTGAGGACAACCAACTGTGCACCGTAATGGAAAGAGTGGTTATAATTGAACTGGCCGTGTCAGGAGTGCTGCAGTGCGGACCGTACACATTGCAAGACGTCAAAACATCGGTGGGCCCACGCAGTATGCAGAAAAAAAATAATAGTTCCGCTTTCAGCCACTAGATGAAAATATAGCGCTATAAGCAACAGAATGAGAAATATTTCCTGTTTTGACGTCAGTATACTGCTTGTCGCTTTACTGCGTATGTTTGTTTCTTTTGTGAAGTGACTGTTGGTGTAAACTGTAAGCGGTTGTTTTCCGTACGAAACGCAATGGCTATTGAGAAGTAAGACCGTGCAGTGCTGATAAAATTGTTTTATCAGAAAGGCAGCAATAGCAGCGCTACATTGCCCGAATGTCGTCGACACAAACAGCCCCATGTCAATAAAAGGGCTAAAGAATATTATCAAGAAATCTTAAACATGTGAGTTAGGCGATGCAGCGGGAGAAACTGGTGAATTAGATGGTGCAGCAGGGAGAGGAGGGTGGACCAACCCCATGGCAGTTGCGTTCTCGCTTCCAGCGCCCGGGTTCGATTCCCGGCGGGGTCAGGGATTTTCTCTGCCTCGTGATGACTGCGTGTTGCGTGATGTCCTTAGGTTAGTTAGGTTTAAGTAGTTCTGAGTTCTAGGGGACTAATGACCATAGATGTTAAGTCCCATAGTGCTCAGAGCCATTTTTTGAACCCATGGCAGTAGTTGTTCCTGTAGCTTTAGCCGAGCCTCCCCTGGTCAACAGAAGATTTTACGGTGCAGTTTACATTGGTGCCTCCACACGATCCAGAATGTGCGCCTAATGAAGCCCCATGATAGGTTACAACGCTGTGACTTTGGTCGTCGTTTTTTGGCAAGAATGGAAATAGATGGCACGTGGCTGGGGAATGTTCTTGTGACGGACGAGGCACATTTTACTCCACACAGTGCCATGAATGACAGAACGGTCGTATATGAGTTCCACCCCACCACATGTTGAAAACGACATCCTTTGCATTCAGCTGACGTGAATGAGGAGTGGTTTCACAATCTCCTTCGTTCTTGGTCCGCCTTGCTTCGAGGAGATGACGCTTCGCGTGCTTCTTGGGTGTACTGTGGCATCTGCACGTTATCCGGGCTCTTACTCATCTGAAGGATAGTACAAGACAACACATATTGCTCTGAGTACATTGGATATGTTGCGAGCAACTGTCGCCGAGTCGGGAGTCCTTATTAAACCGATGTTGTAACTTGTGACCAAATCCTAATAAATGTGCCAGAACCACTATTATCATGTGTTTGATCTTTCCCCCTTTCTGTCTGTCTACATCACGGGGTTCCGGGTTCGATTCCCGGCCGGGTTGGGAATTTTCGAGGCTGGGTGTTAGTGTTGTCCTCATCATTTCATCATCATCATCATCATTCGTGACTGTGGCTAGATTGGTTTGTGTAAAAATTGGGACTTTGCACCAACGCTGATGACCGCGCAGTTAAGAGCCCTCACAAACCAACCACCACCACCACCACCACCCTCCCCGTCTTTGCCTGCACCCAAACCACATTCTGGGTATTGGAACTACTTTTTTTTTCTTTTTTTTCCAGCGCATTCTGCAAGTGCACTGATTAATGAACATACCTGCGATGTATACACACTAGGGCAGTTGATAAAATATCAACACATCGGTATCCTTTCATGAAATATCGATATATATCGACGATATTTTTCCACAGATAGCATATCGAAATGCCGATATGGAATGTCGATATTTTTTATCTTATATTTTTTTCGCAATTTTAGGTAAATATTTGAAATAGTTCTTTCGAAACAATAGTAGACCTTAATCTTAGTTTCAATGTGTAAAAGAGTCGTATTACTTTCTGAGCTTTCGTCATGTCCTGTCTCTTTGACTGTGTGATGCAAGTATAGATGGCACAAAGCAGTAGTCCGACTGCCTGGGGAGAGGGGGGGGGGGGGGGGGGGGAGGCGCGGGGGTGGCAGTATGAATAGAATAACGAGATATCCGATGTGAAGAAATAGCACAATAGTTGCGTCAGGAAACAATTTTTAACCCAGCTTATGTACAATTTATTCATATCGGCATTCTGCAAAAATGTTTGCTCAAAACTGGAGAACAAAATTCTTAACGAATAGACTGGTCTTTGGGGCGGGCAAAGTTGTGTGAGGGGAAATGCTGTACTAATCGGCGCTATCAACAGAAACTGCAGCATTCAACTGTACCACGCAATGCTGACACTACGACTGCTAGTTCCCTGGAGTTTGCAGAAATGAAAAAAAGCGGGGAAGTCGACATGGGACGAAACCGAATGACGGACCCATTGGATACCTTTCATTGTGTCACTTACATGCAGTTACCACTGTTACCAAAGTGGTTATTGCCAAGTACGAACGTGCATCGTTTTCCTTTCAGTTCTTGCTCTCAGGGAGATAAGCAGGCTGCTAGCTTCTTGATGTACACAATATCTAATAAAAAACCAATACTTAAACGTACAGCTCTGAAACTGGCTGTACATTTACAATGTGCAGGCGTTTTACTTTTGGGCCGATATGTCGACATTTCTCTGAAGATACGTCGATAGCTTTTTTTCCATACCTCGTGGGATGACAATGATATCTTTTTAAATATCGATAAACACCATCAGTTTAATTATAACGACCCGGAATAGCACGTCCGTTAAATCCCCATACATTTTTTCTACGTTTATTTTTCACTTATTTGCATTATCTCCTCCGAAATACTCTTCTCCACAACTGATACAACGCGCCCCACGCCGACTGCACTTCCGCAAGCAGTCTTGGTACGCCTCTTGCTGGATCGCGCAAAGCGCCGTCTGCCCATTTTCGTTTATCTCGTCTATTGTTTCAAATTCAAGCAATGAAAAATTCTGGATGGAACGAAACAACATTACGAAAAGGATAGTTGCAACTCACCACATAGCGGACATACTTAGTCGCAGATAGGCACCACAAAATGAACTATCGGCCAACAAGGCATTTGTCGAAACACACACACACACACACACACACACACACACACACACACACACACACAGAGAGAGAAAAGAGCAACTCAACACACATGACCACAGTGTGTGTGTGTGTGTGTGTGTGTGTGTGTGTGTGTGTGTGTGTGTGTGTGGTCTATTTTCGAAATTGGAAAACTGGAAATCTGTGGTAAGGTCCTATGGGACCAAACTGCTGAGATCATCGGTCCCTAAGCTTACACACTACTGAAAACTAACTTACGCTAAGGACACACACACACACACACACACACACACACACACACACACACGAACGCGCGCGCGCGCGCCCGAGGGAGGATGGAACCGAATCTCCTACGGTGGGGGCGGGGGGGGGGGGGGGGGAGAGAGAGAGAGTTCCACAGGCTGACTACGTCAAGAACAATGAAATAATCCACATCCAAAGAAGGCACATCTCACAGGTGTAACTACTACCGACCCATCATGACAATTATTTGCAGGAGAATGGAAGACCTACGGGGAGGTTCAGAATGGGTTCTGGACAACTACGGAAAAACGTGAGGTAATACTGACTCTACGACTTATCTTTTAAGATACGTTGAAAAACGGCGCACGCATTTTTACAGCCTTGGCAGATTTAGAGAACGTTTCTGACAATGCTCACAGCAATGTTCTGTTAATTCTGAAAGTAGTAGGGATGACATACAAGCATCGAAAGGTTATTTACAAAGCAGAAGCTTATTTACAAAACAGAAGACAGGCTGGAGCTATTCGAGAAAACAAACAACCTTGAAATGGAGGCACTACTTGAGAAGACAATGAGACAGGGTTGCAGCCTCTAAACCCCCCCCCCCCCCTCCCCTCCACCAATACACACACACAAATGTTATTCAATTTGTACGCGAGCAAGATATTTGGAAATGGAGTTAAGTTCAGGGAGAAGAAACAAAATAATTTAGATTTACCGATAACACTTTAACTCTGTCAGAAGCAGCAAAGGCCTTGGAAGTGAACAGAATCGGAAATGTCCAGGAAAGACTGAATATCTATAAAAATAAAGAAAAAGTAATGGAATACACACTAAATCAGACATTGCTGAGGGTATCAGAATCGATCTGTTTCCAGCGACGTATCGCCAGTAGGAGAATCTAATAGTTAATGAATGTTTTCGCCTATGCATGGAATCAATGAATTATTATTTTCATTGTGAGCTAATTGCAGACTGAGATTATTTTTAACACCTTATTACCGGTACTGAATGTCGATTGGTATCGAATCCGCGACCAGAGGCTAAACATAACGACAGGGTCGGATCAGAGGGTTTTCCCTGGAACTACTTCAGAGGAATCCCCCCGGTATCCAAAGATGCACACAGACGTTCTAGGATGGGTGTATCCAGACGGTCTTCTTTCTTGTCATTACTTCTTTGGTTAAAAGGACGTGCTAAACTTCTAGCGGGGTGGAGGTGGGGGTGAGTTTCGCGCGACTGCTGCTAGTGTGTGTGTGTGTGTGTGTGTGTGTGTGTGTGTGTGTGTGTGTCACAAGACGGCATGTGACTTGTCCAACGTAACTGTTGTCCAGTCTCTAATGGCACTTATTAAATTAAATCACTTCGTTCTTGATCAGTCCGTATCGTTCTCGTCTCTCACAGGCGGCTTAACCATATTTAAGTGCTGTACTCAGCGTGCACTTCGACGATCGCTAGTTCTCAGAAGTGGCAATTATAATGTGCTCTCCATCATGGGACATCCTCTTCTAGCATTACTTTTTCTTAACAATAGTTGTCGATGTTGTTGTTGTTGTTGTGGTCTTCAGTCCTGAGACTGGTTTGATGCAGCTCTCCATGCTACTCTATCCTGTGCAAGCTTCTTCATCTCCCAGTACCTACTACAACCTACATCCTTCTGAATCTGCTTAGTGTACTCATCTCTCGGTCTCCCTCTACGATTTTTGCCCTCCACACTGCCCTCCAATGCTAAATTTGTGATCCCTTGATGCCTCAAAACATGTCCTACCAACCGATCCCTTCTTCTAGTCAAGTTGTGCCACAAACTTCTCTTCTCCCCAATCCTATTCAATACCTCCTCATTAGTTACGTGATCTATCCAGCTTATCTTCAGTATTCTTCTGTAGCACCACATTTCGAAAGCTTCTATTCTCTTCTTGTCCAAACTAGTTATCGTCCATGTTTCACTTCCATACATGGCTACACTCCAAACAAATACTTTCAGAAACGACTTCCTGATACATAAATCTATATTCGATGTTAACAAATTTCTCTTCTTCAGAAACGCTTTCCTTGCCATTGCCAGTCTACATTTTATATCCTCTCTACTTCGACCATCATCAGTTATTTTACTTCCTAAATAGCAAAACTCCTTAACTACTTGAAGTGTCTCATTTCCTAATCTAATTCCCTCAGCATCACCCGATTTAATTTGACTACATTCCATTATCCTCGTTTTGCTTTTGTTGATGTTCATCTTATATCCTCCTTTCAAGACACTGTCCATTCCGTTCAACTGCTCTTCCAAGTCCCTTGCCGTCTCTGACAGAATTACAATGTCATCGGCGAACCTCAAAGTTTTTACTTCGTCTCCATGAATTTTAATACCTACTCCAAATTTTTATTTTGTTTCCTTTACTGCTTGCTCAATATACAGATTGAATAACATCGGGGAGAGGCTACAACCCTGTCTCACTCCTTTCCCAACCACTGCTTCCCTTTCATGCCCCTCGACTCTTATGACTGCCATCTGGTTTCTGTACAAATTGTAAATAGCCTTTCGCTCCCTGTATTTTACCCCTGCCACCTTTAGAATTTGAAAAAGAGTATTCCAGTCAACATTGTCAAAAGCTTTCTCTAAGTCTACAAATGCTAGAAACGTAGGTTTGCCTTTTCTTAATCTTTCTTCTAAGATAAGTCGTAAGGTCAGTATTGCCTCACGTGTTCCAACATTTCGACGGAATCCAAACTAATCCTCCCCGAGGTCCGCATCTACCAGTTTTTCCATTCGTCTGTAAAGAATTCGCGTTAGTATTTTGCAGCTGTGACTTATTAAACTGATAGTTCGGTAATTTTCACATCTGTCAGCACCTGCTTTCTTTGGGATTGGAATTATTATATTCTTCTTGAAGTCTGAGGGTATTTGGCCTGTCTCATACATCTTGCTCACCAGCTGGTAGAGTTTTGTCATGACTGGCTCTCCCAAGGCCGTCAGTAGTTCTAATGGAATGTTGTCTACTCCGGGGGCCTTGTTCCGACTCAGGTCTTTCAGTGCTCTGTCAAACTCTTCACGCAATATCGTATCACCCATTTCGTCTTCATCTACATCCTCTTCCATTTCCATAATATTGTCCTCAAGTACATCACCCTTGTATAAACCTTCTATATACTCCTTCCACCTTTCTGCCTTCCCTTCTTTGCTTAGAACTGGGTTGCCATCTGAGCTCTTGATATTCATGCACGTGGTTCTCTTCTCTCCAAAGGTCTCTTTAATTTTCCTGTAGGCAGTATCTATCTTACCCCTAGTGAGATAAGCCTCTACATCCTTACATTTATCCTCTAGCCATCCCTGTGTAGCCATTTTGCACTTCCTCTCGATCTCATTTTTGAGACGTTTGTATTCCTTTTTGCCTGCTTCATTTACTGCATTTTTATATTTTCTCCTTTCATCAATTAAATTCAATATTTCTTCTGTTACCCAAGGATTTCTAGCAGCCCTCGTCTTTTTACCTACTTTATCCTCTGCTGCCTTCACTACTTCATCCCTCAGAGCTACCCATTCTTCTTCTACTGTATTTCTTTCCCCTATTCCTGTCAATTGTTCCCTTATGCTCTCCCTGAAACGCTGTACAACCTCTGGTTCTTTCAGTTTATCCAGGTCCCATCTCCTTAATTTCCCACATTTTTGCAGTTTCTTCAGTTTTAATCTACAGGTCATAACCAATAGATTGTGGTCAGAGTCCACATCTGCCCCTGGAAATGTCTTACAACTTAAAACCTGGTTCCTAAATCTGTCTTACCATTATATAATCTATCTGATACCTTTTAGTATCTCCAGGGTTCTTCCACGTATACAACCTTCTTTCATGATTCTTAAACCAAGTGTTACCTATGACTAAGTTGTGCTCTGTACAAAATTCTACTAGGCGGCTTCCTCTTTCATTTCTTAGCCCCAATCCATATTCACCTACTATGTTTCCTTCTCTCCCTTTTCCTACACTCGAATTCCAGTCACCCATTACTATTAAATTTTCGTCTCCCTTCACTATCTGAATAATTTCTTTTATTTCATCGTACATTTCTTCAATTTCTTCGTCATCTGCAGAGCTAGTTGGCATATAAACTTGTACTACTGTAGTAGGTGTGGGCTTAGTATCTATCTTGGCCACAATAATGCGTTCACTATGCTGTTTGTAGTAGCTTACCCGCATTCCTATTTTCCTATTCATTATTAAACCTACTCCTGCATTACCCCTATTTGATTTTGTGTTTATAACCCTGTAATCACCTGACCAGAAGTCTTGTTCCTCCTGCCACCGAACTTCACTAATTCCCACTATATCTAACTTTAACCTATCCATTTCCCTTTTTAAATTTTCTAACCTACCTGCCCGATTAAGGGATCTGACATTCCACGCTCCGATCCGTAGAACGCCAGTTTTCTTTCTCCTGATAACGACATCCTCCTGAGTAGTCCCCGCCCGGAGATCCGAATGGGGGACTATTTTACCTCCGGAATATTTTACCCAAGAGGATGCCATCATCATTTAATCATACAGTAAAGCTGCATGTCCTCGGGAAAAATTACGGCTGTAGTTTCCCCTTGCTTTCAGCCGTTCGCAGTACCAGCACAGCAACGCCGTTTTGGTTAATGTTGCAAGGCCAGATCAGTCAATCATCCAGACTGTTGCCCCTGCAACTACTGAAAAGGCTGCTGCCCCTCTTCAGGAACCACACGTTTGTCTGGCCTCTCAACAGATACCCCTCCGTTGTGGTTGCACCTACGGTACGGCCATCTGTATCGCTGAGGCATGCAAGCCTCCCCACCAACGGCAAGGTCCATGATTCATGGGTATTATTTTTCGAACTTTGGATAGGTCAAAATTATCGCAATCGCTTTTCGGAAAACTTTCGTGTGATTTTATACACAGTATGTTAAAGGTATGAAAAAGAATTGCTGTATACAATTCTGTAGTCTCGATGTTATAATTGATAAGTACTATTTCTGAATATACAGTTAAAATTATTTCCCTTTAGAAAAACTTGAAATTACGATTTATTGGCACACTTAAAATTTCTATTGTTAATTATGCAATCACGTACTGTTTACTATGTTTATTTCTGTATTTATTTATGAAATGATAATATAAATTAATAATGCAACAGAAACTATTAGAAATTCATTTGTCGAGAAAAATTGTAGAACCTTTGGAATTTCCTCAGACCGTTGTAAACATGCCTCTGATGTGATCGGACGTATTTTTGTACAAACGCTGTAATTTCGGCTTTGTTAAAGTGAAAAATCAAAGTACTGTATGATATACTAAAATGTGAGGAAATATATTTACGTAAAAAAATGCTGTAACAACAATCTTCAGATTTCTTTAGTTCAACTTAATTGTGAGGACCTGACGTGACAAACCATTAGACAAGAACAACTGAAGCCAACTCAACATGACAAGCTAAGTAAACTAGAAAATCTATTGTAACCTTAGCTCCTCTCAAATCTTCATAAATGACATTATGCAATGTGGGCTATAGATGGAAGTAGGAAAGAGGGGGTAGATTACATCTCTCACTGACAATTTTATAAAGTTAATATGGAAATGTTATGCTGCACCATTTTACAGTTAGGTGTACTGAAGGTAGACGATTCGCGGAGGAAACGTCACCTTTCGAATTACACGCCGCTTTTCCCCCAAAATACGCATTTGCTTTTGTATTGCTCACATGCTGAATGATGCTTTGTGCGGATAAACTGTAGAGATCTTCATCATTCGATACTTCTCTGTTTGCCATATAACGTTGATGTCCCAGTATCGTTAGTCACTATTTTAGTATGCGGTGTGAAAAATAGGCTTATGTCAGAAAGTAGAAGAGGAAAGGTGGATGCCCTTTGAGATAGACAAGTTCATGTGCATTTCTACGTAATGGTCACACAAAGATAAAGAAAATACCACGTCGAAACAGACACGTGGGAACGAGAGCAGCGAGTTCTTGAGCTTTGATTGTGCCACAGGCCGCTAACAGCCGTAGTCCGTAGCAAATCCTGACATCGCGACCTGGCCGGCAGCCAAGTAAACCCATTAGCAGCCGACCGCTGTAAACACGCTCACCCAAACACTCGCAATGTTTCATTAAGAACCGACGAGTTCTACAGACCACATGAAATTCCAATTACAGTCTCTCTCTCTCTCTCTCTCTCTCTCTCTCTCTCTCTCTCACACACACACACACACACACACACACACACACACACACACACACACACACACAACGATTAGCAATCAGTCGATCAGTAATGAAACTTTTCCTAGAGTATGCTTCTGCAAACGAAAAAGAACTCCAGAACTAATACAGATTTTAATTTTCCACATGCCTCTACCTGAGAAGGGCGGAAAGGGAATAAGGGAGAAGCGCGGCCGCGTTAGGGAGGGTTCTCTATTCTAGGAATTAGTAGGGTTGTATGTTCACACACAGGTGTATTCTTTTAAGTTGTTTAATGGTTAGTGGGTATCAATACATTACGGTATTCATCACCTGAAAAAAATAAAAACACAGAGAGAGAGAGAGAGAGAGAGAGAGAGAGAGAGAGAGAGAGAGAGAGAGAGAGAGAGAGAGAGGGGGGGGGGGGGGGGGGAAGCAACATAATGATAGCGTACGTTTGCTGAATCCTGAATTCTTGTTGATGGAAAATGTATTATTGTATTTTAAAGTTAGCTATGTCCAAGCAGTTCTTTGAATTCTGCAGTATTCACCAACACAGCTGTTACGTAGCTGGTGAATTGCAGTATTTACTCGTACACTGAGGAAAATCAAAATTTTGTGAAGCGTAATGAATGGCTGTTCCCTTTTTGTGTGTACTGCGCTACCAACTTCACAGCATTCTGTTAGAGGTGACATGTCAGTTACTGTTAGGACGGTATTCTCTTCTGTCCTCGGTTGCAATTCCGAGACTTATGGCCGAGTTTTCTAATTGGAGGGCTTCTATACGTTGCGTTTGTGTAAGACTAGGTAGACTTGAGTCGTGGCGTTTTTTCCGAAAAACTAGTCTGGCGAACGTTTTATAGATGGGCTGAGTGATTTTCCCCTGAAATTTCAATTGGATGTGTATCATGAGGTTCCCCCACTTTCTCGATTTGGCTATGACGTTTGAGGTGCGAAGATGACCTTAACGCGTTCAATCGAGTTTGTCTATTTATAGTTAGGTTGGTTGTATGGAAGCCTATAGTTAATGTGGTTTTTGAATAAGACCATGTGGTTCTTCGAGGGATTAGGCCCAACCAGTGATCGGCTCGTCCAGCTTCCTAACAGCCTCAAGTAGTCTACTGTGGTTATTTAGCTTATATGTACTCCCGTAGAACTTTAGGCGCTCACGTCTGTATAGCGGGACAATGCTGTCATGTGCAGATTGTATGGCTGACGAAAGGACTATTTAACGCAGGATGTTTGCTATAGGGTAGAAGCCGTCCCTTGATTCATTATTTATACATTTCAATAAGTAATGCAACACATTCTTCACCTACATGGATACTCTGCAAATCACATTTGAGTGCCTGGCAGAGGATTCATCGAACCACCATCACAATTCTCTGTTATTCCAGTCTCGTATAGCGCACGGAAAGAACGAACACCTATATATTTCCGTGCGAGCTCTGAATAATGGTGATCGTTAATCCCTATGTATGTCGGCGTCAACAAAATATTTTCGTACTCTGAGGAGAAAGTTATTGGCCAGCCGAAGTGGCCGAGCAGTTCTAGGCGCTACAGTCTGGAACCGCATGTTCGCTACTGTCGCAGGTTCGAATCCTGCCTCGGCATGGATGTGTGTGATGTCCTTAGGTTAGTTAGGTTTAAGTAGTTCTAAGTTCTAGAGGATTGATGACCTCAGAAGTTGAAGTCCCATAGTGCTCAGAGTCATTTGAACAATGTTTTTGGAGAAAGTTGGGGATTGGAATTGCGTGTAAAGATTCCTCCGCAGCGAAAAACGGATTTGTTTTAATGATGTCCAGCCTCCTCTATCATTACAGTGACACTCTCCCATATTTCGCAATAACACAAAACGTGCTGCCCTTCTTTGAACTTTTTCTATGTACTCCGTCAATCCTATTTGGTAAGGATCCCACACTGTGCAGCAGTGTTCTACAAGAAGACGTACAAGCGTAGTAGGCAGTCTCTTTAGCAAGTCTGTTACATCTTCTGAGTACCCCGCCAGTAAAAAATAGGTCTTTTGTTTGCCTTCCCCACAACATTTTCTGTGTGTTCCTTCCAATATAAGCTCTTCGTAATTATAATTCCTAGATATTTAGTTGAATTTACGGCCTTTAGATTTGACTGATTTATCGTGTAACCAAAGTTTAACGGATTCCTTTTAGCTCTCATGTGGATGAACTCTCACTTTTCGTTATTTAGGCTCATTTACCAATTTTCGCACCATATAGACATCTTTTCTCAATAGTTTTGCAATCTGTTTTCATCTTCTGATGTCTTCACTAGTCGATAACGACAGTCAACTGCAAACAACCTAAAACGGTTGCTCAGATTGTCTCCCAAATCGTTTATATAAAAAAGGAACAGCAAAGGGTCTATAACAATACCTTCTGTTTTACTCGATTACTGTCCATCAATTACTACGAACTGTCACACCTCTGATAGGAAATCACAAATCCAGTCACATAACTGACACGATATTCCATAAGCACGCAATTTCACTATAAGTCGCTTGTGTGGTTCAGTATCAAAAGCCTTCCGGAAATCCAGAGATACAGAACCCAGTTGAAATCCCTTGTCAATAGCACTCAACACTTCGTGCGAGTAAAGAACTAGTTGTGTTTCACAAGAACGATGTTTTCTAAATCCGTGTTGAATGTGTGTCAATAGACCGTTTTCTTCAAGGTAATTAATAATGTTCAAACGCAATAGCTGTTTCAGAATCCTGCTTCATATCGCCGTTATTGATATGGGCCTGTAATTTAGTGGATTACTCCTACCTCTTTTTTGAATATTCGTGTGACCTGGGCAACCTTCCAGTCTTTGGGTACGGATCTTTCGTCGAGCGAACGGTTGTACATGATTGTTAAGTATGAGGCTAATGCATCAGCATACTCCGAAAGGAACCCAATTGGTATGCTGTCTGGACCAGACGACTTGCTTTTATTAAGTGATTTAAGTTACTTCACTACTCCGAGGACATGTACTTCATTGCTACTGATGTTGGCAACTGTTCTTGATTAGAATTTCTGGAATACTGGAAGTAAATATTCATCGTCTTTGGTGAAGGAATTTCGGAAGGTTCAGAGAAGGCATTGATTGTGTCTTGCCGCTAGCATACTTCACATACGACCAGAATCTCTGGATTTTCTGCAAGATTTCGAGACAAAGTTTCGTTGTGGAATCTATTATAAACATCTCGCATTGAAGTCCGAGCTAAATTTCTAGCTCCTGTAAAAGATCACCAATCTTCGAGATTTTGCATCTATTTAAATTTGGCATGTTTTTTTCGTTGTTTCTGCAACAGAGTTTTGACCCGTTTTGTGTACTGTGGGGGATCAGCTCCGTCATTTGTTAATTTACTTGGTATAAATCTCTCAATTGCTGCCGATACTATTTCCCTGAATTCAAACTACATCTCGTCTACACTTATACTGTTAATTTGGAATAAGAGGAGATTGTCTCTCACGAAGGCGTCTAGTGAATTTTTATCTGCTTTTACGAATATGTAAATTTTTCATTTATTTTTGGATGATTTGGGGGTTTCAAAATTCACTCTCGTTACGACGACCCTGTTTTCACTAATCCCTGTATCCGTTTTGATGCTCGTTATTGACTAAGGATTATTTGTTGCTAAGAGGTCAAATGCTCGAAATAATTTACAGAGAATGCATTTAGCACAATTTCGGATGATGTTTTATGGATACCTCCGGAATTAAAAATGTATTTTCGCCAACATATCGAGGGTAAACTGGAGTCACCACTTTCTCTGAAAGCCGGATGGTTTTATTTAGGATTCAAATACACCATATTATTGCCCAGTCTTTTGTGGTAAAACCCTATTTTTCAACATAATTTCCGTTCAATGCGACGTCTCTTCGCCACATTACTAGGACGGCCTGTATGCCCGCGTGGTACCACTCTACAGGTAGATGTCGGAGCCATAGTCTTGCTGCATCAATAATTTCCCCATCCTCAACATAGGCCTACTGCTTCCCACAGAATGAACCCTTCACAGGGCCAAACAGATGGAAGTCGGAAGTGGGAGATCTGGACTATAGGATGGATGAGGAAGAACAGTCCAATAAAGTTTTGTGAGCTCCTCTCGTGTGCGCAGACTAGCGTGACACCTTGCGTTGCCATTGAGAAGTAAAAAATCGTTTGCCTTTTGTCGCGATGAAAACGTTGAAGTTGTTTCTTCAGTTTCTTGAGGGTACTACTACACAGTTCACAGCCGATAATTGCAGCATTAGGGAGAACATCAAACCGAACAACCCTTTCAGAGTATCAGAAACCGTCGCCATAATTTTACCGGCTGAGGAAGTGGCTTCAAACTTTCTTCTCGGAAGAAAGTTGATGTGGCACGACTCCATGGATTGCCGTTTGGTTTCCGGCTTCGAAGTGATGAACCCATGTTTCATCGCCTGTGACGATGTTAGACAAAAAATTTTCATGATAATATTTGTAACGCGCAAGCAGTTCCGCACAGATGGTCCTTCGCCGCACTTTATCATCTTCCATTAGACGGCGAGAAACTCTACGGGCAGACACCTTTGAGAACCCCGACAGTTGGACCAGCGTTTCACCACTTCTGTCCAATTGAGCAGCGAGATGTTTGTGATCCGTTGACACGGGTGAGAATGACCGATCGTTCCGACATAGCTGGAGTCACAGCTGTGTGCGGGAGGATGTACAGGTTTGCGCCACCTTGTTGCGATGATGGCAGACGCCTCACCCAACGACACACCGTGCTATTGTTAACTGCCACGTTTTCGTGAACATCCTGCAAGCGCCTATGAATATTTACGATGCTCTGGCTTTCCGCCAGAAGAAACTCGATGCCAACTCTTAGCTTAGAACGCACCTTCATTACAGAGACAGTGTTGAAGGCTACGCAAAAGCGCCGCCACCTACCTGAACTCCATGAAACAGTAGAGGCTGAAGCGACGATATTGCACGGAGTCCCACAACAAACCTGCATTTTTTTTTCAACCTAAATTGCCCGAGAAAAAAATGTTGTGTTATTTATTAAAGGTCCGTCGTACAATCCGCGGATCACTGCGAAATGCGTTACAGTGTCTGTTTTTAATAGTACCGTACAGTAACGTTTCTTCCCATTCAATTCAAGAACGGATGGTAAGGGGAACGCCTCCTAATGTGCTTTTCTGGCGGCTGTCGTCCGCTTAACTTTATCTGTACAAAATGTAGAACACAGGTACGCAGCCACGCAAGAATAATCGTAGTATCTGACCTGGTGAACGCTTCTTGAAGCTTCCTACGCAGGTGCTCGAGAGAATGCACTGCTTCTTTCACAGAGTGTCTATCAGTGAAGTTTTCTCAACGTGTTTGTATGCTTTGTTACAAGTTGTATAAGCATATGACCATTCAGAAAAAATTGCATTTCTTACTCTCTATTCATTAGAGGGGGGTGGGGGGGGGGTATTTTAGAACTTTGGTCTTTGTACACAAATATCCCAGTCAGATGGTAATTGGGCATTAGGGGTTTCCAACAGGGAATAACTGAGAGGGGATATCTAGTTCCGGTATTCGCCTGGCGGAAAATGGCCAGATAAGGAAAGGGCAGGAACGTGATACATACAGCTGAAGACCGTTTCGCAGTGGACGTTATACGGTGGTGGTTGGTGGTGGCGACGCGGTGACTCTGTGACGCCTGGCGTTACACGCCAGACATAGCAGTGTGGCGGCGGTGCCGCGAATGACGGCGGAAGTCACGCGGCTGAGTCACCGGCGGCGCATTGTGTACACACCTGTGGCGGCCGCACACGGCCGGACGTCGCGCCACGGGCGGGACTGTGTACGATCTGCGGCAACTACCGACCACTGTCCTCCCTGCAGTGATAAATAAATAAATCTCTTTCCGCGGAGGCAGAGGGCTGGAACTGCACAAGGCGCAGTTGAGGACGACTTCATCGTTCAAAAACAAAACGCGAGAAGAGGCGGAACACATTTGTGACGGTGACGTAATGGCGCCAGAAGAGAAAAGAACTTAGTACCGAAATAGCTAACAAGGTATGAAGCACACGACAGAATGCACGGCGACAATTAACAGTGGGAGGCACTCGTAGCATTAATAACTTGGGGCGGCGACGGCGTGATCTGCGAGACCTCTACCTCTGTACTCTGCTGTGCTGTGCTGTGCTTCTATGCATCGTTATAGGTTTACAGAAAAAAATTATCCTGTCATTTCGGTGTTTCGAGTCATTTTCAGACGGTACTCTTGCTGTATAATAAATTAGTGTAAACGATGTAGCATGTTCGCGGTTATATTTGTACTACTTACTACAAAGAACTTTAGCAACGAGACTGAACAACTTTTAGTCATTAGACAGCATCCAACATAAAATAAAAAGTCGCCGCAGAAATGTGAAATACTTGTGGAATACAGCAAGGCAAAAATGAGCTTATCGTGACACTGCAAGTAAACATTCCTGTAGGCAAGAGGAGCTTCGGTAACACCTCTTCTGTACAACGAGCAAAAAAAATTTATATATACGAGCGTAGGCTTTCGCTTTCACTGTTGGAGTCCTTTCCAATAAAATCTTTCTAAGATTCTGACCACATCACACGCGATAGAACTACCAATATTCCGTCAGCCATGATGCATGTTGCATACAACAGCTGGCGAAACAGGTAGTTTCGACGGATGTGACGCGGAAACTTATGAAGAGGGATTTTAATAAAGTTAGACAATAGCGTTTCATAATCAAAAATAATGAACTATTACGTTTTCTGCAAAAAAACGACATAAATCTCAGAAGACTCGAATACTGTAGTTCGTAAATTTATATATGAACCAGGTGGTTACAATTAAACTTTCCCTATTTAACACGTTACAATACGGAAACTATAAAATTACCAAATATGCAGCAACCAGTCACAAAATTATGTTTTACTTATTCAGTTTTGCAAATCGATTCCAACTGATTAACAGTCATCATCGGTGCTTTCAACCAATATGTGCCCAGAGTAGAAACACTGTCTTAAGCAGAGGTCAAATGCCGGCCGGGGTGGCCGAGCGGTTTTAGGCGCGACAATCTGGAACCGCGCGACCGCTACGGTCGCAGGTTCGAATCCAGCCTCAGTCATGAATGTGTGTGATGTCCTTAGGCTAGTTAGGTTTAAGTAGTTCTAGACCTCAGAAGTTAAGTCCCATAGTGCTCAGAGCCATTTGAACCCGAGGTCAAACATAAACATATTTAAATAACCAAAGCTTGACCACTTTCACGTTCTAAATAAAGTAACAATAATATCCACTGTTAAATTCTTTTACATAAAACAAGTACAATTTCCTTCTTAATTTCGAATGTGGCGGCCAGTAGCCTTGCACTAATGTGCTTTCTGGTAAATAAATAAAGAACAAAGTAAGTATTATGCACTGAACTTTATAACGAATATTCTATTACCTAAAGATTGAATAAGGTGTCATGTTGTCATCGTTCACTGTGTTTTGTGTGGAGGAAATGATGATCTGATGCTTAACTGAAAATACTGGTACTTTAAATTTACGATATCTTTTAAACACATGAAGGTACAAAGTTGATATTTAGAACGTTTGTCATTTTAATGATGCACTTATATATGAAATGTCGATCGTTTAGATTGACCAAAGCTTTCAGATTTTAGCATTCAAGCCTTTGGTACAAAACTTGTTAATTTCACTGTAACAGTAAGTCCTAAACTATTATAGATATGATCAATATTCCAGTTTTATTGGAATCATCACGAAAATTTATGGGGGATGGCAGATTAAAATTACTGTGGCTTCATTTCTTGATTACTACAGAATTAAATAATTTCCATAAATGTTTCCCTTTATGGCCGATCTTAGATCCGCCATATTTAACACTGCTAAGTCTCCTCGGCCACAAGAGCCTTCTACTGGGTTTCCCTGTGATCTAGGTTCTCGTCTGTCTCACTCGCACACTACAGCGCTTAGGCTTCAATAGACAATAGACGCCTGTGAGTTTCCCCAGCTCGTGGTGAATCTGTGCCCTTTGTGGCATCCGGTCCTGGACGACAGGGTTCGGTCATATGTTTAAATGAGTGAGCAATGCTCGTTAACTCACAAATCGATGCTGCAATGGAGACTACGCTCCGCGAAATTCCCGATTGTCAGGCAGCGTGCGTAGTGTGTCACGACAGTTTAACATCCCGTGATCCACTGTACGGAAAGTGCTTCGAACCATTCTCAAATGGTATCCGTACAAGATCCATATCGTACAGCAGCTTGCACCACAGTACGCACAACGAAGTGGTGACTTTTCTCTCCACCTTCTCACAAAGATTGACGTTGAAGAGGGACCATCCTATGGACAGATAAAGCCCATTATTCTCTGATGGGTGAGGTGAACACACAGAACTGCCGAGTGTGGGAATCTTCACCTCCAGTCACTTCGCATGAGGTTCCTCTGTGTACGTGTCATCGTACGGCTACGTTCTTCACTGGCCCACTCTTTTTTTGAACAGTTTGGCGCTCAAGGACAAAATAAGTGCAGTGTGACTGGCTAGCGTTACTGTGATATGTTTCGCCAGCATGTCATATCCGCCGTACAGACGCATAGAACCCAACAGTTTTCACGAACGATGGGGCCCCACTGCACACCGCTCGTTAAGTTCATCAGCTTCTCCGAAACACATTTGGAAACGATCGAATTATCAGCCGATCGTTTCCAAATACTTGGCCGGCACGATCACCTAATCTCACTCCCACTGATTTCTGGTTGTGGGGCTACGTGAAGGACAGAGTTTACCAGAGGAACATTCACACACGTGATGATCTGAACCGCGTCATATGAAGAGAAGTAGCCAGCAAATCTACGGACATGTTTCCTCCTGCTGTGCAGAATGCAATCCTGCCCTTTCTCACTTTTCTGTGCACTGAGGGGCGCCATATTGAGCCCCTTTTGTAGCAGTAATGGTACCGGTAAGTAATGGTATACCTCTGAGCACTATGGGACTTAAAGTTATGGTATGATGTACCGTAGCAGCACATTAAAAGTCTTTCAATTGGACTGGTTCTGCATTATCCTTGGCATTAATGCTACGAAGTTTCGTACTCGTACGGTAATTAGTTTCCCTACTATAACGTGTTAAACAGGGAAAGTTTAATTAGAACCACCCGGTATAAAGCAATTGTATTCTTTAACTGTCTCAACTAACACAAAAAATTGCCGAACGTGGATTGGTGTTAAACTGTGATCAATCATGTACTGTTATAATGGAATTTGCAAACGCATGTATTGTTTCCAACAAAAAGCCAGTAAATTTTATAATGGACTGATTAGGGACGTGAAACTGGGAGAAGTCTTACTTACCCAGCGATGCTACTGAACTTTCGTTTTCCAGGCACCGAGGAAGAAAACAAGATTGCTGATAAGAAGCCGCATGTTTTGGCAGCGCGAAACGCACACTTAACCGTAGCATGTTAGCGACTGGACACCCTGTAGTGTTTTTTTGTTTATTTGGCCTTTGAGAGAGTATTCAATGTAGCCATCGGCAACACATAGTGACAACGTACACATAACTGAATAAACAAATACAGATTGCCTCGTGATGACTGGGTGTTGTGTGATGTCCTTAGGTTGTTAGGTTCAAGAAGTTCTACGTTCTAGGGGACTGATGACCATAGATGTTAAGTCCCTTAGTGCTCAGAGCCATTTGAACCATTTTTTGAACAAATACAGAAATGTATATTTACAAGAATAAAAAGCTTAGCTGTTACAGTTTTGTACATAATGTTTTAAAAATTTGAATTGAATTGGAAAATAATTTAAAGTGTCTTGGCTTACAATTCACACCAATTCTGAAATATCTTCATCAGCATTAAAACCTACAGATTGTGACCAGTACTCTTGATGAAGTTAACTATCACTTTATGTAGACGAACGACACAAAAGAGAAGAAGCTGATTGAGGAAGATGGTAGCCCATACTCAGCAATGTCTTCAGAAAGACCAACAGTTCACAGTCAAATCTGAGGCACATAAATAAGATTTGGTTGACATCAGCTTCCGACTCAGGATCACACTCACATGCAGGTGAACTGTAAACGTTGTTCCGCTCTAGATGTTGTGGGAAAGAGGCATGATTGAAGCGGAGTCTTATGATGGTAGAAATCGTGGATCGGTCCAGATGTGTCCTCATGAACCACGGCTGTGAAGGAATCCGAGGTTGTAGCACCGCGTAATAACCGCCTTTTGTCTGTTGAGAAACGTTCCACATTTCCTGCCATTGTTGTCTTGCGTGATCCTTGACTTCACGGAAGTAGTCTGTATATGGAAGGTGCAGATACAGGAAGGTGCCTAAGGTTGCCGCTTGTTTCGCTAATGCATCAACTTCATCATTATAGAGGATACCAGAGTGGGAAGGTACCCACAACAAATGGATCGTCCGGCCCGTGCGTGTGCTGCGAATATATTCAGATACCACATCCAAGATATAATTGTTGGTTGTTTTGTTCCATCGACTGCACTGAATGTTTTTAAGAACGCTTTGCGAGTCAGATACTATCAATATCTTGGGGAAGGAAGTGCTAGAGCCAAACTTAAGTGCTTCCAAAACTGCCACTGTCTCCGCCGTAAAAATAGAAGTGCTCGTAGGCAGTTCGAAGGTTTTGCGGCTCTGGATCTAAGGGCAGAAAAAAGCTCATCCTGTACACTCTTCTTTCGGAATTTTGGAGCCATCGGTATATACACAGAGAAAACCCGGCCACTGTGCTTGAACGAGACGATTGAAGTCAACGTTGACATTAGTACTGTCCAGCCAGGTAGTACATGAATAATGGACTGGGACCTGGGAGCAGAGCGTTTGAAGATAATATTCAAAAACAGGTAGATGCGCTGAACGCGTATAGAATGTATGACAGGTGACCATAGCTGGCACTTTATTCCTTCTGTGGGATGCAACCCACAGTCGATAAATGCAGTCTCTACTTTGATAGACGGAACTGTCCATAATGGCCATGCCTTGAACGTAGAATTTGTCCGATAACATTTGGCGCCTAATGCTCAAGGGCATCTCCCCTGCTTCTATTAAAAGGGCGTTGGTGGGCGTCGACCGCATGGCTCCAAGACAGGTACGAATGGCTCTATATTGAAGAGTATCTAATTTGGAGGGATGAATTTTTGACGCAGTGTGGTAGAATTAGTGCTTGGGAGTGAGAGAGCGGACAGGGCGGGCCAACGGGCACCTGCTCCACGCAGTCGCCGCCCCTTCTATTTTCGTCGCGTCGCCAGACAGGCAGATGTTTTCTCAGCCGGCACATGACGTACGGCTCGGCGCCTACATTACATGCAGGCGTCAGCTGGAGATCTCGTCTCTGGTACAGGATACTGACGTAGGATCCGGGACGGACCAGCTACAGTAACAGTGCTGGCGACATTCGCGGCCAGAGAGGAATTTTTCACTAAAAACACTACGACCTGGACACTTCAGCTAACATGGAAAAATTTCATAAATGTTAACGGAGAGAATATAAAAATTAGTTTAGCACTTCGCCTTTTTCTGCAATTATAATTCTTCTTCAATTCGGGAGTTTTAAAATCGAAATTATGTTTTAATTGGAATGATGTACGTCCACTCACCTCTGCAGTAATGTGTGGGTGTACAACATCTATCCACTGTACTACTTTTTAAGTACCTATTCTATATAAATAACAGCCGGTTCTTCGCTGCATTTAACCCCACATTTGTGTTACATTAAAATAAAGTACGCTTTAAACTGATGAAACACGTTTATCAAGTCCTTCAGAACGCAGTTCGCAGTTCAGAGACATAAATCCGTACGCTAGAAATAATGATAGTGTAAATATCTTCAACCGCGTAAATATTATGATTACCAGACGCACAAAACATTTCCCATGCAGTCATTAAAAATATGAATTCGCTTTCAACAATGTCGACGTAACATCAGGAAGAAAGAAAAGAAAGATTACTAACGGTCCTTCAAATACAAGGTCATTACAGATGGAGTACAACATTGCGTTTGACAAGGGTGAAGAAGGAAATCGGCGGTGTCATTTTCAACAGTGTCATCTCGCCATTCAGCTTAAGCAATCTTGGGGAAACAAAGTTCGAAATCTGGATGGCCGGGCGGGAATTTGAATCGCTGTCCTCCTGAATCGAGTGCGGTGTCTTCTAACTGTGTCAACTCTATCAGCTACGTCAGACACTGCATGTATACTCTTTATAGGGACAAACGTAACTCTTGGGACAAACTTAACTCTTCCTTTACTAGCAGACTTCTTTAAAAACGTTCCAGAAAATAGGAGTGCAGCAATCTAGTGATTTACGAACAATAAGTATAGTGCACACATTTTAACTTGGTTGTTTTTAAATGGTGTTGCATAGTACAGGACAAACAAGTGCCTTAATGCAGAGGAGTAATGCAGGGGAAGTATGTTTCGTAAGAAGTGTCAGCCCTCCCTGTGGATAGATAGGGGCGTTCTTATCGGAGTAGGAGTTGTGGGTAGCACTTGTGATGAACCCAGAATCCCTTCGTCATTCATTCATTCACACACACACACACACACACACACACACACACACACACACACACACACACACACACACACACACACGAAAGGTTGAGAACCACTGCTCTATGGGCTTTTCAGGAAGTAAGTACAATGTACAGTGCACCCATAAGTGTAAATTACGTAAGCACAAAATCTTTGTTAAATTTTAGGACGGAAATGTAAAATCTTCTGTAAACTACATATAACAAAAAAAAATTATATTTTAATACACAAATGCAAATCTTGCAAGAAGTCAACGCTACCATCTGACAATGAGTTCAGGCCCGAAATTCGGAATAGTAAATAAAATCATTTCAACAATACTTGTGGCTGGTCGCAGTATTTCTAATAGCGTAATTTACGAAAACAGCTGCGGTGTTTTCCTACCAAAATTGATCAAATGACGCATATATTCTTTGTTGTGTCAACGCACGACACGCTCCTAAAACATTTATTGCTGCCATAAACGTTTCCCTGTCTTTTTATGGACCATCAGCTTTTTTCTTTTTTCTGTTTAATACCGCCTCTACAGCAGCCACACCACCTCCAGTTATTACATCGTCTCCACACAGACACAATGGAAATGTCAAGCAATAATATTAAGAACCGTAAAAGAAGCATAGTACTACAGTGATATGCAAGAAGCATACAAGACAGACATGTAAAAAAAATACCAAATGAAGAAAGAAAATAAGGAAGATTAGAGTTTAATGTCCCGTCAACAACGAGGTAATCAGAGATTGAGCACGAGCTCGGATTAAGGAAGGAAATCGGGCGTGATCTATCAAATGAACCAACCCGGCTTCTGCCTGAAGCGATTTAGGAAAATAACGGAAACTTAATTCGGGATGGAGGAGTCCCGTGAGCTAGCAGATAAGACGAGGGAGGGAGAGAGGTGGGAGGGGAAGGGGGCAACTAACCACCTCGCTATATGGATACACAAGCCACATACTCTACTCGATCACAATTATCTCGACACCTTTAATATGTGGCGTGTTCACCCTTCGTGTTTATGACGGCTTAAACATAATTGGGCCCATTTTCAATGAGGTGTTAATGCTGGTGGAGGAGTGGTGGCCCATTCTTCCTCGAGAGCCGAAACTAGAGAAGAAAATAATGTTGGATGCTGGAACCTGGAGCGGACTCGACGTTCTAACTTACCCCACAAGTGTTCCTTTTTGTTCAGGTCAGGCCAGTCCATTTAAAGAACGTTATTGTCCACAAACCACTGCCTCACTGATCTGCTAAAAATGAGATGAAGCGTTGTTATTATAATACAGACAATTATCGTCTCCGAACTGCACCTCTACTGTAAGCAGTACTCAAAGCTTCCTTTGCATAAGGCCATATACGAGTATTTCAACGGCACTTGGCGGTCATCTTCAGGCCTAATAACACACAAAGAGATATAATCTAAAAAGATCGGTGGTTTAAAATACCATAATAGGCTAAAAATCACACAACGTACCATACAATCGTCAGTTTACTAAATCACAACTTGCCATACTAAATGCCTTGCAAACCTCGCGCACTAACATAGGATCAGGCACCAGCTTGTTGGCGAGCAGGTTTGAGTAGCTTCCACCACTATTACATACATATCCGAGAACTTCCGAATGAGAAAAGCAAAAACAATAATTAATCTAGCAGCTGACTGATTCGCAATGGGAGGCGCGTTATATTCAACAATAAAAATATTATCAGTTTAATCTCTTGGTGTTGATTTCAGTGAAATCATAAAATAACGCAAGGATCATCAACCATAAACGGCACTGCTACTAAAATAGCAGAGTTCATGAAGAGGCGCAGAAGGTGAGTTAAATAAAACTATAAAGAACAGAAGCCGACCAAAAGTAGTTTTTAGAATGGTCAGCACTCGACTGCAACCGGCAGATGCCGCCCGTGCTGGTCGATTATGTCAACGGCGACCCTACGTTGCCAAGATACGGACACCTGCCTCTGACTATCCTTTAGATTTGTACTCGTATAACAGAATTTGAACGTCGGATTTCGCCGTTATTCACTTTCAGTTTCCAGCCAGCTTTCTGTTCCTATTACTATGTGGGCACTGATGCCTTTATTGAGCAAGACTATTTTTATGACCTTGCCGGTCGCGGTGGCCGAGAGGTTCTAGGCGCTTCAGTCCGGAACCGCACGACTGCTACGGTCGCAGGTTCGAATCCTGCCTCCGGCATGGATATGTTTGATGTCCTTAGTTTAGTTAAGTAGTTCTAAGTTATAGGGGATTGATGATTTCAGATGTTAAGTCCCATAGTGCTTAGAGCCATTTGTACCATTTTTCTATGACCTCACAGTTCACTACTACCCGCAATTTAAAACACTCAGCAATATTTTCTGTCTGATAGCCAAGACTTAAGCTCTCCTTAGAGAGGAGCGTGGATGATCTTTTCTGATTACGGTAGGTAACTCAATAGTCACTCTACGAAGGAGTTTCAAAGATTCAAATGGCTCTGAGCACTATGCGACTTAACTTCTGAGGTCATCAGTCGCCTACAACTTTGAACTAATTAAACCTAACTAATCTAAGGACATCACACACATCCATGCCCGAGGCAGGATTCGAACCTGCGACCGTAGCGGTCACGCGGTTCCAGACTGAAGCGCCCAGAACCGCACGGCCACAACGGCCGGAGGAGGGGTTTCACAAAAAGAAAACCCAATGTGTGCGCCACACGCACTCTGCCACCCGCTTAGCTGCCTCTTTTTGTGCTTCCGATTATGCACATACTCTGGTATCCTAAATTAAAGCAACAAACGGACTTGTTGCACGGTTGCTTTTATTTTGCCACAAAACTGTATAAACAGGTGATAGTAAAGTAGAAACAATGTGAAGAATACAGAACGTGAACAACTGCAACATCCATAACGATAGATAAAAATATTCTTTCCATTTTTCAGCTTAACGGATTTAGACACACTTTCCAACAACCGGGTAATATGCTCAGTATGGGATGTGATCACTTGTAGCAGTAATACGAGCCTGAAATGATGGGTCATGCTACGAATGATGTCATCAGTCTCATGCTGATGCAATAACTCCCATTCTTCCTGCCGAGCAGCGCTCAGTCTTGGAAAGTGGTTGGTGGATGCTGACGTGATGCAAGCAGTCTGCATAGAGCATCCTAGGCATGGTATATGGAACCTAAATCGGGAGAGCGAGCAGGCCACGTCATGCGCGCAATATCACCCGTTCCCAAGAAAACATTAACCACCCTGTTCTCTATGAAGTGGAGCTAACGCTCCGCCTCATGGAGGACCGGTGGTTGTCGTACATCAATACGAAGTCTAGGTCCACACCACCTCACAACAATCGCAGAAGGTGGTCTCAAGATCTCATCACGATACCTGACGCAAGTAAAACCTTGCCGATTCACGCGTACAATTTTATAAAGAGGGGTTCGAATGGTAAACATAATCCCTGCCCTCACCATTAGAAATTCTCCTCGATATCGGTCTCTTTCCATAACGTTTGCGCCCCTAAATCGTGTTCCACGTTCACTCCAGAAGCGAATCCATCGAGAACCACTCTCTAGACTAAATTGGGACTCATCTGTGAAAAGAAAATTGGCCCACTGTTTGAGCATCTAGGTAGCATGTCGACGACTCCACTCTAGACGTTCCCTTCTGGAAGACGCGTCAGAGGTGCACATACAGTAGGTCTCCCACAATGAAGGCCACTCTGTCGAAGTCTTCTGTGCACCGTTGCCTCGATACAACACGTCCAGTGGGTGCTGCGATCTCACACGTCAGTTGCCATGCAGTACTAAGTTGGTATTGTCGTGCCATTACAGCTAAATAAAGGTCTTCTGTTCTCAAGTCACATGTGGTCGGCCTTGCCTTCGTCTTCGAGATACGGTTTCGGTCTCTCGAAACTGTCGTCACATCTGAGAAACTACAGAACGATTCACATTACGTCATCGGGCCATATCAGTCTGTCCTGCTTCCTTTCTTTCTATGGCCTTCCACCTCAGAGAGCCTTGCAGGTATCTCCTCTGTGCCGTAATGCACCATCTGTGACTAAGTGCCCAAAGATTGTGGATGTGGGACTACCCGGCAAACACTACGTCGTTTGACAGGTGCCCTGACGTCATCGCTGTTGGTTGACAGGAATGCCATCTTCCGTGCAGAACACGATCTTACGGACATCTGGTTGACAGTCTGAATGATTATACCGTAATAAGACACGGGACGGGGAAATGGTTTGTTGCCTTAATTTTGGACACCTGTGTTTAATGATTTCGGGTATTTAGCAGAACTGTTGTTTCCATTTTTACGCACAATACACTGAAGACAGACCCAATCATCGGCTTCAGATGCTGCAGCCTCTTATGCGTATTCTTATCTGGACTGCAACCAAACTCATTCAAATGAAACCCGGTCACTAGTGTAAAGTAAAGGTTATGAGTTTATTAACTCAAAAACGTAACAATACACAGTAAACATACTCAAAAATAGTCGCCAAAACTGTTGGCACGTTTATCCCATTGTGTCACTAGCCGGTCAGTGCCACCCTTGAAGACGCTAGCACGCTGCTGTCGGACCCAGGCCTGGACCCAGTCACACACTTCGTCAGCCGTTGTGAATCGATGTTCGCGAATAGCTTGCTTTAGAGGTCCAAACACATGAAAGTCGCACGGTGAAAGGTCGGGACTGTACGGTGGATGTTCCAGCATTTCCCACGGAAACTGCTGCAATGTCGTCTTCACCGTATTGGCCGTGTGTGGGCGGGCATTATCATGCAAGAGGATAACGCAATTGGACAATATGCCTCGCCGTTTCGACTTGATGGCTCGTCTAATGTTCTGTAAAGAGGCTTGATAACGCTGGGCGTTGATGGTAGTTCCCCTTTCCATGAACTTGACAAGCAGTGGGCCCTTGTGGTCAAATGGATTCGAATGGCTCTGAGCACTATGGGACTTAACATCTGAGGTCATCAGTCCCCTAGAACTTAGAACTACTTAAAGCTAACCAACCTAAGGACATCACAGACATCCATGCTCGAGGCAAGGTTCGAACCTGCGAACGCAGCGGTCGCGCGGTTCCAGACTGAAGCTCGAATCGCTCGGCCACTCCGGCCGGCCCTTGGGGTAAAAAAATAACGACATCACGATCTTACCCGAATTGGTGTGTAAGGCCTTTGATTTCTTTGGAGGTGGTGAAGTCGCATGTTTCCTCTGCTTGCTGGTGACGCTTGTTTTCCGGTTCAAAATGGTGACACCATGTTTCGTCGCCTGTGACAATACGCGACAGAAAACCGTATTCCTCCTCATGATAACGTTGCAGACGAATCGAAGACAGCGCCATTCGAGTATTGCGGCTGTTCGGCGGTCAGTTGGTGAGAACCCAATGCGCACAATTTTGAGAAAGTTCAAGTGCATTATGGTGTAGCCGATGGCCACGCTAATACCCAGTAATCGATGGATCTCGTCCACGGTGAATCCGCGGTTGTCCAAGGCTACAGCATTCATTTCTTGAACCACTTTCGGTGTGATGACACGATGAGCCTGTCCACGCCGAGCATCGTCTCCCAATGACGTTCACACCTCAAGGAATCGTTTGCGCCATTCCACAACACTTCAACGACTCACACTGTACTTACCGTACACATGCTACGGTCGCAGGTTCGAATCCTGCCTCGGGCATGGATGTGTGTGATGTCCTTAGGTTAGTTAGGTTTAAGTAGTTCTAAGTTCTAGGGGACTAATGACCACAGCAGTTGAGTCCCATAGTGCTCAGAGCCATTTGAATCATTTTCACCGTACGCAGCCTTCACCCGTCGATACCTTTCACGGCCTCCAACTCCCACCGCCGCCAAAAATCGAATCGTTACCCGTTGTTTCTGCTTACTCGCCTGCATGTTCGGTAGTGGACGATGATAAGTTGTGTGACCACTTTCTCCTCGGCGTGAAACCAAACTGGTGCTATACAACATCAAACTGTGCGCACGCGTCAGTCTCTCTACCAACAGATGGCGCCACCATACCACAGTTACGTGGTGCCACCTTACGCGTAAGGCAAAGGTAGACGCACTGACCAGGTTTCATATTAATTTACGTATTTATTCGTATGGCTAGGGCCCCCCGTCGGGCAGACCGTTCGCCGTGTGCAGGTCTTTCAATTTGACGCCACTTCGGCGACCTGCAGTCGATGAGAATGAAAGGAGAAGCATGATGATGATGATGATGATGAGGAGGAGGAGGAGGAGGGGGAGGAGAGCACAACAACCAGTCCCTAGGCGGAGAAATTTCCCCGACATTTGAATGAACCTCATACTTTTCTTTCTCTAGGTAAGGCGGGCTGTTCAAGCAACGAGAATCAGTGACTTTTCAGCCAATTACCAGAGAGGCCTGAGGGAGTCCCAATTCGGAGTTCCTGGGAGGGGTTTCTGGTCCCAGACAAAACCACCGTAGCCTAGTACACAGAGCGACGTCGATGATTCGCTCGGCACATCTGCAGTGTTCCCCGTTCGCAGCCGGTGGTGTGAAGCATTTTTGGTGTCGAGTCGCTACTTTGTAGCCGTGTCGATACCCAGCGCCCACTACTTCCTTTGATACTCATTTGTTATTCAGAGCCCGCAGTGTTACTCCATGAAACGCACATTCTCTTACTGTCTTCCAGCATCGCTGTACGAGATGGTTCGAGAGATCTGAACAAACTGAATTCCGGACAGAAAATCTCGTTAAATTGAAACCTTGTTTTGATAGACTCCTACGATGTCCCAGAAACTTGGGCGTTTGTACCACAATACTGGTCCCATAGTGTTTAATGTTATGATTATATTCGAGACAGCACTCTGCGTTTTGCTTCATTGATTTAGTAGCATCCGGCATCAGAATCACTTGAAAGTTGGTTGCGGTTCAGGCAGCGAGTACGCAAAACGGCCCCTGAAGAAGACGACTGGGTCAGTCCTCTAACTACTGCTCGTAAAAGAGGATCCAATAACTGGGTTGAGCTTCCGGAAGTACACCATTCACCTTCACAAGTAATCAACCATGACAAAAGAACACGAGATCTAACTTGTATTTTTACCAACACAATGCGCCACTTCCATCACTGAAACGGTGTCAGAATGGTTTGAAAATCGTTCTGCGGACATCAGAATGCTGTCCCTGCGCCTGGTCTCATCTCCGCCCTCCCCCCTCCCACCCTCGCTCTCTCGAACAGTTTAAGTGGCCACAATCTTTAGCTATCTGGCGACACACGCTTTCCTTGAATCAAGCTTTCAGCACTTTCCCTGCGCAGCGGTCATGCCATCACGGATGAATGTGGCTAGCAGGAGCTTCCCGATGTCACGTCAGGCTACCCGGCAGCTGTTTGTAATTCTGCTGCTCCAATTGTTTATTTTCAGCACCTTCGCCCGGGGTTCCCCTATAAGATGCTTTACAACAAAGCGAGTGTTTCGGAGCGGCCTGAAGTCTTCAGGGGTGGAGCCGGCGGCGAGCTGCGAGGCCGCCTTGACAAACGCCCTCTGCGATAAGACGGCTCTGAAATACTGCGAACTTCCGCAGAAAAGCGCCACAACACAGGAACGTGACCGGACTGCCTTGTGTTCGCGCCGGAATACCAAAGCGGCCAAATTCGGTTTCAACAGCACTACGCAGTAGCAGACGTACGAGTTTTGGCGCGGAACAACATTAATCTGTACAACTAATGGCGGAATGAGAGAGAAAACGAAAACACGGGAGGAGAGGATAACACGCAGCGATAAGTGAGCTCTTAGATTAGTCATTCCACACAGCACCCGTGCAGGAAGGCTCGCTTACAAGCTTATCTATGGTAGCTATTTCGTTTCCCTAACAAGTCACCCAACAATCAACGATCTTATTTCATGAGAAAACAATTCGAACCCAAATAAATTTGGCGCCTCTCTGCTACGAAACTGGAAAGACGTCCGATAAAGATGCATTGGTAATATAATGCGTCCAATTAAATTAGTGAACGTTCCTCAAATATAAGCATAGGATAACCACCAGAAGGTCGCCAAGCATTTCAGCGCACAGCGCGCTAGGGTGGCGAGCCAGACCCAGATCGAATCACTGTACCGGGTCAGCACTACTAGGTCTGCTACATTCGGCAAGCCCGACATTTTTTCTCTTTCTCAAGCTAATTTGACACCTACATTTCAGCGCCGGCCGGTGTGGCCGAGCGGTTCTAGGCGCTTCAGTCTGGAACCGCGCGACCGCTACGGTCGCAGGTTCGAATCCTGCCTCGAGCGTGGATGTGTGTGATGTCCTTAGGTTAGTTAGGTTTAAGTAGTTCTAAGTTCTAGGGGAATGATGACCTCGGATGTTAAGTCCCGTAGTGCTCAGAGCCATTTTCTACATTTCAACGAAAATAGTGGTTTAATCCCGCAGAAAACGCTTTCTCGTTTGACGTCACATGATGATACACACACACACACACACACACAGAGAGAGAGAGAGAGAGAGGGAGAGGGAGAGAGAGAGAGAGAGAGAGAGAGAGAGAGAGAGAGAGAGAGAGAGAGAGGGGGGGGGGCGACGGCACGGGCTGGTATGCGCTGGCTCTCATCGAATGTAGGCGGAGTTGGCATTTTCGCACTGTACCCATACTGCCGCTGTGTCGGAGATACTATAAATACAGTCACATTACTCACTGTCTGCTTCCAACACTTCCTACAAGCAAAGCAATCTGCAAGGAAATACTTCTTTTCGAAAATGTATAAAAACGGAGAAATGAGCAGGCAGCATCATCCTGTGAAGTCAGAAGACGTGACGCTTTTTACTAATTCGAGTGCGGAATGAAGAGCAAAGAGGAAATTTCTGAAGGCTTTGCGATGGCTTCAACGTTCGTTCCATGGAGTCCGCTGGCATGGAATTTCGTTTGCCTTCGACAGCCCTCAGTAGCAAGTCGTCTCAGAAGAGCTATAGTAGCAGAGCCTACTGCTACGACAATGTTCACAAAATGCACCAAGTTATGTCATGTGATAGCAAGGACAATCTTTGCAAGACAGGAGCACGTTTGTCGACATTAACATAGCTTTTTACACTGACATGTTAACTTACATACGTCCCAACAACGTCAGGTTCGCAGGCGGCCGTCTGTATCTCGACATCAAAATACCGGCCGGTAAACTCTTGTTTATCCATATGAACGTAAAATTGGCTTGCACACTTTAACTTCAATGTGTGCGCACTTAAGCTTGCTCGCTTAATTCCAATATCGACTGAATGGACAGTCACACGGATGTGTTAAGACTTGAGTGAACTCTGAAATCGCTAACAAACTTTGAATAGCAAGACTGACATCTGACTGGACCATATGAAACGCATCTTATTAATGAATATGGCTGAATTAAAAAGTTCTATTTGGCGAAATAGGAAGCAAAAAACTATTCGTTATTTTAGTAACACTGAATGTCTAAGAATTTTCTTCTGTTCTGAGACCTACAACGTCTTTAACTGGTCTCAGTAATTGGCGGATTTTCGTTGGAGGCCTGAAGATTGATTTGATCTTGTGTCTTTTCCTGCCCCACGAACTGAGGCACCAATGCAAGGTTTTCAGGAATAACGGCTACAGCACCCATCATGTGAAAGAAGTGATTTCTAGGAAATATCAGAATAAGACCACCGACGAAGAGCAGGAAAAGAAACTTGCTTTGCTGCCATTCTGTGGCTCTGTGTCGGGCAAGATAAGCCTCCTGTTGAAAAGACACAATATCAAATCAATCTTCAGGCCTCCAACGAAAATCCGCCAATTACTGAGACCAGTTAAAGACGCTGTAGGTCTCAGAACCCTTGGAGTCTACGAAATACCTTGTGAGTGTGGCCAGAAGTACATCGGATAAACAGTGTGCACTGTGGAACAACGCAGGAAAGAACATGAGAGGTATTATCGCCTATGCTATCCAGAGAAATCTGCATTAGCTGAGCATGCGTTAGAAAACGGTCACCACTTAAAATTTGGCGAATCCTCTGTCGTGGCTTGCACTAACGGCTTCTGGGACAGTTTAATAAAGAAAGCTATTGAAATAAAAATTACCACAAACACCCTGAATAGAGACGGTGGCTTGCAGCTCAGCGCTGCGTGGGATCCAGGGATCACGCGGTTGAAGAGGGCACATCGAACGCCGACTCAAAACATGCCCATATATGGCAATGTCACGGGCACCAGTGACATCACAGCCGGCAGCTACCATATATAAGGGCACACCAACAGCCCACTGGCAGTCATAACACTTTATAATGGCCAAGGAGTGCTTGGCCGAAAGCTCGTGTAGTTTTAAACAATTGACGCGGTTGGAAACCAGATAACATTTTATATGACTGGCCTGTTCCCGTTCACACAACCAGCGGCTCTAGAAAGCACTGCTTCCTGCCATGACCTTTTGAAATTTATTTCCATTCGATGTGGAAAATACCAGCAATCATGGGGAAATTACTCACGTCTGAAATCAGCCAAGTATGTCCACTTAGGATGATTAGATAAAGACCGACCTATCATCTCCAGACTGAACACAGCCTCTTCCCGCGGCCACCGAAAACTGACGCTGCCTTCCACAATGATGAGCATGGAAACTACACTAGAAATAGCACGTTTAATATCCGTAAGGGTTTGCCTACAAACTGCTGCAGCCACAGAGATGTGGAGACGGCGACTGCACGAGGTAGCAGCATTGCCACTTGCGCCACAAACATTTGCGCGAAACTTGTGTCGCGAGCGCCCGGCAGACAGACTGAGTCACACGCCCTGCAGAGCAGAGCGGGGCTGCTTTATGAGGTCTGGCTGCAAGCGAGCAAACAAACAGATGACCAGGTCACAGCTCTCAGTCTGCTGCTAGCCCGCTTCTCCCACTTTCTGAATAGCCGCTCTACTAGTACGCTCAGTCACAAATAACGGCTAAAATTACCTGATGAAATCCATCGTTGGCATTAGCGCCGCAATGTTAGGCATAGCAGGGAAAAGTGGAAGCGAATAGTTGAGTAATGACTGTAAAATACAGTCACAGTTGGCTCACAAACAAGTGTTGCACAATCTGTATAAAAATGGTGAAGATACTCCATGTTATCAACAAACACATACTTCAGTGATGACGAAAGTCAATGCTTTAGACCCCCAATGTCTAATTCCGCTTTGTATTATCGTTGTGAGTAGTGTTGTCGTTCTTTCTTTCACTGGTGCCATGTCCCGCACTGACACAGGGTCGGCATTGTTAGGAACGGATTTGGCAAGGTTAGGATGAAGGGGTGGCCGGATACCCTTCCTGCCGCCACCCCATACCACCCGGGACGGAATTAGTGTACTGACTGCGTCTAGTTTAATTCATGGAGTAGTGTGAACGTGTTCAGATGTCGACGAGTCGAGTAAACTGAGGCGGAACGTGGGGTCCAGCCCGGTATTCACCTAGCGGCATGTGGAAAACCGCCTAAAAACCACATCCAGGTTGGCCACCACACCGGCACTCGTCGTTAATCCGTCTGGCGGATACGATCCGGGGCCGGCGCGCCTACTCGAGTCCAGGAAGTAGCGCGTTAGCGCTCTCGGCTATCCTGACGGGTTCGTTATGAGTAATGTAGTCCGCCATTAGGATTTATTTATCTGGAGAGAACGTGTCAGTTGTGTGGTGTGACATAGGCACGGCACGCACCACCCGGCAGCAGGCAGCATCACAGACATCGACAGGTCGACAACTCACCCCAGAGACGGCGTATAGCCCAGCGGTTTCCGCAAAGTCCCAGCGGTTGCCGCCAGGGAAGAGATATGCGCCGGTGTCACGGCAGAGCGGGCAGTTCCAAGTCGTTCAGCGAGAAGATCGCCTTCTACTTGTGTACTTCGCGCCGCATCGTCGGCATCTAGCGAGTCCACGCCAGTCCGTCTTCAGTGAACATTCTAGTGGGACAAGAACGGCTTAATATCAAGACTTAGCCTCTGGAATAGTAGTTCAACTTCAGGATCTGATGCCTGAGACGATCTATACAAAATTGAGTATTCGTCAACAAATGTGTGTGTTCCTGTCACTAATCAAAATCAGTGTTCCAGTGCTTCAGTGTTCTCTTCGTTCTCCTCTAACAGAGTTTCCCTTCAGCTTACTATAAATAGTTGAGGGTGCAAAACTCCTCTTGGTTATAACAAAAGTACGACAGAACAAGTTGGTACACAGGACTAAAACGATTGACTGATGCGATACTGGGAAACTGCTATTTGTCAACAAAAGATGTATCATACAGACCACTTCCATGGCCCAAACTTCAATCCCCCGGAAGTGTATGGGATTCATATCAAGTGGAACCAAGAGGGAGCACCGAGCGTATGTAAAGAAGGTGGACCAAACGGCAACTAGCCCGTTACGTTGGCGACAGACTGATGCAACACCTGAACTGGCCAACGCTCGTAAAGGACGCCGGTCATCTCACGAAAATCTGCTTACAGGACTTCAAGAATCGCCTTTAGGTCAGACACTACTAATATTCTTCAGCCTCCACGCACCTACGCGCAGAGAAAATCGGGAAAATAATATCACTAACAAACGTCCGAAAGAAGAGACACCATATACATACAATATATAATTAAGGCAGAGACGGCCAATAATTCCCTCAGTGCAGCTGCACACCAGGCTCGAACTAACGGTAATCGGGGAAATGTTGCGAGCAATGAGGATAATGGGCAAGGGGCTTTACGTCAGTAGTGTGTGGATAAGCTGAGAATTTAGGTGCGATGGGAGGTGTGCTAGGATAGTCCATGCAGCTGCAATGACCACTGTGTGTCCACATGGCTCAATGGTTAGAGCATCTGCCCTGTAAGCAGGAGACCTGCGTTCGAATCCTGTTCGGCAGAAATTTCCGACTTCCCTCACTGATTACAATCACTGCTAGCCCGCAGCCAATGTACGTGGTTTTTTTTGTGTCTAACAAATGTGTACAAGCGCTCATTCGCCACACGTTCCACCACTGAATCCAACGGAAACAAATCTTAATATATGGTACGATAGTAAATTACCCTCTTCTCAGACCCGCAGAGGTTAGATATACACGGTGTTAGAGGTATAAGTGTAGATATTTCTGATCATGACCGAGGACAGTGTACTGAGCAACATTACATCAAGATTACTTCCTTTGCAGACTAATAACTACAGCTATTTCGGGTAGTATGTTTTTAGGTTGGTTGGAGTACCTCTACGTACGCGTGGCATAACTAAGTGATGATGTGTTTTCCCTCCTGACAGCAGATCATGTTTTAAAGAGTGGACGCAAAGCGGGTGGTCTATACCGGCAGCAGTAGTCCACGGCGCAATTACAGCTGCGCAGGAAACATCAAGTAAAAAACTATGTTTTGTTTTGTTTTAGGGCGCAAAAACAACTAGGGTCATATGCGCCCATGTCAAAACTATAGAACACGAAGAAAAAGGGAGGAGTTAAAAACGACTACACATCAATCCCAAACGACGTAAGACAGCTAAAAACAGAAACGTGGAAAAATGTCTATAAAATACGCCATAGAGAAACGGAGGTCCAGAACTAAAAATTAAATGGCCTTGGACATATTGCTACGACGGATAAAAAGTAAAACGTGGTTGACAGCCCGCACGTCGTTCGGTAAAATGGCCGCTAACTCAAATGGCAAACACAAACGAGAACGTTACCAGTTAGAAAAAAAAGGGACATTCCGTCAGGAAATGGTGGACCGTCAAAAGTTGAGCACCACTTAGTAAATGGCGATGGCTAAAAACACAGTGCCGAATACGCAACGCAGTTAAAATGATCTGTAACCTTGGCAGCAGAGTCAGCGGCCTCCTTTTCTGCCACACCGACGAGACCAGGAACCCGCATAAAGATCACAGTGGCTCCATCAACAGTGAGCAAGTGACAGCTTTGGTTCAAATGGCTCTGAGCAGTATGGGACTTAACTACTCTGGTCATCAGTCCCCAAGAACCTAGAACTACTTAAACCTAACTAACCTAACTAACCTAAGGACATCACACATCCATGCCCGAGGCAGGATTCGAACCTGCGACCGTAGCAGTCGCTGGTTCCTGACTGCGCGCCTAGAACCGCTAGACCACCGCGGCCGGCAAGTGACAGCTTTCCTCGACCCACTGCACTAAGAGCTGGACAGCGTACAGCACACAAAGGCTTTTAAGGGCAGTGAGAGATTCTGAGCAGAGATGCAATTGAAATGCCTGTGTCGCCAGATGTACTGCGTGGCCTGATACAGCACGAAGAGCTCTTCTGTAATGAACTATGTGACTGTAAGCGAGAAGACTGTCACAGAGAAAAAACTTATGCACTGCAGTGGGTACATATTAAGATAGAAATTATCACTATGTCTGTACCTATACCCCGACCACCTTGTACATGTATAACATTGTAGAAAGTGGTCAGTGCGGTGGTGGTCGTGTCCTGGTGCGGTGAGACATGGTCAGACTTGGTCGGTAGCTGGAGGGGACGCTTGACGCAGATACAGAGATGAAGTACAGAGCCACTTGTGCAGTACCTTTCCATGAGCAACACTCGCAGTCTTTCATGGCCCGGCACTCGAGATCTCCGGATCTGAGCCCTACAGGGCATGTCTAAGATGAACATGAAGAAGATAAGTAGTCCGAAGGACTCTCCGTGGACACTAGACACCTCCGAATTTGTCTTGTTTCGCACATTATTTTAAAACACAGTAGCCCCAATGAATGATCGAGTGGAGAATTCATCGGGTAGATACGAGAGAACAGCATACAATCAATACATCCAGCACGTCCATGCCTTAAGCACTGTGATGATCAGTTCAACGTTAGGATTGCTGCCGCCTTCAGTTTATGCGGCAAACCATAGCGCTCACTTCACGGCAACCTCGCATTGCACGAACTGTGTTAGTCAGCCCATCAATCAAACCGTATCTGTTCATATCAACGCATTCAGCTCACATAATCAATAGGCGGGGCAGAGCACTAAATAACGGGAATTCGGCGGTCAGGCAAACTGTCTGATAATGCCTGCACACAATACATAAAGAGAGAACGAGGCGGGGACCAGTGACTGACACACACACACACACACACACACACACACACACACACACACACACACACACGACGAAAAAAGTATTTGAGGAGTCTCATTACGAACAATGGCAGTGCTGGTCCTTCTACGAGCTGTAGAATACAGTAAAACAAGGACATCTTCCATTAAGCCAAGCTTCTATGTCGCCACTGATGAAACGCTCCAGCTATTAATCAAGCAACACTTTTGAGTGGTATCACTTGCAGAAAACACTCACGAGATCTTCTATCGCTCGTGAGGCATTGGTGACTGGTATGTTACGCGGGAATAAAACGGAAGGCAGGAGGCATAACTCCAGCATTAGAGACAGGAAAACAAACGGAAAACCTATATTCAGATGAACGAACGGGGATTTGAACCGTGCAAACCCCAAACGTCAACTCAGCGTCGTGAACACTGCGCCACGTCGGTCGGGGTACCTTACACAACGCAGTAGGCACGGCTTTCCAGCTCCTGCCTACTGCCGTTTAACTCCGAGCGGGTTAACTAAAATAATACGGTACGTGGATTGTATACGCACCAAGTTTAATAGACTCCACAGATAATAAAATGCTCCCTATATCATCCATGCAATGGTATTTTTAACCCTTGCTGTTGTACTTCCCTATTTCGGCCCAAGACTCGCAAAGCGTTACATTTCAGCGTCCTGGACTCCATCGCAGATTCCACTAACGTCGTCTGTAGCGTACGCTATTTGCAGCAGTATCCATAAAGAAGAGGTTCATCCTAACGATCGTCTGGGCAGCTCTGCAGTATACACACTGATGTAATCATTTATCGAGATTAACAGCTCAGCGTTGTTCTCATTTACCCATGTTCAATAGTTGGTTGGGTGCCCCGTTCTTAACTCAGTATTATGCGAAATGGGATGGTTGATGCCTAAAGCCGCAGATTCAGACAACATTCGGGTTGCCGAGAGCTGGCCATTAACATCTCCGTTCTAGCAGCACGTATACATTACACCATTACACTAGTTCAATAATACAGATATTCAACCATAAAAATACATTGTGATACCATCAATTTACAGATATTTCTATGTAACATCACGCCTCTGCGACCAGAAAGTCCACAATTTGCTCTTAAAATAATTTATTTGAAAAGTCTGACTGACTTGGTGCGTTGTTCCACGATTATCAACGTTGTGTTCTCGACTGCATGTTGCGCCCAGAAAGTTTAAGAAGTGAAGTCATAACTAACCCAAAGTGCCGTGTTTACAGTAGCTACTATTTATCGAACTGTTTAGGGAGTAAATACATGGTAATATGGCTTTCAATATGAGTAATTAAAAGTTGTTTCTAAATTTCTGTGTGCACGTACCATGTTACTCCTATATTACACATTTTTGCAAAGAAGTCATAGGTTTTCATGAGAGAACTGCCTAAAAATTTCCCGTAAAAGATTATGAAATAAATATGTGCGAAGCAGGATAATTCCATTTCTCACCATCGGTAAAGCACAGTTGCGCCTCAATTTGGCCTCATAGTCCAACACTGTGATATTAGTTTAACAGCCAAAGCACAGCAGCACCGTTACATGTACAGCGAGTGCAAAACATAATCAACAAAATTCGAGGGGCTGTAGAGAGTATCTTGAACAAATTGAGGACCACAAACCTTGCACGGATATGCTGCCCGAAGACGCTACAGAAACAGATTTCTACCTTTTGACTGATTGTTGGTAAGCAAAGTAACTACACACAAAACTGAATGTAATATTTCTATACTTCACTTTTGCAAGATACTTGAGTACAGTAGTTGGAGTCAAGAACGAACAACACACTCTGAACTTATAACACTACCGTCTGCTACCGCTGTACCATAACCTTAAAGCTGGAAGCAGGTTGTGTGATAAAACTATTTTATTAAAGCAATTATAGTACAACGCAACAGAGCAGTGTTACCCTCTGAGAGGAATTTTGTTGTGTTGACCGTGTTGTACCTAACGGAGGTGGCTTATCGGAAGTGAAAGTCAGAATTACGGAAATATTTGAAGAGTAACAAACAAAATTTTGCCTATCTGCACTGTTTAACAGGTAAAGAAAACGGTCGCCAGCCTAACTAGGCAAGAGAATGATTAACATTCTCGTTCAAGAAAATAGTTATTAGTAACTTGAATGGATAAACACAACCTATATTTTGTCACACGCGAGTGCAGTGAACTCTTGACACATACATGTGTGTACGGTAAGATTGAAACTAACAGTTAAAGCAGCACAAACTATTTGCAAAATTATAACAGATACCGAAACACACTATTACTTCCAGGGCTTACACAAACTGAATGGTCTTTATAACGTTATTATTACTATTAACTGCAGAATCATTAACTGGATATAGGTTAAGTCTCTCTCAGTTAAATACGTTACTATTTAAAATGAAAGTTAATTTGAATCCACTTACAGGTTGCTCCTCACTATCATTTGACTAAAGAAATTAAGGTTTCCTTAATTAGTGGTCTTTCCGTTACTTGTTACCGAGCATTAACCCAATAGACAAACTGCGGATATCGTTATATTATTAGTAAGCACTTCTAATACACAGGAGAGACAAACACTTAGCAAACTTGAGTATATAACGTTCCACACTGCAGTTTTCCACTTTTACTACATTGAGACACAAAATTAACATATATGTAGATACTGAATCACCTTCTGCGATTTACAACAGGCAGTAATGTGATCGTTTACTAAGGAAAACTTTATAAGCGTCAGTGTTCAGAACTTTTAATTTGAAGTTGGCAACAACACATTAATAAGCTGTTTTATTAGGAAAATTATTTTCTGCAAGCATCAATTACTTTAGTTCACTTTCTTGCCACTTTAACTTTCTTTTTACTATGTTCAAGAAGCATCAATTAGCAAAACACTGGTCTTTAATGTTCTTTCAGTAGGGACACTCGGAAACCACTTTAGTTCAAACGGAGAGGAACCTGAGAGGTGTTATGATAAGGAGAAAAATCAGGGTAGGTACATAGACTCAGTTATAAATTACCTTATATTTGAGCACACTAACACATCCATTTAGCTGATCCTTCACTATACATTGCTATAGTGCTCCATTACAGTGCTTGCGCAATGTGGTGGCGATTGCATGTCGGTAGGTGGAATTGCAGGTAGAATTGCTGGACTCTTGTCATTTCTTGGTGGCGATGATAGATACAAATTCCAGAATAGTTCCAGCTATTTATCCATCCATCCGAGGCATTGGAAAGGAGCAGAAAATTCCTCTCTCGGGACCAGCACAATATGCAACATTTACATGGCAGTGCACGATTTGGTAGCTCGTCCCCAACTGGTGGCTCGCCCCCGACTGACTCTTGTTCCACCTTTTCTACCTAGGCCAACCACAATTTGCGTGCGCTACACAGTTCCGCCCCGAGGGGAACCACAACACCTTTTACATAAAAACTAACTAAGAACCCTAAGAGAGGATCAGCAGTTTACATAACAGCAAACAAATACAATAAATAAAACAGAACATTTGCACATATTGACATTTCTACAAAAAATTATTCACACAAAATTACAATTATATACAGTAAGTTTTGTTCCCTCCAAGTGAGACAAAGAATTCAAATGACAGATACACTACATTGCATAGAATCAAATCATGACATCGAAGTTTTAAACACAGAAAAGAGTATACAATTTTGTGACATCTATTCAATCAAACATATTTACAGAAGCTCAACGATGTAACATTAAATAAAACAAAAGCAAAATAAATCAGTACGGTATTAGAGTTATGGCGTTACAAACTGTAGGCGCGCCACGGCCTCCGCAGTACGACTCCGCACCCGGCAGCTCGCCACTGTTGACAGTGGCTGTCGAACGTCAACGTTGAGTGTGCGGGCTTCAACGCGCTGCTGAACGCTCAGAAACGATGTGACTTGCGCATACGGTACGTGGTCCCCAACGTGGTATACGCGATTGCAACGCGCTCCATCGGTAATGTCGGCTATATGTGGCTCCGTAAATCGGAAAGTTTACTAAATGGATGGGCGTAAAACTCCTATATTAGCTCTATTAAAATGTAATTTTCTCCCTTGTCCATATGCTAGTCAGGCAGTTCTATCTGTGGTATTCATAAAACTTCGATATCCGTGAAAATTTGATATGAAAAAAGGAAAGTACCATGTGCAGTCAATAAGGACACCGGCTTATAAAAGTTCCATTACAAATAGTGCGATACAAATTTACAATATTCTGCACATAAGACAAAAATTACTTCACCATTCTCACTTTTTTGTAAAACCGTAAGGTCATTCGTACTTGATCACTGTCCCTATTTAGTAGCAGAATCTCTACAACATTTGAATTACAAAACTTAAAAAGACAAAAAAGGGCAAAATATCTTAGTGCAGGTAGATTAAGCCAGTGGAACACACTCACTCCTCAAAAGGATTGCACTTATACTTACACAAGCATCAGAACCTATTCAAAACGCGAAGGTTAGAAAAAAAATTGTATGCAGAGGGACGCGAACCACAAACACACAAAGTTATATAATTAAGAGTCCGTGATTGCTACTCATTGCGCTAAACTGACCATTCATTTTGAGTCCTCACACCTACTTTGTTACTATCTCCTGAAAGCTTCAATCGTGGCTATATTACTAACTGAATTTTAACTATAGCAAATTGTACCAACAACAATGCGTTTTTAATGGATCGTGAACATGCCGTTGCCCTCAAACGGCATACTCTCATAATACGCAAGTTACTGTAGTTCTTTTACTATGAGTACGACTTTCTCGTCATTTCATTACAACGAATCATACAATTAACGACTGTTTTCGAGAACTCCTTGGACTTCTGGTGATCAGAAACGGCATATACACATACGAGCTTCAACTGAAAGCCAAATGTCGCCTCACAACTCTGCAACGAAGGGAGATGGCGTGCATGTGGCATCTCATTGGTCAACGCTCAAACGTACGTTCAGAATATCGGACATTCTAGATATTACTCTGCACTTTCGGAAAGACTCCCCAACGTGCTATTCCACGCTCTGACGTCAGAAACTCGGCACACACAACGCTCGGCTTTACCGAAGAAACGAACATGTTCCAGCCGTGAATAACACCCTGACCCCGTGGAACTATTAGTGAGTGACGGCTGCAGCGCGGACCGGCTGCGATGAAATGTTCCGAAAGAACGAATACAACAGAGGAACGCAAAACATCTCGATCGCACGTCGCTATCTGCGAGTTCCTGCATATTACAGTGACATGGTGCGAACGGTATTGATTCATTTAAAATTACTGAAATGTTAGTAGCAAGAAGAAAACCACTGAAACACGAACTGAATAGTTTCATCATTGCTACCGGAAAACGTTATGAATGGCGAAAACTAGATTCTCTCTGTTGAATTCTATCCCATTAAAAATTTAACAGGATCCAGCACAAAGTATTATTTTAATAGTTCGTTAACTATGTTGAGCTACTTGCGTTCATGTCACTCCTGCACGTTTTCTTAATGACATCTGCAACCCAGTTGCACTAGGTTATCATCTCCATCTTTTTCAGGTGGAGAGAGGGGGGAGCTCTTTTTGACTGTGCTGAATGAAATGTTGTTGCAGGACTCTGACTACAATACCAATAACTTTTTCCTGAAAGCCGAGAATGCTGCTAGGAAGTCCCAGCATAATGGTTGGATCTCGGGTGGTGTTTAGTGTCAGCAGACATCGAATGGGCCGAAAATTGGCGACGTAGGAGTTGTGTGGGTCGTTAAATAAAATTTTTCATTCACTTAACTGTTAGTGCGGTATAGTTAAGTCGCTGGGTGAAGTGGACGGTAGCCAGTCTTGCGTTCCATGAGTAATTTGTACAATCAACGGTAATACTGTGGAAAGAGTCACTTTTTAATCATATATAATTATGGCTCCATGCTGACCATTTACAAGTATTTTTTAATACGAATGTGAACTAGTAAACCCCACCAGCACATTTTACGTATAATAAAAGAAATTCTTCAACGGAATAGGAGAATTGTCAAGGAGCAACTTTTTTTCAGTTGATTTTCAAATTTATGTTGCCGTGAGACAGATTGTATCAGTAGGTAAGACATCAAAAATTTTGGTGCCAGCATTGCGCACATCTTTTTGTTCCAGAAGCATCCATAATGTGGAATACTGAATATTATTTTTTCTTCTTATGTATATGGTTGTTTATAACTGTAGACGGCTATTTACAACAAATCTCACGAGGGAATAAATATATTGTGTAGCAGCAGTCAAAATGCCCAACTTTCGAAACAGACCGTGATGGCTGCTGAGCACCACATAACGTTCTTACTGCACGTGTTCGAGCAATGAAAATTTTCTTTTCTAAAGATGAGCCACGTTTTGAAAATTATCGTACATGACATTATCGAATGAAAATATGAAAAAATAAGTTAGCATAATTGATTTTTCTCTCCTCAACATTTGCAATAATTAGAAGTGCAAATCCAGGTGAACGGTGTTGTTTTAGGGGCTCAAAAATGTGCTTTTTAAATTTAAAACATATCAATATAGACATCAACAATTTTTGAAATTTCCACCCTACTTATTATTTCATCCCCATATGTTACATATGACGTTAATGAAATACCTCTAGATGTGCAAACTGAATATATCGAATGTTTTCGAAACTGAGAGACCAAACTATTTGTAGAAAGTAGCTCAATAATACTTCTTAAAAACATGATTTGCCATTTTTTTCTCTTGACGTATGCATGTTTGGATGGATTACAATACTAGTGTCATCTCCAAAAGCACTAATCCTGCTTGTATACTAGACGGAAGTTCGTTTACATGTAGGAAACAGAAGTTCATGTAAGGTTGAGCCTTGTGGAACCCCATAAGTGATTTCTCCTCAGTCAGAATAATATGCTTTTTGCACTAACTGAAGTTTTATATGAACTAACTGGGTTTCTTGATTAGGTATAGCACGAGGCATTGGTTGGCCATACCATCAATTCTATAAAACGTCAGTTTATCTAGGAGGGTAATTCTTGTAACTTGCACAGTCAAATGCCTTAGATCCGCCACGGAAAACATCAACTGGTGTTGTTTGGTTATTAGTGGATTTGCTTCACAGCTTAGAAGACACGTCGCCACCCACCAGGCCTCTGGAGCTGGGATGCTATCGAGTTTCCTCCCCGGGCTTCACCCAAGTACGGCTGGCGCAGCTTGTGACCGCGGCGCCGGGCGGTCGTATTTACACGACCGACAGCGTTATTCACGTCATTAGTTTGCCATTTTATGGTTTCTCTGGTGTGTGTGTGTGTGTGTGTGTGTGTGTGTGTGTGTGTGTGTGTGTGTGTGTGTGTGTGTGTGTGTGTGTGTGTGCCCGCGCTCATGTATGTGTGTAGGCGGACACGGGACACCAGATTTCCCGAGGGCGCAGTCACGCGAAAAGAGAACGCCAAGTTTAACGATATGTTGAACAGTCTACGATGCAGATAAACTTATCTGGATCGATAGCAGAAAATTTGCAGTGCAGCACTACTCTGATCTCCCTAAAATGAAAATTTCAAGCTTTCTTTTATTTTCAATTCTTGTTTCTTAAGGTTTTTATTTACTTAATGGGAATCACAAGCGAAAGAAATGATACAAATCAAAAGCCATTTTATAAGTGATTGCTATGGAGTAAGCAATACTAGATTTACTACTAAAGAGACAGTATTTCGATAGCCTCTCTGTTAGCGATGTGTAGGTGCGCTGTGCAGTGAGGTTTCCACAGTCTACGGGAAATGCTGCATAAACATCCTTCTGTAATCGTCAGCCGCGCGGTATTAGCCGAGCGGTCTGGGGCGCTGCAGTCATGGACTGTGCGGCTGATCCCGGCGGAGGTCAGAAACCTCCCTCGGGCATGGGTGTGTGTGTTTGTCCTTGGATAATTTAGGTTAAGTAGTGTGTAAGCTTAGGGACTCATGACCTTAGTAGTTACGTCCCATAAGATTTCACACACATTTGAACATATTTGTAATCGTCAACGCAACAGAGTGGTATTCAAGTATGGACGGAGAAGTGTTCTGTATGCCATCTATTTTTTAGACAAACTGCAATTTCTTAGCGTCCGGTCAATGACTTACAGCCTGACAGTTGGTTTACTTACAACTGGGTCTACGTGGTCGCTGCATGTCACGTTCCTTTTACTGATAACTGGGTTAAAGAGTCACAACAGGAATCGAAGGACAGCAAACTTCTACATGTCATGGAGTGCATAACACAGCAAACCATCAGTTGCAGTCTTTGCTGCAAGCGAATGAAACTGCATTTTACAGCATGCAAATAATCCTACTGCAACCAATCCAAAATTGTCGACGAACCGTAATATTTGTAAGTATGTATATGATAGCTTTCTGACAACAGCAATAAATATTTTCAACTATTTGAACGCTTTTCTCTCCCCCCCCCCTTCCCCCCCCCCCCCCCCCCCCAAGACATCCAGAGTTCAGACATTCTGCTCAGAGTGTTTATTGGGGGCCTGAGTACCTGCGACAGAAACTACATACTCGCATTAATCATGGCGGTGCCGGTAACTGGATCTAATATTAATTAATTAATTTGTTTTTTAAGTAAGTTGTGGAAGAAGCTTTCTGCCAACCAACACAACGTAGCTTGGGTGAAGTCTCACAGGACATTTAATGAGCTGAATAAATAACAAAATGACGCCTTGGTCACATTTATTGCGCATTTTACTCTGCTTTCCTCTCTGGTTGGTAGCAAATCATCATCCCTAGCACATATACAGCCGGTCATGGTAAGAATTTAATACAGACATGACTAAATTGCATGTTGGTAACCAATGACCTAGTAATGCAACTGGTCCAGTAAAAGGTTCAACAAGTGGTTCCGGGCTCCCTCCCTTTGAGTGTAAGTGTCATGTTAAAAGTTATTTTATTTCCGAATCTGAAAATGTTCCACACTAGATGGTAAGATTGTGACGAAAAGACAATGTTGAGATCTTGCTTGCGCTCCTGCTTCAGCTCAGGTCCTGGTATATCGACGAGTACCACTTCCAAAGTACTGCTGCTACTGTGGCCCGACATACAGCCTACATACACAATTCTGGCACCTTGGATGAATTTTAGTAATGGGATAAAGGACTAGCTTTAACAACCAACTGGTCAGTCGACCGTTATTTTTTGAGTCGCTTTTCCAATCGAATGAATGAAACTAGCCTGCTAGTGACTGCAACAACAGAATGAAATCAATTGACTCATTCGGTTTTAGCTTTACACACGGTTGAGTTATTAATTAATGCTTTTGAATGATAAAAGTCCACGGGGGCAGCCGAATGGAAACAACCGAATCACTCGGTTGTAGATTTACGTATCGGTTGGATTATTATTCATTCATTCGTTTCGTATGAATCAAGTCTGTCGGAGCAGCTGAATGATAACAGTCGACACAATCTGGTGATGGTGTTTTGCATACTGAGTTATTCATTATTTCTTTTCAATTGGAAAGGGTCTTAGGTCGTTCTGTCGGGTGAAGAAGATATTTCATTCAGTCATTCAAGAGAAACCACTGTTTAGCAGTTTTGCTGACCGAGTTTTCTACTTATTCTTCTGAGTGAAACCAAATTGAAGTACTTTCATTAGTTGTACTAAAGCAGTGGTATACAATACAAACAGGCGCCCTCTCCCACTGCCCAGTGTACGTGGATACATCTCAACGGGTACACCAAAGTTAAAATAAGCATTATGCATATTCGTTTAATTTTGCACTGAATAGACTAATGCTTCTTTTCATTATTTAAATATCATGAATACACTGCTACACGCCTTATTAAGCTGTTTCAGGAGCAATTGTAACTAATAAAGCGTAGTATCCGCTCGTTGGGAGTCCAAAGCTGAGCAAGCATAAAAGTTATCTTTAGCAATAAGTGAAGAAGAAAAAAACACTACTAAATTTTAGCGACTAGATTGGATTGATTGATTCCGCCGCGTCCCGCACGCTCCACGTCAGCTGCCCGCTGCTGCCGCCAGAGTCAGGGCGACAGCCGACGGGAGGAGGTAGCCAGTCACCGCTAGTGTAGCTCCTGGCAATACTGCCAATGCGTCACCTCCTCGCGCGGCCTGTCGTCCTGGCAGCAGCAGGAGGCGACTACGGCGGCAGCGCCACAGGCTTCTTACGCTCGCCCCCCGCCGGACAAAGCTAGAAACAAGTGAATCACCCAGAGACTCAATGAAAACATTCATTTAACACACGTTACCGACATACGTTTCTGTCACTCGGTTGTCTCACAAATTAAATGAAACCACTCCAACGCGGAACGAGTGGAAAACGGGGCTATCAACTAGCCAAATAGGCTGTTAAAAACAGTTGGTTGTCCCATCACTAGAGTGCAGCGGTTCCCAACTTTTCTTAGGCCATTCACTGCCCCAGAGTGCCATCGGACATTATTTAATACCCTCCCCCACATTATAACCAGCTTTAGCACCTAACAGAACTGTACAATGGAATACTTTTCTCAGAACACTTTTATTTTTAAAATGATGAAACATGAGTGATATTTAGTGTGTGTGTGTGTGTGTGTGTGTGTGTGTGTGTGTGTGTGTGTGTGTGTGTGTGTGAGAGTGAGAGAGGGAATGACTATAGAATTCGGGGTTGCTACCCACAACTGCTTCTCTGATAAGAAAGCTAACTATCCACAGTGTGGGTTGTCACTTTTTATGAAACAATACTTCCCCTGCATCACTCCTCTCCATCCTCTCCATTGCGGCACTTGCTTGTCCTGCACACTGCAAATGGTTCAAATGGCTCTGAGCACTATGGGACTTAACATCTGAGGTCATCAGTCCCCTAGAACTTAGAACTACTTAAACCTAACTAACCTAAGGACATCACACACATCCATGCCCGAGGCAGGATTCGAGCCTGCGACCTTAGCAGTAGCGCGGTTCCAGACTGAAGCGCCTAGAACCGCTCGGCCACGGCGGCCGGCCCTGCATACTGAGCCCAATTTAAAATCAACCACGTTCAATTGTAAGCACTATACTTACTATTCGTAAATCACTTGACTGATGCACTTCTTACTTATGTAGAAGTAGAAATTCTAACACTTCAGACTGTTAATACTTTGTGTCAGACCATAGCCACTAATAATAATAATAAAAATTTGTACAGCACTATCCTAGTCCTTATGTAGTTACTGCTGTGTCGTGCCGTCATTTCATTTATCTGTTTCGAAGCGAGTAATGATGCAATTTCTGGACTACTGTACGTACTATCTACCACTTAGAGAAGACATTTTCTCGAGATATTTTGCATTTGTTAAATATGTCTCACTTTTGTCATTAACGACGAACAGTACAAAGCATAACTTGTGTATGTTGTGGGTGGACTATGTGAGGAACCTGTCACCTTCACCACATTAATGCTACTGAGAAAAAGACATTATTGGTAACTTGTATAATCAGTATTAGAGTCTTACAAAAATGTGATAATAGTAATGATCTCTTGAAAATAATTTAGCTTCGTGACTGAAACAGAATCGAATCGTTTGCTTTTTACGCCTCAGAATATTTCATTATACCACTCAGGGGGTAATTACCCCCAGGTTGAAAACAGCTGCTATGGTGCGGTTAAAATTAGTTGCGACTTTTGACAGTTCAGTACGGAGTGAGTGGAATGAAGCGTACGTAGTTTTCCAACGTGAGCTGAGCGTGTCAGCAGTTACGATAATGCCAGACCTATCTAGCACGCTAACTTGACTGCGTGAAACGTAAGTCGCGCAATGCGGCCGATTTGCAATATTCCTCAAACGATTTTAAAGACACGACTCAGTAATAAACTCTGATTCTCGCATATTTTGCATCTTAATTCGTCAGCTTCATGATGAATTGCTTATCATTTCGTTAACGATCACAGATATTGTGATATTTTGATATTCGGTAAACTACAGCAGGAAATTCTTAAATTTTGCAGTGATAGGGGTCGCTATGAATTTGCGTTTGGTGCATGATAGGTCACAGGTTTCTCTAAACTTGGAATGTTATCGCTTTTTGTTTCCGATCTCGAGAAAATGGAATGTATGTAAACTGCTCCATCGCCAACGCAAGCGCCAGCGAATTAAATATTCATAAATTCCTCGCATCTCATAAATGGTTTGAGATTTCGCATCAAAATTCTGTTAAATGATAGCACACAAAGAGGAGAGAAATTTGTCATACGGTTAATATGCGAAACTTCAATATCAACCACGATATTCAAGCAACTACAGATTTTTTCAACTAAATTTGAGGACCGTCGCTAGCTGGTGATACGAGCCATGCTATGGTTTTTGCAACAATGTAACTGATGTTACACGTCTATTTTTTTTGTGAACGGGCCTTTTCATAAACTACTGACCTTCCTTGCCCTCAGTTGCCAGCTTAATCAAGATGTTTCAGGATTTTGTCGCAATTTCAACTGCATTAGAATATTAGTGAGATGAATTTGTACTCTGTTGTATTTTGGCAAAAGAAGTAGCTTTTAACACGCCACTAAGAGAAGTTACTTCATTTCAATTCATCATAGTTCTCCATGATTTCGTGTCTCTTGAACTACCTTCTTGGTACGGCTTACAACTCTAGGCGTTCCCTGTGATGTAACTTTGCAATGGCTTCTATTGTCAGCAATGCAACGTCACTATGCGTAAATTTCTTAGTCGGATTTAAGTGAGCGAGATACGGAGGAAGCCTGGTTTAAACTATATCCTTTTAGCGTCAACCAGTTTGTCGACCCGGCAGCGTTAAGTTTTTGGCTTCTACGGCACTACAAGTTCCGCTAGCTTCGACTTTTTTATTCATGCTAGGTTCAACGTTATCCCTTTGTATCCATACCAAAAATCCGCTCTCCTGCACTGCACTGTTGTATCTTTATGCGTCACAACGGCGCATTGTCGATTATTATTATCGAGTTCGGAAGAATGTTTTGCAGCAGAACATTATCTTCGCAGACGTTGAACGTGTTCTCGGACAACCACTTTTATTGAGAATTTTTTGTTCAGACGTGCTGCACTGTTATTGTTAATGCATCTCCAACACAAAACGCTTGTTCCCAATACCTGATGAATACATATCACTTCCCGCCAGAAAATACAACTTTACAGAGCTGACCAACGTGGACTTACCTGATGCGCCACACCACATGGTAGTGTTACCTCGGCAACAGTGTCGCGTCCTCTTCCGGTGAGTCAGATGTCAAAAGTCGCAGCTAATTATAAACGCACGATTGTCTACTGAGTGGATTCACCTCATGTGAGATACTCGACTGACAAGTCTGTGACAGTTACAGCAATTATATGAATTTTTTCGCTCAGACTAGAGGTTTGTGAGATTTCATGCACGTATTTTTTTTCTACCTTTTCGCCTAATACGTCAGCCATGACTGGTTTTTTTTTTCCTCCAGACAAATAACATATCTTATTCCAACGAGAGGTGAATGAAAAGTATATTTCAAATTTATGCACTCATTTAATTAAAAACGAATTTTTCGTACTTTTGGCATCAAATATGGATTTTTCGTTGGTTTTCAAAGATCAACAACTGGTAATACACCATAATATTTATGTTTACATAAATAAATAATTACTTTTTATTTAACTTTATTGAAGCTCTGTGTCTTTTTCCATCCATCAGCGATAATTCTGTTTCGGTAATGCTGAGGCGACATGAACAGAAATAATCTAAGATACATTTCGTTTCATTTTTTGGTGACTCAATTACTTTTTAAGCATATACTGTCATTTTCTTGAATCATTTTTTCCGAAAAAATCATTCCTTAATTTTATTTGAATTGTTTTAACTATCCCATAGCATGAACCACCCATGCAGATACCATATATCGCCGGCCGGGGTGGCCGAGCAGTTCCAGGCTCTACAGACTGGAACCGCGCGACGCTACGGTCGCAGGTTCGAATCCTGCCTCGGGCATGGATGTTTGTGGTGTCCTTAGGTTAGTCAGGTTTAAGTAGTTCTAAGTTCTAGGGAAGTGATGACCTCAGAAGTTAAGTCTCATAGTGCTCAGAGCCATTTCGAGATACCGTATATCGTATTGAATTTATCTTCAGGATCACTTTTTATCCAGTCATATGATTTCCTTCTTTCCCACGCCACCGAGCGTTTCGGTATTCTGATCCAGACACAAAGACACTGAACGCTATTTATTCACCGGCGCTCAATTAAAGTAGATATCGAAACGGCAACGACAGGCAACAACAGAATGTAACCAACAGAATCAACAGGAAGGATTTAACAATGGCAGAACGATCGAATGTTTCCGCTCTGAACTGAAACCGCCGGACTGGCCGACTGTTTTCACTTGGCTTCACTCGAAAGAAATGGAGGAATAACAGTAGGGATACGTATAACCTACAACCGACTCAGTCAACTATTATCATTCGGTTGTCCCCACAGACTGGTTTCGATAAAAGAACGAACGAAGAGTCCAAGAGGTACGTAAAACTATAGCCGAATGAATAGAATGTTGTCCAACAACCGCCAGTTTTTCATATATCACTAGTAATGCGATGCTGAGTGCAGTTCTGAAGCGGAGGCCCGGCGTTCACCGGGTTGCACCACTGGCAGGCGCCACAGCATCGTCAGACACAGAACCACAACAGCCGCACCTTAAGGCGAACTACAGCACTTCAGTGTCCTCGAGCATGTCTGCTACAACGCCGTAAGCGTGGCGCAATTATTGGGTACAAACAATTTCACGCTATGACTAAAATTTTCTTTATACTAGCAATTTCACAAACATTTCATGTTGCGTGTGCCTTCCTATGCTCTACGCGAGAGCAAACGCAACAATTATGAGTGTTATCTGTTGTGCTATCTGTAGGCCAGTCCTCTTACTGAGAATGTACAAAGATGAGAGTTCAACGTCCCGTCAACAACTTGGTATACAGAGACAGAGTAAAACTCGGATTAAGGAAGTATGGAAAAGGAAATCGGACATGCCTTGCAAATGAGCAAACCCGGTACTTGCCTGGAGTGATTTAGATATATCACTCAAAACCTAAATCTGGATGAGCGGACGCGGATTTGAACCGTCGTCGTCCTGAATGTGACTCCAGTGTACGAGTAGCTGCGCCGCCTAACGAAATATTTGGAAACATCAACTAATGGTTGATAGAAAACTATATTCAAAACTACTTCACAGGCATATCTGTCTGTACAACCTTCAATGAATCCATAGACGTTCTAGTCTTTACCCGGTACTTCAACTACTACTGGATGCTCTAATCCGCGCTACTGAGTGCGGACTTTCTTTGAATGATTCTAAAAATGTCACAGCGGAATCGGGCGGCCTTTAAAAACATCCTGTAATTAAGAGTTCACCTACGTCAGTTACTCGTGTCCAGATAACTTCAAAAACTCAATTCAGATCGCGATACACACAATATTTTTGTCGACTGCAGTGAGCACTCGCTCTACTACGGCGTCTACTCTGTCTCTTTGATATACATTCTGCGCGTCGCTAAATATTTCTGAGCTGCCTACTTTGAATTTCAGCCAGCTTTGGTTCCTAGAATAATTCTAGAGCAACAACTTTGCTGGACAACTAATTCAGGAATTTTGCTACGAATTGAGGGACAATTTAATATTAAAATTTTCACACCCTCCACCTAATATTACCAAAGAAACACAATAAAATATAACCAATAATAATAATAATAGTGTAAGAGAGACAATGTAAAGAAATCAGATCGGAAAAGATAAGAACGGGATGAAGTACTGAAGGCAGCAGAAGATCAAGTAGGTAACAAGACGAGGGCTAGTAGAAATCCTTGGGTAACAGAAGAAATATTGAATTTAATTGATGAAAGGAGAAAATATAGAAATGCTGTAAATGAAGGCAAAAAGGAATACAAACGTCTCAAAAATGATATCGACAGGAAGTTGACGGCTAAGCGTGAATGGCTAGAGGCCAAATGAAAGGTTATAGAAGCATATATCGCTAGGGGGTCAGATAGATGCCGCCTACAAAAACATCAAAGAGACGTTTGGAGAAAGAGAGCCACCTGTATGATAACAAGAGCTCAGATGGAAACCCAGTTCTAAGCAAAGAAGGGAAAGCAGAAAGGTCGAAGTAGTATACAGAGGGTGATGTACTTGAGGGCAACATTATGGAAACGGAAGAGGACGTAGAAGAACATGAGATGGGGGATACGATACTGCGTGAAGCGTTTGACAGAGCACTGAAAGACCTGAGTCGAAACAAGGCCCCGGGAGTAGACAACATTCCATTAGAACTACTGGCGGCCTTGGGAGAGCCACTCCTGACAAAACTCTACCATCTGATGAGCAAGATGTATGAGACAGGCGAAATATCCTCAGACTTCAAGAAGAATATGATAATTCCAATCCCAAAGAAAGCAGGTGTTGACAGATGTGAAAATTACCGAACAATCAGTTTAATAAGTCACAGCTGCAAAATAATAACGCGAATTCTTTACAGACGAATGGAAAAAGTGGTAGAAGCCGACCTCGGGGAGGATCAGTTTGGATTCCGCAGAAATGTTGGAGCACTTGTGGCAATACTGACCCTACGACTTATCTTAGAAGCTACATTAAGGAATGGCAAACCTACGTTTCTAGCATTTGTAGACTTAGAGAAAGCTTTTGACAATGTTGACAGGAATACTCTCCCTCAAATTCTGAAGGTGGCAGGGGTAAAATACAGGGAGCGAAAGGCTATTTACAATTTGTACAGAAACCAGATGGCAGTTATAAGAGTCGAGGGGAATGAAAGGGAAGCAGCGGTTGGGAAGGGAGTGAGACAGGGCTGTAGCCTGTCCCCGATGTTATTCAATCTGTATATTGAGCAAGCAGTAAAGGAAACAAAAGAAAAATTCGGAGTACGTATTGAAATCCATGGAGAAGAAATAAAAGCATTGAGGTTCGCCGATGACATTGTAATTCTGTCAGAGACAGCAAAGGACTTTGAAGAGCAGTTGAACGGAATGGACAGTGTCTTGAAAGGAGGATATTAGATGAACATCAACAAAAACAAAAGGAGGACAATGGAATGTAGTCGAAATAAGTCGGGTGACGCTGAGGGAATTAGATTAGGTAATGAGACACTTAAAGAAGTTTTGCTATTTGGGGACCAAAATAACTGATGATGGTCGAAGTAGAGAGGATATAAAATGTAGACTGGCAAAGGCAAAAAAAAACGTATCTGAAGGAGATATTTTTTAACATCGAGTTTAGATTTAAATGTCAGGAAATCGTTTCTGAAATTATTTGTATGGAGTGTAGCCATGTACGGAAGTGAAACATGGACAAGAAGAGAATAGAAGCTTTCGAAATGTTGTGCTACAGAAGAATGCTGAAAATTAGTTGGGTAGATCACATAACTAATGAGAAGGTATTGAACAGAATTGGAGAGAAGAGAAATTTGTGGCACAACTTGCTAGAAGAAGGGATCGGTTGGTAGGGCATATTCTGAGGCATCCAGGGACCACCAATTTAGTACTGGAGGGCAGCGTGGAGGGTAAAATTCGTAGAGGGAGACCAAGGGATGAGTACACTAAACAGATTCAGAAGGATGTAGGTTGCAGTAGGTATTTGGAGATGAAGCTTGCACAGGATAGAGTAGCATATAGAGCTGCATCAAATCTGTCTCTGGACTGAAGACCACAACAACAAAAACTAGAAGAATCGCCAAAGACCACATCATAGCGGTTTCGATACTTTCTGAGCACTGCCACAGTTTGAATTTCAAATTATTATTTTAATTTGTGTATCAAAGATGTATGAGAAAAATCACTGAACCGTCCTCATTTTAGGTACTGAATACCAACTGAAAAAAGTGAACGAAAAGACTTTCTCCATTTCACCACAGGATTCGAACACACCAAAAACCGCAAGCGAAAGCCACTTTCACTTAAAGAAAAATAGTTTTTCTTCCTTAGCGTGTGATGTTCTGGAGTAAAGTCGGCAAAACAAGTTGAAGGAAAGATGTTACTAAAGATGCTGAGGCTAGCTAGAGACTTTTATTGAGCTTGCGAATGCACCAACAGCGGCGCCTGTGGTCAGAGCACGGAGGCCGATCGATGAGTTCACACACAAAGCTGTTCCACTGACACGCTCTCCCCAGGCCCTGTTCATGCGTTCAAATCCGGCACAGCTGGGCGCCTCGCCGCGCGGGGCGGTCGATGCAGACTCGTGTGGGATGACTGGCGGCGAGCACCTTCTCGAATCTTTCGCCTTGCAATGACACTCCACGTAGCAAAGTGTCATTCAGAAACGTCTTTCGCGAATCTCATCTGAAGTAAAACGGACAAGGAACTATCCGTAACGGAAACAACAAATATTTTCGCCTTCTGTTGCTATCTCAATTAACGTGACCAGAGATCACGCTAAAAGACATTTTCGCAGTTCGTTAATTGCCGTAAACTACTTATTGCTGCACTTTTACTCTACGCTTGGATGCTAAGGTTCTTTCAGGATCGCTTTTCTTACGGCAATTATACTGTTTTCTCCGAACTATAAAAGCAAAACAAGTAGTAGTAATATGTGAAATCTTATGGGACTTAACTGCTAAAGTCATCAGTCCCTAACCTTACACACTACTTAACCTAAATTATCCTAAGGACAAACACACACACACCCATGCCCGAGGGAGGACTCGAACCTCCGTCGGGACCAGCCGCATAGTCTATGACTGCAGCGTATTAGACAACTCGGCTAATCCCTCGCGGCAGCAAAATAAGGTTCACAGACAAAAGTGCACTTATTTACTTCCTTACTCCCCGCAGTTCTTGGTTCAAATGGCTCTGAGCACTTTGGGACATAACATCTGTGGTCATCAGTCCCCTACAACTTAGAACTACTTAAACCTAATTAACCTAAGGACATCACACACATCCATGCCCGAGGCAGGATTCGAACCTGCGACCGTAGCAGTCACGCGGTTCCGGACTGAGCGCCTAGAACCGCGAGACCACCGCGGCCGGCCCCGCAGTTCTTCCAGGAGGACATGTATACTGCTGAACTCTAGGCTAAAGTCGTACCCGAAATTGTGCAGCTTTCCGGCCAGATGATCACAGATTTCTCCAGATTATTACCACCAGAGATGTTGAAGATTGCCAAGTGTTTTGATCCAGTATTTTATGAACACTTTCAAATAATTAGTACCGGAATGAGATTCTCACTCTGCAGCGGAGTGTGCGTTGATATGGAACTTACTGGCAGATTAAAACTGTGTGCCGGACCCAGACACGAACGCAAGTGCTCTACCAGAAGAGCTTCTTGATAACACAGAAGAAATGATCGTCAACATGCCTATAGCTATTTCGTCGCTACTTCGTGTGACACTCAACAACCAGTGGAGCGTACAGTTTCAAATGATTACCAAAGAGCACAGTGGTTCAGGTGTACAGAAAAGTAACAGTGTAACATACCGCGTAGGCTACATCGAGAAGGCAAGGCAAATGAACAGCCAAACAAATCTACAGAAAAAGTCTAACGTCCGCCTAAAGCGTCACTGGTGTGTAATACAGCACATGCAGTTCACACAGGATGTCCTGATAATAGCAGATGCAGTTGGTCCGCTTCCTCTCTGATACTGCACTCCACATGAGGGGACACATGGACACAAAGATACACACGAACAGCATGAGAAACAGCATTTGATAATCGATAATCGCCTGAATTCTAGTGAGCCCAATATACATAACAGCGGAAGTAACACAAAAGCGAAACCCATTATAAATATATGACGGAAAGAAGACAACACTACAATACTATAACACTACACTGATTTATTGGGAAATTCCCGGGAGGCGTGTCACGTGTCAAAAGACTGCATGCGATACTTTCCGGCTTTGTCCCAATTTTCACTTCACCACAAAATACATGTGCGCACAGTATGAAGACGAGCTTCCACATCGAAACGCATAATTTATAAACAATTACGGTTCACATAAAAAACGTTGCAAGTATTTGTTGGATGACAATATAAAAGCTCTATAGGGGGTTTTGGGACAAAATACACAAATGTATATTTTTTTGCATTTTACGATACCTGTGTGCAATTTCATTGTAATACTAAGAATCCTTTGAAACTGTTACGCATCTCAAATCATTAGACAGAGAAGATGTGTTGTTTGCAGAATTACAAAAGCCAACCTTACTTTCGCAACGCGAATTAAAATAAGAGATTGTATGTTAAGAAGTCTGATTTTCCCAGAAAAGCTTGACCAATACTAACGAGTAAACCTACCCAATGGTACACTTCGATTTTGATCGGCTTTGAATATGTTGCGGAGTAGAGCAAAATAATAGACACAGATTTTTTTTTTATACGTGTCCATATGGGATGAAACACCCCCTTGAAAGAATGCCCTCGAAACGGTATCAGATATTTAAAATAGCTTCTAACAGAAGTTCTATGGTTTTTAACTTAAGTTGCAATGGTACATCCAGATTTGTCGAAAAAGTCTTTTTTGCATAATCCTATGTCCTAAGTTGTTTTTTTCATATCGACATTGCGAAACGTATAGTATCGTTAACACCAAATTCAATGGAATATGATGAAGTGGAATTCCATATGCGCGTTTGCCAGAAATATTCTGGAAATTCGTTATACCAAGGTGCATTCAGTATTTTTTTACGCGAACAGTTCTGTGCCTTTCTCATTACTTAAAAGATTTACAATGTTATAACAATAATGTACAAACTATTTGAAAAATAATGAGATCTGTAAAAATGGAGACAAAAATACACCAAATATAAAACACACACACACACACACACACACACACACACACACACACACACACACACACACACACACACCCTAAGAAATTTTTATACTCCATAAAATTAAAAGCGAAAATACAGAGTGGACCAGTTTAAACCATAATGGGGAATATATCGGGATAGAGATGAGATACAGTACAATGTTTTAGATAAAAGTTGTAGGTGGGGCTGAGGGTGACGCATTACTGCTAATGGCCATGACTTTGAACGTGATTTCCTAGATGATTTTGAAGATAGAGTGATTTTTTTTAAATGGGAACCCAAATACTTCGTTCATATTTGAAAATGGCTGCAAGTTTTAGGTCTAAAATGATACATCATTCAAGATCACGGCACGGTTCAATCAAGGTCAAATAAGCGCACATATTTTTCGATCTAGTACGAACTAACTTGGAATAGGGGAGGGATACAGCAAACTACGATGTTAGATGCAGACTGTAAGGGGCATAAGGGGTTACGTATCATTGCCAACAATCATGGTTTTAATGGTAATTATCGAAAGTCAATCGAAGACTCGAGTTTTGTTTCATGGAAAGCTCTATTTGTAACGTCGGATTTGGAAAGACCAAGCAGAAATTTGAACTTTAAGTTTGCATTACCGTGTATACTGGCAAAAATAAATACATCACAGCGCATAAATGTTACTGTGGCATTTGCAAGACAGTAAAAAACATAAATAAAACGTAGATCACTCATTTACAAGTAGGTGAATGAGTCCCGTCGCCTCTCAATCCTCTGGATACCCCTTCCAGTTTACATCTAACACTGTATTTCACTTTATCTCTCCTCTATTTAAAGTTAATCCCTCCTAGAACTAAAAACATGTTTGCTTATTTGATCTCCAAGGAGTTAGCCATGACCTTGAATAATGTATAATTTTATACTTTAAGATCGCCGCTCTTTTTAAATCTTGAATCAAACATTCGTGGTTCCTCCTATTAGAAAATCACCTTAACCTCCTAATCACCTGAAAATCACGTTCAAGGTCATGGCCATAAGTAGCAATGCGTGACCCTCCCTCCCAACTAAAACTGTTATCTAAAACATTTTGCTGTGTCTCATATCCATTCCGAGTTTGATAAAAAAATGTAGAACTTTTTTGGAACATGTTGGGCGCGTGTACAGCGAAAGATATACACTCCTGGAAATTGAAATAAGAACACCGTGAATTCATTGTCCCAGGAAGGGGAAACTTTATTGACACATTCCTGGGGTCAGATCATCACATGATCACACTGACAGACCCACAGGCACATAGACACAGGCAACAGAGCATGCACAATGTCGGCACTAGTACAGTGTATATCCACGTTTCGCAGCAATGCAGGCTGCTATTCTCCCATGGAGACGATTGTAGAGATGCTGGATGTAGTCCTGTGGAACGGCTTGCCATGCCATTTCCACCTGGCGCCTCAGTTGGACCAGCGTTCGTGCTGGACGTGCAGACCGCGTGAGACGACGCTTCATCCAGTCCCAAACATGCTCGATGGGGGACAGATCCGGAGATCTTGCTGGTCAGGGTAGTTGACTTACACCTTCTAGAGCACGTTGGGTGGCATGGGATACATGCGGACGTGCATTGTCCTGTTGGAACAGCACGTTCCCTTGCCGGTCTAGGAATGGTAGAGCGATGTGTTCGATGACGGTTTGGATGTACCGTGCACTATTCAGTGTCCCCTCGACGATCACCAGAGGTGTACGGCCAGTGTAGGAGATCGCTCCCCACACCATGATGCCGGGTGTTGGCCCTGTGTGCCTCGGTCGTATGCAGTCCTGCTTGTAGCGCTCACCTGCACGGCGCCAAACAAGCATACGACCATCATTGGCATCAAGGCAGAAGCGACTCTCGTCGCTGAAGACGACACGTCTCCATTCGTCCCTCCATTCACGCCTGTCGCGACACCACTGGAGGCGGGCTGCACGATGTTGGGGCGTGAGCGGAAGACGGCCTAACGGTGTGCGGGACCGTAGCCCAGCTTCATGGAGACGGTTGCGAATGGTCCTCGCCGATACCCCAGGAGCAACAGTGTCCCTAATTTGCTGGGAAGTGGCGGTGCGGTCCCCTACGGCACTGCGTAGGTTCCTACGGTCTTGGCGTGCATCCGTGCGTCGCTGCGGTCCGGTCCCAGGTCTACGGGCACGTGCACCTTCCGCCGACCACTGGCGACAACATCGATGTACTGTGGAGACCTCACGCCCCACGTGTTGAGCAATTCGGCGGTACGTCCACCCGGCCTACCGGATGCCCACTATACGCCCTCGCTCAAAGTCCGTTAACTGCACATACGGTTCACGTCCACGCTGTCGCGGCATGCTACCAGTGTTAAAGACTGCGCCGGAGCTCTGTATGCCACAGCAAACTGGCTGACACTGACAGCGGCGGTGCACAAATGCTGCGCAGCTAGCGCCATTCGACGGCCATCACCGCGGTTCCTGGTGTGTCCGCTGTGCCGTGCGTGTGATCATTGCTTGTACAGCCCTCTCGCAGTGTCCGGAGCAAGTATGGTGGGTCTGACACACCGGTGTCAATGTGTTCTTTTTTCCATTTCCAGGAGTGTATATTTCTAGCTTAGCTCTGACAAATGCATCTTTGGAATACCACTTCGTCGCACAGGACTGAATTTGGTATTAACGTTGCTGTACGTTTTCGTATTAGCGTCGAAATTAAAAAGACAGTAGTTGGGTACGTACAACCATTTCGGCAAGTATAAAAAAATGTGTCTCTTATTCTGCTGTACTCTGTAACATATTCAAAGCCAAACAAATCGAAGCGTATCCCTAGGGGTAACGGTTTCGATTAGTACGAGGTGCATTCAAGTTCTATGGCCTCCGATATATTTTTTTTTCTCCGGAATGTAAAGAGATAGAAACATGCTCATTGTTTTAAAATGAGGCCGCGTTCATTGTCAATACGTCCCAGAGATGGCAGCACCGTACGGCAGATGGAATTTTACCGCCAGCGGCAAGAATGAGGTTTTAAATGCTTAAAATGGCGATGTTTTCCTTACTTGAACAGCGAGCAATCATTCGTTTTCTGATTTTGCGTGGTGTGAAACCAATAGAAATTCATCGACAGTTGAAGGAGACATGTGGTGATGGAGTTATGGATGTGTCGAAAGTGCATTCGTGGGTGCGACAGTTTAATGAAGGCAGAACATCGAGTGACAACAAACCGACACAACCTCTGGCTCGCACAAGCCGGTCTGACGACATGATCGAGAAAGTGGAGAGAATTTTTGGGGGGATCGCCGAATGACTGTTGAACAGATCGCCTCCAGAGTTGGCATTTCTGTGGGTTCTGTGCACACAATGCTGCACGACGACCTGAAAATGCGAAAAGTGTCATCCAGGTGGGTGCCACGAATGCTGACGGACGACCACATGGCTGCCCGTGTGGCATGTTGCCAAGCAACGTTGACGCGCAACGACAGCATGAATGGGACTTTCTTTTCGTCGGTTGTGACAATGGATGAGACGTGGATGCCATTTTTCAATCCAGAAACAAAGCGCCAGTCAGCACAATGGAAGCACACAGATTCACCGCCACCAAAAAAATTTCGGGTAACCGCCAGTGCTGAAAAAATGGTGTCCATGTTCTGGACAGCGAGGGCGTAATCCTTACCCATTGCAAAGGGCACTACGGTAACAGGTGCATCCTACGAAAATGTTTTGATGAACAAATTCATTCCTGCACTGCAACAAAAACGGCAGCGCGTGTGCTGTTTCACCAAGACAACGCACCCGCACATCGAGCTAACGTTGCGCCACAGTTTCTTCGTGATAACAACTTTGAAGTGATTCCTCATGGTCCCTACTCACCTGACCTGGCTCCTAGTGACTTTTGGCTTTCCCAACAATGAAAGACACTCTCCGTGGCCGCACATTCACCAGCCGTGCCGCTATTGCCTCAGCGATTTTCCAGTAGTCAAAACAGACTCCTAGAGAAGCCTTCGCCGCTGCCATGGAATCATGGCGTCAGCGTTGTGAAAAATGTGTACGTCTGCAGGGCGATTACGTCGAGAAGTAACGCCAGTTTCATCGATTTCGGGTGAGTAGTTAATTAGGAAAAAAAAAAATCGGAGGCCTTAGAACTTGAATGCACCTCGTAATTGAAACGTTATCGGACTCCGGTTCGAAACCCGTAACCGCTTAATTACTCACGGCCGACGACTTGCGGCGTAAAAAGTCACCCTCACTCTCCCAGCGGCCTTCTCGAAGAGGGCGGAGGAGCAGACAGAGGTTCGGGGCACTCTTGTCCTCGGAGTGGGGAACTGCCCCTAAAGGCGGAAGAATTAGCAATGAACAACGGCATGAGGATGCAGAAGGCGATGGAAACCACTGCCTTGAAGGCACATATCTTGTATCCACAGGACATGTGGCCTGTATTCAAGAAGTGTCATGATGATCTCGCCATCGGCAAAAGATTCCGGAAATGCCCCCACTCGTATCTCCAGGACGGGATTGCCAAGGCGGAGGTGACTATGAACCAACGAAAGGATAACTTTCTACGAGGCGGGCGTGGAATGTCATAAGCTTGAAGGTGGTAGGAAAGCTATAAAATCTGGAAAGGGAAATGGAAAGGCTCACTCTAGATCTAGTACCACTCAGTGAAGAGAAATGGAAAGAAGACAATGATTTTTGGTCGGATGCGTATAAGGTAATATCAACAGCAGTATGAAATGGTATAACGGGAGTATAAGTAGTGAGGTAGAGCAATGAGTATGTTACTGTGAACAGTTCAGTGGCAGGGTTGTTCTTATCAGAATCGACAGCAAGCCAGCAGAGGCAATCATAGCTCAGGTAAACATGCTGTCGTCGTAAGCTAAAGATGATGAGAGAGAGAGAGAGAGAGAGAGAGAGAGAGAGAGAGAGAGAGAGAGAGAGAGAGAGAGAGAGAGAGAGAGAGAGTCTAAATGAAAATCTAATAGTCATGGGGCAGTGCAATGCAGCTATAGGGTAAGGGATAGGAAAAACGGTTACAGGAGAATATGGGCTTTGGACAAGGAATGAGGGATTGGAGAGACTAATTGGCTTTTGTAATAAATTTCAGCTAGTATAGCGAATATCCTTTTCAAGAACCACAAGAGGATGAGGTATACTTGGAAAAGCGAGGGTGATACACAAAGATTTCAATTAGACTACATCACGGTCACACAGAGATCCTTAAATCAGATACTGGATTTTAAGGTGTACCAGGAGCAGATATACACTCAGAACACAATGTAGCAGTGATGAGAGTAGGCTGAAGTTTAAGACATAAATCAGGAAGAGTCAAGAAAATACGCTTGAAGTTATCTACGCTATAGATACAGCAGTAAGGAATAGCTCAGTACGAAGTACAATTTAAGAGGAATGGACGTCTCTAAAAAAGACAATCATTGAAGTTGGAAAGAAAAACAGAGGTATGAAGAAAATATCTGAGAAGAATCCATCGGTAACAGAAGAAATTCTTCAGTTGACAGATGAAAGAAGGAAGTGCAAAAATGTTCAGGGAAATTCAGGAATACAGAAATAAAAGTAACTTAAGAATGAAATAAATAGGAAATGCAGAGGAATGTGAATAACTCAAAAAAAAAAAAAAATCACAGTCCGAAGTACTGACTCAGCATAAAGAAAAGTCAAAACAACCTTCGGTACAATTAAACGTATGGAAACATTAAGAGCGCAATGGGAATTCCATGGTTAAATATAGAGGAAGGAGTGGATAGGTGGAAAGAGTACCTTGAAGGCCTCTATGAGGGGGATTGGTTGGGTGTGGGATTGAAGGGACCAGACTGCTAAAGTCATCGGTCCCTTGTTCCACGATAAAATCACACGAAATAAAAACTTTCAGTCGGTAAAAACGGAGAACTGAGACAGGGACGACACAATACAAGAAAGACAGACAAAGATCAGACAAACAGAACTAAAATCACACCGAGTGTGAAGGTGGTTGGCCGACCATAAAAATAAGGAAAAGCCAACCACCAATTGACATTAAAACCCACAGTTTAAAACCACAGGCCAAAGGCCCAAGTCAATACAGGAAATAGAAGGACAAACACTCAAATCATACGATAAAAACCCCCTGCCCGAATAAAACTCAACACGAGGTCCGCCATAGCAACGTCATCACATAAAAGGGCAGGGAGGGTATCAGGCAGCGCAAACGTCTGCCTGAGTCCTGTTAAAAGCGGGCAGTCCACCAAAATGTGGACCACTGTCAGAGCTGCCCCGCAGCGACATAGCGGTGGGTCCTCCCGGCGCAACAAATGGCCGTGCGTCAGCCACGTGTGGCCAACGCGCAGCCGGCAGAGGACGACAGAGTCCTTCCGAGAGGCCCGCATGGAGGAGCGCCACACACCGGTCGTCTCCTTCACCGCCCGAAGTTTGTTGGGCGTGGGCAGGGTGCGCCATTCGTCACCCCAGGCACCAAGCACTTTCTGGCGCAAGAGCGACAGGAGATCACACTCCATAAGGCCGAGTTCCAGAGGCGGTGAACTCACTGCCTGTTTAGCCAGCGTGTCAACCCGCTCATTGCCCGGGATGCCGACATGACCTGGGGTCCAAACAAAGACCACGGAGCGGCCGCAACGGGCAAGAGCATGGAGCGACTCGTGAATGGCCATCACCAGACGGGAACGAGGAAAGCACTGGTCAAGAGCTCGTAAACCACTCAGGGAGTCACTACAGATGACAAAGGACTCACCTGAGCGGGAGCGGATATACTCTAGGGCGCGATAGATGGCAACCAACTCGGCAGTGTATACACTGTTCCCGGGTGCCAGCGACCGTTGCTCACAATGATCCTCTAGAGTAAGAGCGTAACCAGTGCGACCAGAGACCATCGAACCGTCGGTATAGGTCACGGCAGATCCGGGAAACTCGGCAAGGAGAGAAACAAAGCGGCGGCGGAGGGCCGGAGGAGGGACCGAGTCTTTCGGACCCTGTGCCAAATCCAGCCGAATGCATGGTCGGCGCACACACCAAGGGGGCAGACGGAGATTGGCCCGGAAAACAGGCGGGAGAGGAAAAAACTCAATCCCACACAGTAGAGCCCGGATGCGAACCGCGATCGTACACCCTGACCGGGGCCGCCTGTCTGGAAGATGGACGATCGAGTGCGGGAACAGGAGACGGTAGTTGGGATGCCCTGGCAAACTACAAACGTGGGCAGCATAAGCGGCCAGAAGTCGGTCGCGCCGGATCCGCAATGGAGGAACACCAGCCTCCACAAGTAAGCTGTCAACAGGGCTTGTCCGAAATGCTCCTGTGGCGAGTCGGATCCCGCAGTGATGGATGGGATCCAGCAATTGCAACGCTGATGGCGATGCCGAACCATAAGCCACACACCCATAATCAAGGCGGGACTGGATCAGCGCTTGATACAGCCGGAGAAGGGTGGACCGATCGGCACCCCATCCGGTGTGGCTAAGGCAACGGAGAGCGTTTAAATGCCGCCAGCATGTTTGTTTAAGCTGCCGAATATGAGGCAGCCAAGTCAACCGGGCATCAAATACCAGTCCCAAGAACCGATGCGTCTCTACCACAGCAAGAGGTTCACCGTCAAGGTAAAGGCGTGGCTCAGGGTGAACCGTGCGACGCCGGCAGAAATGCATAACGCAGGTCTTAGCGGCCGAAAACTGGAAGCCGTGCGCTACAGCCCACGACTGCGCCTTGCGGATAGCGCCCTGCAGCTGGCGCTCAGCAACTGCAATGCCAGCGGAGCTGTAGTAGAGGCAGAAGTCGTCTGCATACAACGAAGCTGCGACGGACGATCCCACCGCCTCAGCGAGCCCATTGATCGCAATTAAAAACAGGGAGACACTGAGGACAGACCCCTGTGGGACCCCGTTCTCCTGGACCCGGGAGGAACTATGGGACGCAGCAACTTGCACGCGGAAGGAACGAGACGACAGAAAATTCTGAATAAAAATCGGGAGCGGGCCCCTAAGACCCCACCCATGAAATGTGGCCAGGATGTGATATCGCCAAGTCGTATCATATGCCTTCCGCATCTCGAAGAAGACGGCAACCAGATGTTGGCGGCGTGCAAAGGGTGTACGGACGGCAGACTCTAGGGAGACCAGATTATCGACGGCAGAGCGGCCTTTACGGAACCCACCCTGAGACGGAGCCAGAAGGCCTCGAGACTCGAGGAGCCAACTCAACCTCCGGCTCACCATACGTTCTAGCAACTTGCAAAGAACGTTGGTGAGGCTTATGGGGCGGTAGCTGTCCACCTCCAGCGGGTTCTTGCCAGGTTTCAACACGGGGAGGACGATGCTTTCTCGCCATTGAGACGGGAACACACCCTCAACCCAGATGCGGTTGAAAACATCTAGGAGGCGTCGCTCGCAATTCACAGAGAGGTGTTTCAGCATCTGGCTGTGGATGCGGTCTGGCCCAGGAGCCGTATCAGGGCAAGCAGATAGTGCACTCTGGAATTCCCAGTCGCTGAAAGGAGCATTGTACGACTCCGCGTGGCGCGTGTGAAAGGAAAGCCTCCAACTTTCCAACCGCTCTTTCCGGGAGCGGAAGGCCAGTGGGTAATTCGTAGATGGGGAACACTGAGCAAAATGCGCTGCTAACCGGTCCGCAATCGTGTCGGAGTCAGGACACACCACGCCATTCAGCGAAAGCCCAGGGACAGAGACAGGCGGCCGATAGCCATGGAGTCGCCTAATCTTAGCCCAAACCTGCGATGCAGAGGTACGGACGCCAATGGTGGAAACATACCGTTCCCAGCACTCCTGCTTCCGTTGGCGAATAAGGCGTCGGGCACGGGCACGGAGCTGTTTAAAAACGATGAGGTTCTCCAAGGACGGGTGCCGCTTATGGCGTTGGAGAGCCCGCCGGCGATCTCTAATCGCCTCTGCGATCTCGGGCGCCCACCAAGGCACAGTCCTCCGCCGAGGGGACCCGGATGAACAGGGAATCGTAGATGCCGCCGCAGAAACGACGCCGGTGGTGACCGACTGAACCACCGCATCAATGGTGTCATGGGAAGGAGGTGCGATAGTGGCGAGAGAGGAGAACAAGCCCCAATCAGCCTTATTCAGAGCCCATCTGGAGGGGCGTTCAGAAGAGTGACGCTGTGGTAGTGACAGAAAGATGGGGAAATGGTCACTACCACATAAGTCGTCATGGACACTCCAGTGGATGGATGGTGAAAGTCCGGGGCTGCAGATAGAAAGGTCGATGGCCGAAAATGTGCCATGGACGACGCTGAAATGTGTCGGCTCTCCCGTGTTTAAGAGGCAGAGGTCAAGCTGCGAGAGAAGAGTCTCGACATCTCTACCCCGGCCAGTAATCGCGGCGCTACCCCACAGGGGTAACATCGAGTAACACAAAAGGAGGAGGCAGTTGTGCTATCAATGCAGCCAACACATGACGCGAGACATCACCATCTGGCGGAAGATACAAACTGCAGACAGTAATAGGCTGAGGCGTCCACATCCTTACAGCGACAGCCTCTAAAGGTGTGTGAAGAGGCACACATTCGCTGCAGACAGAGTTAAGGATGTAGACGCAGACTCCACCAGATACCCTCTCATAAGCTGCCCGGTTCTTGTAATAATCGCGATACCCACGTAGGGCAGGGGTCCGCATTGCCGGAAACCAAGTTTCCTGTAGGGCAATGCAGAGGAAAGGGTGACTGCTGATGAGTTGGCGAAGCTCAGCAAGGTGGTGGAAAAAAGCGCTGCAGTTCCACTGGAGTATCGCTTTGTCCATGTCCGAAAAAGGCGTGAAGGGGCCGAGGAGGCAGATCACGCCACTGGGTCACCTGCTGCCACCGATGGAGGACCAGTACAATCTGCTTCCATGGTGTCTGAGGGTCCGGCGAGATCCAGGTCCTCAGCGGGCGCCCGGATCTCCACCTTATCCTCTGACGCAGAGCCTGTAGGGAGCGGTGGGGTGGATGCCACCGCGTGTTCCTTGGCCTTAGAGGTCTTCTTCTTCGTCTTGTCTCTCTGGTCCTTGGGTTTCATTGGCTGGGAGGGCTCCAGCGAGTCAGTCTCCGGGACGGAGGAGGAGCGGGAAGCCCTGCGACCAGCCGCTGGTCTGCTTTTCTTCCATTGGCTGACGTCACCCTTCCCAGAGGCGGAAACCTGGGAAGGAAGGGACCCAAGGGACCCTTTCCGTGCTATTCGAGCCGGGGAAGTTTGAGGCTTCCCCAGCTTAGAAGTGGGGACTGATGTCCCCGATGGTTGGGGGGTTGCTGCTCCTGAGGCAGGTAGTGCAGGAGCAGCAGGGAGTGAAGTGCCCCCCACCATCAAGGGGGCAGGTGTAGCATTCCGGCTCTGAGAGGCGGCAGTCTGAGGGAGAGCTAATGGGGCCATAACAGTAGTAGCCGCGGCGTAAGAGGCAGTCATTCGAACAGGATGGAGGCGTTCGAACTTCTGCCTGGCCTCAGTGTATGTCAGGCGGTCCAGGGTCTTATACTTCATGATTTTGCGCTCTTCCTGGAAGAGCCTGCAGTCCGGTGAGCAAGGCGAGTGGTGCTGTCCGCAGTTTACACAGATGGGAGGCGGAGCACATGGAGTATTGGGATGTGATGGGTGTCCACAATCTCGACATGTGAGGCTGGAAGTACAGCGGGAAGACATATGCCCGAACTTGCAGCACTTAAAGCACCGCATCAGGGGAGGGATATATGGCTTGACGTCACAACGATAGACCATCACCTTGACCTTCTCAGGTAAAGTATCACCCTCGAAGGCCAAGATGAAGGCACCGGTGGCAACCTGCTTATCCCTTGGACCACGATGTACGCGCCGGACGAAGTGAACACCTCGCCGCTCTAAATTGGCGCGAAGCTCGACATCGGACTGCAATAGAAGGTCCCGATGGAATATTATGCCCTGGACCATATTAAGACTCTTATGGGGCGTGATTGTAACCGGAACATCCCCCAGCTTGTTACAATCGAGTAACCGGCGGGACTGGGCGGAGGACGCCGATTTGATCAAAACCGAGCCCGAGCGCATTTTGGACAAGCCCTCCACCTCCCCGAACTTGTCTTCTAAGTGCTCGACGAAGAACTGAGGCTTCATGGATGTGAAGGATTCACCATCAGCTCTCGTACACACCAGGTAGCGGGGCGAGTATGGTTCGCTGGCATCCTTAGTCTTTCGTTCCTCCCATGGTGTAGCCAGGGAGGGGAACGATTTGGGGTCATATGTAGTTGCGTTGTATTGAGCCCTGGAACGCTTAGAGACTGCTGGCGGCTGGCCGCCAGCAAGAGATGATGTACCACGCTTCATTGCGGGTCATCCGCCCTGATGCCACCCACTCCGACCAAGGGCCCTCCCCACGGGCGCCACCCAGCCTCAGCAACGACCACCTGGCAGGATGGCCATTGCCGGGAGTCCCAATGCCCCAAGGAGATAGGCATTTACTCCTTGGCATACGTGGGGAGTTAACGGCGCTGGCATCAGCAGAGCGATCCCTGTGTAGTCAGGGGGCTACAACCAACAGGGTACATGGCGGCCCCACCACAACGGACTGGCTACCGTGCTGGATTTCAGGTGATGTAGTCCAATATCGTCATTGGCGCATAAAACGACACAGCAGACTGCAATAAACTGCACCCAAGAACAAATCCACGCCCAAGAGATGGTAGGTGAGCGGGACTGCTAAGCGATGACGACAAACCTGGCTAGAGATGGTAATGCATGATGGACACATCGCTCCTTGTAAGGCGCCCTTCCCCAATCGGCTCGCTCTTCGGAAAATTTAGAAGGATGGAGGTCAAACCCGTTAGGGGACCATCTCACAAGGCCAAAACGTTTGAGACTCCTTTTAGTCGCCTCTTACGACAGGCAGGAATACCGTGGGCCTATTCTTACCCCCGAACCCACAGGGGGGATTTATGAGGGGGAAGATTTGTCTAATGTGAAAGAAGAAGAAACACGATTGTCATGCGCAGCCACTGACGTTTTGCTGTCCAGTGCCATCTGTCGGGACATTTTGTGAACTTTTTTTTTTGTTCTAATAAAGCCCCATGTCATTCCAAGCAATTTGTACCTCTCTATCTCCATTATTCCGTGGTTTATTAAGTTTTCAAATTTATACTGACTTTTTGATCACCCGGTATATGTTTCATTCTTTTCTGTATACGTTTACTGAGCTACATGTTAGCACATGGCGTTGGCACAGTCAAGTGGCTTGGTTTCACCGTCCCGTAAGACAAGAGGCGGGGCACCCTCGCACTCCCGCTCCCGGCCGCCAGTGGCGTAATAACGGCCCTGTCCGCGAGCGGGTAGCGGGTGCGCCAGATTAAGGGCTGGGCTGGGCTGGGCTGGGCTGGGCTGCGGCCTGGTTACAGTTCCAGGACCGGCCTCATATTTCACCGCTCGCAGGAAGCGAGCGCCGATCTCGCCCATCGACCGGCCCAGATTGCCGATGGGCAGGATTACTATATTTATCGAGCACTTCATCGGCGGGGTGTGGGTCGCCGTTCCCGAGCATACACTGGCATTCTAAAGGGGGCTGTAGCGCAACTCCAACACTAAACGGCAAACCGCGGAGCAGCAAAGTGATTCAAAAACCGTGTCACTCATTTGTTGCGCAAAAGCGGTGTGCTGTACGATAGTAAATGGCTTATCGCGGACAGCGAGGAGACGTCAGTTTTTACGGTCCACGGTGTTGTCTAAAAAGAGGAGCAGGACACATCACCAGCTGTACAAGAATCAACATCTTACGAGATTCTGCAGAAGATCATACTGTCTCTTCATTACAATGGCCACTGATTGTTTCCTCTGGTGCGTTATGACACGTCGACGATGTAATGGTATCGTGTGGTTGGCTAGGATGTGTTTATTCGAAAGTATTACTTATTTGTGTTGTGGATCAGAGTAGATAGGGAGGAGGTAACATCAAGTGGTGGTATCTTCATCAATACTGGTGGTGGTGGTCGATGTAACAGAAGTATTTCAACAATTAAGGCAATAATTTTCTGTCGGCCAATTTTGAATGAAAAAAATGCGGAACTTACTTTATTTATTTACAATATGCTGCATTAAAATATTTATAATTTAACATGTACGTATTGTCTGTGTGGAGTGTAAAAAATGGTTCAAATGGCTCTGAGCACTATGGGAGTTAACTTCTGAGGTCATCAGTCCTCTAGAACTCAGAACTACTTAAACCTAACTAACCTAAGGACATCACACACATCCATGCCCCAGGCAGGATTCGAACCTGCGACCGTAGCGGGAACGTGGTTCCAGACTGAAGCGCCTAGAACCGCACGGCCACACCGGCCGGCGTGTGGAGTGTAGAATAATGTTTGTGTTGCATGATGATGACCACGATCGTAGAAGGGAGATGGTGAAACCTGTGCCTGCATATAACCAAGGGGCTGCCAAGCTTAAACTCGCCACGCGACAGAAGGATCATCATCAACACTGTTACATGCCCTCACTTCATGAGACGCTGCGAAGAGCCTTGGTATTTGAACCAGGGCTGAGCCGTAGTAAAGTCAGCTTTGAAAAGCGCGCCGCAGCGCGTAGCGTGAATCAGTTGCCCTCCGTTTTCTGGCGATGGCGCCTTTGTCGCAGTTGAAGGTTTCGGTGTCTCCCTCTAGCGGGAAAGGGGAAAAGTGGGCTGTTCGAGTTGGTTTAAGAAGTGACTGTATGGGCTCTCGGAGAGAGTTGGCATTTGGGGCATCAAGAAGTGACTTCTCTGCCGGTGCTAGAGGGACAGCACGCAGATCGCGGCATCAGCGTAAGCGACGCGAGCAGCGGCACCGTGGTATGGGGCGTTAACTGTTCGTCGCGAAAGGAATCTTCCTGAGCGTCTGTCCGCGAGGGGCCTAATCTGCACTTTGGCCGTCTGTCGTTCGGCGAGGTGGTTCTGAAAATCGGCGCGCCTTCCTGCGTCCGTTGAAGCGGTTGGCAGCGGGCGGCTCTGCAGAGCATTTGGAGGTGCTGCCTTGATTCAGTTCTGGGAGTCGTAACGCGCCAGAACTTGAGCATTGATTAACAGATGTCATGAAGTTCAATTGAACTCAATTTACTTATTAGTGTTAATTGTACCAGCCATGTTTTTTGGGAGTTTCCCGCCATTCATTCTCGTCTGCCCACCCGCGGGAAGGTGGTAATATTAGAAAGGGTGGTCCATTTGTCCCCCTTTGAGAACGAAAGGGGGGGGGGGGAGGAGTCAGAGTAAATCTGTGGTTCGGATTGCTTCTTTCCCCTCCCAGCATGCATACGGATTTATTCGACTGTTAGCCTCTGCCATGTTTGTGAAAGTCTAAGACACCAATGACTGTTCTGTTTAAAATGCAAGGCACTAAGACCTGATCCATTCTCTCGTCTGCCTAGTATTACTAGACTGATATATAAAAGGTACTCTAAGAAATAAGAAAAATTCCTTTTGCCTCGTGGTACGAACTAGTCAACTGCATAACGAATCCCTGCTCATCTGGAAGCTGTAACTTACGTAAATTTGTGTTTATGTATATTTGGCTGTAATAAGCAAGATTGTTAATGTACGCCGTAGTGGATTTTTTAAATTTTGTTTCTAGCCAGCAAAAACTGTTGTGTGTTTTTGCAATTCAATACCTTTTAAGATTTTTACTCAACGTGCTTATGTGTTTTATACAAGTAGTTGGTTATTAGTGTGTTTTCTTGCCACGTAAAAGTTCGCCATTTCATTACGGGTAGAAATTGTTGCATTGAAAGGAGAATGTTGTAAAAGTTCACAAGTCCTACCTGGCGAGCGTGTGTGTTTGCCGTAAGTTAACTGACAGAAATTTGTAAAATTGTTTTTTTAATATATTTTGGAAATGTTAATGTTATTAACTGTGAGCGTCCCCCCCTCCCGTGTGCACGACTCATGCGGTTTGGTTTTTCTATTTTGAGAACTTTTGTAAACAGAATTGTCTTTATATATGGCAGACAAGTTAGAGTCTGCGCTATTTAATGAATGGAGTGAAATTCACCTGTAATTTAGCCTAGCTTGTAATATTATACAGCGTCGCCTTGTATACGTTAAATTGCTTGCCTGTACTTGCCTTTTACTGGCGTGAAATTATTTATAATAATTTAATAATGTGAAAGTCCTTTCCTTTCGTACATTGACTTCTTTGTTAAATGATTACGACATTTTTTAAAAAAATGTCGTAAAGTTTTGCACCAAATTTGAATAAAGTGTTACTGAAAATTGTGTGTAATTTCACCAGGTATTCCTTGGCACCTACTTCCACTTTACATTTTGTGTATTGATTGAGATTGATAACGCTTTGGTGAACCAGTAGTAATTTCACGGTTCAAGGACACTGGTGCAAAGCCTGCTGGTCAGGCACTTCACGACACCTGTGGAACATCGTGGAATATTCTCGGTTCGGCCCCTATAGCTTCACGAAGTTCCAGTGGGTGGCGGCGCTATACGTAGCCTTGTAAATAGCGTCTGTAACGGAGGTTCGTTCCAAGCACAGCTGTCACTGTTTCTTTTGGAGGTAAAGCACAAAAACACACATATTCGCAGGAGTTTGCAGAAAGTCTACGAAGACCTAGCGGTGAACAAAAGGACGGCGAGTCACTGGGCGAGGCGTCTGTCATTACCGCAACAAGGTCGCGCAAAACCTGTCCGATCTTCCGCGTGCCAGCCGGCCGCGCACAGATGTGACTCCTGCTATGACGGGACGTGGGGACACACTCGTTCGAGGTGATCGACAGGTCACAATGAAGCATCTTGCTGTTAACTGAACGTGTCTATTGGTAGTGCTGATAACTCGTCCATCCGTGTCGGTACCCTAAGGTGTGTGCCCGTCGGGTTCTTCGCCGCCGAACAGATTACCTTAAGAGCAATGAAGGACCACCTGTAAGGAATTGCTTACGCGTTACGAGGCTGATCGTGACAGTTTTTTGTCGAACACCGTCACACTATGAAACATGGGTTCACCAGTTCTAACCGGAAACAAAACGGCAATCCACGGAGTGGCGCCACACCAGCAACCCACCGAAGAAAAAGTTCAAATCCGCAGCTGCCTTCTAGGACTTTGAAGGGGTTATTCTGTTTGATGTCCTCCCTCATTGTGCAACGATCAACTGTGAAGTTTACTGTGCGTGCTATCTTCAGGAAATTGAAGAAACGACTTCAGCGTGTTCGTCGCCACAAAATGAAAACTAACTTGTCCTTCTCCCTGACAACGCAAGGACCTCACACAAATCAGCGCATCCGTGAGGAGTTTACAGAGCTTCATTGGACTGTTCTTCCTCATACACCGAAGAGTCCGTATCTCTCACCTTCTGACACCCATCTGTTTGGCTCAATGAAGGATGCACACTGCGGGATGCAGTACACGCCGCCACTGACATGCATTTAGAACAGTCGTAGCTAGGCTACTTCTATGTCTAGCACTCCACGTCAGATGAAAAGAAGATCGCGAGGGCAAACACGTTATGATCAGCGAACCCTGTCCCTGTAATTCAAACTGAGAAAGTGTTTTAGTGGCGCTGTGTGTTCCGCACGATAGCAGCAACAGTACAAAATCATGTATACTTTACCAGTACTGACTAAGCTTCTAACGTGTTCCGTGACTACAATGTCGTTGTGTAGCAGTGCCATCAGAAAGTATATACGGCTCTGGCGTCACTGCTGACTGCGACCGTTTCCTTGCCGTGGCGCCAGGCAGAGCGAAAATAAATGTTGATACATAAACAGTAAAAAAGTAAGTACAGGAAAATAGTGTCAAAGCAACTTTATCAGTAAAATGCAACCATCCGTTTCTTACCCACACATTTCTTTTGACTGTATTATGGTAAAAGGACGCGCACCTCAAAAGTACGCCAGCACCTACAGTATAATATGTTTAAATAGAGCGACAGTCAGTTGATGATCTGGGTGGCAACGCAGTTCAAGGTTATAGCTCTTACAGGCTTAGAGGCACATGGCGGCTGTACTACTACTCATTGTTTTAGGCACAAATGAGTTGTCTCGGCAAAAAAATGGCTCTGAGCACTATGGGACTCAACTGCTGTGGTCATCAGTCCCCTAGCACTTAGAACTACTGAAACCTAACTAACCTAAGGACATCACACACATCCATGCCCGAGGCAGGATTCGAACCTGCGACCGAGCAGTCGCACGGTTCCGGACTGCGCGCCTAGAACCACGAGACCACCGCGGCCGGCGTCTCGGCAAAGACACCAACTGCACAATGTAGTGGCCCTGGCCATCACATAAATCTGGTCCTTATGTAACTTGCTCCCAAGTAGCCTACATAAATGAAATACCTAATTGTTTTTAAATACCTTTGGTAAAACTACGAGAGGAAAACTTACATTCTCTAACTTGGAGTAACAGTGATACTGTTGTTATGTATGATCTTTGCTTCGCTGAATGATGGAAGACCAGCTAGAAAATAACATTTAAATAAATGTTTTCATTTATGACGTAAATTATGATGACTGAAATTTTACATGCACTAGGCTCTGCTAATCCTCCGAATTAGGTTCAAGCCGAAGTTACTGAAGTAGCATAGCCTCAGTGTGGTTACATTACAACCGCGTTAAAATACATAATTAAATTTTGCACTGTATTGCCTTTACAAAACATCGGACTTCGTGTATTACTAATGAAACAAGCATGTTCTTGTTTACGGATATTGAAATTGCGATCGGTCGAGAAACCGACCGATTGTCAACACTTCTAGATGAGCGTCTACCAGTACCATCACTGAAGCCACCACAAAAATAAATTCAATTTAAAAAGGGACTGGTTCAGGATATTCAAACTATTTGAATTATAGTAAGACTTACGTCACTCTGTTATTATTAAAAGATCTCACACGTACACCAAGGTGCGACATAAAGTAGAGAATATGAATAGGATATAGAATTATGTATCATCGTCTAGGCACAACTATGAACATTACCTAATAGTTTCTTTGCGTTACTGTCATTCTTTGATACATTACTACGTTATCTTCGACACCTTGCTGGAAAAAAAACAGATTTAAATACCAAAATAGTTGACGACAATAAAAGGAGCGCCACATTTATTATTATATATAGCTATTGTGTAATGGATGGTGTCTTAAAAGACACTATCACATGAATATCAATAAAAATAACAGAAGCTACAATTCAATCAGGCTATGCTGATGGACTAAAATTAGGAAATGAGGGAGTGAAAGAAGTAGATAAGTTACTATTTGCGCAGCAAAATAACAAGTGAAAGTAGAAGTTCAGAGGACGTAAAATGCGCCTGGAAAAAGAGAAATTTGTTAATATCGAATACATGGGCTCTAAAACGCACACATTACTAGCTATGATCACTTACTCAATAGATGAGTTTCACAGCAGTAAGATGAGTAAGTGTTCAAAGCTCGTAAGGTATGCATTTTAGAGCCCTTGTTTAACAGATTTTTTGTTTTGGTCAATACTACCACCTCTGGAAATTTGTCGGTGTTCTGGTTTACATTACTTGTCCTATGGGACATGACTTCTGAATCACTGTTTATTGCATACATCTCGTCCACCTCCCCCCGCCCCCTCCGTCCCATCTCATCCTCTCGCTTCTATCTCTCCATATTTTACTCTCCACTCCCTCTGTCACTCCATATCCTCGACCCTCTCTTTGTCCATCACCTCTGCTCCCTCTCTCTCCAACCGTATCTTCCTTCTGCCTCCCTCCATCCATATCCACCTCCTCCTCTTTCCTATCAACCTCTCTCTCTCTCTCTCTCTCTCTCTCTCTCTCTCTCTCTCTCTCTCTCTCCTCCACACGCTCTCTCACTTCTTCCTGCTACCCACTCTCTCCCCAGCTCCTACTTTCCCCCTTCTCACTACCTATCTCCGACCTCTCCTTGCTCAGCCATGACCATCTGCACATGTAGCCCTTTGACACATACCGAAATTACCCTTAATACACTCTTCTTCCCCTCTCTTTCAATTCATTACCTGATCCTCCCTCACTTCTGTGTACACATCATTTCTCTCCCTCTCACGCTATAAAACCCCCCCTCTTCTCTCTGCTCAGTCATGCACATCCACACATGTGGCGCCTGTTACAAACAGATTTGAAATGGAGTACTTGCTGCACAGGTATCTATAAAATTTGTCCCTTCCCTTCTCTTTGTCTGTTACCTCCACCTCCCTTACTCTTTCCATTTCTTTCTTATCCATTCTCTCTTCCCATCTCTGCCCTCTCCCTTCTCATCTATCTCCTTCTCCACCACTCTCTCCATCCTCTCCACCCAATCCTTCCACTACTCTCTGCCCATCTAATGCTCCTCCTCATCATCATCATCACCACCACCCCCTCTCTGTCCATGTCCTTCTCCCCCTCTCTCCATGTCCATCCCCTCCTCTACTCATCACAACCTTCCCCCTCCCTCTCAGCTGTGCCCATCTGTATATGTAGCCTCTGCAAAACAGGTCGGCAGAGCACGCCGATACTACTCAAACAACATATCCATCATGCAATGACTTTAAGACCATTTTTTGGCCCTTATGTGGAGGCTGCCCTGCAATAGCAGATCGATAAGGGATGCTGATACTATTCCCACACAACACACCTGCTGGGCAGGGCAGCCTACACGTCAGGGCTGAAAAAACACGGTTTCCCCATATCTCTGTTCCTACTGACCTACTGTACGGCTCGGTTTCCCGCGGTGCATGTTTGTTCATCGGATTTATTCTTGTTTCTAGCGTTTAATAGTTTTTAATTACTTAAATTGTGTCGTTTTCATGTGCCAAATATCAATAGGACTTTCTTATGTAACGTTACTTCCGGATCGAGACTAGTTGTGTTCCTTTATAACCTGTTCCGTCAATGTCATTTTGCTGCTTGGTCAGCAAATTGTGGGCACATTAAGAAATTCATTAAACTTCCGGCATGCAGTCGCGTAAATACTGCTCCTTCAATTGATATTTCGGCCGCGTGTCGTCCAGTCATTCTCACAGTGAGTCGCAAGATGAGTGACAAGGTGCAAAGCGCGGCATTACGTGCCCTACCGCTGCGATAATGTGTGCATGCGGGTCACACAGATGCAGGTCGGGGTCGAAGAGGCACACTGACACGTACCACCTGTGGTGAAAGCGTTCAGACTTCCGATTCACTTACCGATGTATATTCGGCCGCGGTAACATCTCGACGACTTCTCTGTCTTATCCTAATTACAATCCTGTAACTCTTTTTGTTGAATTATCGGTTAATCTAGTTTGAATAACTTCCCTGAATATAGAATCCCGAAAGAAGGCGGTGGTTGTAAAAAATCATCACACCACTGCAGTTCATGTAATGATATGTATCTGTACAAAGTTCTGCCCCACCTGACTGACTGTAGCAAGCGTATGCATGTTCGTTGTTCCACGCACTTATCATAAACATTTATCTGAACTACATATGAGTTATTACAGTTTCCGCAAGGAATACGATACACACTCGCCTTACGAAGCAATAAATCATCCTCCAAAAAACCATGCATGGCTGTAATTTTCCTAGGAGCCCGGAGGATCACCTTAACACGGTGTTTCTCAAGAATACGGCTTATCACGAGGTGCGTGGAACATCGGAGATACGCACACTTACTACAGCCAGACAAGTCAGTTGTGGCAGAACATTGTACAGAAACGAGTAATTCGATGGAATACAGTGATGATAAGATTTAAACATCCGCCGCCTCCTTTTGGGATTCTATTTTCAATGAAGTCATACATTAATCGAAAACTTAATAGAGAAAAAGGGTTTTAAATTAGGATAATGCATGGAATCCGACTCTTGGTTTAATTAAATTGTAGAGAAGACGCCTTGGTGTTACCGCCGCCGAATATATATCGATAAGTGAATCTAACGCTTCCATCATAGGTGGTGTGTGAGTAAGTGTACCTCTTTGCCGCAGACCAGCATCTGTGACCTGCGTGCGCAGTACCGCCTCGGTAGGGAATATAAGCCCGCGCTTGTTACCTTGTCATCAATCTTAGGACTCACTCTGACGATGACCGGAATATACGCGGTCGAAGTATCAGTTGAACAAGTAGTATTTGCGCGGCTGTATGTCCGAAATTAAATGGATTATTCATTACACCAAGAGAAGTTAAAAACGCACGCCACGCATTAAGAAGTTGTTGCTCAATTGTAAATCATCCACGACTTTATTGGATTCTTAGTGTTTACTCATTGAACTGTAGGGCTGGTGCGTTACCTTGCGAACGTGGCAACAGCCTGTTACTTCGACTCTATTGACGAGTGTTATTTTAAGGAAGGACTTTTATTCCAATACATGTCATCACTGTAATAATGCGTGTTTTTCCTTTTGCTTTACTACCATCCTGAGTTGGACCGAGTATTTACTTTTGTTGTAAGTATCTGAAGATATCTTTGCATGTGTGTTTTAGAAGCGCCCGGTGCTTGTGTTATCTAACCAGAGTGGTGCTGTGGAGCGTCCAGACTACTGTGTGACGTCGGAATTTGAATCCCGTCTCCCGATGTGTCACTGGGGAGCGGGCTTACTATTTTGAAACAGCTGATCTTTCTAATCGTTTTGCCAAACCTGTAGCCTTGTTATCTATTTAGCGCAGCACTGGGGTATAATAAATTGTGTGTTACGATTGATGTTCAGGTTCCCCATTGCTCGGTCCTTCCACTCCCAAAGCAACCACTCAGAGGTGTTCGTGTGTAACACAGTATATTACAACTTTGGTTACGTAACACCACTGCCAATACTCTTTCCAGACAGAACGTGTACACTGAGTAGTTACCGCACACGGGGCTTTTTCCTTTTGCTTTACTACCATCCTGAGTTGGACCGAGTATTTACTTTTGTTGTAAGTATCTGAAGATATCTTTGCATGTGTGTTTTAGAAGCGCCCGGTGCTTGTGTTATCTAACCAGAGTGGTGCTGTGGAGCGTCCAGACTACTGTGTGACGTCGGAATTTGAATCCCGTCTCCCGATGTGTCACTGGGGAGCGGGCTTACTATTTTGAAACAGCTGATCTTTCTAATCGTTTTGCCAAACCTGTAGCCTTGTTATCTATTTAGCGCAGCACTGGGGTATAATAAATTGTGTGTTACGATTGATGTTCAGGTTCCCCATTGCTCGGTCCTTCCACTCCCAAAGCAACCACTCAGAGGTGTTCGTGTGTAACACAGTATATTACAACTTTGGTTACGTAACACCACTGCCAATACTCTTTCCAGACAGAACGTGTACACTGAGTAGTTACCGCACACGGGGCTTCATTTTGTGCGAAGGCACAAATGTGTAACGTATTTAAGTTTTGCGTCCCTACCGGCGCAAAACGCGCGGCGCAAAAATTCCTGCTCCGAGGAAACCGCGGCTTCCCCGGCAGCCCGGTCTCTCGTGGCCGTGGCGTGGCATTTGCCTGCGGCCCCCGTGTTGCGTGCGACGCGCGTCACGACTGCCCTGCCAACCACGAGGCACGCATCGACCCGCGGCAAGCCACGCCTAACGCACGCCCCCTCACTGCCTGCCGCGATTGCGTTGCTGCTCCTCCTCTCGCCTACCCCACGTCTCCTTACATCTCTCCGCATTAATACTCCTAACTCATCCTAAAACGGCACGCGTTCCGCCTCGTTTTTCTATGCAGCCTTCTTTCCTCCATACATATTATTCACCAGATCCACAGCTGCTTTTCTAATTTACGTTCTCTGTGTCTCAGGAAAGTGAAATTAAATGTTGAGCATCTCTTACAAAAAAAAATAATTTGACCTGTTGAGTTGAGACAGGACCTGGGAACAACTTTAAACTAGGTTAGTATCACCTGTAAAATAACAAATATTTTGTTAAATAAATTTTTTCTTCATTCTTTTTCCGAGAGTCGCAGAATAACGTTTTAGTATACGTCATCTAATCTTTCAACACTTCAAAACAATCTACTGTAATTAATATATATTAAGTATGCTGGTATAAACAATTTGCGTGTGCTTCTCTCTAACGGCGGGATGGTACTCATTCTAAAAATATGGACACACAGTCTTCCTATACGGAAGCCAAAACCAAGTAGGCAGAGATGTACAGGGTGACATATGAAAACGGGAACATTTCCACATTACAATAAAACTAGTAGTGATTAAGGAAAACAATTCCATGTATGGTAATTGAAACCTACAACTTTGATATTTTCGAAACATTTATGGCATTTATCATTTTTTTAAAATTACGTCCTTCAGATGGTGTCCTCCTGTACGACTACATTCGTGAAATCTGCTGTTGAGATTCCTCATTGAACGCTGCAACATCTCAGCTGGGATACTGTTAATTGCATTCCGAATTCCCTATTTTAACTCATCCAGGGTTCTTGGTCGAGTCGTGTAGACTTTGCTCTTCATGTAGCTCCACAAGAAAGAAAAAAAAAAAAATCATGAACGGATAAATCTGGCAATCTAGGGGATCAGGGAATCACAGGCTTGCCAAACAATTCTCGCACATATGCCATTGACTGACGTGCAGTGTGTGATGTCGCTCCGTCCTGCTGAAACCAGGCTTCTTGAATGTTTGGAAAGTTGTTCAATGCAGATGAAACGAAAGTTCGTAACATCTCCACGTAACGATAGGCACTGACAGTTATTGTGTTTTCCTGTTCATTTGCGAAGAAATACGGTACGATAATCCCAAGTGATGAAACGCCACACAACACTGTCAGTGCACTATTTTGTAAAGGGTGCTCATGAACGTCATTAGGATTTGTGTCTGCCCAGAAACGGTAGTTCTGTTTATTCACATAACCTGCGAGATGAAAATGTGCCCCATCTGACATCCACAACTTGTTTAGAAATTAATCGCAATTGTTTATTTTTGATATCTTTGTTGACAGAATCCTAATCGTAATCGGTAATCTTTGTCCTTCAATTGTTGCACCATCTGAAGTTTGCACGGATGGAATTTTAAATCAAGATGAATTCTGCGAACACTATCCCAGGACATTACAACCACTGCTGTTTGCTTACGAATTGAGCGCCATGGGCTCCGTAAGACAGATTTGCGTACAACATCAATGTTCGCTGGAGAACGCACACATCTTGGTCGTCTTGTTAGTTTCTTCTGGAGGGCAGATTCAGTCTCTTCAAAGTTATTAATCCAACATTTTATCGCCTGTTTAGACGGAACGGCGTCATGACGTCCTAAATTACAAAAACGTTGAAACTCCCTCGGCGCCGCTACCAAACCATCATTGTTTTTATACAACATTTTTATGGCTAACGCACGCTGTTGTCCGTTGCACTGATCCATGATTACTGAAATTTCGAACTGTTTACTCGCTAACTGACACGAACCCGCAGTGCTGCCGCGTGCCCATGGCTGCCAATACACATTCCAAACATTCCCGTTATTCCGTGTCACCCTGTATATTTGATTCTTCGTCTGTGATTTTGCTTTACATCAGATCGAGGTTACTCACCGAATTACTCCGTTAACATTTTATTAAAAAATTACCACATTAATATGTAACCACGATGGAAAGTGGAAAGCAGACGAGATATTACATAATCTGCCTCTTTTTCTACGATTACAAAATTGTTTACTAAAATCCTATACTTCTCGTAAACAAAAAGAACAAAATCGCGCTGCGTTCGGAATACTTTCCAAGCTTTGGTCGCTTAAGCTGCTGTGACTACACCCACACCCTTCCACTGATCTCCACATCCTATACCACTGGCAACAGAGTATGCAGAGTAGGAGAGGGCACAGAGCATCTCGTGTTAATTTCGCGGTGGGTGAAGAAATGCACTGCTGGAAAAAAAAAAAAGTATTAGCACACCTGGAATCCGACGACGCCATATGTCACTTGAGAAATAGTATATGTACTGATACTTGTTTGATCATCTTTCACCAACAGATAGCATAATGGAATAGTTACCAGGGCGCCATCTATGTCTACCCTTTCATAGGGACCGCTCACAGTCAGAACGCTCAATGTGGTGCACACGTCTGAAGCAAGCAGGCAACCAAGCCAGTTGCAGTGGGATCAAATTGTGGCTTCCTGAGTGGTGGGATGCTTCTCTCGGAGAACTGCCACACAAGTTGGAAGAGCTGTGGCAGTTGTGCCACGATGCTGGTATCAGTGGTCACATGAGCATTTTCACACCCGCAGTCGAGATTGCGGGTGGATCGTCGCATTGTAAGGACAGCAGTGACAGATCGTACACCTCCCACAGCACAGATAAGAGGGCTTGTGAAACAAGACGTGCCAAAATAAACTGTTTACAAAAAATCGTTATCAGTGGGACTGCAGACACGTAAAGCTCTAGCTCGTCTTCCACACACGGCGCGGCATCGACGTGAACGGATCGACTGGTGGCGTCAGACTATCATTTGGAACATGAGACGGTCTTCTTCAAAGAAAACAGATTGTGCCTGCACACAAGTGATGGTGTGCGCTGTCTCGTAGACTGTATTCGTCCAACACACATTGGTCCCGTCCCAGGCCATATGGTGTGGGGTGCGATAAGCGACAACTCTCGTTCACCTTTGGTGTTTCTGAGCAGTACGCTAACCAGCGCTCGGTACGTGCAGAATTTGGTTAGACCAGCTCTTTTGACGTGCTCCCAACAGGAAGGTGGTGTGTGGTTACAACAGGATAATGCTGGTCCACATAGTGCCCTTGAAACCCAACGTGTTCTACAAGCCGTGCAGCAACTTCCCTGGTCAGCACGATCTCCGTACTTATCCCATACGTGCTCAACTGTAGACATGATGGGACGAGATAAGACTCGTCAACCAACAACTCTTACAGAACTACGCCAACAGGTCGAGCAGACGTGTCATAATGTATCCCAGAACAGTATTCGTCATCTGTACTATCGACTGGATGTCAGATTCAGCGCCTGCATTGCCGCCCGTGGAGGCTTACACTACATACTAATATGGGTGTTTCAGCATGGGTTGATACCTAGTACCTCAGAACCGCTTCTACTACTGATTTGTAAATATATTCATTTCATGTATTCCATATGCACTGCTGCAACAATAAATCTTGAGCGAATTGGTTATCTCTAAAATGGTGTACTAATTTCTTTTCCGACAGTGTAGAGACATTTCACCACAAGTGGCTCTGGGCATCCCTGCTAGTAGTCGATATACACGCCGGCGTGTGCGTGGAAGGGTACGAGTAGTTCAGATTTCGAAACCTTTAGAGGGCGACAGTCGCCCTCCCCTGCCGTCCGCTGAGTAGGCCCTCCATAACGCATGCTGTGCAAGTTAGAATACGGCTGGGCTGCGTGGTGACTTCTGTTCAGAGAGAGACGACGCTCCCTAAAATAATTTATGTTCTCGGGAAACTATCGTTGCGGTTTGTTAACACAATACTTAACACGTCTTCTTTATGCCAACTACAATGAACATTACTGTGGCCAACTGACGTCACCAACAACCCTGTAGTGTACGCTACAAACAGGCGCAACAAAGTGACGCTATGGCTGTGGTGTCACATGTAGTGCTGCCCCTTGCTACAGCGCATCTCCCCATCACCCCACTTTCTCACGGGAACACCATGCTAGTGGCCACCATCTAGCAAAAACGATTGCGTGCGATACGCAGTGGTATGGTCATGATACACAAAACAAAACTAATGGAATTTTGAGTATTTTTCGTATATGAACTACATTTGAAAACAACAGGTCGGCTCAAGAATCGGTAATTGCAACACGGTCAGCGCTGTTCACAGTGAAGCCGTGTTTACATTGCTGAAAAATGGGTACATTCGTTCTACCGATACGTGCACAGTGACATGACTACAGCTCCGCTCAGAATTTGATGTTTGTCATGCAGTACCTAAAGAATCGTCTATTATTTTTGAAGCGTTGTCTTCCCACTCTGAAATACACTGATCAACCAGAATATTATGACCAACCACCTACTATCGATATAAACCCGTCCAGGCTACAGCAGCGCCACCTGCCGACGAATGACTGCTAGTCAGACACGTGCACGGTGCATGTAGGATCAGTGAACGTGCTGTCCGTGTGTAGAATGGGGAATGCGCGCTACCTATCTCAGTCTAACCGAGGGCAGATTGTGATGACCTTAGGGCTCGGCACGAGCATTTCGGAAACTGCACGACTAGTCTGATGTTCGAGGAGTGCTGTGGTGTCTTCCACATGCGGCGAAACCAAGGTGAAACCACGTCCAGACGTCGTGGGGTTGGCCGGCCACCCCTCACTACGAGTGAAATGGGCACGTGACCATCGGCACTGGACTTTGGCGCAGTGGTACAGCGTTGCATGGTCTGATGAATCCCGATACCTCCATCATCAAGCCGATTGGGGGGGGGGGGGGGGGGGAAGAGGGCGCAAATCGTCGTCTTCCAAGGGAACAGCACCTCGACAAGAGGAGACAAGTTGGCGGAGACTCTATTATGCTTTGAAACGTTTATGTGCGCATCCATGGATTCAGTGGAGCTCGTGCAAGGCACCTTGGCGGCCAAGAAATATCGTGCACTAGTTGCAGACCACATAAAACCCTTCCAATGATCATGTTTCCAGACGACGGGGGAATTTTTAAACAAGATAATGCGCAATGTCACAAGGCCAGGAGTGTGATGGAATGGTTCGAGGAAAATAGTGGTGAGTTCCAATTTATGTGCTGGCACTCCAATTCGGCAGATCTGAACCCGATCGAACACATCTGTGATGTGACTGAACGTGGCGTCATAGCTCTCCGACCTCCTCCTCATTTTTGCATATATGCAATTTTAATTTGAAGCACAGTGATATCTGTTAACAGTACGCGATAGCAGTAATGCTTTACCCGCTTAGCGCATATCAGCGCGCATCTTGTGTCGTGTTTGTCGAGAGGCGAATCGGCAGCTGTGGTCAGCGGAGCTGTGACGTTTCACTTGACAGCAAGTGTTCCCGTCGATAAAAGGAAGTGTGCATCAAGTTCGTATTCATTAGAAACAAACTGAGAAACTCAGATCGCTAAGAGAAACATGAGCGTATTGTAGACATTCACCGTGCTTTGCGACTTAGTGAAGCCACTGAGAGAACTGTTCGTGACAATTCGGAATGATGTCGAGAAACTGTTCACTGCTCAACTGACTCAAGGATGACTAGAGTCACCAAATCTCAAACGGAGGCGATGGAAAGAATGAAAAAAATGCTAAGCCATTGAATTGAGTACCATAACCAACAGCACATGCCTCTCTCCGGAGCTGCTATTCAAGCTAAAGCCAAGAGCATCTGTGCAGATTTAACGAAAGGACGATCCAGCACATTTGGCGGCGAGCTCATGCTGGTTTGAGTGCTTCGAGCAGCGTTTCGGCTTTCACAAAATTAAAATGACAGGAGAGGCAACAGCGGCAGACTAAGTTGGAGCCGAGAAATTTTAACAGAGGTTTAAAGGAATTGTGGCAGAAAAACGCTATGCTGCGAAGCAGGTTTTCTACCTTGAGGAAATGGGCTATTTTAGGAACGAATGCCTAGCCGTACGTTCATCTCTATTCAAGAACAAACGACCTGGATTTAAGGTTGCCAAGGACCAATGCACCATTCTTTTCCGAGGAAACGCCTTATTATCTACCACTCTCAGAATCCTAGAGCACGTAAGAGTTGGAATAACAGCTTCGCTGAATTATTGTGTCTTTCGGTATTAAATTTAAGTGTATAAAATCGCATTAAAATTCGTTTCACGAAAATTATAGTTTTTTGGTAAAAATACTAAGAAACCCTACTATTTTAAACGTAATGTGTGAGTAAACGAGAACGTCACCCCATATTTTACATATAAAATGAAGTTCGATCTACGCGAATTCGGTACATGCACGGTGATCCGCGGAACTTAAACTATCGCGCATAAAGAGCACACGAATTTCGACTGCAGTTAGTCACAGTGATCTAGCCGATCATATCGTTCTCAATTCCTTCAGCTTCCCTTCCCAGAGCCCTTTTCACCACACTTACTTCACCAACCTGCGACCAGAAACAGCTCCCTCATATCCGTTATAGCACCATCTGTATCATTTTTACCACTGTTTCAGACGGAATTTCATCCAACAGAATAAACTTTCACTGACTTGGGAAAAAGTTATGTCTTTTTTTGTTCTAAAAATTTAGTTTCATGTTTTTCATTTTATTTGACTTAATCTCATTATTGTTACTGCCACCTGCCCGACCCCTTCCTCTAAAAAAGAAGAGCCCGAAGTACGCGAGGAGCTTTAATAAAAACGTTTATCTATCAAGAGCGTTTGGACTTTGTGAGATGCATATCTTCAGTCCTCTCCCAGAAGCTGCAGTCGCGGTCCAGAGGGGCTGGCCAAGTAGCTCTAATGTGCGTAGTGACAATGAGAAGTGGCAGCCACTAGTTTTGCTGCGAAGCTCATGCCAATGGCAACAAGGTTTTGATTAAGGGAACGGACCTGTAAGGTGTTGTTAAACTGAGTGAACAATGTTCGTGCAGAAACTGTTTACATTCGAATGACTGTGGAGTCTCGTCTTTTCACCAATTAACCTGAGACTTTTTCTCCTTAGAGTTTAAAACTGACAAACTGAAACCAGTGAGTGGCCAAGTTGAGACGATAATGGAATTAGCTTCTGGTACAGTGGTCAGAGCGGTTGGTTTTCTTATGCAACCGAGTAGCGACAGGACTGAAATCAATCCAATGTGCAAGAAGCTAGCGAGTGAAAGTGATCTGGCCATCCTTGATTAAGCAATTTGGTGGAGTCGGTTCTGGGTAAGTCAATAAAATGACAGAACTGCGACCGTGTGGGAACTACTTGAAGCATAAAAAGCGTGCGCTGCGTATCATCCGGACCATTAACGACCGCAGCAAGCGCTCTCCCACGGGAGCACTTAAAACGACAGTTTATTTTAATTTTATGCGGCAAATACTATTCTTCTGTGCCACCTCTTGGCTTACATATCTGAGATGCTATCTGAGAGAGGGGTTCGCAGAGAGCTCGAAGTACGCGAGGAGCTTTAATAAAAACGCTCGTGTCATTGCCAGAAATGCTGCAGCAACGCGTCACTCGGTGCCTAGCTTAGCTTCTCGCCGAGTGGTCCAGCAGAGAAGGACGAGAGCCCCGCAAATGGCAAGCGGAGGGACGGCTGCGTCACGGGCGCGCTACGGTCGGCCTCAAATAACTCGGCGCCTTGTTTTGTCAGCAACCGCCAGTCAGCCGGCAGGCGCCGCAGCATCGGGCGCTGCGCGTACACTTGCTGGACACACAACACCGGCCTTCTCTGGCAATATTTGAGGGAATTTGCACACGGCGACAGGTGAGGCTGTGTTCCTGCTGCGTTATGTAAACCAAGTCGTCCATACGGTTGTAGTTCCCATTAATAGCTCACTGGAACGTTCAGCAAAATGAATTTTGAACTTTTCATGCACATTTCTGTCGCAAGTGAAAGTTACGAAACGTGAGAGACAAAAATCATAAAAAACAGGCGGTAATTGAAGCGCTGATCTTCAGAATACTAAGCTAGCACGCAACTAAACGGAGAAGTCGTAGACAGAAAAGCAGTACAGAAATTTTTGTAGACAAGCACCGAAGTGACAGCTCGTGCCGCCTCAAACAGGAGATGCAGCCCCCTACGTGCTCTGGTTTTTCCTACTCCAGCAGATCCACCAAAACTGCCGCACACTGCTCCTAGAACTACGAGTATGCCCGTCCATGTCACGTAAAACAACTGGAGAAATTATATTTGGCAGAATCACTTTTACTTTTGCACCCAGGACCATGTTCACGACAACAACGTTTTTTGTAACCGTTGGGAAAACCATACAAAAGTTACTATTTGTCAAGGATACATTGATTAATTTATGTTACTTATCCTTACTTATTCACGGTCGCTCACCAAGGAAATTAATGTAGACCGTATGCTTTTACACCCCAATCACTGAAACAAGTTACAAATAATAGTTTTTACTTTTGAAGTACCCAATGTATTGCCGCGATATTTTTCCCCATCGGTGAACAACCAATCTCATCTGCACTTTCTTTCTTAAGAAATCTATGCCACTTACTTAACTGTTACAAATTTACTACTTTAAACTAACCCCGCTCAACATTAACAATCAATAATCATATAGTAATAAAAAATATGTAGTCCTAATAATAAAAAAGTAACAACTTTAGTAAGTCAGAATCATCTCTTCTGACTGCGAGAAAATGTTCAGCTGCAGCATTTAAGTAGCAAGTTTCCATTCGTTACACAATGCCTCGTAGACATGAGTGCCCTGAAACCCTTCTAATACCATGCACTTACAAATTAGACATTATAGTAGGTTTCCATTCAATACATCCCTTCCGCGTCAGTACAGTACCCAATCGTCACAATGATGATACAAGAACGAGGGCATATGGGCGGTAGCTTTTCGTCCTGTGTCCTCACCCTCGCGCAAAATATTTTTGGAATTTCATGGCCAGGGTTTAAAAGAAACAGCTTTCACCGCAGGCGAACCAAAGTCGCACTTTATCGTCCACACTCACGTTGTCAGCGGTAAAGCAACCAGACGACCAGCCAGACATCAAGGAAAGGATCAACCATGGGTAGGTTCATCTTATATGACATGTATTCCATTTGACTAATGCAGCGCTATCACTTGAGACGGGATGTATAGGCTTATCTCTTGAGCGTCGAACCATTACGTTTGGAAGATACACGCTGAAAATTGGATACTTAACTGTAGAAAGGTGCGAAATGCCAAATTTATGAACTGAAGTTTGTAATAAACTGTCTGTAGTGCAATGTTTTAATTATTTATTCCTTAAACTTTTACATGTCACAAATGAGAGTATCTTATCGTATATTAGTGCTGGTTTCATGATACAGTTTGAATTGTTTGGTGCTGAAAGCAATTCAAACAAACACTTATGAAAGATGCTAAGTGCCATCGAATTATTCTAAGTGCTTTACTCTCAATCACTCTCGACAGATCTGTAGATAATATTCTTTATGCTCGTTCTTTTCCAGGCAAGGAATCATAGCATTTAAATCTTTCTTCTTTTCATCTGCAATTGAATGGATTGAGGAAAGATTCAAAGGTAGCATATTGAATATTTCATGCATGTTTCCCTTTTTTGAGCACATTCACCTGATGGATCCTTTCCATATCAGTGTAACACTCTCTTGTTGCTACACGTGCTAAATCTATTGAATCATATGTTATGCTGACAGCCTTTAAAATGTTCAGCTTTTTTGTAGATAGTATCTCGTATGCTACACCTTGAATATTCAGACATTACTTTGAACGGTTCAAATGTGTGTGAAATCTTATGGGACTTTACTGCTAAGGTCATCAGTCCCTAAGCTTAAGACTCGAACCTCCGCCGGGACCAGCCGCACAGTCCATGACTGCAGCGCCGTAGACCGCTCGGCTAAGCCCGCGCGGCACTTTCAAAGGTCCAACAATCTTTGCTTCCTAGACCATTTTGCATAGGTCACTGGGTACAAATGCCTTCATCATCGACTTCATTCTCTCTATCAAGGCAAACTCAGAGTCGCAGGGGAGGAAGCTGTGGCCACCAACAAGAAACCATTGTTCTGTTCGTATGAACAACCCATTTGCCACCAGAAAAAAGAAAAAGAAATACCAGCATTCAATTCGTGTTTTGTGCACCACAGTTGTCACTCCAAACAATACGGTTTTTCTTCGTTGTTATCTCGGCGTTTAACACTTTCAGAATGCACGACGCGATTTCATTTCCACCTTCCCAGCGATACTCTCATCCTACATGCACATGTAAAACTGAAGGGTGTCACTTACAGACACTGCCATGTTGTAACAGACAACGACGATAAAACACTTTGGAGTGCGTTAGTGTGGGCACAAACATAACCTGCTGCATATCAACTGATATGCAGCAAAGTGAAACAAACAACTGAATGGCACATTGCATCATTCTTATGAAATCAGCAGATAACTTAGCACCATTGCCGTCTAGTGATGGCAAATGTACCCACTTGCAATTCTCGGTGGACATAGCACTTTTCATATGTAACCCTCGGTATCCTACACCTTTCAAACCACTTATCACATTTTCCATGAATTTGGCACTTTCCTACTGTTAAGTATCCAATTATTGAAGTACATAAAAAAACACGTAAATTAGTTACACAAACTACGGCGTGCATACATTTTATTCAACATGTAAACGTCACTGCAGATATTCGGATTTAGATGACGACATGTTCGATATGCCTGCCATCATTGGCAATCATGTGGCGCAGACGAATAGCAAAATTCTGCATGATCCGCTGAAGAGTCGGAACATCGATGCTGTCGATGACTTCCTGAATGGCTGTTTTCGGCTCAGCAATTGTTTTGGGGCTATTGCTGTACATCTTTTCTTTAATATAGCCCGACAAAAAGGAGTCGCATATGTTCAGATCCGGAGAATATGGTAGCCAATCGAGGCCCATGCGAGGGACCCCTGGGTACACCAGAGCCAGAATGCGGTCCCCAAAGTGCTCCTCCAGGACATCGAACACTCTCCTGCTTCGATGGGGTCGAGTTCCGTATTGCATGAGCCACATCTTATAGAAATCATGGTCACTTTTGATAATGGGGATGAAATCATCTTCCAAAACATTTACGTATTTTTCGTGAGTCACCGTGCCAACAAGGAATATAGCACTGATTAGTCCGTGACTGGACACTGCACATCACACAGTCACCCATTGAGGGTGAAGAGACTTCGAGACTTCTCGATCACGAAATGCTGATTCTAAGTCCCCCAAATGCACCAATTTTGCTTATCGACATTCCCACTCAAATGAAAGTGGGCTTCGTCGCTAAACCAAACCAACATGCGCATACTAATTTCCAACATGCTCCGCGGCCAACCGTGCAGTTTGAACGTCCTAACGCAAACCGTTGACAAGTTATGACGATTTTTTATTTCATATAGTTCAGTAATTGTCACTCAGTATGTCTTGAGTTTAACTCACTTTGATAATGTGGCAGGCAGTGCAGGCTTTTAATTTACCAACTGATATGCATTTGCTCATATAATAAAAGTAAAGTTAATAGGACAGGCACGTAAAATCAGGAAGAACTGTCACAACTGCAAAGTCAGTGAACAATTACGGAAACTCACCCAGTAACTTCGTAAAAAGGCGCCATGAACTCACCTGGAAGAGAGAAATAAACCAAATTAATTCGTGTGTTTTACACAAATATCCTGTTATTTTCTAAAGACGTCAAACAAGAAACTTGATAAGTTTGTCATGATATATAAGGCTGGTATCACTCGCACACCACATAGTGACCCGTTGAAGGTGGAGACACTTCTCGATCGCGAAATGCGGATCCTCGGTCCCTCCCAAATGCGCCAATTTTGCTTACTGATGAACGTCTCCAAATGGAAGTGCGCTTCGTCGCTTAACCAAATCAACATGTGCATACTAATTCCCATCACGGCCCGCGGCCAACCGTGCAGTTTGAACGTCCTCACACAAACAGTTTAGAAGTTATGACGATTTTATTTCATATAGTTCAATAATTGTCACACACTATTTCTCCAATTAAAGAGCTACAAGATAATTACCCATTATCGAAACCTTTTAAAACTCATATACCGTCGGACATCCACAACGACAATATCATCTGCAATGACAGAAGTTATGACGAAGAGCATTTTTTGCAAGGTTGTTTGTTACAATTGCTCTCAGATTTTTAGCAAAATGTCACTTCCTCGTAAGTTAAATTTGCGACAGCCATTTCCACAACGTCGCTGTCTAATATAACTCCCCAAGTCACACAAAATACTTTTTGATGTGCCACTGATATACTATGGTCAAAGGTCCTGCAGGTAAACGATAAAAGTACTAGTAGTATTAATGCTTTTCATTTTAAGAAATTGTTGAAAATTACAGGGAAGAAAGTTCACACAGACATCCAAATCATTTTTTTTAGTAATGTCATCGCCAACATTACTATTCTGCGGTACAGCATTGGTCGTAAAATGTTTTACTGGATATAGGCAGTGACCCAGGAGATGGAGAAGGAGACAAAATGTGTTGAAGCGACCGGAGTTGGTAACAGCCTGACTTTACACATGTTATTATCATACAAATCGGTATGTGCTTTTGATGCACAGTAAATTAAAGCAAGGCGTTGTACCAGGAAGCTTTTTATTCCAACGAAATAACGGTTCGCTTCAAGGAAAACCTGGTTCGTAAAACGCAGTCAATTTACCTTAAGCTTCAGTATATATATATATAGTGGTCGGATCTTGTTTTCCAGAAGCACTGTTGGCTCTTTGTACAACTTATAAATTCAATCATAAATTCTTCGGCCAGTAAAGGTAATCCGTCATGACGGTTTCGTATACTGAAGGTTACTGATCAGAATCTACGAAAGAGTACACGCGTACTGTAGGCAACTGGAAAGAAAAATCTGCGAGGGCGCGCGCACCCCTATGCGTCACAACGCCACATGCCTGTCGTGTGCGTCTAAATGCGCTGGCGGGCACAGGTACGTGGCGCATATGCCAGGCAGCTTTACCGCACACCTGCGTTCTACTGACACTGCGTTCACGCGGACATTCTTGCGCGCTCATATGCGTGGCTCATCTTAAACCGTGCGTTTACGTGTGTCCGTGTGAGGGAGCCTGTTGCACGAGTGCCGTTCGTAGTCAAATACGAAGCGTCCTGCAGGCTTGGTTAGCATCTGCATTTATGAAACTTCATGGCAGATTAAAACTGTGTGCCGGACCGTGACTCGAGCTCGGGACCTTTGCCTTTCGCGGGGAAGTGCTCTACCAACTGAGCTACCCAAAAACGACTCATATCCCGTCCTCACAGCTTTACTTCTGCCAGTACCTCGTCTCCTACCTTCCAGACTTTACAGAAGCTCTCCTGCGAACGTAGCAGAACTAGCACTCCTGAAAGAAAGGATATTGCGGAGACATGGCACAGCCACAGAAGTAAAGCTGTGAGGACGGGGCGTGAGTCGTGCTCGAGTAGCTCAGTTGGTAGAGCACTTGCCCGCGAAAGGCAAAGGTCCCGAGTTGGAGCCACGATCCGGCACACAGTTTTAATCTGCCAGTAAATTTCATATCAGCGCACACTCCGCTGCAGAGTGAAAATCTCAATCTGCATTTATGTTCAAGCACGCGGTGATTCCATATTTCAGCACCCCTCACCCCGTAATTCTTATTGCGAAGGTGGAGCCGCAAGGCTAGTAAAAACCAGGAAATCAATAAGCCTGCTCAAGGGAGTGCAGGAGAGAGGGCGCGCAACGTACGGAGAGTAGCAGGGAGGTGCGGAGACGCGGCAGTACCCAGTAGCCGGTCATTACGGACTGGGGGCTGCAGGTGGCCCGGCCGCGCTTTGCTGCGCTTCCTTCCCCTCCCCTGCCTTGCAGGCCAGGCATTGTGCTCGCAGCCGCCTGCGGACCGCGCCGCTGCTAAATACCGCCGCCAGCCGCCACCTTTCAGCAGCCAGCGCACCGAAACGGCACACCGGCACTTTGTCTCACGGCACTCCGCTGTGCCCTGAAGGCGCCCGAGACCGACGAGCTGGAGTATACACCCATTGCACTTATGACAATCTTTATAACAGTTGAAATTTCCATTACGGAAGTACTACCTGAAAAAAGGTTCATTCATATCTTGATGAGGTTTCAAAGTGGAAAGATTGGCGACTCGCTAGAAGTTTTAGTACTGTAAAACTGTGCACTGATAGCAGTGTGTAACAACTGGAACTAGCGAACTCACAAAATTGTTATTATTATTATTTCGATGATGCTGAGTCACAAATGTTCAAATGTGTGTGTATTCCTATGGGACAAAACTGCTGAGGTCATCGGTCTCTGGACTTACCCACTACTTCAACTAACTTGTGCTAAGAACATTACAGTCATATTCGTTGGTCGTCTCTCTAATGTTAATAGTATTGATTCAGATTGTGCGTGAACACGAAAACAAACACACACACACACACACACACACACACACACACACACACACATTCCATCGAGGGTGACGACTGCTGTGTGTTGAACAACACATGCACCAATCAATTCTTCAGTTGGCGTCGAGTGGGTGAGATTTTTCAGTTACCTTGCATTACAAGAATTGTAAGGAGGACACTCAAAGTAAATGGACTTGTATGCTAAAGAGCTGCGACAAAGCAAAGCTTGACCGATTATCAGATAATTGTCCACATGGGTTTTGTGGACGAGTATACTTTTAGTAACCAACCCACCCACCATCATTACGTAAGAATTCTCGAAGGCGTAGTCGCATTGATTTCATTAAGTCGTCGATAGTGTGGCGTGGTGATTTACTTCCCATTATACGTTTCCCATAATCGTCGAAAGGTCGCTTGCATTTGTAGGTCCACATGGCAATGACCTTGTTACCTCTACCCACACATTCTCTAGCTGGTTGATGTTCGGTGATCGCGGAACAAAGGGCAACAGCTTTATCCTCTCTTGGCCCTGAAACCAATCTTGTACCGCTCTGCGGCCGGCGGTTCCAGGAACTTCAGTCTGAAACCGCGAGACCGCTACGGTTGCAGGTTCGAATCCTGCCTCGGGCATGGATGTGTGTGATGTCCTAATGTTAGTTAGGTTTAAGTAGTTCTAAGTTCTAGGGGATTGATGACCTCAGATGTTAAGTCCCATAGAGCTCTGAGCCATTTAAACCATTTTGCACTGCTCTGCTTTGATGGATGGGGCTCTGCTCCTGTAAATAAACTTATCTCGTTACTTCATATATTTATATTTAAATAACGTATTTGTAATAAGAACATTGTATTAGTATTTTCCATAGTGTTGAAGAACTCAGGCCGAGTCGTAGATAAGTGACCTAGATTCAACAGTCCGATTAAGAACGTGGTTTATCCAGTCTATTGTATGATGAGAGACGTAGTCAGATATCCGCATGAAGACTGACTGGCTGAAACCGATTAGAACGATCTGGTATCAAAATGAAATTACAGAAATCGGATAATTTGAACGTCTGTATTGCAACAATGCTGCGCACATAAATTCCTTCGATGGAGTAACAGGTAGCATCTGTCTAGGAAAAAGTGAGAAATACATCTACTAGCAGCAACGTAACGTAATTATAACCCATATTTATGCGATGGAAATATTGAATCGAACAAATGGTTCAAATGGCTCTGAGCACTATAGGACTTAACTTCTGAGGTCATCAGTCCCCTAGAACTTAGAACTACTTAAACTTAACTAACCTAAGGACATCACACACATCCTCGCCCAAGGCAGGATTCGAACCTGCGCCGTGGCAGTCGCGCGGTTCCGCCTAGAACCGCTCGGCCATTGCGGCCGGCGAATCGAACAACACACATCTATTTCAGTGGTGGGAAGATACACCATATCGGATTTGCTGATGACATAATAATAATAATTATTATTATTATTATAATCGTAATCCTGTGTAGCAGATAGGGGAAAGCCTCCCACATATGGGTGGTACCGAGGAAATCAAATACTTGGGGTGAACCAAACACTAACACCGTCCTGAACGGATATTCAACCCGTTAAACGCAAAATCCAGACGCGTCTGAGTGAAAATCACCGGTACTATGGTCAGCGTCTGTTAGGTCACCGAGTTCGGCTGAAAATATTTGCTTCCAAAGGCTTCTTCTTCTTCAACACGCTCTGGTCCTGTCCGATCCTGGTATCACCCGGGCCAAACCAATGAACCACAAGCAAACGAATTGTGCAAGCAACGTCAACTTCAACCCAGGTGGTACACAACCCGCCCGTCGACAGGCGGCACCTGGATTTTCGGATTCGGGAGAGTGCAGGCTAGCAGGGCAGAGAATATCTGAGATCTCTGGTACATTTTCCTACAAGCAGAAAACATGCATTTGGAAACTAAATATCGATACATTGATCAAAACACGAAAACTAAATAATCTCACATAAGAAATCGACCGACAAAAAATTCTCATCCTTGCTCTTCAAGAAATACTACTAACTGACAATGACACCTTGCATTACGAAACTATCGCATCTTCAAGAGCAAAACACAACAAAAGGTATCGAAAGGCGCACCAATCTTCGACATGGCATTTCTCGAACACAGATCATCAACACTGTCAAAGAAATCACACGCATCAACTTTATGCCTAAGCTCATTCAGAGCCCCAATAAAAAATTTACACTTATCAATGTACATGCACCCAACAACATCGAAAATAAGAAAAACATCATAAATGTCGTAAAATTCTGGAACACACCCGAAAAAACCATGATCAAAATTCATCAAGATGATGTGAAAATACTAATGGGAGACAACTCTCTATTTGGGACAGAAAAAAACCTACAGATAAATTATTAGTACAAATTCAACACACCGAAACACATGCACCAACGGCACACGTCTGACTGACATTTGCCAACAATTCAACCTCAAAATGATGTCTACCCAATTTAGGAAAAAAACAAGTTCCCAGGTAACATGCTTGGCTACCAGGTCCAAGCTGCTTTCGTACGCCTTTCGACGCTCGCTGAAAGCCAGATTTTTAATTCTTTATAGCAGAGCTACAAGTAAGCAGATACAAACTCAATAAAAGAATCGTAAGACAACGCTCGAGCAAAATTCGTCTTGCTACTTTTAGTACTGCGTTTTTCATTAGTGTACTAAACGCAATAGCAATCATCAAAGAGAAATTTATCAGCAGCAGGATTTTGTTTCATGATATCTAAAACAATCTGACAATGCTAAAATAGTTTACAAATTCTACACTTGTAGAAACCTACTGGTTCTAACGATGTCATTAAACCAGTGCAGTTTGAAGAGTATTTTCCTCTAGAAATGAATTGCTTTGACAGCTGATTGATCAAGAGTGGGAAAGGTAAAAATATGCTAGTATATGATGAGAGGGACAAGTGCTTGAGAGATGACTTTCCTATCAATCTCCTTGATAGTTCTGTTTCTCAAATCAACAGCGTGGCTTATCATGCAGTAGCACACGTGATGTAGTTTTGTCGGTCGATTTTCTTACACTGCGACCGCAAGGTGTCTCAGTTGTTGGTAACAAATTCCAGCTGTGATGCACACACCCTTGGGGGAGAATTCGTAGCGCAAGACACACTTTTGGAGCTATGAGATGTAAAATATTATGTTCACACTACTCTCTGCTCGAGTTTACGTATTTTGGTGGGGCTCAACCTTTCACTTATTCTTAGGAAGTTAACGATAAAGGCATCATAACTCGTCACCAGTAACAGTACTGCATAGGAATGCTTAATGAGCGACCTGATGACGATAAAAAATAGTCATTCTGTTGATTTTTGTTTCGAATTAGAGCATGTAGTACTCCTACACCAAACTTCTGAACTTTGCCTGGTGAATGCAAATGTCGCATGAAGGTTAAATGGTAATTCATCACATATATCAGTAGACGAGACTTCCTTAATGTGGAAAATCATTCGTGCCAGAACGATCTTTCTTGAAACAAGAATATCTTTTTCTGGAGTATTTTTCCCAAAAGCACTCGCTCCACACATAGTTCAAATCTTTCTAGCTGCCTCCTCTGCATTCATCCCCCTGTTATACCAAAAGTAAATACTGTGTTGCAGATGTCTCACCTTTTTCCACTTGCGACTCAATTTTACAACGTTTAACCGTAGTCCATGATTTTCAAGTATGCAAAATCCAATGCTTAACTGCAAGATGATAACTGGAACTTCAAATTCGAAAATGACAGTTGATACATGCACTGACAGCGCCGCACCGCATTCACCTGGGCGGCGCCGGATTTCAGGCGGCGGGTGGCGAGTGGCGCCTGGCCGGTAGCCGCTGCAGCGCGAGGAAACGCTCCAGAGTAAGCTGTTCTGATCGCGACGCAGCTACGAGCTGTCCTGCGGAATTGTTTCTGTAAGTGCTTGTTATTGCTGGCGGGAAGAATGTGAAGCGAATTATCTTCGATGTTCAATCAGACTCATTACTTTAGACGAGGGTCGAAATGTGGTAAAAAAATAATAATTAATAATATTAATTACAGTTGGACGCTAACTCGCGACTATAAGTTTATAATTCGCAACGATTACTACTAGACCACGGGGTCAACCAACATAACTACATCTCGGAAGTAGGCAACACTTCCTCCTGACACTTCTGCATCTAGCAGTGTTGCCAGATCGTGCAGATGGCCGGACTTAGCGTTGTCAGGGGCGGTCGGTTCTATTGGCCACCTTAAGTAATGGACTCTGTCTGTCTCTGTGGCGGCCGGCCGGCGCTCAGTTTTTATGTCTAAGACTGTACGTAACACCAGTATCAAGTGAGGACTGAGGTACTTAAGCAGTGATTTTTTCCAGCGCTCGATACGTGATTGGAACGGGAAAAAAACGTGTATGTGGTACCATGCCAAGTAATATCTGCCATTCGTTTCTCAGTAGTACAAAGAGCGGATGCAGCTACAGGATGCAAATTTCTTGCACAATTAAGGACGATGTATTGTTCTCACGTTATGATGACTTTTACGGAGACCTAACTGCCATGTAGGAATCATCATGACTTCCGTACGCACCGACAAAATAAAGCCCTGCTTGTATTGGTAGTTCGGCCTTCCTTGTATTGATAGTTCACGATACCCAGCGAACAGTAAATAGCGGAGCTCAGGGTACTGTATTTCTTAGCTTCCAGGAAGCTAACTGTATAGATTCGCTCCGTGGACTAGTGAACAAAGTAAGTGGATACGGGATATCTGAAAACATACGCTACTGAACCGAATACTGCCCACCGAACGGAACTCAATGTGTCGCTCTTAATTGAGAGCCATCATCTGAAGGGAAGGTAGCGTTAGAAACCTCATTTCATCTGTACCTCGGAGCTTCTGTGACATGGCATGAAACCACACACACGACCGCGGCCGCTGTCACAGCCAGAATCCATGCACTGCTCACAAGTTGCGGCGCGCCAGACACATTGAGCGTCATACTGCTCTACAGATTACATCGAAAACCTTGTAGGTGCTTATGAATTACTCCTCTGCACATGAAAAATCATTTTAAATAAAGGTCGCCAGCTTCGATTTTACCCGCGAGACTCCAACTGATGTTCAGTGGTGTGTCGAACTACTTTCAGGAGAGATTCCGACATCCGACCACTGGACTGGAGTATGTTCACCGCTAAGACTTCAATACGTTGTCTCCAGCTAGTTACAAACGACTACTGCCGGAAATCGCCACAATAGAAGAACAAAAACACGGTTCAAAGTCAAGGGAGAAAGTAACACGAGAACACCACAGATTATCACAACAACAATACTAGATTCGAAGAAGGCATCGCTCTTCCGCCTCTTTCACCCAACACCACCGTCCGTACTTGGCACCACAACCTGGTTTGAGGCCTTCACCTGTAACCTGCCTGTATACTCGGTAAACGGCAACACTTACACATAAGACCGGAACGCACTTTCGTAAACTCTCAGTGCAAGAAATAACAATGTTGATGACGAAGGATAAATTCCAACAGACTTCTGAAATACACTACGAAAACACCAGGTCCTCCCCGGAGGCCAGACGACTCTCTACACCACTCGAGGGCTGCCGGCCGACTCCTCTATTTCGCCAACTCCAGACCACTCCACGAAATTATTTTATGTTCAGGCCTTTCTGAGAATCCGAGTGAGTGGCATAACGTAGGGATTTTCGCTGGCGATTTCCTGTTTCCACTAACAGCGCTCCTGTATGGTGTTGATTCCTGGCAGAACTGTTAGAAATACACTCCTGGAAATGGAAAAAAGAACACATTGACACCGGTGTGTCAGACCCACCATACTTGCTCCGGACACTGCGAGAGGGCTGTACAAGCAATGATCACACGCACGGCACAGCGGACACACCAGGAACCGCGGTGTTGGCCGTCGAATGGCGCTAGCTGCGCAGCATTTGTGCACCGCCGCCGTCAGTGTCAGCCAGTTTGCCGTGGCATACGGAGCTCCATCGCAGTCTTTAACACTGGTAGCATGCCGCGACAGCGTGGACGTGAACCGTATGTGCAGTTGACGGACTTTGAGCGAGGGCGTATAGTGGGCATGCGGGAGGCCGGGTGGACGTACCGCCGAATTGCTCAACACGTGGGGCGTGAGGTCTCCACAGTACATCGATGTTGTCGCCAGTGGTCGGCGGAAGGTGCACGTGCCCGTCGACCTGGGACCGGACCGCAACGACGCACGGATGCACGCCAAGATCGTAGGATCCTACGCAGTGCCGTAGGGGACCGCACCGCCACTTCCCAGCAAATTAGGGACACTGTTGCTCCTGGGGTATCGGCGAGGACCATTCGCAACCGTCTCCATGAAGCTGGGCTACGGTCCCGCACACCGTTAGGCCGTCTTCCGCTCACGCCCCAACATCGTGCAGCCCGCCTCCAGTGGTGTCGCGACAGGCATGAATGGAGGGACGAATGGAGACGTGTCGTCTTCAGCGATGAGAGTCGCTTCTGCCTTGGTGCCAATGATGGTCGTATGCGTGTTTGGCGCCGTGCAGGTGAGCGCCACAATCAGGACTGCATACGACCGAGGCACACAGGGCCAACACCCGGCATCATGGTGTGGGGAGCGATCTCCTACACTGGCCGTACACCTCTGGTGATCGTCGAGGGGACACTGAATAGTGAACGGTACTAACACGAATTCTTTACAGACGAATGGAAAAACTGGTAGAAGCGGACCTCGGGGAGGATCAGTTTGGATTCCGTCAAAATGTTGGAACACGTGAGGCAATACTGACCTTACGACTTACCTTAGAAGCTAGATTAAGAAAAGGCAAACCTACGTTTCTAGCATTTGTAGACTTAGAGAAAGCTTTGGACAATGTTGACTGGAATACTCTCTTTCAAATTCTAAACGTGGCAGGGGTAAAATACAGGGAGCGAAAGGCTATTTACAATTTGTACAGAAACCAGATGGCAGTCATAAAAGTCGAGGGGCATGAAAGGGAAGCAGTGGTTGGGAAAGGAGTGAGACAGGGTTGTAGCCTCTCCCCGATGTTATTCAATCTGTATATTGAGCAAGCAGTAAAGGAAACAAAAGAAAAATTTGGAGTAGGTATTAAAATTCATGGAGACGAAGTAAAAACTTTGAGGTTCGCCGATGACATTGTAATTCTGTCAGAGACGGCAAAGGACTTGGAAGAGCAGTTGAACGGAATGGACAGTGTCTTGAAAGGAGGATATAAGATGAACATCAACAAAAGCAAAACGAGGATAATGGAATGTAGTCAAATTAAATCGGGTGATGCTGAGGGAATTAGATTAGGAAATGAGACACTTAAAGCAGTAAAGGAGTTTTGCTATTTAGGAAGTAAAATAACTGATGATGGTCGAAGTAGAGAGGATATAAAATGTAGACTGGCAATGGCAAGGAAAGCGTTTCTGAAGAAGAGAAATTTGTTAACATCGAATATAGATTTATGTATCAGGAAGTCGTTTCTGAAAGTATTTGTATGGAGTGTAGCCATGAATGGAAGTGAAACATGGATGATAAATAGTTTGGACAAGAAGAGAATAGAAGCTTTCGAAATGTGGTGCTACAGAAGAATACAGAAGAATACTGAAGATAAGATGGATAGATCACGTAACTAATGAGGAGGTATTGAATAGGATTGGGGAGAAGAGAAGTTTGTTGCACAACTTGACTAGAAGAAGGGATCGGTTGGTAGGACGTGTTTTGAGGCATCAAGGGATCACAAATTTAGCGTTGGAGGGCAGCGTGGAGAGTAAAAATCGTAGAGGGAGACCGAGAGATGAGTACACTAAGCAGATTCAGAAGGATGTAGGTTGCAGTAGGTACTGGGAGATGAAGCAGCTTGCACAGGATAGAGTAGCATGGAGAGCTGCATCAAACCAGTCTTAGGACTGAAGAAAACAACAACAACAACATCCAAACCGTCATCGAACCCATCGTTCTACCATTCCTAGACCGGCAAGGGAACTTGCTGTTACAACAGGACAATGCACGTCCGCATGTATCCCGTGCCACCCAACGTGCTCTAGAAGGTGTAAGTCAACTACCCTGGCCAGCAAGATCTCCGGATCTGTCCCCCATTGAGCATGTTTGGGACTGGATGAAGCGTCGTCTCACGCGGTCTGCACGTCCAGCACGAACGCTGGTCCAACTGAGGCGCCAGGTGGAAATGGCATGGCAAGCCGTTCCACAGGACTACATCCAGCATCTATAAGATCGTCTCCATGGGAGAATAGCAGCCTGCATTGCTGCGAAAGGTGGATATACACTGTACTAGTGCCGACATTGTGCATGCTCTGTTGCCTGTGTCTATGTGCCTGTGGTTGTGTCTGTGTGATCATGTGATGTATCTGACCCCAGGAATGTGTAAATAAAGTTTCCCCTTCCTGGGACAATGAATTCACGGTGTTCTTATTTCAATTTCCAGGAGTGTATTTCTGCAGTGGAGTTACGAACACATCGGCTACCACGGAAACTAGTGGAGAGTAAAATCGACCTAGACGGCTCCGACCACTATCCATTTAGGAGCATTAAAGAAAGATCGGCACGTAATCCTTACGCCAAACAAAAAATTCCTGCGGCCCGAGACTGGCCGAGCCGACTAGCAATAGCGAACAGGATTGGCAAACACGTGCAAGAATCTAACTCTCATGCCTATAACAGCTTCGAACTTATGATGACTTTACAAATGAGGTAATCTGTTCAATATCTGAAGTTAAGCATGTCAGGACAAAATGTCGTTAAAAGGTTTCAAATCACATTTAAAGTTTGATGTAAGTTGCTAAGCGTTCTCATTATCAAAAAGCTGTGTGAGCATAATATGAGTAATTTGCACTTCGTTTCAAGTGAAAGCTTTTTCTCACACCTCAGTGTTTATGACATCAGATCTCATACAATGGTATAACTTTGCAGCAGCATTTTGCAGCATGGTATATGTGTATAATGCCTGCAAAACGTGTTGCGAATATAGTTCATTGTACACACCGTGTAACTCAAAACATCATGTTTGATGTTTAAGTTCTACTGCAAGTACAATGAAAATGTAATAAGCGATAAACATTTTACTTTTCATCATTTTTTGAGGGGAGGGGGAGGGGGTGGGGGGAATGTCAGCGAAAGTTTCGTAAAGGTTTGAAAGTGTGTGTAAATTTTTTTCAAGTCACGAAATGCTCTCGTTCTCAAATACAGGAACAATACAATATTTGTGTACGGTGAGTTACTCCAAACGTAAAAATGTGAATTACTTGCCTTCTTGTGTTACACTTTTGACTTAAGATTATATTTATTCAGGAGGAGATGACAGCATTTTAAATTTTTAAATTCAATCAATAATTACACGAAACACCGAAAATCAAATTTTTGTTGCCCTTGGAAACCGTTGGATGGGCAACGGGCCTCTAAGACGGGAACCACGAAGCATGAAGCGGATAGCCGTTTACTCGTACTTATGTAGATGTTAACATACCTTAAAGCAGTAGCACAGGGCCACTGCTGTTCACGATAAACGTAAATAACCTGGCAAACGTCTGTAGCCGTAGCTGTTTCGCAGACGATGCAGTTGTGGATAATGACGTGACGTCGTCAGACACTTGTTGGAAAATGCAGAGAGACATGCAAATAGTCAGTGCCCAGTGCACACATTGGCTACTAATTCAAATTTGTTTATTGTAATGCGTCAAACAGACGAAAGAATTCGACACTGTTTAGCTACGGGATCGCCGATCAGGAACTATCTTTACACTGTCAACCATAGCTGACGGTTATCTATGAGTTATCTATCCGGGGCGATCAAAGGTAGAGACCTGGGGCCAAGCAGATTTGGATCCTCGAAAGAATCCCCAGAACGTGTCAATCACGCATTAACTGCTTTCTCCTTCATAGTGCCTTGCGATCCATTCAATATGCAGAAAGGTTCTAAAAATGTATAAAATAGCCTCTAAGGCCAACTCTGTTGCCTTTAGCATGGTAATACGTATACCAATTGATCTAAACTGTCAGAATCGCCTGTGGTGAATTGTACTACTTTTTTGAGAGTTCGGTTTGTTTTCGTGTACTGATGAGGCTAAGAGTACTATTTTCTTTTTCGATGACAGTTTGACAAACAAATATTTGCTATACACCGTATTATTCTCTTTTCCCTTCACTTCTTTCATCAAAGCACAGAGTTCTTTATTTCAAAATTCCGGAGAGACGTCTTATAATACGGACATGGTGAAGGGAGCGATATCAAAATACAGAAACGAGGTAGTTTCTAGTACCGCTTTGTAAGAAATTATTGAGACAAAATGCGTGGGGTGCAACAGTTACCCTGTGTAGAATTCCAGGGTCAATCGTCAGATATCCTATTTTTGACGGCGTGCAATTACATCAGAAAAGACAAAACGTGTCGCGATTTAGGGCTACATCCTGCACACAGCGCATCTGCATAAATCTCTTCTATGGAGACTGTTACCACTACCGCAGCACCCTATTGTTTCTGCTGTTAGCGATGAACACTGCTGAAATTTTGCCACTCCACCTCTAAAAAATATAAACGGCGGTCGTTGGGATGTTGATCTTCTGGCTTCATGGCTCGTTAACGCTGCCCGATTACAAAAGGTATGCAGCGAGGGCCCTAACACCGGCAGCAGAACGAACAGAGGTAACTAGCACAGCGCGTAAACACATTTGAGGAGATCTACGCCTAAGCGTCTACAAGGTGGAGCATTTGAACGGCACAGGGCAATTTGTGGGACAACGGCTGGTCAAATATTTAACAAATTCGCCAAACAGCCGGGCAAATTTAGAAGTTATTTTATTTTGTTTTCGCTACCAGGTTCGGCAATTCACTATGCCATAATCAGGCCCCATATGAACCTCTCAACAATACCGACAATGGCATAACGGAGCCGGCTGTTTCTCGACGTCGTGAATTCTCGAAGCGCCTCCTTCGTGCTCCTTGTGGTTCCGACCGCGGCGCATCTGAGCGATGCTGACAGTACTGAGACATCTGCCAACATTTATCGTCGAAAGGCCTACTGCTTTGGTAGCCAAAATAAACTACACTTGTGTAGAGAAGATTACATCTACTGCTAACAAAGTTGTTAACAAGTGAGATACATAATTGTGGAGCTTTACCGTATGATAAAGCAAGAAAACCGAACCACACTACCAACATTAATAAATATGTCCGCGCCCACATGGTCGGCTGAAAGTGAACTTGGCCTTAGAACGTCTGGCGTTTGAGAAGAATCGCTCTACATTAGATATCCCTGGAATCTCCCTACCACCTCCGTACATGTTTGGGTAACTTAATCTTGACAGCTGTCCTATAGTCAATCGTTTGTTCTAGCAAACTGCGGCTCGTTGCCTCTGAGTGTCAGATTACTGCATTCAATACTCTGTTGATTCTACAATTTTTAGCTGTCAGTTGTATCTTCCTAAACTCTAGAAAATGGATTGTATTCTTGGAAAAAATGCCAGAATGCAGCCCTTTAACTGGCTGCAAAAGTTAGATTACGGACAGGAAGGAATGCCTACGCATACCACCTTTGATAAAACCACAGCTAGCGTATGCCGATGCCAGCTCTACTTTCTTTTACTATTTAACAGCTCTGCTTTCTTTTACTATTTAACGATTTTCACAAGAAATGACAGCTCTAATGTAAACAACATTCACGTAAATAATGTGTGACCAATACTCTTCACCTTGAGCTATGCCAGGTAGCCAGCAGGTTTTTCGAGTCGACTCGGACGAGCGGGTTCGGCCACCTGTCGTACCACGCCGTGAGAAAGCAAGTCGGCTCATCGCCGAAAGCAGCAACAATGAAATTAAGTAAGACCAACGTAAAACATTAAATAGAACATTAACGTACAAGCTAGTACGCACCCCGAACAGACGTAACGCCAATATCACGACGTAACAAAGCCTCCAGCCTTGATAATGGCCTCAATTCGACGACAGAGTTCTTCAGCTATGCCATATCCAGCTGACGCCGCACACTGATGGCCACATCCAGTAGAGCTAACATATTGGGGAGATGTGCTCGCTAGGTCTCACCCGGTGTTGCAGATAATCCCAGACCTTTTCTATGGGATTATGATCAGATGATTTCAAGGGTCCGTCTAGATGCTATAGGGCGACTGACTGTTCGTAAAAGCAGAAAGGGATGCGTGAAACACTTATGGCTGTTGTCATCTTGGATGACAGGCGGTCCACAGCATACCTATCGTGAAACTGTAGCAGAAACGGCAGCGGTTCGTCAGCTAGAATACTGAAACAAATATCCTGAGTCATACAAACGGTAAGCTGAATGTGAGCGCTCAAATCGTGGAATAAAAAACACCCGCAAAATATCGCATAAACCCTTCTGGCCTCCACTACACCCCCCGCACACTGCGAGTTATACATCTTCATTGGGCCACTGATGTACTCGACGCCCCCTACCATTCCAGCAGAAGCAAAATCGCACAGTACACGCCTCAAGGCAGCTACTGTCGAGTTTCCGTGTTGTCTGGTGCGCTGTAGACGTGCAGCTTTGAGCGGAGCTGTGAGATGAAAGACACCAAATGCGTCATACTTCCCAATATTTGCTCGGAAACTGGTCAGGTGGATCTGCGATAACTGACAGCAGCAATCACGGTGCGGTTATGATCACCGCGACAGCAGATTCACCTTACTGCTCTGACTGCATATAAACGAATGGCACAAAAATATAGGCTTCACTTCACTGCCATTGCTTACACCAGCGGCGGAGGGTCACCTGTGCACCATTTGCAGCGTTCTAAAGCGGCTCATGACAAATATTTTGTCTGGTCAGCTAATAAAATAACGTAAACTGAAATAGAACGCCAATGAGGAACCTACCCCCATGCCACAACGATCGTATATACCTCCAATAAACGACTTTGATATCCCCCCACATTATATATAGGGTGATAGAAAATTGTGTCACGAAATTTTAACCCTGGATAGCTGATGCCAATAGGAACCAAAATTACTAATGTTGTGTGGGTCGACAACGCACCATTATTATACAACGGAAACTTGGCGCCACGCGCTCCGATTGGCTGTGGGATTGCCCTGTTGCTGTTCGTCGGTTGAGGGCAGCGCTATGGTTGTCGATTCACACATAAAAACATCCCTCGCCCCGCCACTGCCCCAACGTGATACGCACACGTGTCTTGCTGCTTGTCTCTACCTCACGTCAGAGGCATTCACACGTAAGCTTTGCTTCGGAGCACACACACGTCACCTGCGAATTTAGTCACACAGTAAGCATGGCGGCACAGTATTCGTTTGAGGAACAACGAGACTACTACAATGCATGTGTCGGGACCCCGGCAGAGTCTCCCCCAGAGTGGAAGACTAGCGCGCTACCGCCGAGCATGCGGGTGCCTTTGATACATCTCGATCTCCGGCAGGCAACGCATTCGCGGTCATGCGTTGTCCAGAGCATCCATCAACAGGGCAATCCGGCAGCAAATCGGAGCGTGTGGCGCTAAGTTTCCGCAGTTTAAAAATGGTGCGTTGCCGGCCTACTCATCATTAGTAATTTTGGTCTCTACTGGTATCAGCTATCCAGGGTTAAAATTTAATGACAATTTTTCTCCGCTCTGTATAGCAAATCTTCATAACCATCGTGGACTTATTTCGTTGGTTGGTTTGAAGTGAAAGGATCAGCTCTAAGAAAGGCAAATACTTGAAAGTCTAAGAGCAACTAAGTACAAAACATAGATAAATTCTAGAAGAAAGATAACAAGACAAGTCGTTAAAAGATCAGTTAAGACGATGCATTAAAACTAAGAAACGAAAAAGAATAAAGAGAAGAGAATAAAAAGATGGGCGGGGGGGGGGGGGGTGAGACTGGTGCCCCACCAACCCCACAGGCAGTCAATGATGCCAAAAAGCCCTGCCTTACAGGAATGAATAGAAAACACCTTCACGGGTAAAACGTAACACCAGGTCAGCCGAGTTGGCGTCGTCTGCTAGCACCAAAGGGAAGATTAAGATAACATCTCGAAACAGTCAAAATGGCTCTAAGCACTATGGGACTTAACTGCTGAGGTCATCAGTCCCCTAGAACTTAGTACTACTTAAACCTAACTAACCTAAGCAAATCACACACATCCATGCCCGAGGCAGGATTCGAACCTGGAGAACGTAACGGTCGCGCGGTTCCAGACTGTAGCGCCTAGAACCGCTCGGCCACATCGGCCGGCTCGAAACAGTCAAATTAGGACAGTCAAATTAGGACAGTGTATGAGTAAGTTGACCACCGTCACGCGAGCTCCGCATCGGCATTGAGTGGGATTCTCACGTCTGAGATTGCTGCCATGGGTCAGCCAAGTGTGGCCAAGGCGGAGTCTATGGAGGATGATGGATTCCCAGCGAGCAGCACTGCCACATTGTCATGGTCTCCGTAATTCTCACCAGTTTGTTGAGGAGTTCATGGTCGATCATTCTGAGTTTCAGACTTGCAGCAATCGATGGCTATAAACGATCGAAGGTCCGATTCTGGGACCCCCATTTCCAGAGTCGTCGTCCTGATGGCCAGCTTGGCCAACTAGTTAGCTGGTTCATTTACCGAAATCCCAAAATGACCATGTGTCCAAACGAAAACCACTGGCTTGATGGAAGTCTGAGGCAAGATCCTGGATAGTCGTAACCAGTGTGGGAGGAAGTAGCACTGGTCTATAGCCTGAATGCTGCTAATGGAGTCTATATAGTAGGATACTCTCGCCAGTGCAAAAACGAACGTGGTTAAGGTCTACTGTAATGGGCATCAAGTCAGCAGTGAAGACACTGCAGTCATTGGGCGTACAGTGGAGTTCAATACACAGTGCTTGTGTGTATGCAAAACCTGTTAGCCCGTCAATTAACGAGCCATTGGTGAATACTGCTTCCGAACTCGGATACTCCACAGACAGCCAAGAACGTCGGGACACAAGCCATGTGGGTAGATGGGATGTCTCCCTGACCATTCTAGAATACGGCGCTACCTTCCAGGGAAAAGTACACGGAAGTTGGGATGCTCAAGGAAAAGAGAACCAGTCTTTTCAGGTTTCATAATCATTTTCTTCAGACACTGGCGCACAATCACCGTTCTTGTAAAAGAGATTTACCAGCAGCTTGCGATATTTCGTGAATATTGTTATATTGGGCGTCTTGGACCCAAGTTGAGTTACAGCCTTCTGCCGCGCGTCTGTTGGAGTGCATATTCTGACGCTTCCAGTGCTATCTATTAGGTCAAATTTTAGTTGATTTTTTTTTTTGTTCCACGACGTTTCCCCCTGCGTCAGTAATTTGTTCAAATTCGACGTCAATTCTCAGTAATATTACTCTTTCTACAGCATTTTAAAACTGGAACTTTACTTACAGACACTGCATATACATTTACCTGTCTGTGAAACGTCTTGTAGTAACATTTTTAAATGAAATATGTTTCATAATTATGAGTTATTCCGCACTGTTTGCGACCATTTCACTCACGATCTGTAAAGGTGGACTTAGCGAATGTGTAATTTTGTAAATGTAAGATCTGTATTTTTATTTTAATGAAATGTTCTGAATCCTTGAGAATATCCTCTTTAAGGACTGAAAAATATGTCTATTTTTCGGCAGCCTGTATGAGAGAGATTCTAGGAATGCAACACATGGCAGAAGAAGCTGGTGCTTTACTGCGCAAGAAGCAGAAAGCGGTCCGGTTTTTAATAATTCACGAGGGTTGGGCGAAACAGACCAAAAGTTATTACTGTGGAGGAGAACAACGTTTGTGAAACTTTCTGGAGTCGCTTACCAACGACTGCACCGAGAATATCTCCCTGAAGATCTCACCCTACTGTGTATGTAATACGTTCAAACCTAGAACGTTTTTCCTAAGTGCACGCTATCTTATTTTCTGCAAAGTGCCACGCTGTTTCGCTCTATTCTTCTGCTTTTTATTTGGTGTATTTCTTTGCTTTTGAGCAGTCCATTTCGAGATGTGTGTGATGTATACTGAAACGTCGGTTTATTTGTTTTAGTACTTCATAATGGTACAGCCTAATACCCAAAAGCATTTTATTCGACTGGTTGGTATTCTTTCGAAATTTAATTCTTCTTCTATGCTTTGAAGCTAACATTCAAGTGGCTTGGAGTCCGCACTCCACTGGCATATTTACACTATTATCCTTGAAATACCGTAATTCCACACGCTCATGTAATTGACTATTCAGCCACGGACACTTGTAGAAGATGACAAGACATCAAAGAACTGAAGGAGACGACGGAACTGCAGATAGTGTGTAATAAACAGGAAAACGTATAGACAAAAATTGAGCGATATACTTAATTACGAGCATTCATTCGTGTCTTACTAAATGACGGTAGAAGAGCCGATTTGTATATAAAATGTCGGCACCACCGCCATGCCGACTTCACTGCCATTGACAGCTGCTTTACGTTTCTCGGGTGAGGACCTATGTAGCGAGCAGTCCGATCGATGTAGTCCCACAGGTCCTCGATTTGGTTTAAACCAGGGAGTTTGGTGGCCAGGGCGACGGTGAACTCGTACTGGTGCTCTTCTAACCAAGCACGTACACTGCGCGCTGTGCGACACGCTGGACTGGCCTGCTGAGAGATGCCCCCCTTCGTACATTGCACAGCCAGTGAAGACGCTGCCGCAGAGGCATTTCTGAAATTCTAGAATTATCAGCCGTCATTTCCCTACAGCCTGGCCGTTCAGGTAACCTGATTTTTTAATCTGTGCGGCTCTTGCTTGTGGGTTTATCTGAAAGATGGTGTGTTCAGTGCTCAAGTATGAACGTAGCTGAATTGGAGGAACGCAGTGCGCAACAGGTATGGGCAAAGGTGTCGGGGGGCGACACGAACGAATAACACAGTAATCCAACCACATTGATTCCCAGCAGGGTCAGGGACTTTAACCTACCCCGAGAAGAGTGGGTGTTGTGTCTTCATCACCACCACCATCTTCTTTCATCCTCATCACGGTCAGAGGAAGGCAACGGCAAAACACCTCCGTTAGGGCCTTGCCTAGTACCGCGGTGCGGGTCTCCCGCATCATTCCCCTACGATTTCTCAAGAAGCATGGAACTTTATTTCCACTTCCATACTTAATAGAGAAATAGAGTTCAGTTCCCAGCACTGTTGGTCAACGCGAGAAGTTGGGACTTCAACACTTGCAGGAACGCTGACGGAAAATCACAAATATTTTCAATACAACCACCTGATAAAACCACTATCCACGTACTTATCATAGAAATCCGAAAATGGAGCAATCCAACTAGAAAAAAAATTTGGATGCATTATTCAGAAATCAGTCACCCGTCTTAGTTATAATTAACTTCATTGTCAGTTCTCCGAGTCACAGCATTTGAAATTAGTCGGTTTAGTTATTTACGTAGTAAATATAAATCTACTTCTACATCTACATGACTACTCTGCAATTCACATTTAAGTACTTGGCAGAGGGTTCATCGAACCACAATCATACTATCTCTCTACTATTCCACTCCCTAACAGCGCGCGGGAAAAACGAACACCTAAACCTTTCTGTTCGAGCTCTGATTTCTCGTATATTATTTTGATGATCGTTCCTACCTACGTAGGTTGGGATCAACAAAATATGTTCGCATTCGGAAGAGAAAGTTGGTGACTGAAGTTTCGTAAAAAGATCTCGCCGCGACGAAAAACGTTTTTGCTGTAATGACTTCCATCCCAATTCGCGTATCATATCTGCCACACTCTCTCCCCTACTACGTGATAATACAAAACGAGCTGCCATTTTTTGCACCCTTTCGATGTCCTCCGTCAATCCCACCTGGTAAGGATCCCACACCGCGCAGCAATATTCTAACAGAGGACGAACGAGTGTAGTGTAAGCTGTCTCTTTAGTGGACTTGTTGCATCTTCTAAGTGTCCTGCCAATGAAACGCAACCTTTGGCTTGCCTTCCCCACAATATTATCTATGTGGTCTTTCCAACAGAAGTTCTTCGTAATTTTAACACCCAGGTACTTACTTGAATTGACAGCCTTGAGAATTGTACTATTTATCGAGTAATCAAATTCCAACGGATTTCTTTTGGAACTCATGTGGATCACCTCACACTTTTCGTTATTTAGCGTCAACTGCCACCTGCCACACCATACAGCAATCTTTTCTAAATCGCTTTGCAACTGATACTGGTCTTCGGATGACCTTACTGGATGGTAAATTACAGCATCATCTGCGAACAACCTAACAGAACTGCACAGATTGTCACCCAGGTCATTTATACAGATACGGAACAGCAGAGGTCCCAGGACGCTTCCCTGGGGAACACCTGATATCACTTCAGTTTTAATCGATGATTTGCCGTCTATTACTACGAACTGCGACCTTCCCTACAGGAAATCACGAATCCAGTCGCACAACTGAGACGATACCCCATAGCCCCGCAGCTAGATTAGAAGTCGCTTGTGAGGAACGGTGTCAAAAGCTTTCCGGAAATCTAGAAATACGGAATCAACTTGAGATCCCCTGTCGATAGCGGCCATTACTTCGTGCGAATAAAGAGCTAGCTGCGTTGCACAAGAGCGATGTTTTCTGAAGCCATGCTGATTACGTATCAATAGATCGTTCCCTTCGAGGTGATTCATAATGTTTGAATACAGTATATGCTCCAAAACCCTACTGCAAACCGACGTCAATGATATAGGTCTGTAGTTAGATGGATTACTCCTACTACCCATCTTAAACACTGGTGCGACCTGCGCAATTTTCCAATCTGCCGGTACAGACCTATCGGTGAGCGATAGAGTGTTAAGTAGGGAGCTATTGTATCAGCGTAATCTGAAAGGAACCTAATCGGTATACAATCTGGACCTGAAGACTTGCCCGTATCAAGCGATTTGAGTTGCTTCGCAACCCCTAAGGTATCTACTTCTAAGAGACTGATGCTAGCAGCTGATCGTGTTTCAAATTCTGGAATATTCCATTCGTCTTCCCTGGTGAAGCAATTTCGGAAAACTGCGTTGACTGCGTCTTGCCGCCTGTGTACTTTACATACGACCAGAATTTCTTCGGATTTTCTACCAAATTTTGAGACAATGTTTCTATGTGGAACCTATTAAAGGCATCTCGCATTGAAGTCCGTGCCAAATTTCGCGCGTCTGTAAATTGTAGCCAATCTTCGGAATTTCGCGTTCTTCTGAAGTTCACATGCTTTTTCCGTTGCCTATGAATATGCCCATTGCTTTATAGGACAGATGTGGTTTCACACGAGGCAGAGTGGTAATCGTCGTAGAAACATGGAAAACACTTTCGCGCCTTCGAGCACACTGAACAAATGCGACATTTTTATGGTTGTCACCGTAACACTGCAATCTGAACCAAACAGAACTGATCTGGCGCCAAGTCAAGGTATTTGTCGCGAGAAATAACAAGACATTTAAGCTGCCAGACATGCTGGAACTACTGCGCGAAGTGACACGTCACTGCCGAACGATGGCTACACGCACAACACCACGTCGTAAAAGAGGAGGAGGAAATGTGTATTTTTTGGTCGCTTGGAATTCTGTTGCCGATCGCCTTGCTATCAACGTAGCAGTGCCGAAATGTACCGTATTGCTCAGAATCCGATATGGAAGGGGTTCATAGATTACTTACTACACGACTAACTGTAATACATTCAGTGGCTTCAATATTTAACTACATGGGAAATCAGCAGTGCACTTTTACGCCATACATAGGTCGTGCAGAAAAATTACTGTTGTTAAAGTCAGAAAATATCATCGCTCTTGTTTTTAATTAAAATACTATGTTAGCTAAGATCAAAAGCATGTAACGTTTTCCGTCCGGTCACCGAAGAAGCATGTAGCCTCAGTTTTGCTATATATTATTTCCTGAATGACATTAAAAGCTATATTATTTCTCTGCTCTTCTCGTTTTTAGTCTTTACTGCAACTGTTCACATGACTGCAGGTTAATTGGATCACTTGCCTGGCCAGTGCTGTCTAAGTTAAATGCGGCGGTAAAGCTGTTGCCCCTTACCATCGCTGAGTCCATGTATGCGTGACGCACGGCATAAAACGTATCCTCATTATCGTACTTGACTGTACACGTGACAGCTGGCTTCCGCTGCACGTGTAATGAAATCCAATTACGTTCCAGCATCCGCAGAAGAACACATAGCGTATTGATAACGTGAGGTTTATTCTTACGGTGAACGGAGTATGCATCTCTCTGGCTACATGGCTGGGTCGCGGAAGCAGAACTTAGACTGCATCTGTGCACGTAGCTGCGTGCGACGAGTGAGATTTTGGCGCAGCCACCGGAGTCGCTCTCTGATGGTCTACTCGCTAATTCTCCCTGATGCGGTTCCAGTGGTCCCGGGACGTGAGAGTTGTGGGATCGGCGGCAATCCGCGGCAGGAGCGCCTCAGCACCCGGTGGCCTCCTATCTGTCAACAGGACGGGGCTTGTCCTCAGGCGGAGCGCACCTACATGAACTGCCTGCATGATGTTTAGGTGCTCCTCGGCCAGCATGAAGACCCGGTCTCTCCCCAAGAGAATGTGTGCTGGACCATCGCGGACGGTAACTTCGTCCCAGCACCAATATCGTGGACATAAAGAACCAAGAGAATATGTTGGCTGCGCATCTTTAACAACCAAATCAGCGCATCCATGCAAGCCCAAGGGGCGAAATTATTTCATTGTTCGTTCAAAGATTCTGTAACCGCTGAATTACACTCATATTATCCGTCACCTTGTCCCGTTTCGTTCTATTTCTTCCTCCACTTCTAGACCCTAAACTTTTGTTATCAGCTAATGTGGTATAGACAGATAATTAAACCAATCGTAGCCGTCAAATGCCGAGGAATACTCTGTCAGAAAGATGGACGGTGGAGCGGTCTGGCTAGTGGTGGGGATGACAGTTTCACTGGGTGAAACCTAACGAAGTGTTAAGAGTATTTGAAGAGATATCTATTGACAAACTGTTTAATACTGTTCGCAGTATGAGACCCTTAAGACGTTGAATTACATAAGACACGGGAAAGATCAAACGAAGAAATGAGAGTCTGTCATAGGTTCGCTTATTTGCGCGAGGGTAACACTGATCCTTAAACTACTGTTGGAGACACGCTCCAAGAAATGTGTTGTGAATCACACAATTACGAGTCCACAAACATGTCTCTTGCTCCAATATACATTTCGCGTAATGACAAAGATGATAATATTAGAGAAATTGCGGGATGTGGAGAGGGATGCGAAGAATATTTCTTCCCGCGCACCATATGCGAATGAAACAGAAAACGTGAAGAAGGAGAAGTACGGACGGCCGTTGTGGCCGAGCGGTTCTAGGCGCTTCAGTCTGGAGCCGCGCTGCTGCTACGGTCGCAGGTTTGAATCCTGACTCGGGCATGGATGTGTGTGATGTCCTTCGGTTAGTTAGGTTTAAGTAGTCAAGGGGCTGATGACCTCAGATGTCGAGTCCCATAGTGCTTAGAGTCATTTGAACCATTTAGGAGAAATATAAACCTGGTACAATGTGAATCTTCTACCACAGACTGACGCCGGCTAGAAGAGCACTGGAGTAGGTGAAGAGCATGGGATATCGAGGTATAAAGAAACAAAAGTACCAACGGTCACAGGCTCAGCTGACACATAATAAGATCCCACAAGTTTCTCGAAAATCTGCTTAGGCAAGTTCGATAAATGATTTTCGGGGCGCAGAATATCCTAATAGTCTACAGTCCCTAAGTATCGATCTCGTCGAGAGATTCAAAATAAAATTAGACACACTGCTGGCTTAGAAGCAAATAAGAACTAAATACACAGTTATAGATATACACTTTAACTGCCACGTACAATTTTTTTTTCTCTGCCTGTATCTCATAATGAAGCTAAAAATAAACAATAAATTGAGCAGTTTGATTCCTTACTATTCCCAAAGAGTACGTCGCCTAAAGGGTTAACAGTTTCCCTTTGCTACTTCTGCGTTACTTCTCTGAATGGGTTGGGATGGAAACTTTATACACAATATAAGAGAACTCAATCTATACCACGCGCTTTACTGTGACTTACACATCACCGTAAGACTGCTCACCAGGCCTCATCAGGAAACAAACAGAGGGCAAGTGAAGAGAAGCAGCACGTGGACAGTCTCAGGCGCCCAGTTGAAGCGCGTTAGCAACAGGCGGCGACAACAGAGCATCACCGGCCGACAGATAAGACTATCAGCCAGCTGTCTGCAAACACCTCCCGTGCTTCAGCCGATGGCGTTATATACGCTTTTTCCCAATTTATAGTACAGGTTTCTAGAAGTTGTAGAAGGGAGTCAATAGATAAAGTTTGGACAAGGAACCTTCGTCCGGAAATGTATCGTTTTGATATAAAACATGTTTATGGTGGTGTCACTATCAAAATTCCCGCTTCACGGTATGCACACAGAGGAGAAAATGACGAGGCCCACGAGAATGACAGGCTGTGCCGCGTACGTCACACTGCTGGTCTTACGAGTGCCAGCAGCCTCCCGGCGGGGAGCAAGTAGCTATTTCAGACGAGTTTACTAATTATTAACTGCGCGTTTAAATGCATACACGTTCTCGATAGAACACGAAAAAACTGACACCTGTAGTGGGTATCTTTTCAATTAAATAATGATCCTGCACGGAGCCGAGCGTTCGCGAACTGTGGCGGACAAGCCTGCTAGTGTGACGTCAGAAGTTCTTTGCAGGACCTGTATAAATTGTTGGCCCAGGAGAATGAGCTCTGACCTGCGCCCTCTACAGGTGAGCATGGCACGGGCAATGTTTCGAACACTCATCGTCGGGTTCTCTTCTACATATCGAAGGACGCCCTCCTCAGTCTATAAAGTGCTATGTGTCACTGGACTACACAGTCAACACTCCTAGTTGAAAAGTACACGTTTCTCGCAACCGTAAGTGTGTTGTTGTTGTGGTCTTTAGTCCAGAAACTAATTTGATGCAGCTCTCCATGCTACTCTATCCTGTGCAAGCTTCTTCATCTCCCAGTACCTACTGCAACCTAGATCCTTTTGAATCTGTTTAGTGTATTCATCTCTTGGTCTCCCTCTGAGATTTTTACCCTCCACTCTGCCCTCGAATACTAAATTGGTGATCCCCATCTTCTAGTAGAAGAAGAACACAGTAGAAGAAGAATGGGTAGCTCTGAGGGATGAAGTAGTGAAGGCAGTAGAGGATCAAGTAGGTAAAAACACGAGGGCTCCTAGAAATCTTTGGGTAACAGAAGAAATATTGAATTTAATTGATGAAAGGAGAAAATATAAAAATTCAGTAAATGAAGCAGGCAAAAAGGAATACAAACGTATCAAAAATGAGATCGACAGGAAGTGCAAAATGGCTAAGCAGGGATGGCTAGAGGACAAATGTAAGGATGTAGAAGCTTATCTCACTAGGGGTAAGATAGATACTGCCTACAGGAAAATTAAAGAGACCTTTGGAGAGAAGAGAACCACGTCTATGAATATCAAGAGCTCAGATGGCAGCCCAGTTCTAAGCAAAGAAGGGAAGGCAGAAAGGTGGAAGGAGTATATAGAAGGTTTATACAAGGGCGAGGTACTTGAGGACAATATTATGGAAATGGAAGAGGATGTAGATGAAGACGAAATGGGAGATACGATACTGCGTGAAGAGTTTGACAGAGCACTGAAAGACCTGAGTCGAAACAAGGCCCCCGGAGTAGACAACATTCCATTAGAACTACTGACGGCCTTGGGACAACCAGTCCTGTCAAAACTCTACCAGCTGGTGAGCAAGATGTGTGAGACAGGCGAAATACCCTCAGACTTCAAGAAGAATATAATAATTCCAATCCCAAAGAAAGCAGGTGCTGACAGATGTGAAAATTACCGAACTATCAGTTTAATAAGTCACAGCTGCAAAATACTAACGCGAATTCTTTACAGGCGAATGGAAAAACTGGTAAATGCGGACCTCGGGGAGGATCAGTTTGGATTCCGTAGAAATGTTGGAACACGTGAGGCAATATTGACCTTACGACTTATCTTAGAAGAAAGATTAAGAAAAGGCAAACCTACGTTTCTAGCATTTGTAGACTTAGAGAAAGCTTTTGACAATGTTGACTGGAATACTCTCTTTCAAATTCTAAAGGTGGCAGGGGTAAAATACAGGGAGCGAAAGGCTATTTACAATTTGTACAGAAACCAGAAGGCAGTTGTAAGAGTCGAGGGACATGAAAGGGAAGCAGTGGTTGGGAAAGTAGTGAAACAGGGTTGTAGCCTCTCCCCGATGTTATTCAATCTGTATATTGAGCAAGCAGTAAAAGAAACACTCCATACAAATACTTTCAGAAACGACTTCCTGACACTTAAATCTAGACTCGATGTTAACAAATTTCTCTTCTTCAGAAACGCTTTCCTTGCCATTGCCAGTCTACATTTTATATCCTGTCTGCTTCGACCATCATCAGTTATTTTGCTCCCCAAGTAGCAATACTCATTTACTACTTTAAGTGTCTCATTTCCTAATTTAATTACCTGAGCATCACCTGACTTAATTCGACTACATTCCATTCTTCTCGTTTTGCTTTTGATGATGTTCATCTTATACCCTCCTTTCAAGACAATGTCCGCTCCGCACAGCTGCTCTTCCAGGTCCTTTGCTGTTTCTGACAAAATTACAACGCCATCGGCGAACCTCAAAGCTTTTATTTCTTCTCCATGGATTTTAGTTCCTACTTCAAATTTTTCTTTTGTTTCCTTTACAGCTTGCTCAATATACAGATTGAATAACATCGCGTAGAGGCTACAACAGAGTCTCTCTCCCTTCCCAACAACTGCTTCCCTTTCATGTCCCTCGACTCTTACAACTGCCATCTGGTTTCTGTACAAATTGTAAATAGCCTTTCGCTCCCTGTATTTTACCCCTGCCACCTTCAGAATTTGAAAGAGAGTATTCCAGTCAACACTGTCAAAAGCTTTCTCTAACTCTACAAATACTGGAAACGTAGGTTTGTCCTTACTTAATCTTTCTTCTACGATAAGTCGTTCCAACATTTCTACGGAATCCAAACTAATCTTCCCCGAGGTCGGCTTCTACCACTTTTTCCATTCGTCTATAAAGAATTCCTGTTAGTATTTTGCAGCTGTGGCTTATTAAACTGATTGTTCGGTAATTTTCACATCTGTCAACACCTGCTTTCTTTGGGATTGGAATTATTATATTCTTCTTGAAGTCTGAGGGTATTTCACCTGTCTCATACATCTTGCTCACCAGATGGTAGAGTTGTGTCAGGACTGTCTCTCCCAAGGCTGTCAATAGTTCTTATGGTAAGTTGTCTACCCCCGTGGCCTTGTTTCCACTTACGTCTTTCAGAGCTCTGTCGAAGTCTTCACGCAGTATCATATCTCCCATTTCATCTACATTCTCTTCCATTTCTATAATATTGTCCTTAAGAACATCGTCCTTGTATAGACCCTCTATATACTCCTTCCATCAGACCAAAACTGCATTTAATATGAGAAAGAACTTATTCACCAGCGAGACCATCAGTCTGGAAATAAGGAAACCGATCACGAAACAATTCGTTTAGAGGATTGCCCTATACGGGTGTGAAACTTAGACAGTAGGAAAACAAAGAGAAAGACGGCCCGAAGCCCTTGAAATTTGGTGCTACGGAAGGATAATATACAGAGGTGGCGCACTGTTTAGCACACTGAACTCGCTTTCGGGAGGACGACGCTTCAAACTAGCGTCCGGCTACCCCGTTTTAGGTTTTCCGTGATTTTTCTAAATGGCTTCAGGCAAACACCGGGGTGGTTCCTTTGAAAGAGCACGGCCGACTTCCTTCCCCGTCCTTCCCTTATCCGATGGCACTGAAGACCACGCCGTTTGGTCCACAGCCTCAAATCAATCAACCAACCGAGGAAGATCTGAAGTAGTTGGAGAGACAGAGCAACCAATGGAGAGACAAAGAGTAGCTTACAGGAAACCAGATCTCTGTGGACACACATCCAAGGAAGAAGAGACAAACTCGTACGACATATTCTGAGACACAATAGCATTGCTGTAACTTAGCAGAAGTAGCTACAGAGGGGAGAGACTCGCCGGGGACGACCAAGCATGTAATACATGAAGCAGTTTATGAATGATGTGGAATCCACAACAAACGCGGAAATGAGGAGGAAGGCATGCAGAAGAGGGGGATGGCTACTGCTGCAAACCGAGCTCAGAATTTAACGCCAAGGAACATACACACGATCTGAACAGTCACAGCAGAGTCCCGGTATGATTTCTCCGTCGCCCGCCTGCGACTGTGCGGGGGCGGGCGGCAGCGGCGCCCCACCTGCAGACGCGCCGGCATCCCATCATCCCGCCCCGCAGCCTTATCGAATTGCGCAGCAATAACTGGGTTACCGCGCCGGAAGCCCCACAAGTGCATTACTCTCCGCGCCCGGCCTTCTCCACTGTCTCAATTAAACGCACACAGCAAGTGGGTCGCGTGGCGCACGAGAAATAGAAAATGGGTCGGCAGCAGCCAGACGATTGCGCCCGCTGCAGCCGCGGCTGCGGCTTCAAAAGCTCCGGCCGGCGCTCGTCGCTAGCCAACACAAGCAAACACCTGCCACGGGCCGACGCGATAAGGGAAACATTTGCCGGCTAAATAAGCGTCGGTCTACTATAGCTGCAAACATTAGCTCCCCCCGGCCGCCAACAAAGGCGTCCACAGTCTCCCTCCTGAGTCCGCTGTCCCGAACACGAAAACAACTAAATCGAGACTACACTTCAAATTCGATTCCCACCCGACGTTAACAATAGAACGTCGTCGTTAACAGAGGTGTGTGTTACGCTAAGCGCAAAGTCAACACGACGTTATGTCGCTCAGATCTGTGCTCAACGGGAAATGTGATATTACGATGGCCCGATCGTCTCATAAAACGTCGAAATATTGACAGTGTTAACACGTAACTCATGAGGTGATTTTTCAAAAATGGTTCAAATGGCTCTGAGCACTATGCGACTTAACTTCTGAAGTCATCAGTCGCCTAGAACTTACAACTAATTAAACCTAACTAACCTAAGGACATCACACACATCCATGCCCGAGGCAGGATTCGAACCTGAGACCGTAGCGGTCGCTCGGTTCCAGACTGTAGCTCCTTGAACCGCACGGCCACTCAGGCCGGCGGTGATTTTTCTGTAACGTATACTACGAGGTGGTGGTCTCTGACTCTCCTATGTTTCAACCGAGATTCAAGGCGTAATGCGTATGAAAATTTTAACTTACATCGCATTTATTTTTACAATTATTTAAGCGTTGTTAAAATACTCCACGTTGATTCTGTCGCACTAAATAAAGCCGACAGTATTTTATTTTTTATCAATCACCAAGTGTGGTTTTTTTAATACTACAAATAAACGGACTGTTACAGAACAGAATTTTATATTCTGAAAAATCGTATTATTTCTGCAGTAAGTAAATTTTACATAACACTAAATTTCAAGGTTTAAACTTGCACATAAAAACTCGATAGGTACGAAAAGAATGTCTGCAAAATTGACAGTCAATGCTGCAATCTACATTTTTATCATCACTCAGAACACACTGAGCGCATTTTATTTTAACTACTACTGTAAGTATGGTATCGGAGAAACAGAAAGGTCCGCGTCACAGTAAGTTCTGAAGCTCTTCCTCTGGATGACCATCCCCTAGCAGAACTGCGATCACTGACTAGCGTAAAATCGTTATCCTTTTCGTCTATTTCTTGACCTACATCAGAGATGTCTTTCATCATCCATCGACTAACGATTTCATCAAGCTTAAAATCATTGAAACTTACACGTTCCTGCAGAGTTCAAACATTTTCTCGTACCCTGAGTGACCACAAGTCTTGAGCTACGCGTCAATGTCCCGAATAGCACTAAGAAACTTATTTTTCCAACGTTGAAACAGTTGCCACTAAAATCTTTCTATAAAGTGTATTGAAATTTATGGAGAGAATAAGCTTTCGCCACGTCCAGGTATTTTAAAAAATCCTTCCAGATATTGCGTCTCTTTTGCGAGAGAATACTAGAAGCGAAAAGGTTATATCCTCGTGCAACCTTCCAAACACCTCACAAAAGCACCATCAATTATAAAATTATGATTAAGACGACAGAAGAACATTAAACGCACAATTATAACATGAGAGGCGCTGTGAGAATAGGTAATTCCCGATGTTAACAGACGACATTAACGAAAAAATATCCCGAGAATCCTCGACGGAATTTTTTTTTTTGTTCCATTATCTTTTTGTGTAAATGCTGCCATCTTAAGAACTGTGCAGTGCGAACGTTTTCACGTTCCGTGATGTCAACTGTGACTCGACCTATACCCCTCATGTATGCAGCTATAACTAAAGCATAAATATCACTGTAGTGTGTTGAATCTACTACAAAGTAAAAAGGTATTACGAATTTTGTTTCTTCCCTCAATTACGCAACTACACGTGGATCAAAATAACCAGGCGATTGTCAGTTGAGAACGGAAGGCAGCTGTGTTGTCGGTTGGCAGTTACAAGCGATTCAAATATCTGAAACCGATTTTCCCTGTCTTGCTTTTTTCTTTCACAAATGGCGCCTGCAATCCAACTGTTCCGATATCGTGCTCAAAATGAGGTGAGGGTATCAATGCTTTCGTTGTATTTTTAACGGAAATACAGTATTAATTCCTTGCGGATATCAGTGAGAAGCAGGAGGAGATTATTCAGTAAGTAGTTCACGAACATTGCGGAAAAAAAGTGCGATAGAATCACTGGTGGTACATTATTATTGTACAACATCAAAGCTATGAAAGTTACGAAGAATTACAGACTCACCTCTACTTGTGTGCGAAAAATTACAGAATGTTTTGTCACCAGCATATGTTGTGTACGCGAGACATCGCCAGTTATAAGGATTGGAAATGTAGCAGTTTAGAAACTGGCCAGCCGAAGTGAATGCGGGGTTGTTCTCTATCAGTTCGATTTTGCTAATTCAAAAAATACACCAGAATTTATACATCTATTTCCATCTTTCCAAGTCAAAATATGCAGCTCTTCGTTTCGATAAGGGAACTGAAAAAGTCCAATAGTACTACTCTTTCTTCACTTCTACACAAAATTACTTCGTCACATTAACAAGTATTTTAAGAAGGAAATCGCCAACTGTAAACCCAACCTTGACTCGTACGTGTAAATGCAACTAAAACCGGCTGTGGGAGCTAAAAATCCGGCAGCCAAACTCTTAGTTCCAATATCAATTTTGGAGGGTTTACGTGATCAACCGGAAGTTATACTGGTAAATTTTTTCACGGAGAACGCAATTTGTGAACTAATGTAGATAAAGCACAACGCTGCCGACGTCCCCCTTAACGTACGATACCGAATTAGCAAATTTTTAACAGGTTCATCACATTTCTGCGCCCTTCCGCTACTAGTGCGGCATAAACTAAACAAGCCGCGTAGAGAAGGAAAGTGCTTACCGTAACAGAGAGGAATAACAACAGTTAGGCTACAGGCCACAACCAGGACCAGCAACCGTTGTACGAAACAACCACGGTAAAACGATGGATTTTCTTTAACCAGGCATGAAACCTTACAGAACTCCTTCAGCACAAAGAAAAGTCAAATTACCACGAAAAAATAAAAATGTAAAACTAATTATTCGTTTATAAGTACATGTCTGCAGTCGAGATTCACACTGAATATCCGCGACGGAGTACCGTATCACTCCGCTAGGTAAGGTAAAAAAAATGGAGCAGCCCACTGATATGGTGGTGTATCTTGCGGTTTTTCGTTTTCGGCAACAGCAGAATCTTGCACCTGTGCAAGTTAATCTACAAAACTTCTTAAGCTATATCAAATTCATATAGACGGCTAATCATTTCCAGTGCTGCTGAAAACGAATTCCCGCACGATACTCCATTGTATCAATGGGCTGCCCCAATGTGTTTTATGTGATCTACCAGAGATTACAATTACGAATAACTTAAATTGGAACGATTACATAGATCATGCTGTAGGGAAAGCAACGCAAGGGCTGCAATTTATTGGCAGAACACATGGAAAAATGGGTCAAATGGCTCTACGCACTATGGGTCATCTGAGCTCATCAGTCCCCTATACTTGGAAACTACTTGAACTTAACTAACCTAAGAACATCACACACACACACACACACACACACACACACACACACACACACACACACACACACACACACACACACACACACCCATACTCGAGGCAGGATTCGAATCTGCGATAGTAGCAGCCGCGCGGTTCCGGATGAAGCGACTAGAACCGCTGGGCCATCAAGGCCGGCTACAGAAAACATAGAAAATTTAAGAGACGTACTGAGGAGACTGCTTACACCACGCTTGTCCACCCTCTTCTGGAGTATTGTTATGCGATGTGGGATCCGCATCAGACTGGAGTAATAGGGAGCATCGAGAAAGTTCAGGACGGGCAGCTTGTTTTGCATTGTCGCGAAATATGAGAGAGACTGCCACGTATATAATATACCTTCTCGTGAAATTTCATTCACCAACTTCTCAGGGTGCGAAAATATTTTGTTGGCGCCCACATACATAGGGAAAAGAATCGTCATAAAAACAAGATAATTAAGAGTTCACACGGAAAGATTTAAGTGTTTGTTTTCACCGCTCGCTGTTCGAGAGTGGAATGGAAAAGAAGGTTCTTAACTGTGAATTGCAGAGTAATCACGCACATGCAGACGTAGGTATAGCTGTAGCTGTAGTTGTACTGCAGTACGGATCGCGGAAATTTCAATGCGTACCTCGACTGCAGACATGTACCTGCAAAGAAAAAAGAATCTACCTCTCGCACTGAGCAGTGTAATGCGGTGCAACTGTGGCTTCCCTCTAGGGAAAGGCTATCAACATTTGACGGGGCGATGCCAATGGGTGACCGTTCCCGTCACGTCTGGTGTGCCTCAGCGCCAAGGTGAAGTTAAACGCTGGGCTTGAAGCAGGGCACTGACGTCACTCACCAGCAGACTGAGGTCGCGGCCTTGGGTGGAATGCGAGAGCCACGAGGTAGAGCATAATAGCGCAGGTGTGCAGACAGCTGGGCGCAGTCAACACGCGCACGCAACGCCACGCCTCGGGCTGCACTATGTAAACAAGTCGGCGGCGCCTGTGTCTGAGCTGGGATTTATCTGAAGGGCGGCGAACTACCTGCAACCTGCTTGGCTGGACGAGAAAAAACAATCACTGGGCGAGAAAAAACAATCACCGAGCATGGCTCAGTCCATGGCCGATAGTCTTCTGGATACTGCAGCTCTTCTTACCTTTTTGCTTGAAAAGAAAAATTCGTGAGCGTTTCCACTTAATGCAATGTGTACTACTTTCAGTGGGGTTTTTGTAGTTACATTCTCCACTTGAATGGTTCAAATGGCTCTGAGCACTATGGGACTGAACGTCTATGGTCATCAGTCCCCTAGAACTTAGAACTACTTAAACCTATCTAGCCTAAGGACATCACATAACACCCTGTCATCACGAGGCTCTACTTTAATATTACGCTCTCAGGTTTCCAGTTATTTTGCGCTGAGAATATTATTACAGTTGTTAACGAAAATTTTTCTTTCTTTTGTTTTAGGTAGAGCTGGCAGAGGCAGCAAGTAAGATGGGATTGAACGTTTTACCTGTTAGTGACATTCGGGAAAGGGGTGAGAAAGAAGAGGAAGTGGGAGAATACAAGGTCTACCTGTCAGGAGTCAAAGCAGGAATAGCACAATAGGGAGTAGGGCTTTACATCAGGAAAGAAATGGAACCCAGCGTAGTTGCAATAAGGTATGTAAACGAACGACTGATGTGGATAGATTTGACAGTGTCTAGCAAGAAAATTAGGACTGTGTCAGTAAATTCGCACTGTGAAGGAACAGATCAAGATAAGATGGATAGTTTTTATGAGGCACTCAGTGATGTAGTTGTTAGAGTAAAGAACAAGGACAGTGTTCTGCTCATGGGTGATTTTAATACCAGGATTGGAAATCGAACAGAAAGGTATGAAACGTTATGGGTTAATTTGGAGAGGCCAAGAAGGGAAAGCAGAAAGGTGGAAGGAGTATATAGAGGGTCTACACAAGGGCGATGTACTAGAGGACAATATTATGGAAATGGAAGAGGATGTAGATGAAGATGAAATGGGAGATACGATACTGCATAAAGAGTTTAAAAGAGCACTGAAAGACGTGAGTCGAAACAAGGCCCCCCGGAGTATACAACATTCCATTGGAACTACTGACGGGAGAGCCAGTCCTGACAAAACTCTACCTTCTGGTGAGCAAGATGTATGATACAGGCAAAATACCCTCAGACTTCAAGAAGAATATAATAATTCCAATCCTAAAGAAGGCAGGTGTAGACAGATGTGAAAATTACCGAGCAATCAGTTTAATAAGCCACAGCTGCAAAATACTATCACGAATTCTTTACAGACGAAACTGATAGAAGGGGACCTTGGGGAAGATCAGTTTGGATTCCGCAGAAATGTTGGAACACGTGAGGCAATACTAACCTTACGACTTATCTTAGAGGAAAGATTAAGGAAAGGCAAACCTACGTTTCTAGCATTTGTAGACTTGGAGAAAGCTTTTGACAATGTTGACTGGAATACTCTCTTTCAAACTCTGAAGGTGGCAGGGGTAAAATACAGGGAGCGAAAGGCTATTTACAATTTGCACAGAAACCAGATGGCAGTCATAAGAGTCGAGGGACATGAAAGAGAAGCAGTGGTTGGGAAGGGAGACAGGGTTGTAGCCTCTCCCCGATGTTATTCAATCTGTATATTGAGTAAGCAGTAAAGGAAACAAAAGAAAAATTCGGAGTAGGTATTAAAATTCATGGAGAAGAAATAAAAACTTTGAGGTTCGCCGATGACATCGTAATTCTGTCAGAGACAGCAAAGGACCTGGGAGAGCAGCTGAACGGAATGGACAGAGACTTGAAAGGAGGATATAAGATGAACATCAATAAAAGCAAAACGAGGATAATGGAATGTAGTAGAATTAAGACGGGTGATGCTGAGGGAATTAGATTAGGAAATGAGACACTTAACGTAGTGAATGAGTTTTGCTATTTGGGGACCAAAATAACTGATGATGGTCGAAGTAGAGAGGATATAAAATGTAGACTGGCAATGGCAAGGAAAGCGTTTGTGAAGAAGAGAAATTTGTTAACATCGAGTATAGATTTATGTATCAGGAAGTCGTTTGTGAAAGTATTTGTTTGGAGTGTAGCCATGTATGGAAGTGAAACATGGACGATAACTAGTTTGGACAAGAAGAGAATAGAAGCTTTCGAAATGTGGTGCTACAGAAGAATGCTGAAGATAAGGTGGATAGATCACAAAACTAATGAGGAGGTATTGAATAGGTTTGGGGAGAAGAGAAGTTTGTGGCACAACTTGACCAGAAGAAGGGATCGGTTGGTAGGACATATTCTGAGGCATCAAGGGATCATCAATTTAGTGTTGGAGGACAGTGTGGAGGGTAAAAATCGTAGAGGGAGACAAAGAGATGAATACACCAAGCAGATTCAGAAGGATCTAGGTTGCAGTAGGTACTGGGAGATGATGAAGCTTGCACAGGATAGAGTAGCATGGAGAGCTGCATCAAACCAGTCTCAGGACTGAAGACAACAACAACAACAACAACAATGGAGGCCAACAGGAACAGGAAACAACTCTTGGGTTTCTGTGCCAGTATGGGCTTAGTAATCACAAAGTCCTTTTTTAAACATAAGAACGTTCGCCGGTATACGTGATAAGGCAGGGGAACCAGATCTGTCATTGACTATATAATAACAGATCAGGAATTCAGGAAGGCTGTGAGGGACACATGTGTATTCAGGGGATTCTTTGATGACACTGATCACTATTTATAATCTGCAGTGAAATTGGTATTGTGAGGCCAAAAGTGCAGGAGGTCAGGTCCATATGTAGGAGGATTAGAGTGGAGAAACTTCAGGATAAGGAAATCAGGCACAAGTACATAACAGCGATCTCAGAAAGGTACCAGTTGGTTGAATGTAGTCAATTACAGTCATCGGAAAAGGAATGGACAAGGTACAGGGACACAGTACTAGAAGTGGCTAAATAATGTCTTGGAACAGCAGAGTGTAAAAGTAGGATGAAGCAAACAGCTTGGTGGAATGAAACAGTCAAGGCAGCCTGTAAAAGGATAAAGAAAGCGTATCAAAATGGCTACATACTAGAACTCAGGTAGACAGAGAAAGTTATGTTGAAGAAAGAAACAAAACCAAATAGATAATTGCAGCATCCAAGAAGAAATCTTGGGAAGACTTTGGAAACAGGTTGGAGACTATGGGTCAAGCTGCTGGAAAGCCATTCTGGAGTGTAATTAGCAGTCTTCTAAAGGGAGATAAGAAGGAAATGACAAGTATTTTGGACAGGTCAGGAAAACTGCTGGTGAATCCTGTGGATGCCTTGGGCAGATGGAGGGAATATTTTGAAGAGTTGCTCAATGTAGGTGAAAATACGATCCGTAATGTTTCAGATTTCGAGGTAGAATGGGATAGGAAGGATGATGGAAATAGGATCACATTTAAGGAAGTGGAGAAAATGGTCAATAGATTGCAATGCAATAAAGCACCTGAGGTGGATGAAATTAAGTCAAACTCGTAAAATACAGTGGAATGTCAGGTCTTAAATGGCTACACAGGATAACTGAAATGGCCTGGGAGTCGGGACAGGTTCCATCAGACTAGACGAATGCAGTAATCACACCAATCTTTAAACATGGAAACAGAAAAGATTCTAACAACTACAGAGGTGTCTCTTTAATCAGCATTGTGGGTAAAATCTCAGGTATTGTTGAAAGGAAAGTGCGAGTATTAGTTGAGGACCAATTGGATGAAAATCAGTGTGGGTTTAGGCCTCTTAGAGGTTGTCAGGACCAGATCTTTAGCTTAACGGCAAATAATGGAGAAGTGTTATGAGTGGAACAGGGAATTGTATCTATGCTTTATGCATCTAGAAATGGCATATGACCGGGTTCCTAGGAGGAAGTTATTGTTTGTTCTACGACATTATGGAATAGGAGGCAAACTTTTGTAAACAATTAAAGCTCTGTACATGGATAGTCAGGCAGCAGTGAGAGTTGACGGTAAATTGAGTTCATGTTTCAGAGTAGTTTCAGGGGTAAGACAAGGCTGCAACCTGTCTCCACTGTTCATATTATTTATGGATCATATGTTGAAAACAATAGACTGGCTGGGTGAGATTAAGATATGTGAACACAAAATAAGCAGTCTTGCATATGCGGATGACTTAGTTGTGATGGCATATTTGATTGAAAGTTTGCGAAGTAATATTTCAGAGCTAGATCAGAAATGTAAGGACTATGGTATGAAGATTAACATCTCCAAAACGAAAGTAATGTCAGTGGGAAAGAAATATAAACAGCTTGAGTGCCAAATAGGAGGAACAAAGTTAAAACAGGTGGACGGTTTCAAGTACTTAGGATGCATATTCTCACAGGATGGCAACATAGTGAAAGAACTGGAAGCGAGGTCTAGCAAAGTTAATGCAGTGAGCGCTCAGCTACGATCTACTCTCTTCTGCAAGAAGGAAGTCAGTACCGAGACTAAGTTATCTGTGCACTGTTCAATCTTTCGACAAACTTTGTTGTATGGGAGCGAAAGCTGGGTGGATTCAGGTTACCTTACCAACAAGGCTGAGGTTACGGATATGAAAGCAGCTAGGATGATTGCAGGTACTAGTAGATGGGAACAATGGCAGGAGGGTGTCCACAATGAGGAAATAAAAGAAAAACTGTGAATGAACTCTATAGATGTAGCAGTCAGGGCGAACAGGCTTAGATGGTGGGGTCATGTTAAACGCATGGGAGAAGCACGGTTACCCAAGAGACTCATGGGTTCAGCAGTAGTGGGTAGGAGGAGTCGGGGCAGACCAAGGAGAAGGTAACTGGATTCGGTTAAGAATGATTTTGAAGTAATAGGTTTAACACCAGAAGAGGCATCAATGTTAGCACTGAATAGGGGATCATGGAGGAATTTTATAAGGGGGCTATGCTCCAGACTGAACACTGAAAGGCATTATCAGTCTTAAATGATGATGTTTTAGGTATGTCAAAACGGAGATCGGATGTGTGTTTACGTTTTGAAAGAGCAGAGCACCAAAATCAAGTTGATTGTAGCTTTTGTAGACTGACTGTCTCTAGCAACAATTAAACAAAAATGAATTTAAAATTATATTTACTTTCTTGTGGTGTACCGGAGAAAAAATACTAGGAATTGTGTCTACGGAAAAAAGTTTAGCATTTGTTGTACGTCAGTAAGAAATGTCCTAATCCTGTAGTATCCAGGATTAGTTACCACAGTCACATGTTTAGTAAAGAAGCAAACTGTAAAAGGCGTCCTTCGACAGACTATTATGTTGCACTTAGTTAGTAATAGCGCCTAGGATGGACACTTTATTGCAAAGCCATCGCGCATAGATTTCACGACCAAATTTGTCTTCACGCAACCACTCTTTCTGTGGTACGCTGAAACGGGAGCACTTGTATTGGCAAAAGCCAAGCCAAGCCCAACTCGACATCAGCTTCTCCCACCAGCAGCGTGTGCGCAACCGCAAACGCACAGTTTAAAAACCCTTATCCCATCTGGTTCGTACTGGCTGAGCTACAGATTAACAAGCACAGCTGAAAGTAATGCCCTTCAAACCAACCAAACTTTTCCTTGGGTCACTATTTCATCTGAGCCAATGCAACATTTATGCTGACTTCTTGTACAACTCATATCAGGAGATACATATGTTAAGGTATACAAAATCGACCGAATGATTAGACCGTGGTCACTGAAAGGCATCCAAGACGTGTGTGGTTCATTCATTTGGGTTTCTCAAAATCCCAGTTGGACGGCCATTTGGGATACCTTCGTGGGCCTCCTTACCTTGGATCCTCCAGTGACCATTTTTAATAACCTGTACACTCTCATGAAAGCCATTCGTCGCAACAAAAACTATCTGAAAAATACAGTGAAACATGTAAATCAACTTCTTTCAGTTAGGCTCCCGAATAGCAATGAGCTTGTTAATATCGTTAAAACGATGTTTCTGGTAGGACTGTCAACTTTCATCAGAACTTAGAATTTTAGAATTTATTGGTGCCTACAGCGATCCACTTTCGGAAGCTGAGATAATTTTCAAAATATTCTAATAAGCAGCCAAATAAATCAGCTTTATACTTACATGGATATGGTGTCTGTTCTTGTGCCACAACTTGCAGACATCTGAACCTAGCACGCACGATAGCCACCGGCGATGAAAATTGGTGGCATGTCAGACCCAACAATGAGGACCATATGTTTATTTAATGAAAAGTAGAGAACACACAGAGTGTAAACTCGAGGCCCAGTTATGAAGAAGGTCCAAGCTGGATCGGCATCAAGAAAACCATCCGATGGAAAGGCAGAGGGGGAAAGACTTAGTGAAAGTATGGAAGTATAAGCATGCAGCATGGAAAGCAAGTAATGCTTCAAACGCCTGGGGCCCTGTAATAGCCGAATACTTACTGTGAAAAGATTTGTGAGGCACCTGTGGCGGGGGCGAGGGAAAGGGGGGGGGGTACAGAAGGGAGGACCGACTGGAGAAGCTCTCCTCCATAATAAGCGACAAACAGCTCTTACATATACAATGCGTTATACAATACACTCTCCCGTGAGTGAGGACATCTGTTCTCCGAAAGTTCAGTAAAATTCACTCCCCCGAACTCCTTGCTGCAGTAGCACTATCTGCTTTGTAACTGAAATATTTTCGTAATAACTTGTCATAAACAATAACTAGATTCTCTTATATAGCTCGTTATACAATGCATTTGGGGCTTATTTGTATAGGCATAGAAAAATAAGTTACAGGAGAAACAAATACTGCTGTAACTTTTTATCTGGACGAGCGGTTAAAACAACTTAAGTCAGAGTGGAACGAATGTACAGAATAAACGATTTATGATGTAGGGAAAATCCATACGCAAAGGTATTAATGACATGATAATATCAACGCCAACTAAATTTGTTTATTATTCAGTGTTGCTAAGTAACTATCGGTTCTTAATTTTGGTCTAATATCTACAAAACTCTCCGTACTACTCACATTCTACGCATTTTATCGCGCTTTGAATGTCCGCATCTCTACTACGACCGCTGAAAACGCAATAGCAAATGTTTCGAAACTTCCAAGACAACCATTGAAACAACAGCCAAGAAAAAAGCGGCCAGCTACAATGATATTTTGCGTAATATCTATGTTGTGCCTACGAATTAACAATTAAAACAATGCTTGTTTAAGCTGAACAGACAATATTCAGAGATAACAAAACTGTTTCATTCTTAAACACAGTAGCCCATCGGAACCTGCGTTGTTGGTGACTTTCGGCATCTGAAAGTATGAGTTCATAATCATATTGTGGCGTTGCAATTCTTCTTGCTGTGACCGTGCTTGCTACGAAATGCGAAGAGGAATTCCGCCTTATGCAAGGCACCTTTTTTCTGTTTTGTTTCACCCAGCCATGTTTCAGTACATTTTGCGCTATCTTCAGTGGGTTATTTTTTATTTACTGACTGTAAAATTGTTGTTACATATTAACATTTTGTGAAACTTTTGGTACGTAAAATTTACAATTGTGAACGAATGCCGGCCGCTGTGGCCGAGTGGTTCTAGGCGCTTCAGTCCGGAATCGCGCAACTGCTACGGTCGCAGGTTCGGATCCTGCCCCGGGCATGGATGTGTGGATGCCCTTAGGTTAGCTAGGTGTAAGTAGATCTAAGTTCTAGGAGACTGTTGACCTCAGATTTTAAGACCCATAATGCTCAGAGCTATTTGAACCATTTTTGGAGTGAATAATTGTAAAATATTGTCCATCATTTGTTCAAAGTTCACAGTTCGGATATTTTGTTAATGACCATTTATTTTGGTAGTTAGTCTGCTACACGATCTACAACTTCTCATCTGCAAACAGCAAAACGTAATTTTTATTTTTCTGTTTATTATCCATTTACAAACGGGAATGAGTATATATCACGTTTTTCGTGTGTTACTTACGGTTTTGATATTGTGGTGCTTTTTCATGTGTTGTTAGCGAAGTGAATAGGCTGATTTTGTGACCTACGGTCGCTTGACACTGCACTTTCTCCGATTATTCAAAACAGGCAGAGTTTTCACCGCCATTGCATGTTATTGTGGCTGTGTGGTATTCATTTGTTTCATAGCGCGTTTGGCTGGGAGAGGCGCGCGAGAGTTTCAAGTGTATATGGCATATGTGTGTGTGTGTGTGTGTGTGTGTGTGTGTGTGTGTGTGTGTGTGTGTGTGTGTGTGCAGGCCAGAGAGAGAATTTTGAAAAATCGGAGAAAGTGCAGTGTCAAGCGACCATAGGTCACGAAATCTGCCTGTTCACTTCGCCAACAACATGTGAGCGAGCACCACAATATCAAAACAGTAAAAAAAAAACACGAAAAATGTGATATAGACTCATTTCAGTTTGTAAATGCATAATAAACAGAAAAATAAAAACTACGTTTTGCTATTTGCAGATGAGAAGTTTTAGATTGTCTAGAAGAATAGCTACCAAAATACATGTCCAATAGTATCATGTAAGGTATGTAAACTAATGCATACATCCACTCTTTTTGCCAATTAGCTATAAATAGAACTTTGACACAAGGCTATAAACAACAAATTGTGTATCAGGTCATTAATAAATATGTCAACAGTGAAATTTGAACAAATGATGAACAACATTTTACAACAATTATTCTTTCACAATTGTAAATATTAAGTGCCAAAAGTTTTGCTAAATGTTAATATGTAACAACAATTTTACAGTTAGTAAATAAAAAATAACCCACTGAAGACAGCATAAAATGTGCTGAAACATGTCCGGGTGAAACTTAAGAGAAAAAAAGGTATCTTGCTTAAAGCGGAATTCCTCTTCCCAGGAGTCACTAACATAGTTGATGAAAGCGAACGTATTGAATGATGTTCTGTAGGCATTGCCACAGAACGACACCAGTACCAATCCGTTACAAGTCGCTTTTCCACAGCTGCGCATGGTTAAACTATGGTATTTTATAGTGTGTTCGACGATTTGCGAATCAAGAGCAGCATTCCAATCGCACTGATAAGTCGACGGACAAACACGATAAAGAGGATCCACTCACCGCAATGCACATCTGTCGATTTATCGATCTGGGGTCTGTAAATGTGAGACATATTGGGTGAGATGGTGCTTCAATCTAAGGGCCGATGGCCCAAATATGTCGGCATTCTTACTTAGAAAAATTAAATAAACGCACTGACGATACATTTACGCCACACTTTTAATAATTGGTAACATGAGCTGTCAACCGTTATAAGTTGAAAAGGTGCCGTGAGCAGAATCAGGAGTATTTCCTTTATCTTCAAGTGGGTCGCTAGTTTTTCTTTCTTAGACTCGATGCCCGTTAAGAATGTAGTCTGTTTCTGCATAGTTACGTGAATTAGCGTTATTGTCTCGATCTTTCAGAACGGAAAATAGAATATGTAGGCCTATGTACTCGATGAGTACATAGCATAAAAGCTGCTATTGTATAGTTCATATGGTTTACAAAAATATTTATTGTGCTCTATTCACTTTGATCGAAGAAATATGGACGACAGCAAATTTGCAATGCAAAACACCAATGTCTATCACAGACAGACACACAGATAAGGAACGGGGGCATGCAATGATCTAAAGCATCCGAAAGGTCACACAGGTTTTTTTTTTAAATTTAGATTTAATACAACATTAGCTGTTTTCTCGTAACATAGCTTCCAGAGTCTATCTCTCCAACCTTCAGCATACAAATTCCTGTCCGACATAGCTCTTCTGACTCCCATGTTGTTTTGGAGTGTGTTTTTCTATTATCTGGAATCCGTTCCATCTTCATCTGAGGAAATGTGACCTACCCAAACGGTATACATGCCCATACCATTTCAATGGTTTTGCTTACACTATATCCATTACAGTGGTGTCTACGTTCATTCTCTTAGATGTGTCTTCATTTTTAATTTTATCCCTTAGTCTCAACCCACAGTAACAGCTCCAAAATTCTATCTCCGTGGACAGTAAGTTCTTCTTAAATCTTTCAGTTGTTTCCCATGTTTTTTCTACAAACATTGCTACATTTTCTACTATAGTTTCTAATCTTCGTTTCTGTGCTAATGTGTGTGCTCCATAAAAGTCCATTTGACTGTGTGGTTGATGGTCTACCTTAGCCAATGCCGTTCTGAATTTCGCTTTTACTGGATCCATCTTTGTTAGTACCGACTCTCAAATATTTATGAGTCTACAGTCCTTACTATACCACAATCCAACATCAGGATTTGACTTATTTCTCCAGTGACCAAATATTCCGTTTTCTCTAAATTGTTGGTTAAACCCTGTTTTCCGTGCAACTTTGTTATCCTCGTCCTCTGCAAAAATAACCTGATCATCGGCAAATTGTCAAGTACACAGCTTGTCATTTTATACGAGTGTTGAATGAAAAGTAATGCCTCCACCTTCGTTAACTGGGTTTGGAAGGGAATATTTTAATAAATCAGACGCGGAAATAATCCTTTTGATGTTGTCTTTAATTAACAATATTCACTTTTCCACATAATCACCAGCCAATTGGATGCATATCTGCCAACGATGAACAAGATTTCTGAAGCCGCCACGGAAGAAGTCGACAGACTGTTACGGCAACCACAGTCTCACAGTTCTCTCAACGTCTTCATCATTTTCGGGTACAGGTGGTAGTCAGACGGTGCTAGCTCTGCACTGTATGGAGGATGCCGTACGGTGGTGAGATTCAGTCTCTGAAGTTCTGCTGTGCTGGCACGTAAGCCCATCGTGCACAGATCTTCTGATAGCCAAGCAAAGCAATGTGACCCACACGTTATTGTGAAATGCCGATTGTGCTTCCAATTTCTCTGAGTGATACGACGATCGTCCTTAAACTGTCAACATTTAGCTTGTTAAACTCGGTGCTTACTGTCACAGGACGTCCAACTCTGTTTGTCACGCAGGTCAGATGTTCCCGCTTCAACAACTTACTCGTCCAACGACGCACGGTACTCACATCAACACAATCACCATAAACTGCTCTCTGATGAATCTCCTTTAGGGTGACACTTTCTGCTGTTAAGAATTTAATGACTGCACGTTGCTTAAATGGCATTGACCGACCGTCTGCGCAGGGTTCCTCACTTTACACTGTAACAACATAACCGTGCAACGCTAAGGATTGTCGCCAACTGGAGCTGTAGAGAAGAGGCTACGGAGGAAGCCGGTACCTGCCGCATACGAATGCTGCCAACTGTTGAGTTACGAAGGTGGAGGCATTACTGTTCAAACCTCGCACATAAACACATACTACGACAACGTTTCCATTACTTTAAGGCAGAATTATGATATTTTTTTTTAAATTACTGCAAGTCGCATCCTGGAATCTCTGCAAATGTTTTTGTACTTCTTTAATTCACTGTGCAGCATGTCCTAGAAGGAATTGTCAACATTCAGGGATATAACGGGAACGATTGTTCGATCCAAGTAAGTCTAGCAAACATAGGCTTTAAAACGCGTACTTTAAGAGCTATAAGCAGTTTTTCATCTAGTGCGAAATAAATCTATTCTAGTGAAGGAACGTTCACAGCTCCTACGGCATGTAGTTTAGAGCCTAAATTTAAAAGACAATTTTTTCTTGTTTGGTTCCATGCTCCCTCCTTCCTAAACATGAAAGCAGATAGTTTGCAAGAAAAGAGATGATTAGTTGCTCACAGCTCGTAAAGTATGCTTTTTAAAGGCCACCTTTAGTAGACTTTTTTGCTTCTGATGATGATTCCTGTCATATTTACCACCTCTACTGCGGCAGCCTTTATAAAGCACCTAACAGCTTGAAGATACGAACGACTAACCCCATTCGCTAACACTGGCGCTCATAATTTACAGAAGGGAATGTGATCAAAGGGTTTCTTAACTTCAACGTAAACGTAAACCATTTGGGTCTCTAAATTCCTGACCAATCTTCTTTCCACGACCTGTTTTAGGCTAAGATATTGTCTGTGCATGATCTTCCGGCACGGAACCCATTCTACTCTTGTTCGTCCACAATTTTTGAATTCATACTAAAAGGTATAAGATAGATTATATAATAGCAAGACAGAGATTTAGGAATCAGGTTTTAAATTGTAAGACATTTCCAGGGGCAGATGTGGACTCAAACCACAATCTATTGGTTATGAACTGTAGATTAAATTTGAAGAAACTGCAAAAAGGTGCTAATTTAAGGAGATGGGATCTGGATAAACTGAAAGAACCAGAGGTTGTACAGAGTTTCAGGGAGAGCATAAGGGAACAATTGACAGGAATGGAGGAAAGAAATACAGTAGAAGAAGAATGGGTAGCTCTGAGGGATGAAGTAGTGAAGGAAGCAGAAGATCAAGTAGGTAAAAAGACGAGGGCTAATAGAAATCCTTGGGTAACAGAAGAAATATTGAATTTAATTGACGCAAGGAGAAAATATAAAAATGCAGTAAATGAAGCAGGCAACAAGGAATGTAAAAGTCTCAAAAATGAGATCGACAGGAAGTGCAAAATGGCTAAGCAGGGATGGCTAGAGGACAAATGTAAGGATGTAGAGGCGTATCTCACGAGGGTAAGTTAGATACTGCCTACAGGAAAATTAAATAGACCTTTGGAGAAAAGAGAGCCACTTGTATGAATATCAAGAGCTCATGGAGAAAAGAGAGCCACTTGTATGAATATCAAGAGCTCAGAAGGCAACCCAGTTCTAAGCAAAGAAGGGAAGGCGGAAAGGTGGAAGGAGTATATAGAGGGTTTATACTAGGGCGATGTACTTGAGGACAATATTATGGAAATGGAAGAGGATGTAGATGAAGACGAAATGGGAGATACGATACTGCGTGAAGAGTTTGACAGAGCACTGAAAGACCTGAGTCGAAACAAGGCCCCCGGAGTAGACAACATTCCATTAGAACTACTGACGGCCTTGGGAGACCCAGTCATGACAAAACTCACCCAGCTGGTGAGCAAGATGTATGAGACAGGCTAAATACCCTCAAGACTTCAAGAAGAATATAATAATTCCAATCCCAAAGAAAGCAGGTGTTGACATATGTGAAAATTACCGAGCAATCAGTTTAATAAGCCACAGCTGCAAAATACTATCACGAATTCTTTACAGACGAAACTGATAGAAGGGGACCTTGGGGAAGATCAGTTTGGATTCCGCAGAAATGTTGGAACACGTGAGGCAATACTAACCTTACGACTTATCTTAGAGGAAAGATTAAGGAAAGGCAAACCTACGTTTCTAGCATTTGTAGACTTAGAGAAAGCTTTTGACAATATTAACTGGAATACTCTCTTTCAGATTCTGAAGGTGGCAGTGGTAAAATACAGGAAGCGAGAGGCTATTTACAATTTGTACAGAAACCAGATGGCAGTTATAAGAGTGGAGGGACATGAAAGGGAAGCAGTGGTTGGGAAAGGAGTGAGACAGAGTTGTAGCCTCTCTCCGATGTTATTCAATCTGTATATTGAGCAAGCAGTAAAGGAAACAAAAGAAAAATTCGGAGTAGGTATTAAAATTCATGGAGAAGAAATAAAAACTTTGAGGTTTGCCGATGACATTGTAATTCTGTCGGAGACAGCAAAGGACTTGGAAGATCTGTTGAATTGAATGGACAGTGTCTTGAAAGGAGGGTATAAGACGAACATCAACAAAAGCAAAACGAGGATAATGGAATGAAGTCGAATTAAGTCGGGTGATGCTGAGGGAATTAGATTAGGAAACGAGACACTTAAAGTAGTAAAGGAGTTTTGCTATTTGGGGAGCAAAATAACTGATGATGGTCGAAGTAGAGAGGATATAAAATGTAGACTGGCAATGGGAAGGAAAGCGTTTCTGAAGAAGAGAAATTTGTTAACAACGAGTATTGATTTAAGTGTGAGGAAGTCATTTCTGAAAGTATTTGTATGGAGTGTAGCCATGTATGGAAGTGAAACATGGACGATAAATAGTTTGGACAAGAAGAGGATAGAAGCTTTCGAAATGTGGTGCTACAGAAGAATGCTGAAGATTAGATGGGTAGATCACATAACTAATGAGGAGGTATTGAATAGAATTGGGGAGAAGAGGAGTCTGTGGCACAACTTAACAAAAAGAAGGGACCTGTTGGTAGGACATGTTTTGAGGAATCAAGGGATCACAAATTTAGCGCTGGAGGGCAGCGTGGAGGGTAAAAATCGTAGAGCGAGACCAAGAGATGAATACGCTAAGCAGATTCGGAAGGATGTAGGTTGCAGTAAGTACTGGGAGATGAAGAAGCTTGCACAGGATAGAGTAGCATGGAGAGCTGCATCAAACCAGTCTCAGGACTGAAGACCACAACAAACAACAACAACAACAACAACAAAAAAGAAGTGAAGTAGTTTCCGTTGAACTTTGCATGAAGCCACGACCAGGAGCCTACCCACTGACGGGCAAAGGAAATAACCTGTGACTCCATCCTCTCCTCGGGATTGTATACGAAATAGTAAACATTTATGAAATTTCATAGAAAATTAAAGCACTGTTCCCGACCGAGAATCGAACTAGGGATCTCTGACTTTCGAGGACGAGTCGTCATCGTACACAGTTTTAGAGCTCTTGTCGCGAAAAACAAAGGTCCCGAGGTCGGGTTCCTCTCCGGCACACAGTTTTAATCTACAACTAAGTTTCATATGAACACACACTGAAGAGTGAAACATTCATTCAGAAAAAAATTATGTTTTAAAAGCATGTAACATTTTCTTTGTAGTATTATGCACCGTTATATTTCACTTTTACAAAATATAATTGAAAGTAATTATTAGGTAAAATATTTTCCAATATGTTACGCTTGTGAGTTTAAAGGTTGGCTGCCACAATTAAAAATAATTAATACGGCACTAAATTGGTTCAAATGACTCTGAGCACTATGGGACTTAACATCTGAGGTCATCAGTCCCATAGAATTTAGAGCTACTTAAACCTAGATAACCTAACGGCACCACACACATCCATGCCCGAGGCAGGATTCGAACCTGCGACCGTAGTGGTCGCGCGGTTCCGGACTGATGCACCTAGAACCGCTCGGCCACTCCGGCCGGCAGCACTAAATTGGATAAAAGAATTAAATTAGAGAAAACATAACCTGGCTTCAAACTAGCTACGTTATAACATCTTCCAGAAGAGTATAGAATTGGTTTTTTTGCTGGAACCAAGAACCCTGCAATATGATGCTCGTGTAGGCTTTCTTTCTGGCAACTTGGTGTTTCAGAGTTGAAGAGAAAGACTAACTCATTTTCTCCCAGCTGTTTCGTCTTAGAAAGGGTATTCAATGTTATTTCTCTATGTCAGTTGTACAGTGATTCTTCAGAAGTCATAGTAAATACGAAGAAAGAAGCTTCCATTGCAAGACGATGCCAAACCAGCTCTTCTTTTCATGATATGTACTGAAAATTTTAGGTCTGTCGCTCTTGTTCAGGTATACTGCACTTCATCTTAGACAAATTTGGAAGTGTTTTTAGAACATTTAACTGTTTGCTAGTCATTTTCCAACACATCTTTTTCTGAACTGCGTCAGCAGCTTTAGTCATTGTAGAAGACTACTGTTCTTTTGATCAAGATTCCCCGTCATCCACTTGGAGTCTGCAATAGAATTCCAAGAAAATAAAACTGCGTGCTAGTATAGGCAGACTTTAAACGTGAAAAAATAAGGCGTGCGGTGTAAGCGCCTGAAGGGCGTGCAGTTTACGCAACAATAGTCTACCTTTTGTTAATAGAACAAGTTTTCAACCAAACATCTAAATGAAACTATTTAAACATAAACATTAAACGTTACTCTTCAAGAACATATATATGTTGAAAGGCTTACCTGCCTACATCGGAGATAAACAACGAATACCGTAGCACAATGCAGAAACTTTTACCAATATCAAAACATGCAATAGCGAACTGATAAGTAAAAAGTGAAGCAGACGACTTGCGCAATCGGCTATAGAGTGGTAAGAAGCCTAAAGTATTATTTACACTTGGTTCCACTAGTGTTTAGGAGACTGTAAAGCCAAGACACCAGGGGTCCGCTTTAGGGAAGGTGGAGTCCCGTTTTGGGCACTATCCTCTACATACATATTTTCTTCGAAAATCTAATTCGTATTCCGTTCTGCCACACAAACTTATTAGTTTGAAGAAAGCCAGAACACCTAATGGGTACTGACTAGTACCAAGTGCTCACAGGGTAATTTGTCGTCTCTTCACTTCTAGAAACGACTCGTATATCTCCCCTCCGCTATTCTCCTTTAAATTGAAGATGGCTATGGCCCTGGGTTTTGAGAGTTTGAAGTAGGGTTGTATCTTTATAATTCAAGGCTACTTTTTTACATTGCCAGAATATGTTAGATGGTGCTAAAAAGATAGTATACCAGCCTCATAAAACCATGACACTCCCCGAAGTAAATAGTTTTTGGTAGGTCCCTATTACGAAGAAATACCATTACAATGTTGTGTGATTAAGAATCACAGTTTTTTCATCACTTCTGTGATTTATTTTGTAAGCTATTGTGATTCGTTTCCTCCAGCCGCTCCCCTTTCACCAAACTAATACGAGGGACAAACACCTCTTCCCCCCCCCCCCCCCCCCAACCAACTCACATGTTAGGTATGCTCTTGAGCATTACGTACCGTCCTAATCCCGTAAATAATGTTTCCTATAACAATGTTTTAAAGCCTTTTTCTGCATTAACTATCGTCTAAGCGGCCCTTAGCCTAAATAATATTGTGCAATATTGGATATTGTACATTTTATTGGCCGTCTATAGATTAGATTGAAGACTGTGCAGTATTTCAGTATCTACTGAAATTAGATTTGCATTGGGCAAACTGCTTAAATTATATAGTCTCCGGCTAATAATGTTTTATTATCTTTGTCGCTCGGCCTCGCATGCTAAGTTGCTTAGTTTGCGCGATTTGTTGCATTGTGAAATGGGAAATGCTTCGAAATCAGTGGAATGCATGTTCTTTTGAAAATTAATGGAGTTATATAGGAGTTTGTCAGGTTTATGGTGTCTTTAAATGAAACAAGTATCGTAATCATCAAAATAAAACACGGCTATACGATCAGCTGAGTCGAACTACAGGGAAATGTACCTAGACGTTGCTGAGATTCCATTTGTAAAGAAGTTAAATTCATTGCGGAATAATTGTAGGAAAGAACTGAAAAGAATTACGAAAGCATCGAACAGCGGATCTAGTGCTCAAGAGTCACTGGAGCCAAAACTTCGGCACTTTGATGCCATGAACTTTTTCCAATGGCAAGAAATCCGTCTACGCTACCTCTTTTTCTTACGTAAGCGCAAAGCTAGCCCAAGAGCCAAAGAACAGCTACCACTGTTTGCATGTCCGAGATTTGTCACTAATATTACGGAATATCGATTCGCTGTCAGGGGCCATCCGTCAATATCATTGACAGTCTAGGCACTGCTTTACATTCTAAGCATTTAGAGAATATTTTCTTTGCTACGAGTTGTATCTTTAAAGTTTTACAGCGATGAATGATGTGTGCAATCTTGCAACACCAACAGTCTACGTTTTTAAGTTTTGTTTTAGTATCATAGTCGCCCGCATACGATTCAATTACAGGCCACATGTTTTCCTAATTCTGTCGCTATAGAAATTGTAAACAATGTACTTACAAAACAAAAAACTTTGAAAACAAAAGCACAGCTCTAAGAACCTCGAACAATCCTACGGGGTATATTTTAGCAAATCCACTGCGCGAGTAATCCTTAACGTTTTAACTACACAAAACACACAAATATATTTAAGGCCCAAAGATTCAGTAACTTTTCAGTAGACCTGAAGTTTTAACTTTTTTCAGTGTGTGTCGTGTTAACATTTCTCTGAGCACTCCCTCATCTGAATTTTTATTCGATAGCAATATCATTAAAAGGGTAAATCTTACAGACCGCACTGCAACCTTGTCGCCTTACAAACTGTACTGCACCAGCGATCCTTTTCACAATATTGTTACATTCCACTCAGGATTTTCCATAGTTTGTTTCATTCGACGACAATACGTTCAAATTCTTTTAGAAAATCTATGTTATTACTTCTTTTCTAGACACTGTCCATTTCGTTCAACTGATCTTCCAAGTCCTCTTACGTCTCTCACAGAATGACAATGCCAACGCTAAACCTTGCAGTATTTATTTCTTTACCATGAAGTTCATTTAATTCCTGTTCTATATTTCTCCTTAGCCTCTCTGCTCGGTGCATAAATCGAATAAGATAGAAGATATGCTGCAACCCTATCTCACTCGCTTCTCAGTTTCCGCTTCCCTTTCTATGTCCTTTAGCACTTTGTAAATCAAATAACACAAACGGAGCACGACTGGGTTACAACAAAATAAATTGTCAAATCTGTATTCAGTTCTAGGTTCCTCACTAATGACCTCTCTACCGCAGTCGATTACAACTTATACAAACACACACTAACTCGAAAGTTCCATACATGAAAGATACCGACAGTACGGCACAGTTCTCAACACTTAAAAAATAATCTAAGCATTCTCGTCTACGGTAGTTCTTTATAGTTTTCGTTTCCTGTTACTTCCAAAATTAACTAGTCACTATTTCTGTAAACCGTTTTAGTAAAGACTTTTGCACTGCTTTAGTCTTCCCAACTGGCATTAAGAAACGAATGAAAGTGCTTGAAAACAGACCGTCCAAAATTACCGTGAATGGGTTCAGAGTGTGTGTGTGTGTGTGTGTGTGTGTGTGTGTGTGTGTGTGTGTGTTTATATATATGTCGTACGTGCGGTTAAACATGTTACCGAGAAAAAATGGCTAGTCTTAACTAACTTTTGAGAGCTAACTAGAACTTTCGAAACACTTCATTGCTTCAGTACCGAACCCAAATACAAAAAGTTGTCGGACCTTTCATCAATAAAGATCATGGGGTTATATTTTCGATTTCCGTTTGTTTAAAGCAGGCTTAAATGATTCCATTTTTTCCGCAGTAACACGTTTTCCCCAAGATTTCTTCTAGTTCCGCAACGTTTTTTCCTCGTGTCACCCTGCAGTCTCCAATGAAACGCGGGTGGAGCAGTGCTCCTCTGAACCTTGGGCCGGAGGGCACCGTTAGTGTCGACGGCTTTGTCAACTAAATCCTCCGGTACCTACCTGTCCCGTCCCGTTCGTTTCTCCCTGCGGAAGATTACGGTAACTTGAGGGGACGGGCAAAGTTAACGGCTAGGGTGCCGGAGGATTTGGCAGCGGAAAGCCGCCAGGGAAGAGCCTGTCAAAACAGAATCTGGCCCCTGCTACTGGCGTTCCGGCCCGCCAGAGGCACACAGGTGCAAACGCCGGTCCACACGATACGCGATTGAATGCGTACATCCTCTTTGCACACACAGAAATCTTACAAGGAAAACATACAACCAATCTCTTCATCTTTCGCACAACTGTAGCACTCACACTCATGTGTAACAAACGCAGCTCTACAATGATGCACTTCTCAAGCGTTTCCGCGACATCGAAGTTCAAAGTTATCCGAGCCTGCTAAACGCCAAGCGAGAGCGCCTGCGGTCGAGCTGGCGCAGACTGCATTCGTCCCGTGTTCGACTCTTCTTATTTACATTTGGTAATCCTCCACCAAACACTCGTATCGCTGCAGAAACGAACGAACATTCTTTCGCGGTTACCATCCGTTGACTAACAACTCTGTCACTTCTAGTATCGACAGCAGGTAGGAAATCCGTCAAATCCGGCCCATTCCAGGAACATAGGACACAGCTCCTTCCTACAGATGCTCCCAAAGCAATACAGATACAGAGCACATTATTCTAAGCAGCCTGGTATAACTTCACTGTGATATAAGCATGAGTGTATCGATAATAAACGTTCATTTCATGACGATTCCTTATTATAATTCGACACGAGATTACCTCAATGAGTATCATTATTATTGCTGTTGTTCATTTCCCAAGAAACATGACTGTATAACAAAACAAATGTTTGGTGGACGCTTACAAAAAAAGAAAAATATGACTCGAAACCAGTGCGGGCAGACTTGCAAGTCTGCCTTAGCCGACGCTATTCGACACCTGGTGCTTCGCATCGTATGACAGGCTAGTCAATCTTTAGACCTCGATTTCTTGGAAACTCTTGAGGTGCGCATGTTAAAAGAGCAATGCTTGTTACGTCTATTTACGTCACACAAACGTGAGGAAGGCGAGCAAAATTTATGACTGTTGGTTGGATGCTTCACTTTTTGGGATGTGGGCCGAGAACTACCGAAAATACGACTCGCAAGTTAGTTCAGATTACGTTAACGTAGAAGTTTTGAAGTAAATTAATTTAAGGATGTGTTGTCACATAGTTGTAGATCGGTAGGATCTGATTAAAAGGAAAACTTTGAAGAATGCTTGAGAAAGAATACTAACACGGGAGCACGAAAATTCAATACTGTTAACTGATATTGGTGATTGTGTTTCGGAGTTCACTAGCATGTTTCTGGTTCAGAGACACGGATAATTATACTGCTGAAAGATGACATCGTCGTCGGGGAAGACATAAAGCATGAAGGGGTGCAGGTGGTTAGCCGTTGTCAGCGCGTCTTCGACTACTCCCACGTGTTCCAGGAGGATGTGGGTCATAATAGTGATCCCACCAGCCTGCGCCCGGGGCTCGCTATACGTTTCGAGCCGCCGTTCACTTCGATGACGGCGTTTGTGGAAACAACCATCGATCTAGTGCAGCAAACACGTGATTCAACCGAAGAGGCGACACGTTTCCACTGATCGACGGTCGAATCCCGATGGTCCAGTGGCCACTGCAACTGTAACTGACGCAGGCGTTGGATCAACATGCGAACAAGCAGGGGTGGTCTGCTGCGGAGCTTTTTGTTCAACACTGTACGGTGGACGGTGTGCTCCGAAACACTTGTACGTGCACCAGCACAGCGCTCCTTCGCTAGAAATGCCTACTTTACAGAACAGGCAAGCATCCAAAGCCCACGCTCTGTTAAAAGTGGTCGACGTCAAATGTTTTAGCGCGTAGTGGTAGTTGCACTGTCTTACCTCTCCGTGGATGCTCACGACAGAAGCATGTCAACATTCGACCAGCTTCACCGTTTGCGAGGTACTCCTTCACAGGCTTTGCGAAATCCTTTGACAAAGTAGCTTATCTGAGTGGATTTCCCCACCTGAAGCCCGTATCTCCGTTAGGATGATACCCTATCCGTCGCGTACATACTTTTCAAAGCGCGTCACGTCCACGCAACGTCACCGGGCGGCATCCAACGTCGCAGTGGGCAGTGGTCATAATGTTTTGGCTTATCAGTGTATATACACTACAGGTCATTTCTATACCAAGAGGAAATGCAGATGATAAACGGGTATTCATTGGACAAATATGTTATACCAGAACTGACATGTGATTACATTTTCACGCAATTTGGGTGTATAGATCCTGACAACCACCTCTGGCCGTAATAACGACCTTGATACGCCTGGGCATTGAGTCAAACAGAGCTTGGATGGCGTGTACAGGTACAGCTGCCTATGTAGCTTCAACACGATACCACAGTTCATCAAGAGTAGTGACTGGCGTATTGCGACGAGCCAGTCGCGATTGCGGTTTATCGTATCGCGACATTGCTGCTCGCGTTGGACGAGATCCAATGACTGTTAGCAGAATATGGACTCGGTGGGTTTAGGGGGTAATACGGAACCCCATGCTGGATCCGAACGGCCTCCTATCACTAACAGCCGAGATGACAGGCATCTTATCCGCATGGCTGTAACGGATCGTGCAGCCACGTCTCCATCCCCGAGTCAACAGATGGGGACGTTTGCAAGACAACAACCATCTGCACGAACAGTTCGACAAAGTTTGCAGCAGCACGGACTATCAGCTCGGAGACCGTGGCTGCGATTACCCTTGACGCTGCATCACAGACAGGAGCGCCGACGATGGTTACACGAGGCATCACAACAACGTTTCACCAGGCAACGCCGGTCAACTTCTGTTTGTGTATGAGAAATCGGTTGGAAACTTTCCTCACGTCAGCAGGTTGTAGGTGTCGCCACTGACGCCAACCTTGTGTGAATGCTCTGATAAGCTAATCATTTGCACATCACAGCATCTTCTTCCTGTCGGTTAAATGTCGCGTCTGTAGCACGTCATCTTCGTGGTGTAACAATTTTAATGGCCAGTAGTGTATGTCGTGCCAGTACCTACATCAGAGCAGCAAGCGTTCTCTCAGGGTTAAACTTCGAAGAGTGTGTGTGTGTGTGTGTGTGTGTGTGTGTGTGTGTGTGTGTGTGTGTGTGTGTGTGTGTGTCCTTGGGATAATTTAGGTTTAGTGTGTAAGCTTAGGGGCTGATGACCTTAGCAGTTAAGTCCCATTATATTTCACACACATTTTTTGAACATAACGCGTACAAGAATTTCTAGTTAGGTCTAGCTGTCTGTAGTTTTCGCTACTTGTGCCATGTTGAATCATATCGCAATAGTGGTTGTTGGTTTATATTTCATACGAACGACGTTTCTGCAAGTGTCTAACAGACCAAGTTCTCGACAGGCTAAGTTGTGGAGTAGGTTGAAAGAACTCAGGGGGCAGCCACATGAGAAGTCAGCGTTCGTAGAACTGAGCGGGCATACCGCATGAATCACCGTGTATAGCGGGCAGTGCCTACTGACACGCACGATATGACAAACTGGATAGCATTCCGCGAACACCTCGCGGTAACGGCAGTCTCAGGGCGAAAAAGATGACTGGAACATCCCACGTAGTCTGCACAAGTAACTGCATCTACAGCTGTGTTCTAAACGTCACCGTCAAAAGCAGGGTCATTCAGTAGAAAATCTCCCCTACTTTTCTGTGTTGACTTCTGTGTATCCGACCCAGTACAAGTTGCTTCAGCACTTATTTCTGAATCTTCCCTTAATGTCCTGATGATTTCAATGGATATGTGGAGAAATGACAGTTTGTAAGTTAAATCTTGCTCTATTTATCTGTATTACTCATACTGTCAATGAAAATAAATGTAAATCATTAGTTTGGCAATTACCCTTGTACTGTACGACACACTGCAGGAATATGTCGTGTCTGTACTCAACAAAGCACTTGTTAACATACGAAACTCGAGCTCGCACGGTGTCATGCAGTATAATTCTAAAGCATTGTATTATTTACTTTTATGCCCTACTTGACTGTGCGATGTACATCGCTGAAAATTTCAGATTTTCTTTTAGTCTATTTGTGCTCGTACTGCTTTCATTCTCTTGAAAGAAATACGTTTCGTACAACGGCTGTATTTTATCACTGTTTTGTTTTGCGTAATAAGACGTTTCAGCTATGAAGCCATTCTCAAGTGAGACGTTTAAGCCATTAACTAAATATGTCTTCGGATACAGTCAATTTTCGTGGATAGTCCTCAATTGCTCGCGCTTGAAAGCTGCAGACAAGATATTCGGTAGAGTATAAACGGAAGCACACAGCTACGCAATTTACTATTGTCAGGTAAAGTGAACACTAGCAGGCGTAAACAGCGTAGTTGGGTATACCGAATACCATGGCTACTGCTTTCAAGCCCGGCTGCCAATGAAAATGACTGTAGTTATCACGTTTACCATTTTAGATGAGAATGGCTCCATAGCCGAAACGTAGTCGACGCAAAATAAAAATAAAATGGAAATAAATAATAGACGTCGCAGGAAATTTATTTATTTCGAGAGGTTGGTCACGGCTGTGGATCCTGTTGCAACTAAATGCTTTCATTCTCTGAGAACGGACGCTCTTCCTACCGTGAGCAAGTCTTATTGTGTTTTTTTCCTGTCTGATTAAATGTCAAATTATATTTTGCCTTAAAATGTATCTGTTTTGGCTTTCTTGGTATGTTGCCCTGCTTCTTTAAAGTAGTCTTTCGTTGCCCTGATTTCTTTTACTGCCTCAGTTTTTTTGTTTGACTCCATAACTTGTCCAGTTAATCTGGTTGGTTCCCTCCTCCTCCTCCTCCTCCTCCTACGTCCATCGAATTTTAGTATGCGTTTCTTTATACCCTAATAAATGTTGGGATTCTTCAATTTCCTTATTTGCTCTAGTCTGTTAGTTCTCTTTTTTACCGAATTTTCCTGATTACTTTTCCTACTCTCTTTTAGATTTATTTAAAATCTGTATTTCAGCTTAGAATGAGTGTTTCAGTGCTGAGGACCATGTTGCAATATTCAATTTTGTGTAAGCAGAAATGCGTTTTCTTCTGTAAATTTTTGTTAGAATTTTCCCCGTTCGCGAAAGCTAAAGAGATGTGACTTAATTATACGGTAGTTATTCTGAAACCTCTACTGTTATTAATTCAGAAGCAAGCTCATAAATACAACGGTTGCTATTATAAAGGACAAAGTAACGTGGATTTAATGTTGGCTTCGACGCAATGACGCTCACAGAGCATTGTTTGGTTATCATCCGATGCTGCTTTCGATAGGTCTGATCATATTCATGGTGGCCGATACTGGTTAACGATATAAAACATTTTCTGTGATTGCATCTAGGAAAATATTGATGATGATGAAGTCCTATACTCCCTGGTAGATCGTAGGGGAACGATGCGGGAGACCCGCACCGCCGTACTAGGCAAGGTGCTAGTGGAGGTGGTTTGCCGTTGCCTTCCTCCGACCGTAATGGAGGTTGGATGATGATGATACAACAACACCCAGTCATCTCGAGGTAGGTGAAAATTCCTGACCCCGTCGGGAATCGAACCTGGAACCTCGTGGTCGAGAAGCGAGAACGCTACTGCGAGACCACGAGCTGCGGGCAGGAAAATGTTAAGAATACAAAAAGGAGACATTACCTCCACGACAAAGACATTTTTCCCAAAGTAATTTTCGTAAGTATTCAAACGTTTTGATCTTAAGTGTATGTTTATTAGAAACTTTATCAGGCCACTTTTTCAACACAAATCAAGACATCACCAGAAACGTGTTTAACGTGGTTTTTTCAGTTCTGTTTTATGTTGCCACGTATTTTGTACAGTACTGATAAATACGTGGTGAATGGACGTAACCAGCACCACTCATTCTTTAAAATTAACAATTACGTGCGACGGGAATTCAAGAACGTTTTGCAGAGGCCTGTCAAGAAACTGGAAATGCTAATAACTCTAGAACACGAAAATGTTGAGCTACTTTAAAAGTACAATTTAACAGAAATCTGAAGGCCAATTCTTTCTATCCCACATACCAATTAATTAGTAGAGTGAACTGATGTATCTACTATTACTAATACGAAACAAAGTGTGTTATAAAGTTCTGTACATCTGAAATGCAGTCAGTAATACGTTTTGTACCTGCATAAGTAATTGTTGTAAAGTTATCTATCGCACTTCAACGTATATAAATTAACATGTCTGTGCGAAGTTCGGTATATGAAAACATGATCCAGATTTTTTACGTATTCCACTTCCATGAGGACCCAAGAAGGGAAGGAACATTAGCCTATTTCTTCTGTACAACAGGTAGTTATAAAGTTTGAATTACCGCCTCCAAAAAATACAGGCTTTTTTTTTGTTCGTTTGGAAGTACATCATCCACGTGGTACACACACAGTGGAGAAATTTTTTCAGCAGCAGCAGAAATGACGTCTTTACCCGTCTGGATTGGCCACGTTTCCGCTGCTACCGCGACTTTCTCCACACCACGTTTTCAATGGGATGCGTCATTTCCTCTAGCGGCAGGATATGGTACTGTAGCACTGGGATTGCAGTGCGTATACTAGGAACAATTTTGTTTCGAGGTGATAATCCCAGAGTTTATCATTATCGCTTGTAAGTATGTGTTATGTACTTTTAAAGGCCAATACAGTTACCAAACATCACGGAAGACGAAATGGATATACAAACTGAAGTCGCTACTTACAGAGAATTTTACTACATAATTACGAAATTAGACTGCTTTTTCTACTTACATTTTAATTTACGCTTTTTCCTCTTTAGTCGCTGTCAGACTGTCATTGGTACGTAGATAACACTCATAACCGACAATTATTTCGAACATGGACAAATTATTTTTCATAAATTCAAAGTTCAATAAGAAATAAAAAATATATTTGTTTTTACTGCGTGTTCTACATCAATGAAAGATCTCATTCAGGAAATGCGGATGTATCTACCGCGCGAATACTGAGCAGCAGCTGTATATGTGACAAGACGAGAAACCCGAACAGCAAACACTGGGAGTAAGTGGACGCAGCGGTTGGTAACAAAGTTTGTCCATTGTTTGTGGCGTTCAGTTTTACTCTGTTTTAATGGTATGCGCCACGGCTCCGTAACAACCCCCACGACATGCCACAGGAGCCCGCGGGTGGCTGCTGTCAGACGGTGGGCGAGCCAATTCATCACTGCGCTCGTTAGGCCAGGGGAAGGCACCCCTCGATAGCGCGGAGACACCAACTGCGTCTCTGGTTCGGCTTCTGGCGCCGGGCTCTTCATCATAATGCGCACAGTGTTCCTCTTAGACGCAGGCCTTTAAAATTAAAGAACGACATTCAGATATCCGAGACTGCTGAGCAACCAACCCGAATACTTCTTAAAGTATTCGTTACTAGTTTCTAATCGCGTCTCGCCAGAAGACATCGCTGTCTTGGATCTTCTTGATGGCACTACTGAGATGCTGCATTACTATTGTTTTAAAAATTTGTCACTTGTTATTGTCAAAACAGTGACAGTTCAGAAATAGAGCTTTTGAAAAACGCAAATTTCACGAGCCTAGTATAGAGGATATTTAACGGTTTTCATAATGCTGTCAGGGGTACTGTTATCCTTGATGTCATTACAAATAGATATAGATACTGTACTCCTTACTTGTAGCTGGCTTCTGGAACTTTCACAGCCCTGAGAAGGCACAATCTCGCTCTACTACTACAACGCCGCAACGCTGCTGGTCACGTACCGACTTGGTATGGCTGAGAATGGCAGTCGGTGCTGAGCTGCCGTACGGAGCGGTTGCCCGCTGCCGCGCCGCGGAAAAATGTGTAAAATTTGGCAGAAAGTGGAATTGATCGTTCAAAGTGGTACGTCGGCTTGTGTAAGAAAAATATACCAGTAATTCAGTTACTTCGCAGAAAGGCGCACGCCGGTGGCGACACCTACAACGTGCTAACATGACGAAAGTTTCCAAACGATTTCTCATACACAAACAGCAGTTGACCGGCATTATCTGGGGAAACGTTGTTGTGATGCCTCGTGTAAGGATAATGGTCGGATTGTAGCCTATCGCGATTGAGGTTTAGCGTATCGCGACATTGCTGCTCGCGTTATTCGAGATCCAATGAATGTTAGCAGAATATGGAATCGGTGAGTTCAGGTGAGTAATACGGAACGCCGTGCTGGATCCCAACGGCCTCGTATCACTAGCAGTCGAGATGACAGGCATCTTATCCGCATGGCTGTACCGGATCGTGCAACCATGTCTCGACCCCTGAGTCAACAGATGGGGAAGTTTGCAAGACAACAACCATCTGCACGAACAGTTCGACGACGTTTGCAGCAGCATGGACTATCAGCTCGGAGACCGTGGCTGCGGTTACCCTTGACGCTGCATCACAGACAGGAGCCCTTGCGATCGTGTACTCAACGACGAAACTGGGTGCACGAATGGCAAAACGTCATTTTTTCGGATGAATCCAGGTTCTTTTGACAGCATCATGATGGTCGGATCCGTGTGTGGCGACATTGCGGTGAACGCACATTGGAAGCGTGTATTCGTCATCACCATACTGGCGTATCACCCGGCGTGATGGTATGGGCTGCCATTGGTTACACGTCTCGGTCACCTCTTGTTCGCTTTGACGGAACTTTGAACAGTGGACGTTAGATTTCAGATGTGTTACGACACGTGGCTCTACCTTTCATTAGATCCCTGCGAAACCCTACATTTCGGCAGGATAATGCACGACCGCATGTTGCACGTCCTGTAGGGGCCTTTCTGGATACAGAAAATGTTCGATTGCTGTCCTGGCCAGCACATTCTCCAGATCTCTTGCCAATTGAGAACGTCTGGTCAATGGTGGCCGAGCAACTGGGTCGTCACAATACGCCAGTCACTACTCTTGATGAACTGTGGCATCGTGCTGAAGCTACATGGGCAGCTGTACCTGTACACGCCATCCAAGCTCTGTTTGACTCAATGCCCAGGTGTATCAAGGCCGTTATTACGGCCAGAGGGAGTTGTTCTGGGTACTGATTTGTCAGGATCTATGCACCCAAATTGCGTGAACATGTAATCACATGTCAGTTCTAGTATAATATATTTGTGCAATGAATACCCGTTTATGTTATGTTAACCGGGGACCTAGAAAGGACGGAGAGGCTCCGTCCCCGCCGCAGTGGTCCGCAACCCCACGACGACTACCGCAGTCTACTTCACACCACCGCCGCCCCACACCGAACCCAGTGTTATAGTGTGGTTCAGCCCCCGGTGGACCCCCCAGGGAACGTTTCACACCAGACGAACCGGCGCACCTTCCCGTCCGGAAAGCACTGCCTTAGACTGCACGGCCAACCGGGCGGGCAATACCCGTTTATCATCTGCATTTCTTCTTGATTTAGCAATTTTAATGGCCAATAGTGTAGATTTATGGTTGATATAGTGTCGTCTTGAGCATCAGTAGTTTTGGAAAAACATATTTTTAGTAGAACGTAAACGAAAGAGCTTCCCCGATCAATGATTGCCTGTTTAATTATAGTAGAAACGCAACGTAGCAGTTGTTACTTGTGTCGATGTGAAACAAACTGTTAATAGAGACTGGATGGGCGTAGTCATTGCTAGCGAAGTGTATTACGTGCAAAAGGGGCAATAAAAGAAGTCATTTGACTTGAACTGTTATTATCTCAAGGTGACTTTTTCCATTCTTTAACTGAGTAATTTTAAGCCATTCAAACCCTCTTGTGTGCTACAATTGTGTGCATTTACAGTATCTTAGCTACAGCAGAAGTATTTTTTCCATTGGAAACCTGATGTACACATTTGTGAATGTTCAGCAATTTTATCATGAGCAAGTGCTGCCAATTGTTGGGCATCTGCATGAAAATATGGGGAAGTCAATGAAGTGCCCAGCAGCTCGTGACCATCAGAATACATGGGTGTGATCGATACGCTATATTCTACTGTATAACTGAATATTGTTATTGTTATTTTGCATGATAATTATTGAATTACCTTTTCACTATTTATTAAATTAGAAAATATTTCGTAGTTAGTTATTTTACTCCATCAAATTAAGCCATGTGTACAAAATATGTTTTGAAAACGGGTACATATACTTGTATACATTTTCCATGTAATATTTTTTAAAATCTCCTACTATCATTACCGCATAAAGAAAAATTTCCCTTTCTCCGGAAAAAATTCAGGTCTGAAAGGGTTAATATTTGAAAAGTATAAGACAAATATTTTCGAATTAGGCACATGGTAAGCGAAATATGTTCCTTAAGTAAAGCTCCCACACTTCAGTCCTGTGACGAAAAAATTAAACATTTAATAACGAGACGAGGACCTTTATATCTGTCGCCATGACAGCGACAGTAAGTTTACAAGGACTAACACCACGACAGTCCCTCGAATCGCTTCATTCAACTGTTGGTAAGCAATCACCTTGAGAGAAAACTGTTTACGATTGCTTTGTACAATTTCGTCGTGTTCCTAAATCCGTCAATCAGTCATGATTATTGTAGAGACCAACCAAAAATCGGTTGTTAGAGAAACCTTGGGTTCTGTGAGGATCATGATCGAGGACGGCAGGCATGTGACTCACCGTGAGGTACAGGCATCTTCAGGTACATCAAACTCTACAGCACATTGACTTTTGTACTAACTTTGTAATGGTACAGTTACATACTCTATTTTTATTTCCCACCAAAATACAAATTTAAAATATGAGCGAGGTAAGAGAATTTAAACTATTGCTGGCTGAGTGGTGAAGGTCGGCAAGTGGGCAAAAAATTCTTTTAATTATAATTGTGGAAAAAAGATCTGCTTCAGCGCCGTGAAGAGTTTCCGAGTCGCCGCCCAGCTATGATGATGATTGGTTTGTGGGGCGCTAAACTGCGCGGTCATAGCGTCCGTACGAAGGCCTAATCTGTACAGTCTTTTTTTTTTCACAGTCCTGTCCAGCCACTGTCGCGGATGATGATGAAATGATACGGACAACACAAACACCCAGTCCCCGGGCAGAGAAAATGACCAATCCGGCCGGGAATGGAACCCGGGACCCCGTGAGCCAGAGGTAGCAACGGCAGCCACCAGACCATGAGCTGCGGACTATACCCAGCTTTGAGTTCCGGGGAACGCAGTACGCGGATGAGGACGCGAAAGCCGGGAAGGAGGAGGAGGAATAATCACCATACTGGACACACGTATTTACGTTTGCGCGAAGCTACGACTACTGCGGTACACATCAGAGGAAATAGTGCAAATATGAGCCATCTCGTTTGCTTTTGACTATTTTGCGGACATTCCTGATTTTTTGCCTACACTAACAAATATAACAAGTTTACTAAATGATGGGAGGCGAAATAATAATCAAAATCAATTGCCTATTCGAAAATTTGTATTCACATAAGCTTGTAAATTACCACTGAAAGGGTCGGGTGCACATTCAGCTGCGTACTCTAGGGCTCCAGTGACAATTTCTGTGCTGGTACATTAATATTTTCAGGGGATGGCCCGTAGCGGCGGCGAGTTAAACTATATAAAACACCTAGCTCCAAACAGGGCTATAAGCCCTGTACAAAATTTATGGAAAAGGGAGTCGCCAAAACATTTAGCTATGGAAAAGAACTATTCCAGACAGATTTCGCAGAAAATTGGCTCCTGCCAATTTATGAAAAGAAATGTTCAAACAATTCGACCGAGGAAATGTAAAACCCGTAAACAAATCGTAAATGGAGACGAAACTTCGATATTTTCGTACTTGTGGGGAACTGTGCAACTATCACTGGTTCTGGGTGTTACAGACTGAATAGAAATCAATGGGAGTGGTTTCTTTGCTTGTTTATTCGCTGATACTCGGCAAGTTACGACTACTGCTTTACAGGAGCGGAGACAGTTAATTCCAAATTGTGTTGAACAATTTGCCACAACTCACAGATGTAATAAAAAAAGCCGAAAACTTCGCATCACTGTTCATGACAATGAGCTCTGTTACGCAGCAACTCAAACAGTTGATTAGTTAGCTAAGACGAACAAACGAAATAAAGTCGCAATGCCCGTATTCAACCCACTTATCGCTTTTTCTCTTAACGTCAAATAAAAATGCGTGCATAGTGATTTTCTTCAGCAAAAGAAGCTGAAGAATCCCTCCGAAACCATGTTGGAGGCAACAGTATCAAGAAAAACACTGTTTCCAGAACTTCTCCTAGCGCATGCAAAACTGTACAAAGGATGTGTACCAAATAACGCTTTCTTATTGTTTCCGTAAAAACTTTAAATGGTGGCTCTACGATTAATTACAAATATATAGCAAAGAACCTAGTAAAGAAGAGCCATCAAGATTCCTAAGATAGATGCATTCCAAACATTCAAAACGATGTACATGGTCGACTCAACCTCTCTCTCAATCACTCACACACACACACACACACACACACTCTCTCTCTCTCTCTCTCTCTCTCTCTCTCTCTCTCTCTCTCTCTCTCTCTCTCTCCCCCCACTCTCGAGACACTGAATTGCCATATAGACCACAGAAAGACACTGTGAAATTAAATGTGACTGACGAGGAATCCTGGCACTCATACCCAGAAAATCTTTGGTAGGAAGGTAAGAACCCTGTGGAGGTGAACCTCAGCGATTGGACATCATCTATCTTAAGGAGGTTATCGACGCGGTCAAATCCTCCTTAAAAACAGAAAAGCAGCAAGAACAGACGAGATTAATACTGAGTGCTTGAAATATGAACGAAGCTTCTTACATGTTAGGACTCATTCATCTATTCATCTGCTGAATAAGTATTGGAGACAAGGAAAAACAGCTTGGAACTGGCTAAAAGCGAGGATCATTCCGATTTACAAGAAAGATTACGGGATTGAATGCGAACAGAGTATCAGTTTGCTGGGCAGTGTCTATAAAATATCCTCCAGAATAACCAATAGTATGCTTAATGGAATAGCAGACATGCACCACCGTAGAATAATAGTGTGTAGACGGGGCTTCTCTAGGGTTATTGCCATTTTCATAGTGAAACAAATGACTGTGAAAAGAGGGGAATTCAAATGCCTTCATAGCTTTTCGAAATGCTTTTGACACGCTGAATAAAGACATAACTGAGGAATTTTGATCCGAAATCGTTTCCCAGATAATCTAGAAAAAGCTGTCTTAAGTCTACATCAAAATACTATCGCGTTTATTGACACAGGCAAGCGACTAACAGTACCAGTAAAACAAATAAAAGAATTAAACAAGCCCGCAGTCTCTCCCCAACATTGTGTGATATGTGTGTGTGGACGAGGTTACAGTAAAACGGAAACGAATTTTCAAGTGTAATGTTCAGTATTATTTTACAAGCGGGCGATTTTGTTCTTGGCAACCGATAGACAATTTACGAGTACAATGGGAACTATACGTCTTAGCAAATGTAACAGAACATGTACTCACACCTTCACATAAATAAAAGTAATGGCATTTCTAATGTGAAATATCCGGTACAATAAAACGCTTGCCGGCCGGGGTGGCCGAGCGGTTCTAGGCGCCACAGTCCGGAACCGCACGACCGCTACGGTCGGAGGTTCGAATCCTGCCCCGGGCATGGATGCGTGTGATGTCGTTAGGTTAGATAGGTTTAAGTAATTCTAAGTTCTAGGGGACTGATGACCTCAGAAGTTAAGTCCCATAGTGCTTAGAGCCATTTGAACCATTTGAATAAAATGCTTCATAGAAACAAAAACCTGCAACTCTTAACATATACGTGGAAAAATTCGTTTACCTCTGAAATACTAAACCAGAAACGGAACTAAAGCTTTTAAAACAATGGTGGTACCTGTGGTACATTGATGTTCAAAACTTAAGCACGAAAGTAATTTTCGCTTGATGCGTCACTGCCAAGTAACACAGCTCGATGATAGTTGAACCACACATTGAAAGAACTGAACTACTACAGTGTAGCACAGAAGACAATTGAAAGAAATGCGTAACGAGACGAACAAAAATGACATTTTTATTCCAAGATGGTAATCACACGGATATCACCGCAATTCTCGATGGTTCCCTGGACATTACAAAACGCGGGGCACGGTTCTTAATAGACGGCACTGCATGCTCTGCAATGCGCTCCCATGGTGACAACCTGAGTGGCAAGGAGTTCTTGAGGGAGGACGTTACAGTCTTCCACCATCGCGGTTAACTGAAAGATGGTCGTTGGGACATTTAGACGTGTTGCAATGCCTGTCAACAGGCGTCCCACACGTGTTCGATGGTACTGAATCCGGTGAGACGGCCAGGCCAGTCCATTTGCCGAATATCACCTCGTTCCACGAGCTGCTCCGATTGCACTGTTCGATGCGGTCGCTCATCATCATCTATAAAAATTAAGTAAGGGCCTAATGCACCCTTGCAAAGACGCACATAGGGAACGAGTTCAGAGACATTGTGCCCTAACAGCTTTAATAGTTTTGGTGATCCACGTGTTGTGGGGAAGAGAATGTCGCATGGGCGTACTGACCTCAAAATTTTTGAACACAGAACTATCATCGGTCAACGTTATTGTGACACTACACCTCCACGTGTGCCTTTCTTTGGGGTGCATTCGGTCCTGACTTCATTTTTATGGCTGGAAATGCACGGCCGCTTCGAACTGCGCTGGTAGAGGACTCTTGGAAAGAGAGTATACTCAGCGAATTGGTCTGTCGCCCCCCCCCCCCCCCCAGTTTAAATCTCGTCGAGCATGTGTGGGACTCGTTGAGAACACACGTTGCAACAGCTCACCTCCGTGGCCTTGGCCGCTAATGTACGGTTGTGCAGTGGCGTTTGATCTAGTGGTGGAAAACATTTCCACTGCCAGCATTTGCCTGGCAAGCGGAGGAGAGGTGGTAAAGTTACTGATCACCATGCTTTGCGCAAGTGTTCCAGTTTAAAAACCAAACCTCTCCGCAGAGCTTCATGAAGGCATGAGGGCATGTGATACTGTTAAAAAATAAAAGTTCACATGGTTCTGAGCACTATGGGACTTAACTTCTAAGGTCTTCAGTCCCCTAGAACTTAGAACTACTTAAAACTAACCAACCTAAGGAGATCCCACACCGTAGCGGTCGCGCGGTTCCAGCGACTGTAGCGCCTAGAACCGCAAGACCACAACGGCCGGCATGTGACACTGTTGTTGGTGATCCGTCCGTCGGATGCGGACGTTATGCTTCGTGGCCCCCTTAGTGCTGTGTTATTCGCGAGTAGTAGTTTATGTGTGGCACCGGTTCAACCTCTCCCTTTTCGGATTATCATGATCACCATAATCATAACCATCATAAAAAAGCAAACATTAGAACGAACACACACACACACACACACACACACACACACACACACACACACAAACGAACAAACGACCATCCAAATGTTTTCAAACGCGGTGGTGGAGGCTACCTACCAAAAGAACTCGTCAATCTTGTGGCCGGCAAGGGATGATACTGTAGAACGTATGCTGGCGACCGCCGTATTCAAACATCATATTAAAAATCCTTGTCCCGTGTTTTGTGATGTCCAGGGGACTATCATAAATTGAAACGGCTTCGTGTGATTATTGCCTTTGAATGAAAGTGTTAATTTCTGTTCGACTCACTGCGGTTTTTTTTTCAGTTACCTACTGTACCACACAGTAGCAGTTCTTTTTATGTATGGTCCACGGTTTCATCGAGCTATGTTACTTGGGTGACGTATGGCGCGAAAGTTACTTGCTCACTTAAGTTTTGCAGAGCTGTGTAATATACGATAGTGAGACGCACTCACTGTCGACAAAATACAGAAGGCTGCACATCGATGGACTCAATAAGGCACATAGAAACAGAAGAAGAGGTACAGATTTTCGATTTGAAAATCAAAATTAAAAATTTATAGTCAGCTGTTGTAAACATTTACGGAGAATGCACCAAGATGGTCTGTCATGAAGTGGTGAAGAAGAAGAAGAAGAAGAAGAAGAAGAAGAAGAATGTTTAAATGTGCACTCGAGGATTAGCAGTACTATCTGAGCTGCTTCGCGGAAACCATATCTTGCGGCTCACAGTCGTGGATGCTGCCACAGACGAGTTAACCATTATGATGCCATCTCGCTCGCTGAGAACGGAAAACAACTGGGCCCAACTTGCGACCGCTTCTTGCAACTGCTGCAATTCCTAGTTCCGCGTGATTGAAACACGTCACGTCTACGATTACAGAACAACTTTCATAGGACGCACGTCTAACAATGTGGAACTGACTAAAGCTCATCCATCACGAGCGGAGTAACACAATAACTGCAGTAGCTCCGATGAATTAATATGAATTCCGACTACAGACACACGTAATTTTATGCATTATGACAACCCGCACCCTGTTGATCAATATTTATGTGCTCTAGTTTCTATAGCATCTACAAAGGTCCTTTAATATGACTTCTTTAGTCTGATGTTAACAAAAACAAAGAAAGCGTACGAAAATTACAATACAGAACGCTGATGATTAACTGCTTTTCTTTACAGTCCGTGCTTACAAAGAAAATCTAGAGAGTAACTCCACACTGTGTCAAAATGAGTTTGTATATTTTGGCTTTATCCATACTGGTTTCTTCGTTTTTTGTGCTATCTGTAGTGATTTTTTATGTACACTATCTGAAAATTATTATTATGTGACGGCATTTTGTGGAGGTTGATATAAATTTGGGCTTCATGCTATTTCCATAAAACTAGGCGCTAATTTTACGTTATTTCACGTGTACAGGTTCTTGATATATTTACAGAACACGTTTTATGCTGACCACTTTCGGCTACGCAACAGCCAATTTTAGAAAATACAATGCTGAAAATATCATTAGAATTCTTAAAAAAACGCCACTTCCACTTACAAGTGTCGTAAAGCAAAGTGTATCAGAAAGGACAGTTCTAGAAATGTCATCCAATTGCTTTAAATTTCTGGAAAACTTCTATAGTTTTCTTGTGGGATATGACGACACTATACGAACTGGCATAATCAGCCCCTCTGATGGGAGTCGTTGGAGTTTCCGGAGGTAGCGAAAGTGTGAAGACCAGCTCTCTTTCCGCCTGTTGTCCGTTGCGACTGTGTCAGTCCCCCCACGCCAATAACCTCTCACCACGCCGTTCTACGAAGTGTCCCGTTCCTTGCGTATCCAACTTTCCTTGCTCTGGTGAAGAAAGAAGCTCCCGGGACAACAGTCTATTATCTTCAGGCAGCATCTCGTTGCATTGAATTGCGGAGAAATTTTCCCACCTCTGTTGTTCTCTCGTCGGTGGTGGCCAGTGAACAGATCAACGAGAAGGGGAATAATATGTTTCCAAGTGACTCCAGCCAGAGATGGTGGAGTGAAGTTGAGTTTCTCGTGGATTACACGCACTTGGCGGACTTCAGTACCCGGTCTGGGAGCTAGAAGCAGCTTTTACAGTGCCCGTTACCCCGCAGGTGGCCGCATAGTGGTGCCTCGTCTGCCGTTAGCGTAACCATGGCCGCACCGCTGCTGACAGCCGAGGCAAAAGCTCGCACCTCCAGTCCACTCGGCGCGGCCCCATTAGACTGCCACTGCCCTGCCTGCCCCACACAACGAAACGACACAATGCCTGCCTGTGGGGTCGAGGTCGCCTGGCCTGGCCTGGCCTGCTGTCCTAGGTGTAAGCAACCTGTAGCATGGCACGTGCTGCGGTTTTGTCAGCGCGTGGTCAGTAGGCCCGCACAACGACGGATGGACTTATTGTCGAGCCGGTCAAACGGCGAGTAACAGTTTATGTCTGTCTTCAAGAGCCGGTATCTCTGTGAGACACTGCCACGGATTGAACAAACCACTGACCATTAATGCTACCCTTCGGTGCATACGTTCAATATATCCTGTTAGTCCTATCTGGTACGAGATCCACACTCTTTAGCAATATTATAGAACCGGTTACGAGTGATTTGCAAGCAATCTCCTTTGTAAACTAATTTCCCCAGCATTCCAAAAAATAAACCAAAGTCTACAACCTGCTTTACCCACAACTGAACATATCTAATCATTTCATTTCATATCCATACAAAGTGTTACACCCAGGTATTTGTACGAGTTGGCCGATTCTAACAGTCACTCACTGATACTACAGTCATACGATTCTGTGAAGTGCACAGTTTTACAATTCTGAACATTTAAAGCAAGTTTGCACCCCTTTCAAATCTTATCAAGATCTGACTTAATATTTATGCAGCTTCTCTCTGATGATAATTCATTATAGATAGCTGCGTCCATCTGCAAAACACCTAATTTTACTATTAATATTGTCTGCAACCTCATTAATATACAATATGAACAACATGGGTCACAACACATTTCCCTGGGGCACACCCGAAGTTACCTCTACATTTGATGACTCTCCGTCCAAGATCACATGCTGTATGATCTCCCGACCAAAAAGTGATTGTGCACATAAATTATTTTATTTTATAGGCTACTGAGGATGCCTTGTATGAATAGGTGAAACATGTTTGGTTAAAAACCAAATAAACATTCAACTGCAAGAAACGGTTAACATTTTTTTCTTGTTTAAATGATAAACTTAACCACATTATAACATGCTTTCCGTGTCATACAAAGGAAGTACACAGAAATTAGATTTATTTGAGAATAATATATTTTCGATAGGAAAATAAATATTTTTTGGTATGCCAAAACGAAGATAGCTTGTGTGGCAATTTTTTGGAACAGCGAGGACAAATGACCTGGTTTATGTAACTTGCATGGATGGTCTTTTGTCAGGGATGGAAAGTCTGATCTCCACAATCGTTTATAATGATGGTGGTGGTTAGTGTTTAACGTCCCGTCGACAACGAGGTCATTAGAGACGGAGCGCAAGCTCGGGTTAGGGAAGGATTGTGAAGGAAATCGGCCGTGCCCTTTCAAAGGAACCATCCCGGCATTTGCCTGAAACGATTTAGGGAAATCACGGAAAACCTAAATCAGGATAGCCGGAGACGGGATTGAACCGTCGTCCTACCGAATGCGAGTCCAGTGTGCTAACCACTGCGTCACCTCGCTCGGTGTTTATAATGATGGCACAAAGCTTCTGCACAACAAAAATCAGTGACCTCCATGAGAAAACACGCTAATGGCTTGTAAAATAGCCTCTAGTCTTGGTAATGGCGACCAAAAGAATCCAATTTTTTTTAAGGCATGCGTTGTCAAGCTGAAGCCACTCCACTGATGATTAGATCCTGAGTTTGTTTATTGTGATCTTCAGTCCGAAGACTGATTTGATGCAGCTCAGGTCTTCATGCTATTCTAACCTGTGGAAGCACCTTCATCTCCTAAAAACTACTGCAGCTTACATCCTTCTGGATCTGCTTACTGTCTACATATCCATTAGTTTTAACCCTCCGCCGGCTGTTGTGACCGAGCGGTTCTAGGCGCTTCAGTCTGGAACCGCGCGACCGTTCCCTTCGCAGGTTCGAATCCTGCCTCGGGCATAGATGAGTGTGATGTCCTTAGGTTAGTTAAGTTTAAGTAATTATAAGCTCTAGGGGACTGATGACCTCAGATGATTAGTACCACAGCGCTCAGAGTCATTTGAACCATTTTAACCCCCCCCCCCCCTTTTCCCTTCAATATTACATTGGTGATCCCTTGATAACTCAGAATGTGTACTATCAACAGATCCCTTCTTCTATTCAGGTTGTACCACAATTTTCTTTTCTTTTCTGTTCGGCAACACCTCATTAGTTACATGATTTATACATCTTCAGTATTCTTCTGTAGCACCACATTTCAAAAGCTTCTACTCGCTTCTCATCTACACAGTTTGTGATCCTTATTTTTGTCACTTCTATAACTGCCTACAGTCCATAGAAATCCTATCAGAAAGGACTTACTGACCAATGTATATTCGCTGTTAATAAATTCCTCTTCTTCAGAAACGCTTTTCTTGGAATTGCTGGTCGCATTTTACTTCCTCTCTATTTCCTGCATCGTCAGTTATTTTGCTGTCCAAATAGCAAAACTCATCTACTACTTTAAATGTCTCATCTCCTAATCTAATTTCCTCTGCATCACCTGATTTAATTCGACTACACTCCATTATCTTGTTTTGCATTTGTTGATGTTCATATCATAGTCTCCTTTCAAGGCACTGCCCATTCCTTTCAACTGCTCTTACGCGTCCTTTGCTGTTCCTCACAGAATTACAATGTCATCGGCAAACCTCAAATTTTTTATTTCTTCTCCCTGAACTTAAGCCCTACTCCAAATTTTTCTTTTGTTTCCTTTACTGCTTGGTCAATATACAAATTGAATAACATCGGGGACAGACAACAACCCTTAAGTCTACAAATACTATAATCGCAGGTTTGCCTTTCCTTGACCTATCTTCAAAAGTAGGTCGCAGGGTCAAGTATTGCTTCGCCCAGCAGTCGGCTTCTACCAGTGTTTTCCATTCTTTAGTGAAGTATTCGTATTAGCACTTTGCAACCATGACTTATTAAACTGGTACTTCGGTAATTTTCACACCTGTCAGCACCTGCTTTCTTTGGAATTGGAATTATTACAATCTACTTTCAGCGTACTGAAGACGTGTAGCTTTTTGTACCGCTGCGAGCAATGGTCGTTTGCGAGGTACTCGACTCCAAATACACAGAGCATGCTACTCCCTTTGCAATGTTCGCACGGAAACTGGTCGATATGGATCTACTACATTCAGCGACAGTATCGATTCTTGTGGTGCATGAAACGAATCTACATTACATCGATACTCTGGAAATTGCATTTAAGTGCCTGGCAGAGGCTTTATCGAACCACATTCCAATAACTCTGCTATTCCAATCTTGTGCACAGCGCAGATAAAACTAACACCTATGCGTTTCCGTGCGTGCTCCGATTTCCCTTATTTTATTATGATGATCGTTTCTCCCTGTGCAGGTCGCCGTCAACAAAATGTTTTCGCACTCGGAGGAGAAAGTTGGTGATCGAAATTTCTTGAAAAGATGCCGCTGCAACGACAAACGCCTTTGTTTTAATGAAGTCCACCCCAAATGCTGTATCATTGCAGTGACATTCTCTCCCATATTTCGCGACAAAACAAAACGTGCTGCCTTTCTTTGAACTTTCTCGATGTACTACGTCAGTCCTATAAGGTAAAGATCCCACCCCGCGCAGCAATATTATAAAAGAGGACGGCCAAGCATAGTGTAGGCAGCCTCCTTTGTAGATCAGTTAAATTTCCAAAGTGTCCCGCCAATAAAAAGCAGTCTTATGTTAGCTTTCCCCCCACAACATTTGCTGCGTGTTCCTACCAATTGTAATTCCTAGGTATGTAGTTGAATTTTCGGCCTTTAGATTTGACTGATTTATCGTGTAATCGAAGTTTAACGGATAGCTTTTAGCACTTACGTGGATGACCTCACTTTTCGTTATTTAGGGTCAACTGCCAATTTTTGCACCACATAATTGTCACTCAGGAGACGTAACTCTTGCCTCCTTCCTCGGTAGGTAAGCAGACTACGTTTTTATTATATGGCTGCAAATTTTACACAATTCCTTGCAGACCCATTGGACAGTCTGCGTTAATACATCAACAAATCAGAGAACTTCATTCATGGCGTGGTCATCGGTCATGACGAAGTCCAACACGGTATCTCCTTTATATCATTGCGTGACGACTAGAAGCCGATTCAGTTCCATACAACCGGTTGTCACATATGCACCACTCCACTGCTACGACCTGCGTCAGCCGCTGATGGCAATATTACAGCCTGATATTCCTGGTACACCATGTACAACGTGGTCCCTACCACCCACCAGTGGGTGTTCCAACTTTAATGGTGAGAGGTAGGCGGAAGCCATTTCAAAAACATTTTGAACACAGTTCCATAAAATTTTGAAATGAATTATGTGCAAGTAATTATTGCTATATGCTTTAATTTGCTGTACCTCTGCTTTATAAATTTTATAAAGGAAAGTTACTTCCACACTTTACAAACAATCATTACTGTGGAGCCGATGGCGATTAGAAAATTTACCACTACCAGAGATATAAAAGTGGCTAGTAGGTAAAAAGGGTTGACTACCCTCGATTTACAGTGCTCGCAAGAGACCATTGTGGGCCCAAAGGAAGTGGTTAACATTTTGTCTAACGAAGTTGTAGATGAAGAACTCTAAAACAGTGAAGGCTCTGATAATAGACGCTGTGACATGCGGGAAGCACGAGTCAGCAATGGAGCGTGTGGTACAGGCATTATGAGGAAGGCTGCGCCAGGCTGTGGCGGTCTTCACCAGGTGGGGCGCGGCCGCATCAAGCTTGCAGCGCAATTCTCTGCCGCGCTCTGAAGGCTGATAAAATAAGGACTAGGGGGGGGGGGGGGAGGGGGAAGCTAAGAGTAGCGGGAGGCCAAGGGTAGGAGAGAAGAGAAGGGAGCGCCTGCTCAGCTCTGCGGGGAGGGAGGGGGGTCTACCGCCATACCGCCATACCGCCATACCACCACCACCACCACCACCTGTTAATTATATATCGTCGCTGTCGCTAGGCCTCTAAGGAAAATTTGCAAATGACAGAACAAAGAAAAGGGAGGGAAAGTCGTAACGGCCTGATCTCCGCTACAACACGGGGAAATGTTTTCCCGTCACTGTCGGCACACGTGAATGATGGCACAAATTCACAAATAACGGCGTGTAACGTATCATTTCTGAGGCTGTAGGGACGAATGTTCTGAAGATGAACTTTCCGACTCGAATTTTACCTGGGCAGTGATGAGAATTTACGTTCATTTACGTACGAACTGATACACGACTGCACCTTGGGACGAGATCTTGGCTGTCAGCGCAGTTTTCGCTTCCAGGTCCTGTGGAGTAGAGATGATTGCTTCTTTCGCTGTAACTGGCATCTGATTGGGTAATCTTCACCCATCCACAGGGCCTTTGAGAGGATTCTCTGTGCATGCTAAATGGTGTGGTGCGTATGGCAGACTCACTTAACGGGTAGACTTTCCATTACTCTCCCTCTCCCAGTAACATTTATAAAATAGTGGGAAATAATAACGGCTGCCAAGAAGCAGCAGTTGCCAAGTAAGTGTTATTAGCGGCTTACGAGGTACGACTAATAAGAACACCCACGCTTGGGCATGAACCAATCACTCTGCACAGCAGACCCGGTTGACCTAAAAGGCCTCAGTCCTTAATTTCTTGAGTTGACCCTCTGACGGGAAGATGGTGGTCGACTGTTGACGGGTTGTCACCAATGAATTGAATTCTGAACAGGTGACAAAAGATTATTGCACGCGTAAAATGTAAAAATTGCAATGTGTTTACAGTAAAAATGAATATTTCTCTCTTGTTATACAACTTCTTTGCTGCGACTGTGGGTCAGATGTTACGTACAGTTATACAAGGTTAATAATACCGAAAAACAGAAATGGAGGAAAAAAGTCCTATGGGCGTGTGTATGGAAACGGACGGTATGTGTGTGAAAACAATAATTAGTCCCGAATGTAAATAAGTTATACAAAACTGCAACCCGTCACTTTTTTTTTGAATAATTATGTTTCTGCAAGATTCGCAGGAGAGCTTCTGTAAAGTTTGGAAGGTAGGAGACGAGGTACTGGCAGAAGTAAAGCTGTGAGGACGGGGCGTGTGTAGCTCTGATGGAAGAGCATTTGGCCGCTAAAGGGTCCCGAGTTCGAGTCTCGGGCCGGCACACAGTTTTAATCTGCCAGGAAATTTCATATCAGCGCACACTCCGCTGTAGAGTTGAAATCTCATTCTGGAAATTATGTTTTATTCCATGAACCGTTTTTCGAACCTTTTCAGGTTCATCTTCAGATGGTTTCAGGAAGTTACATCATTACTGCTAGCATAATGCTGGGTGCTGGTTCTTTGACAAAAAGATGGAACACAAGTGCTCTACCATCTGAGGTACCCACGCACGACCCACGCCCCGTCCTCGCAGCTTTACTTCTGCCAGTACCTCGTCTCCTACCTTCCAAACTTTACAGAAGCTCTCCTGCGAACCTTGCAGAACTAGCACTCCTGAAAGAAAGACTGCGGAGACATAGCCACAGCCTGGGGGCTGTTTCCAGAAAAAACTCTGTGGGAGTGTTTCCCTGCTTCCGCCTCATTGGTGTGGCCAGCGATGCTCCGATAGAAAGGAGAAAATGGTTCAAATGGCTCTAAGCACTATCGGACTTAACACCTTAGGTCATCAGTCCCCTAGACTTAGAATTGCTTAAACCTAACCAACCTTAGGACATCACACACATCCATGCCCGAGTCAGGATTCGAACCTGCGACCGTAGCAGCAGCGCGGTTCCGGACTGAAGCGGCTAGAACCGCTCTTCACAGCGGCCGGCTAGAAAGGAGCATATTTGTGGTGTCAATAGCATGCGCCAGCACAACGCCCACAGACTACACCACAGCGTATACACGTGGTGATCAACAGTAAGTGACAAAGTTATTCTTCCGTGCGGAGCGCTTACAAAAATTGGCAACAGACATCCATCACATACGTTCGATCTTCAACCGCCTATTTGACATTTCAAAGATAAGCATTTAGAAGAATTTTGGCCTTACATGTTTTAAACTTGGGCCAGAATAGCCATGTTCGAAATCATGACGAATTACACGCATACACGCAGAGGTAGCCTGACGATGATACTGCAGATAGAAGTTGGTAACACAACTAATAGATTCACTTAGCAACCGTTCAAAATGACTCGTACAAATACGATTCCAGTATACTGGAGAGGATCAGCCTACGTCCATTGAGTAATACGGGTCACTTCTAGGTGGGCCTCACAGCCTCGATAAATTTAAAGAATGACGATGTTTCAACCAGACTTAAATGAATACTTTGTTAAGCAATACGGCTAGTTTCAAGTGTTTACTCATTCTCAAGTCCACAATGCATGTGGATCCATCACCCTCGTTAGTATATACAAAAACCTGTACAACGGTTCATGACATGTGATCTTTATTACATACGAGCGCTATTTATACATTAACCTCCGACCGACTAATAAAAATAAACAAATGATTGTAGCTTCATGGGGCTTGCGTGAGTGGGAAAGGAGACTTTGAAGGGCACGTTTCACTCAGCCCTCTGTTGTGTTAAAGTGACTGATATGGACGGTGTTATGCGTCTTCCGCCAGTTGCGAGGTACGTTCTGTCATTCGCTTTCTGCAACCAGGAGTCAAGACGCCTAGATTCACTATACGTTGTGTCTGTTGTACCGGGATGAGGTTATGAATTACGGTGTTTTGAGGAAGTGGAGTTTATTCAAGGTCTTTCGTACAGATGTGCTCAATGATAGTGCTCGAAGAAGACAGATACGACTGATGAACATGTGCAACGTGTCGACGAAGTTGTGTGTTTGGGACGCCGATTCACAATGTCCGAACTTTATGAATATGTGCCTCGGATATGAAGAACAACGCTCTTGTCAGAGAAACATTTGCTGATCCTTTGTTTTGTGCACGCTGGGTAACAAAATGTCTAATCTACGTTAAAAAAACTGCAAGACTGTTTCGGACTTGACATTCAGCACTAGCACGAAAAAGGAGAGATGTTTCTGAACAGAATCGTTACTGAGAACGAGACATGGATGCAGTACATGAACTCTGAAACTAAGGAAAAATCCAAAGAGTGGATGCATACTTATTCTTCCAATAAGCCCAAAAAATTCTAGCAGACTTTGTCAAACAGCAAAATGATATGAAACTTCCTGGCAGATTAAAACAGTGTGCCGGACCGAGACTGTAACTCAGGACCTATGCCTTTCGCGGGCAAATGCTCTGCCAATCTCATTCGGCAAAATGATAGTTACACTTTTTGGGATCGCAAAGAATTTTGACAACATATTTCACGAGAATAAATATCGCAGGTTCACTGCGGCGTTCTAATGAAACTCCGAAGGTCAGTCCAAATAAACGGCGCAGGATGGTTACCAACGGAATCATTTTTCATCAAGACAATGCGCGACCCCATACGGCAAATCGAACGAAGGGAAACTCCCGACTTTTTGGCTGATGGATTTTTCAGCATCGTCACTATACTCTGGACATGGCACCAAGCGACTTACGTCTGTTCTGCAAGATCAGCTCGAGGATGTTATCAGCAACTGGCTGAAGCACCAGGCGGCATCACTGTTTGACGAGGAGATAAAGAAGCTGATGTCACGGCACGGTAAATTTTTGAATCTAGGTGGCGACTATGTGCAGAAGTAATGTCGACATTTTTCTGCTTTTAACAAATGGGAGTTTCACTTATGCACATCCCTTATACTTAAGAGGATGATATGTGTACATTCATCGAGCATTTGAGAATGAACACACACTCGAAGCTCGCTAGTATAGCTAAATAAAGCACTCATTTAAAATAACAGCAAGTGGAAACGATTGTCATTTTTTAAATTTGGGTCGCGTACATAATGTTGTTTGTAGACCTTAAAGAAGGAAAACACGGTTGCCAAAAGAACGCGCAAAAATTTGGAGCAAGATTAGGAAAAAATGAGAGAGGGAAACAAAGATAAATGGATTGCGAAACAGGCGGAAACAATGTGACGTAAAGCTGACATTGCTGGGCAGGGGCGCAGCAAATACGCCCTGTGATCAACTAGCGCTGCGGACGTGCTACGTCTGTATTACTGGTCTGGCGCTCAACCACGCTAGATGCCGACGCTGGGTGCACTGTGTGTAGCAGAGAGAAATAATGCAATAAAGGGTCGGTGCTTGTGGATATTAAATTCCACAGCGATATAGTTTAGGTCGCTCATTCAGATTCCTCCACGCAGACATGTCCTGAATGTAGTATTGAGACACGATGATGTACAAATCAGTTTCCTTCTTTAGTCACAAGCTTTCATCCCTCCCCCCCCCCCCCCACACACACACACACACACACACACACACACACACACACACACACACACACACAGAGAGAGAGAGAGAGAGAGAGAAAGTGCGCTGCTGCTGTTACTGCTGCGCCGTAGCCACTGCGGTTCTGGCAGTGTGTGTGTGTGTGTGTGTGTGTGTGTGTGTGTGTTCGCCTCAAAAGCCATAGTCGGAAAGCAGCAGATCGACGGAAGTCGTCGATCGTGACCCGCGGAGGAAACAGGCAGGCAGGCCAACATTTAAATTTCCGACCCCGGACAAAGACTTTGAAAATGCCGGATATTTAGAGCAAACCTCGTAACTTCCCCGGACACACACAGAGGTGGTCGACGGTTTCTCACCGTTCTCAATAAAGACGCATGGAAAATGTGTATAGAGAGTATCTAAGCATGCTTGTAATTGGTTTTTTAATACAGTGTGTCCCGAAAGGAATGGTCAACATTCAGGGATATAATAAGAAAGCTGATTTGAATCAGAAAACTTCTCATTGACGAATGCTCTGTTCCGAATGATTTCCGAGATAGAACACGTTTAATGTATATTTGCCTTTAACTAATACTTTTTTGTAATGTTCACAAACTTCTGTGCATGTGTAAACGATACAACTTACTGAATAATAAACGGTTAAAATCCCCGTCCGACCATCCTTATTAAATTTCCTGTGATTTCCCTAGACTGCTCCCGGTAGATGCCAGGATGGTTCCTTTAAGTAGGCCACAGCCTACTTCCTTCCTTATCCTTTCATAATCCGAGCTTAGGGGTTTTACCCGTTCAATTCAAGTACGGAGCACGGTAAGAATGACCGTCTGAATGCCTGCGTGCGTGCTGTAATTACTCTAACTTCATCGTCACGATCCCTATGTGAGCGATACATAGGGTGGTGTTGTATATTCCTAATCATTTAAAGCCGGTTCTTCGAACTTCGTTAATAGACTTACTCGGAACACGGATCTTCAAGAGTCTGCCAGTTCAGTTTCTTCAGCATTACTTAAATGCCACTGGCCAAAGAAATCTGGGTCCGTTAGTGCTGCCTTCCTCTGTATACGATCAATATCCCCTATATGCGGAACGGGTCCCTCACAGTTAAGCAGTATTCTAGAACTGGTCGCACGAGTGATTTGTACACGATCTCATTTGTAGCGTGATTGCATTTCCCAGTATTCTACCAATAAACCGAAGTCTACCATCTGCGTTACCCACGATTTAGTCTATGTGATCATTCCACTTCATATCCCTACAGTGTGTTTAAGCCAGGTATTTGTATGAGTTGGCCGACAACGACAATGACTCACTGATATGGCAGTCAAAGGATACTACGTTTTTTCGTTTTGTGAAGTGCAAACATTTAACATTTCTGAACATTTAGATCACGTTGCCAATCTTTGATCTGACTGAATATTTATGCAACTTCTTTCAGACTACTTCACTACAGATAACAGCATCATCTGTAAACTGTGAGGTTACTATTAGTATCGTCTGCAAGGTCATAATGAACAGCAAGGGTCCTATCATAACTTCCATGGGCGCACACCCTAAGTTCTCTACATCTGATGATTCTCCACCCAAGATAACACGCCGTGTCATCACTACCAAGAAGTCCTCATCCAGTCACAAAATTCACTTGGTACCCCATATTATCTAACTTTTGGCAGTAAGTGTAGGTGTGATAGTGAATCAAATGCTTTTCGGAAATCAAGGAATCCCGCATCTACCTGACTGCCTTGATCCAAAGCATTCAGTACGTCATGCGACGAAATTGCGGGTTGGATTTCTCATGATCAATGTTTTCAAAATCCATGCTGGTTGGCGCTGAGGAGTCATTCTGCTCAAGACATCTCTTTATGTTTGAGCTCTGAATATGTTACAAGATTCTACAATGAATCGATGTTAAGGATACTGGACAGTACTTTTGTGGATCATTTCTACTACCCTTCTTGTAGACGAGTGTTACCTGTGCTACTGGGACGGTTTTTTGTTCGAAGGATTTATGACAAATTACATTTAGAAGATCTGATAGGAAATACATCTGTCAGGTACAGGGATTCCCATGAGAAGCGGAAGCCGTGATGCTCGATGACCCGCGTTTTACTGTCGAGGTGATAGAGAAAAATGTGAGAATCATTCGCACGACATTTTGGACTTGATAAAGATCGCCACCCGATGGGTTCTGCTCCACAATAACGCCCCAGGTCATTCTGCTCTAGAAATGACGGTTATCGCTGAAGGATGGATGGATGGATGGATGGATGGATGGATGGATGGATGGATGGATGGATAGGTCTGGATGCGCGCACGACGGCACGGTCTTCAGCGCCCGCGCAAAAACAGGTTGAAGCGGGTGTCAGGAAAATAGCCACAACAGGAAGACAAAACAGAACGCAAAACAAAAAGGTTTGAAAACTATGTGCGTACCCACACCGAAGCATGGGAAGAAGCATGGGAAGAAGCATTGCGTCAGTAGTAAAACATCAACGGCACAGGAATAAAGTTGTAGGAGGAGCTAAAGCGATATAGCAGATGGAAGTGGCTGGCTGACCGCAAGGAAAAAAGGGAGGAGCCAGCTACTCTGCAACACACTAAACCTCCGGCCTAAAAGTTTCGGCCAGAGTCCAGACACATTGCAAAACTTTAAAACCCGTCTCATCATCAGTTAAAACCGAGGGCAGATCCTCACCAATTTTTTTATTCTGCCCTTGCATCACGGTATAAAATACACTTCGTTAAAATGTGGCGGACAGCAATGTGCACACCCCAAGCACCACAAAACGGGGGATCCTCCCGCCGTAACAGAAAGCTGTGTGTGAGAGGACAGTGCCCAATCCGAAGAGGCGCGATGGTCACTTCATTCCACCTGAGCAACAGGTAGGAGGAACGCCACGACTGACCTAGCTTATTGGTCGTCACCGACAGCCATTCTTCCACCACAACTGCAAGCAGTGCAGGAACGACAGCCTGCAAGGGAATAGGACTCTGTGCCCCCTTCTGCTCTCTGCAGGCCTCCTTGGCAGCCCGATCGGTCTGGAGTGCCTTTATTCATTACAGCAACCGTGGGGCACCTATCTCCTGTCCCAGGAATTCGCCTGAGGGTCTCCCACACAATGGAACTTTTGGTGGAACGATTAATGGTGTTCAGGAGCTGTTGCCACGACCTCCTCTTGCTCTCTCGAATAATCGGCGACACTTCGCCCTCGCCACCCAAAAGCCTGCAAGATTCTCGGCAGTTGGCAGGCGCTGGAAGCTACGCAGAGCCGCACGCCTGGTCCTGATTGCAGAGCGCCATTCAGCACTCCACCAAGGGACAGGTTGCCTCTTATGTTGGCCCGTGGACTGGCTGCTGCAACGGCATGGTGGACCATTTTGGTAAGGTGATCCACCCATTACTCAACATTCACATAGTGATAGAACTGGGCCAACTGCCTATAAAGTGTCCAGTCGGCTCTACTGAGCACCCATCGCGGCGGTTTCCTTTAGGGGCCCACGCCATCTGGCAGGTGAATCCAGATCGGGAAGTGATCACTTGCCTGCAAGTCATCGACCACTTCCCATTGAGCACTGTGGGCAAGAGCTGGAGAGCAAAGCGAGAGATCAATGGCAGGGGACGACCCAGTCGCTGTGCAGAAATGAGTGTTGTGTCCTGAATTTAGCAAGTGTGCACACGACGACAGGAGAAGCCTCTCAACTGCTCCACCCTTGGGGCAAGTAATTGCAGAGCCCCACAGCACACTGTGAGCATTAAAATCACCACAGACGATGAACGGGTAGGGGATCTGTGTAACAAGGTCGGTGGGGACCTCTTCATCAAGTGCATCATATGGAGGCATGTAAAGGGAACATATTGTCAATGGATGACGCACGTGAAATGATACAGTAACGGCTTGTAAAGTCATAAGTGAGAGAGGCGAGGAGTGATAGTCTGTTCTGACGAAAATACCTACGTCTCCTCTAGCTCTCTCTCCAAGCAGTTCGTCCTGTTCGTGGAGTGCATAGCCTCGTAGCTCATGGCCGTATGATGGATGGGAATAAGTCTCCTGGAGACACAGGCACAGTGGTATACCCTGAGATAGTAGACGAAGTTCCTCCATATGCGTTCTGAGCCCCTGAAAGTTCCACTTAAGTATGGGAGCCATCTATGGCAGGGTGTCTTTCCAACAGGGTGGGGAGACTGCAGCAGGTGGAGTGGCAGCCGTGGGGGCGAGATGATTGCTCCACGCATACCTCGCACTCCATCAGCTCTGGGGAAGGGTCAGATGAAGTACAGGTAAAATCAGCTCGACATGGTCAGACGGTTTACCACTTGATTTTACCAGCCGTTGCTGCTTTATAGGAGGTTCTCGCGGTTTTATGGGCTTGGTGGAGCCGACGTGGGAGTGGTAATGGTCGTGCTGGGCTTCTGAATAGCTTCAGCTGTTGGAGGCGTCAGGGGCTGACCCAAGTTGGCCACTGTACCTTTGTCTGCTGTTCGAGTAGAATCCACAGGCTCTGAAACACTTGCTGCCTTGTACGTGCACTGGCATTTGCAGGCGTTAGTGCCAACACACGCCGCCTCCGTCTGTGCAGACGCATCTGTTTTTGGATTGGGCTTCTGAACCACTGACGCAAAAGATGTAGCAAATGTTGGAGGCCGTATGGACTTTTAGATCTTTTAGGCATCACCATAGGGGATACGCTTGGTTGTTTTTATTTCCTGTACTTTGTGTTCCTCTAGAAAGATTCGACAGTCATTATCCCGAACAGGGTGGTTTCCAGAGCAACTGATACATTTGGCTGGAGACGAGCAACCAACTCCTCCATGAGCGGCCTTACCTCAGTTGCCAAAAGTCGCTTTGCCTGTACACCCTAAGGTGGTATGCCCAAAACGCTGGTATTTAAAACAGCGCGTTGGAGTCGGGAAATAAGGCCTTACACTAAGGCGAAGGAAGCCAGTAATCATGCTCAGTAAGTTTCGGGCTACTGAAGGACACGATAAAGGAGCCGGATTTGATAAGACTGCCATCAACCCTCTTCATGATATGTTGCACGTCAACTATACCTTCCGGAGCCCACTCACATTGCAGTTCGTCGCTGGGAATGTCGACTAGATCACGGCATGTCACAACACCTTTGCTATAATTCAAGGTGCTGTGCAGTTCAGTTTCTATTGCGTAGTCTCCAAGTCATTTAGCATTTTGGAGGTTAGCTGCTTCCTGGGAATTGGAAGTTACCACTAGCACGGTCCCATTGCGCAAGCTTTTCACCGATTTTAAGGAGCCACAAATTCCCTCCAAACCATTCTGTAATATCAATACAATTTTGGAGGGTGCTAGTTGGTTTACAATTAATCAGAAACTTGTCACACGCTCTCGCTAGTTAGGAGTACCGTAGCAGTGCTTAAGTAAATACGTTTATCACACGCTCTCTGAGCGATACTTCTCTATCATTAGTTACCTGTCTGATTTACCCGTGTGCTAAATGTGTTTTCTTCGCGACTGGTAGAGCCATACGGGCGGCGACGGGAAGGCGAGAATGCACGTTCACTGCTGACGAACCACGGGCGCCGCAGCCCTCGTTGCGTGGCTGAGTTCTCGCGGTGTTTAACTAAGCACGTTGCGCAACCGCGCCGCTCATCGCGCGCTGCAGTATTTCTGGCAGCGGCCACAAGCCAGTGTTTACTACGCGCGGGTGACGTGCAAACAGCTCTCCTAGTGGCCCGGGATGACTGACAGGCAGCCGCAACGTATCGCCACCGTCTGGTAGCGCCGCGCTTTAGCACAACTTAGCGGCTCGAGCTGTTTACGTCACAGCTCAGGAAACTGGGCCTCGTCAAGAAATCTCGGGTTCTGCTCTAGCTTCTGTTTCCACCATATCCACGACTTGTCTCGCTGTTACCCTATGGATTTTAGTTATAAGATTAATTCTCAACGAATTTCCGTAAATTATATACGTCTATTTATATTCAGTAAAGCACCAAAGGGTAGGGGGAAACATAATGAAACTTGACGTGCCGAAAGTTCATTTGATGTTATTTTAGTTACTACAAAATCGAGTCAATTTTACGAGGAACGCGGCAGGATGAACTCACTTATCAGTACGACGCTGCTTCCCTTCCGGCCTTGGATGCATCCACTAATTCGGTTGCGAGGGATTTCAAAGTCGCATCCTCTCCAGAGGTAAGACGGCCCACCACTATCGATTCTGGTCATTGATATCCTTTGCAGTCGCACTGGGACGAATTTGACGTCCGAGCTGGTCCAGCACTTGATCCATCGGGGATCGATCTGGTTTCCCTTGCTGGCCAGGGCAGTACATCACCAATACGCAGATAGTTCACAGAGAAGTGCCATGGATCGGTGATCATTGTCCCGTAAAAAATAGCACTACGATAATGTCGCATGAGGTCGTAAGATGTTAGTGGCGTACCGTTTTGCCGTCAGAGATCGAAAATCACTATCAGCCATGACCTGAAGTCACAGCCGACGGCTATCCCCAAACCGCGACGCCTGGAGTAACGCCCAAGTGCCACTCCAAAACATTGGGAGATGGTTCTTCTTCCCAAGTTATTGCCATACTCGTCGATGACGATCATTAAGTGTAGTGCAGCACTGCGATTTATTGCTGAACACAACGCAACGACACATCAGCAGTCTCCGTGCCTCCTGGTCACGGCACCACTCCAAACGCAGTGTACACGTGGGATGTCTGCTGCTAGTCTCCGTCCAATCATGCGGGGTGACAGGATCTTGCAGGGAGTCTATTACTTGTTCTTGGATGGCAAGCGTAGATGTAAAGGAGTAAAGGAGCTACGATGTTTTTCATGTACAATATAAGGCGATCCTCCCTTGTGTTGATCAGTCGGCCAAATAGAGACCCACAATGAGGCCCCCTTTTTAAGTTTTGTCCGGGTACGATAAAGCTGTCTTACTGAAATACACGCAATCTCCGTGTCCTTCACAGTGATCATTCAACATCTGTCGCTGTACACGTCCCTTATATACCCTGCCATTCCTGGTATCAGTATTACACACGAACGACGCTGTATCTGTCACAGACAAACTACGACTCTATTCATTAACACACCCCACCATGTCCGCGCCCGTAGCGTAGCGGTAGTGTTACCGCCTACCACGCAGGGGGCCCGGGTTCGATTCCCGGCAGGGGACTGGGTTTTGTGTGTCCTTCAAGATCAGTTCCATCATCATTGACTCGGAAGTCGCTGAAGTGGCGTCAGGTAAAAAGGACTTGCAATACGGCGGCCGAACTCCCCGAATGGGGCCTCCCCCAACAATGCCATACGATCACTTCATTTCAACACGCCTCACCTAATGTTGTGTATGTGAACGAAGTTACATTAACATGCGACCATGTCTTCTGAGTGTGTAACCTTTTTTTTATCACGCTGTATAAAATTTTAGTCGTTCCGTAGAAGTTGTGATTATGACAAGTAAGAAGAAATCAAGATTCGGGTTAAACATTCCTTGTACATTGAGGTCGTCAGAAACACAGCGCCTGATGGAGAAAGAAAATTTTAGTGCAACAGTCCCCGGCATTCTCCTTAGGTACCTCAACCACGGCGCCGCCAGTAATCTGATTTAAATTACTTGATGGTTGACACTTCTCGCGTCGGTAATGGTTTCCTTCTATCAGACAGCTTCACGTTACGACCGAACTGTTCGCCCTTACCAAACTGCCACGACTGGCCAGTTAACTTCAGATTCCTTGTCCGGCTTTCTTGGCTGATGTGTTCGGGATTTTTAATCCCGGTTTCTGGGCCTGGACCTTTTATTTGGTATTTCATTAGACACGATAGCACACAACAATGATAACGAAATACACACCTTTGATACACAGCACCAATCAAACACTAAAGAATCCTTTCGCACAAGACGGAACTCGCGTTATGTGTGCAATTACAACCACCACCATCACACAGTACGCACTAGGTAAGCTTCGTGAGGCCGCCTTTTTCGTTTGAAATCTGCGTGTGTCATCTATAACATGTAACCAAGACTACTCATCGACTGGTAACGCACCAGCTCGTGAAGCCCAGAGTGAGGATGGTTTCAGGTAACCAATGAGAGCCAAAAATTACAGTTTGCTTTTAACGCTTAAACCAGATTCTTTCTGTCTTGGGTTTGCTCTTAGGGGTTAGCTTTAATAGCCGTGAACAAGGCTAACGTGATTAATAGTTCCGCCATAGATTTGTAACCTTTTTTTTCCTTTCTTACACACATTGCACATCACGAGGTTGCGGTTAGGTTAGGACATAAGTCTAGATTCAGGGCTATGAAACACATCGTCTTCCGCTGTTTAGTCATGGGTGACTTAAAATCAGTTGTCGACAGAGCACTGCGCGTTGCCGGCATACCTCACGGCGACGACTTCCAACATTGCTTCACGGTTTACGCTAACCAACAGCACTTGTGAAGTGACCGGCCGTGTTTGCGGTCGCTTATAACCGAGCGGTAGTCGACAAGTGCTTTGGCAACATTGCAGCGGCAACTGACAGACGTCGACCACCAAGTCAGTTTAATCGGCCTATAGGTCAGTATGCCAATAAACGAAGAATCTATAATGTTTACCATGTGAAACTAATAAAAGTATGCCATTACCGAAGGCGGTGTGGGAAAATGACGCTAGGTTAAGTCAGGAAACAAACTCCTGCGTCTGACGGACGTAATAACTACTTTGAAGAAAACAAATATTAATAGGACTGCCTACTGCAACTCCGCAGAGAGAGGGGGGGGGGGGGAGAGAGAGAGAGAGAGAGAGAGAGAGAGAGAGAGAGAGAGACTGTGGAATCAGAATTAATGACACAGGCCGTGGGAACTTTCTTCGACGCCGCATTTAGTCGCTAACAGCGCTCTTGGGCGTTCCAAGCGAGGGAACTTCACAAATGAAAATTTAACGAAACCAGCAGCCGCTCCCTCACTTCGAGAAGAGACGGGCACTGAGGAGCCAAGTTTCCTCATGGCATGGCTCAAAATTTTGCTCCTTTTCACCTCGACATCTTGATGTCAATTTTTTTACGGAACTACCCATAAAGAGCGCACTGCTGCTGCAGCTACTGAGATCGACATTATGTTAACAACGAGTTGCTCCTCCCGAGTCCTCAACTTCGAAGCGGGGTAAGCGAAGTCAAGCTCGTGAAATAACTGCAGTATTTATGAAGTCACTTCCGTTCAACCAAATAGCAGTGACTTGTCTGACTGTCCAGTTGAAATGGGGCAGCTCCAAGAGGGCACCAAATGCCACAAAGAGATGCAGATGGCTAGCAAGAATGTCCACATTACTAAGCCAATTCCTACATGGACACAGCCTCGTTGACACGCATGAGTAGGGCATACGCAACATTCTCATGTACACATTAGCTCGATAGAAATGAAGCCGGGTTTTTCGGACCATGCTACACGACGCCATGTTCCAGGTCCAATGACCACGTTTACAGGCAAGACGCCAGTCAATGAGCTCTGTGTCGACTTATCAGCAAAGGAACACCAGTCGGTAGTCGAGTGCTGAAGCCTGTGCGGTGCATTTGCCTCCATGATGTCCTGTTAGTAGCGGGTTCCTGGCGCCCTACACTTCAAATCTGCAGCGGCCTGACTCATAGTAAGCCATCAAGCGACCCGTATGACTGCGGAGGCGACATGACGTCTGTTCGTCAGAAACCTTTGGTCATGAAGTGCGATGGTTTACGCGTTTCTAAAATTGTCTCTGCGATAAGGAATCACGAGAACACCAATTCTTGTGTAATCTCCGATACAGTACGACATATGCATCATTCACCGATTCTAATTCTACGTTTCAAATCAGTTAACCTGCGATGTACTGCCACGTCCACTACTCATATGTATGAGACTGCTAACATACTATGTATACACCCGCGCAATACGGCGTCCCTAGCTGCAACACTTTGACCATTCAGTTCATTTCACGAGCCCCACAACAAACCGTTTTCGCCACACTACAACCACCTAAAGCACTCCTTTTCCCCATCGTAAAGCAGGCGAAACCTGTTTTTCATTGTGGTGGTTGTTTCGGAATGAGTAAGTGAAAGGGCTAGGTTGAGGTGAATGTGTCACTTTTCAGCAAAACACAATTTTATTTCCAAAAATTCCCATTAAAAGAAAATAATGGATTTACTTCATCAGCTTCCTCAGAAATTACAAAATGCTACTACAATAATTTGTGTAGGACACGATACTAGAACAAGTTTAATAAACAAATTATCCACGCATGGAGACATACTGCTGCGGCAAGAATAGCATTAAGCCTTAGTAAGTTAAAACAACAACAACAAAAAAATACATTTTCCTTTACATAAACAATGATCCACATCTATGAATACAGTCTATAAAAACTGTAATAACCTGTCTTCCAACTGAGCTCCGGTTAAGTACAGCAACCGATAAGGCTGGGGCCACCACAATCACACCTCACGACAGCCAACCTTCTTTTGGCCAGCAACACTAACGGTTTCCGGAATCGCGACCAGAGCCACACTTTTGTGCATATAACGATGCACACCCGGCGTCACAAACCCGAAACGCTGCAGGTTTCCAACCAGTGGCGGAAGGGAACTCGTGGTGTCACTCCGCGGCGCCACAGCACAGGTGTTGATGGAGTTACAACGCATCGGAACAGTGACGACTTGCGTGTCGGCACGGTGGTTGGCGCTCATAAACGAGCTGACACATCACAATGAACATTCTCCTCGATGTGACTGGACACCACACTGCTCTCCAGGGGCAGTTGTCGGCTCTACCTGGCACACAAATCACGAAGTTTGTTTGCTAATATAGAGCTACGTTGGCGCTGTTTACAAAAGTCGAAGACGTGCGCAGAATATTGCGAAGAAATTTGTGACACGTTGATGGACTGAACAACGAAATGTTACGCATATTTAAAAATATGAATCGGAAATCTTTTGGCGTCATTAACACTGCCCTACCGCATTTTACTTTTTCAAATACGCAGAAAACACTTATGTTCGACATTTATAGTGGTAATCTTCACGTTTAAAATTATACTTACACTGTTTCTCCTCCACCGCGGATATTAAGACGCACATTTGTTCTCTTGTCCACATGTCAGCTATGTACACCGTACCGAATTGCAACGATCAGTGACGTGGGCAACAGTCTTGCGAATTATTAGACCGCCCCCACTGTCACCTTAACAAAATCGAACAAGCTCACTCCTAAACGGAGAGTGCATTTGTTTATTTACATCAGCGAATATCACAGAACACTTCTGTTAAACTGGTAAGCCTCAGCAACTTTTAGAAACATGAAGTGAATATAGAATATTTGCGTAACGCAGGACACAAACCTGAAACCTTTCGAATCGCTATCTGGAGCTCTATCCATTACACTACAGCTGAGAGGTACAGCACTATTGAAGCCTTTGTCTGATTTTACGACACCCTCTCAACGACTTAAGTACCGACATGTTTTTAATTGACGGTTGTAACAGATCGCACCCAAAACGAGTTTTTGATAAATCTTCAGTGCACCGGTGCCTTGAACCGTCATACTTTCACAGCACTGAGGTTTTAACACGAGCAGTCCCAATATTCAAAGCGCGTAAATTATAACATAAAAATTTTCAAACACGGACTTGAACTGCCAACGAAGTAATCCAATACACTTTCTCGTAAATTCTGTTTATGAGAGACAAAGCCCTCTTTCATTTCACTGGGCACGTTCCTCCCCACAATGCAAAAATGTGATGGTTATTTCTGACCCCGCCCCCACAACATGAATTTTCACGCTGTGACGTCAGAAATCTCGACTATCTCCACGTCCATGCTGGGTTTTGCGTCCCGTGTGAGGACGGCTTAATCTGTGTGCGTCTCACAGCGAGCAGGCCATACAGCGAAGTAACGACGATTGCCGCACAACACTCCGCCGCCGACAATGTCACTAGAGACGCGAACCACGAGGTCGGATTGGGTAAGGGCAGGGAAGGGAATCGGCACCGTCTCGCCATTCGCATTAAGCTACACAGGCCCGCAGAAAACCTAAACCTGGATGGGAATTTGAACCACCGTCCTCCTCAATACACGAGTCCAGTGTGAGCACTGTGCCACTGACCTCGGTGAGAGGCGGACCGTTCCGTTTGTTGAGCATCGGCACGTGCCGGACTAATAACCCTATCATCGTACCTTTTGCGGATTACGATTGGAATTCCATTTAACGCAACTGCGGCGCTTGCATTTTCCAGCATTTCCGCTACAAGTAAACGTCGATAACTGAGGAAGTAAATGGTGGGCCCATCCGACATTAAGGCAACGATGAAGACAACTGAAGTGCTACTACAAGAACGAAGTTTGTGTTAACACAACATAATATATTTGTACTCGTATACAGAATTGTATCTAATCGGATATGTTTTAACGTATTTCATTATCTGTCCCATACAGATGCCCGTATTATTTGTTTCTAGAATTTCCAATTTGTTAGAGACAGCGTTTCATGTACCAGAGAGCTAACTGAAAAACAGAGCAAGCAGTTTGTCTCGTAAAAGCGACATAATATTACCATGAGGCGACCAAATAAGCAGTCATGTTCTTAGGATCAGCAATAGTTGGAAAACACTGTAAGTATTACTTTCGGCATCTTGTGTAGAAACTGAACGAAAAGCAAACCCTTGCTTTCTTGGCCTATTTTCACTGTTATTATCTACAGTGGGGTACCCGTAAGTTGGTAAAGAGGAGAGGTGGGAGACGAGAGTAGTAGGAGAGCAAGTCAAGGTACAAAAGTTTTATTATATGATTCATGTAAACGATATGACTGCAACTCGTTCAACTCCACTGTAGTGCAATACACAATTTGATTAATGAGGTATTCTGGCGATGTATTTCACCTTTTTGAAGGAATAAAGTGCTTGTTGGTGCGTCATCATACCCCCATCAAGAACAGAAATCTCGGTTCTAGAAACATTTGTACTGGACAATTTGTAGTCAGATGTACGTGTCAGCTATATTTGTGGATACGATTGTGGGCGAAATTAATTTTACTGGCACATATTTAGCAAACGCGAACAGAGAGAGCGTATAGGAGATGACTTTGGAAGATTTGCAATTCCTAATTTTCTTAAGAACAATCGATATCTTCCGTCTTCGTTTTTTGAAAATTAGTGGATATGTTGATGTAATAACCTTTCGCAGGCACAACGCTCCCCAAAATATGATTACATCTTTAATTTTAGCTTGCAGCTTCCAGATCACCAATCTGACAAGAACATTTTGGCTCTGAGCACTATGGGACTTAACATCTTAGGTCATTAGTCCCCTAGAACTTAGAACTACTTAAACCTAACTAACCTAAGGACATCACACACATCCATGCCCGAGGCAGGATTCGAACCTGTGACCGTAGCAGTCGCGCGGTTCCTGACTGAGCGCCTAGAACCGCTAGACCACCGCGACAAGAACATTTAATTAATTCTAAAATATAGTTTTTATGCCAATTAGCTCTGCATATGACGAAGAAATTGAAGAAATGTATGATCAAATAAAAGAAATTGTTCAGATAGTGAAGGGAGACGAAAATTTAGTAGTCATGGGTGACTGGAATTCGGTAGTAGGAAAAGGGAGAGAAGGAAACGTAGTAGGTGAATATGGATTGTGGGTAAGAAATGAAAGAGGAAGCCGCCTGGTAGAATTTTGCACAGAGCACAACTTAGTCATAGGTAACACTTGGTTCAAGAATCATAAAAGAAGGCTGTATACATGGAAGAATCCTGGAGATACTGACAGGTTTCAGATAGCTTATATAATGGTAAGACGGAGATTTAGGAACCAGGTTTTAAATTGTAAGACATTTCCAGGGGCAGATGTGGACTCTGACCACAATCTATTGGTTATGACCTGTAGATTAAAACTGAAGAAACTGCAAAAAGGTGGGAAGTTAAGGAGATGGCACCTGAATAAACTGAAAGAACCAGATATTGTACAGGGTTTCAGGGAGAGCGTAAGGGAACAATTGACAGGAATGGGGGAAAGAAATACAGTAGAAGAAGAATAGGTAGCTCTGAGGGATGAAGTAGTGAACGCAGCAGAGGATCAAGTAAGTAAAAAGACGAGGGCTAGTAGAAATCCTTGGCTAACAGAAGAAATATTGAATTTAATTGATGAAAGGAAAAAATATAAAAATGCAGTAAATGAAGCAGGCAAAAAGGAATACAAACGTCTCAAAAATGAGATCGACAGGAAGTGCAAAATGGCTAATAAGAGATGGCTAGAGGACAAATCTAAGGATGTAGAGGCTTATCTCACGAGGGGTTAGATAGATACTGCCTACAGGAAAATTAAAAAGACCATTGGAGAAAGGAAAACCACTTGCATGAATATCAAGAGCTTTTATGGAAACCCAGTTCTAAGCAAAGAAGGGAAAGCAGAAAGGTGGAAGGAGTACATAGAGGGTCAATACAAGGGCGATGTACTTGAGGACAATATTATGGAAGTGGAAGAGGACGTAGTTGAAGATGAAATGGAAGATATGATACTGCGTGAAGAATCTGACAGAGCACTGAAAAACCTAAGTCGAAACAAGGGCCTGGAAGTAGACACCATTTCATTAGTACTGCTGATGGCTTTGGTAGAGCCAGCCCTGTCAAAACTCTACCATCTGGTGAGCAAGATGTATGAGACAGGCGAAATACCCTCAGACTTCAAGAAGAGTATAATAATTCCAATCCCAAAGAAAGCAGGTGTTGACAGATGTGAAAATTACCGAACAATCAGTTTAATAAGCCACAGCTGCAAAATACTAACACGAATTCTTTACAGGCGAATGGAAAAACTAGCAGAAGCCGACCTCGGGGAAGATCAGTTTGGATTCCGTAGAAATACTGGAACACGTGAGGCTATACTGACCTTACGACTTATCTTAGAAGAAAAATTAAGGAAAAGCAAACCTACGTTTCTAGCATTTGTAGACTTAGAGAAAGCTTCTGACAATGCTGACTGGAATACTCTCTTTCAAAATCTAAAGGTGGCAGGGGTAAAATACAGGGAGCGAAAGGCTATTTAGAATTTGTATAGAAACCAAATGGCAGTTATAAGAGTCGAGGGGCATGAAAGGGAAGCAGTTGTTGGGAAGGGATTAAGACAGGGTTGTAGCCTCTCCCCGATGTTATTCAATCTGTATATTGAGCAAGCAGTAAAGGAAACAAAAGAATAATTCGTAGTAGGTATTGAAATGCACAGAGAAGGTTCGCCGATGACATTGTAATTCTGTCAGAGACAGCAAAGGACTTGGAAGAGCAGTTGAATAAGATGATCATCAACAAAAGCAAAACGAGGATAATGGAATGTAGTTGAATTAAGTCGGGTGATGCTGAGGGAATTAGATTAGGAAACGAGACACTTAAAGTAGTAAAGGAATTTTGCTATTTGGGGAGCAAAATAACTGATGATGGTCGAAGTAAAGAAGATATAAAATGCAGACTGGCAATGGCAAGGAAAGCGTTTCTGAAGAAGAAAAATTTGTTAACATCGAGTATAGATTTAAGTGTCAGGAAGTCATTTCTGAAAGTATTTGTATGGAGTGTAGCCATGTATGGAAGTGAAACTTGGACGATAAATAGTTTGGACAAGAAGATAATAGAAGCTTTCAAAATGTGGTGCTACAGAAGAATGCTGAAGATTATATGGGTAGATCACATAACTAATGAGGAAGTATTGAATAGGATTGGGCAGAAGAGGAATTTGTGGCACAACTTGACCAGAAGAAGGGATCGGTTGGTAGGACATGTTCTGAGGCATCAAGGAATCACCAATTTAGTATTGGAGGGCGGCGTGGAGGGTAAAAATAGTAGAGGGAGACCAAGAGATGAATACACCAAGCAGATTCAGAAGGATGTAAGTTGCAGTAGGTACTAGGAGATGAAGAAGCTTGCACAGGATATAGTAGCATGGAGAGCTGCAACAAACCAGTCTCAGGACTGAAGACAACAACGACAACAACTGTTTTTGTTACACGTTTGATACTAAATACCTACGCCAGGTATTTAATTTCTGACGTATATGACCCGTTGCAAAAAATGCTGACCGTTATTTAATTGGTAATTAGAAAGCAATAACCATATTTTTCTGTAAATTTCAGTATTTTGAACATTGAAGCCTTGAAAGAGTTAAGTATTTCTCGCGGACTCTTTGGTACAATATCTCTGGACAACTTCGCATTCAAGCGTCACTTAACTCAAGCTCTTCCATTCTTGTACACACATTCCCCTCATGTGATTTTGGCGATTAATAACTCTTTCAGAAACAACATGTCTAGCCTTTATTGGTTACAAAGATACACTTCGTAGAAGGTAACTCAAAATACAACAGAAGGTATTAGACAGGAGCACATAATTATGTTTTAAGTTGATTTTCATAAATCCATCTCTTAACTTTAGCGGGTATTCGATTTCTCTTTACAACACTACATGTATCTCTTCTGAGATCGTATTGGCGTTTGTTATGAGAGCCCCATTATTCATGATATGAATGATCACTTAGTCTTTTGTGTTTACATTTTCTTTGTAAACTTTGCCTTTCAACCATCCCCAAAAACAAAAAAAAATTGACCCAGAAACGTGACCATTTCTTCCGATCCATTACCTGGGAGTTTTACGTTTAGTGTGTAACCTCAAGACTAGAATGTGCTGTAACCTCGTCTTGCTAGAAGAGCATACTTATCCTTGCAGCCAAAGGAACCTCTTCCAAAAATGTTGCCACCACGTTCTGTAGAAAAATAGATAACGGGATCCTGAAAGACGATACCGTAACACAACAGGTCCACGAGCTGTGCATGATACCATACAACACCACACCACGTCACGTCACGTCACGTATTTACAGAAAGGCATACTTCAAAATGTTTTTAGTCCACAGATCCGTGTGGCTTCATCAGTAAACAGTATTACTGGGACTAATTGCGATTTGAAATTAGTTACTTACAAAATTGCGATCGTCTACCATCATCTCCTCAAAGTTCTTGAATATGCTGTAAATGATAAGGCTAAGGGCTGTGTATATGTGTTGTCCGCCGTACTATTGTATGTAGAACACGGGTACACACCCAAGTTCTGTGTGTACTTGTTGAAGGACTATGTTCTACACGCACTAAATGTCTTCATCATCCACGATCTGTTTACGAGATATGACTGCTGGCTTTTGCAGCACTCTCTCATAGTTCACAAGCAGCAGCAGCGTTTCCATTACAAAACCAGTACACAAATACCACATCGGCAAACTCAGCATGTGTAAATGCATCCGGGATACTCAAACGATACAGGACGTTTACCAACAAATTACAGGTGGAAAAATTCCACTTGTGTAAACGCAAGCCCAACTTAACCGCTTTTTCTTCTAAACAAAAAGGACATTTTCGTAATTCCAACATCGTGTTGGTATCATCATTAGCATCTCAATACGTTTGTAATTTGTTGATTGAGGTTTCCATCAGAATTGCAAGTAATGTTTTTAATAATGACTAGTTTAGAACCTTTCGTCTATTCTCAAACCATTATCTATATTAGAGAATGAGAAGACACCAAAAACAACATTTTCAATCGGATTACGGTGCGACAGTGTCTGAGACCTTTACCAATACAGCATCTACTTATTTAGTTGTAACATGAAAATGGAAAGGAGCGTTTGGCGTCATTGGCCGGAAGGCCCCTCACAGGGCTGGTCCGGCCGCCTTTGTGCAGGTCTTATTACATTCGACGCCACATTGGGCAACCTGGGCGCCGGTTGGGGATGAAATGATGATGAAAACAACACAACACCCAGTCCCTGAGAGGAGAAAATCCCCGACCCAGCCGGGAATCGAACCCGGGCCCGTAGGCCGGTAATCCGTCACAATGACCACGGTTTTTTCTTTAAACCTCATTTTGTTCGATTTCGTTCGTTACACCTGCTCAGCCCAGACGTCGTATGGCATCCGTTTAAGTTCGTCGTTGATCGGTTAACTCAGTTTTTTTTTTTTTTTTTTATTACAGAGGGCAGCTGACCCTCTGACCGAACACGCTGAGCTACGGTGCCGTCTCGACCAGTGAGCAGCTATCGGGGCGGACAGTTGTAACATGATGATCTCTCCAGAATGAGATTTTCACTCTGCAGCGGAGTGTGCGCTGATATGAAACTTCCTGGCAGATTAAAACTGTGTGCCCGACCGAGACTCGAACTCGGGACCTTTGCCTTTCGCGGGCAAGTGCTCTACCAACTGAGCTACCGAAGCACGACTCACGTCCGGTACTCACAGCTTTACTTCTGCCAGTATCCGTCTCCTACCTTCCAAACTTTACAGAAGCTCTTCTGCGAACCTTGCAGAACTAGCACTCCTGAAAGAAAGGATACTGCGGAGACATGGCTTAGCCACAGCCTGGGGGATGTTTCCAGAATGAGATTTTCACTCTGCAGCGGAGTGTGCGCTGATATGAAACTTCCTGGCAGATTAAAACTGTGTGCCCGACCGAGACTCGAACTCGGGACCTTTGCCTTTCGCGGGCAAGTGCTCTACCAACTGAGCTACCGAAGCACGACTCACGTCCGGTACTCACAGCTTTACTTCTGCCAGTATCCGTCTCCTACCTTCCAAACTTTACAGAAGCTCTTCTGCGAACCTTGCAGAACTAGCACTCCTGAAAGAAAGGATACTGCGGAGACATGGCTTAGCCACAGCCTGGGGGATGTTTCCAGAATGAGATTTTCACTCTGCAGCGGAGTGTGCGCTGATATGAAACTTCCTGGCAGATTAAAACTGTGTGCCCGACCGAGACTCGAACTCGGGACCTTTGCCTTTCGCGGGCAAGTGCTCTACCAACTGAGCTACCGAAGCACGACTCACGTCCGGTACTCACAGCTTTACTTCTGCCAGTATCCGTCTCCTACCTTCCAAACTTTACAGAAGCTCTTCTGCGAACCTTGCAGAACTAGCACTCCTGAAAGAAAGGATACTGCGGAGACATGGCTTAGCCACAGCCTGGGGGATGTTTCCAGAATGAGATTTTCACTCTGCAGCGGAGTGTGCGCTGATATGAAACTTCCTGGCAGATTAAAACTGTGTGCCCGACCGAGACTCGAACTCGGGACCTTTGCCTTTCGCGGGCAAGTGCTCTACCAACTGAGCTACCGAAGCACGACTCACGTCCGGTACTCACAGCTTTACTTCTGCCAGTATCCGTCTCCTACCTTCCAAACTTTACAGAAGCTCTTCTGCGAACCTTGCAGAACTAGCACTCCTGAAAGAAAGGATACTGCGGAGACATGGCTTAGCCACAGCCTGGGGGATGTTTCCAGAATGAGATTTTCACTCTGCAGCGGAGTGTGCGCTGATATGAAACTTCCTGGCAGATTAAAACTGTGTGCCCGACCGAGACTCGAACTCGGGACCTTTGCCTTTCGCGGGCAAGTGCTCTACCAACTGAGCTACCGAAGCACGACTCACGTCCGGTACTCACAGCTTTACTTCTGCCAGTATCCGTCTCCTACCTTCCAAACTTTACAGAAGCTCTTCTGCGAACCTTGCAGAACTAGCACTCCTGAAAGAAAGGATACTGCGGAGACATGGCTTAGCCACAGCCTGGGGGATGTTTCCAGAATGAGATTTTCACTCTGCAGCGGAGTGTGCGCTGATATGAAACTTCCTGGCAGATTAAAACTGTGTGCCCGACCGAGACTCGAACTCGGGACCTTTGCCTTTCGCGGGCAAGTGCTCTACCAACTGAGCTACCGAAGCACGACTCACGTCCGGTACTCACAGCTTTACTTCTGCCAGTATCCGTCTCCTACCTTCCAAACTTTACAGAAGCTCTTCTGCGAACCTTGCAGAACTAGCACTCCTGAAAGAAAGGATACTGCGGAGACATGGCTTAGCCACAGCCTGGGGGATGTTTCCAGAATGAGATTTTCACTCTGCAGCGGAGTGTGCGCTGATATGAAACTTCCTGGCAGATTAAAACTGTGTGCCCGACCGAGACTCGAACTCGGGACCTTTGCCTTTCGCGGGCAAGTGCTCTACCAACTGAGCTACCGAAGCACGACTCACGTCCGGTACTCACAGCTTTACTTCTGCCAGTATCCGTCTCCTACCTTCCAAACTTTACAGAAGCTCTTCTGCGAACCTTGCAGAACTAGCACTCCTGAAAGAAAGGATACTGCGGAGACATGGCTTAGCCACAGCCTGGGGGATGTTTCCAGAATGAGATTTTCACTCTGCAGCGGAGTGTGCGCTGATATGAAACTTCCTGGCAGATTAAAACTGTGTGCCCGACCGAGACTCGAACTCGGGACCTTTGCCTTTCGCGGGCAAGTGCTCTACCAACTGAGCTACCGAAGCACGACTCACGTCCGGTACTCACAGCTTTACTTCTGCCAGTATCCGTCTCCTACCTTCCAAACTTTACAGAAGCTCTTCTGCGAACCTTGCAGAACTAGCACTCCTGAAAGAAAGGATACTGCGGAGACATGGCTTAGCCACAGCCTGGGGGATGTTTCCAGAATGAGATTTTCACTCTGCAGCGGAGTGTGCGCTGATATGAAACTTCCTGGCAGATTAAAACTGTGTGCCCGACCGAGACTCGAACTCGGGACCTTTGCCTTTCGCGGGCAAGTGCTCTACCAACTGAGCTACCGAAGCACGACTCACGTCCGGTACTCACAGCTTTACTTCTGCCAGTATCCGTCTCCTACCTTCCAAACTTTACAGAAGCTCTTCTGCGAACCTTGCAGAACTAGCACTCCTGAAAGAAAGGATACTGCGGAGACATGGCTTAGCCACAGCCTGGGGGATGTTTCCAGAATGAGATTTTCACTCTGCAGCGGAGTGTGCGCTGATATGAAACTTCCTGGCAGATTAAAACTGTGTGCCCGACCGAGACTCGAACTCGGGACCTTTGCCTTTCGCGGGCAAGTGCTCTACCAACTGAGCTACCGAAGCACGACTCACGTCCGGTACTCACAGCTTTACTTCTGCCAGTATCCGTCTCCTACCTTCCAAACTTTACAGAAGCTCTTCTGCGAACCTTGCAGAACTAGCACTCCTGAAAGAAAGGATACTGCGGAGACATGGCTTAGCCACAGCCTGGGGGATGTTTCCAGAATGAGATTTTCACTCTGCAGCGGAGTGTGCGCTGATATGAAACTTCCTGGCAGATTAAAACTGTGTGCCCGACCGAGACTCGAACTCGGGACCTTTGCCTTTCGCGGGCAAGTGCTCTACCAACTGAGCTACCGAAGCACGACTCACGTCCGGTACTCACAGCTTTACTTCTGCCAGTATCCGTCTCCTACCTTCCAAACTTTACAGAAGCTCTTCTGCGAACCTTGCAGAACTAGCACTCCTGAAAGAAAGGATACTGCGGAGACATGGCTTAGCCACAGCCTGGGGGATGTTTCCAGAATGAGATTTTCACTCTGCAGCGGAGTGTGCGCTGATATGAAACTTCCTGGCAGATTAAAACTGTGTGCCCGACCGAGACTCGAACTCGGGACCTTTGCCTTTCGCGGGCAAGTGCTCTACCAACTGAGCTACCGAAGCACGACTCACGTCCGGTACTCACAGCTTTACTTCTGCCAGTATCCGTCTCCTACCTTCCAAACTTTACAGAAGCTCTTCTGCGAACCTTGCAGAACTAGCACTCCTGAAAGAAAGGATACTGCGGAGACATGGCTTAGCCACAGCCTGGGGGATGTTTCCAGAATGAGATTTTCACTCTGCAGCGGAGTGTGCGCTGATATGAAACTTCCTGGCAGATTAAAACTGTGTGCCCGACCGAGACTCGAACTCGGGACCTTTGCCTTTCGCGGGCAAGTGCTCTACCAACTGAGCTACCGAAGCACGACTCACGTCCGGTACTCACAGCTTTACTTCTGCCAGTATCCGTCTCCTACCTTCCAAACTTTACAGAAGCTCTTCTGCGAACCTTGCAGAACTAGCACTCCTGAAAGAAAGGATACTGCGGAGACATGGCTTAGCCACAGCCTGGGGGATGTTTCCAGAATGAGATTTTCACTCTGCAGCGGAGTGTGCGCTGATATGAAACTTCCTGGCAGATTAAAACTGTGTGCCCGACCGAGACTCGAACTCGGGACCTTTGCCTTTCGCGGGCAAGTGCTCTACCAACTGAGCTACCGAAGCACGACTCACGTCCGGTACTCACAGCTTTACTTCTGCCAGTATCCGTCTCCTACCTTCCAAACTTTACAGAAGCTCTTCTGCGAACCTTGCAGAACTAGCACTCCTGAAAGAAAGGATACTGCGGAGACATGGCTTAGCCACAGCCTGGGGGATGTTTCCAGAATGAGATTTTCACTCTGCAGCGGAGTGTGCGCTGATATGAAACTTCCTGGCAGATTAAAACTGTGTGCCCGACCGAGACTCGAACTCGGGACCTTTGCCTTTCGCGGGCAAGTGCTCTACCAACTGAGCTACCGAAGCACGACTCACGTCCGGTACTCACAGCTTTACTTCTGCCAGTATCCGTCTCCTACCTTCCAAACTTTACAGAAGCTCTTCTGCGAACCTTGCAGAACTAGCACTCCTGAAAGAAAGGATACTGCGGAGACATGGCTTAGCCACAGCCTGGGGGATGTTTCCAGAATGAGATTTTCACTCTGCAGCGGAGTGTGCGCTGATATGAAACTTCCTGGCAGATTAAAACTGTGTGCCCGACCGAGACTCGAACTCGGGACCTTTGCCTTTCGCGGGCAAGTGCTCTACCAACTGAGCTACCGAAGCACGACTCACGTCCGGTACTCACAGCTTTACTTCTGCCAGTATCCGTCTCCTACCTTCCAAACTTTACAGAAGCTCTTCTGCGAACCTTGCAGAACTAGCACTCCTGAAAGAAAGGATACTGCGGAGACATGGCTTAGCCACAGCCTGGGGGATGTTTCCAGAATGAGATTTTCACTCTGCAGCGGAGTGTGCGCTGATATGAAACTTCCTGGCAGATTAAAACTGTGTGCCCGACCGAGACTCGAACTCGGGACCTTTGCCTTTCGCGGGCAAGTGCTCTACCAACTGAGCTACCGAAGCACGACTCACGTCCGGTACTCACAGCTTTACTTCTGCCAGTATCCGTCTCCTACCTTCCAAACTTTACAGAAGCTCTTCTGCGAACCTTGCAGAACTAGCACTCCTGAAAGAAAGGATACTGCGGAGACATGGCTTAGCCACAGCCTGGGGGATGTTTCCAGAATGAGATTTTCACTCTGCAGCGGAGTGTGCGCTGATATGAAACTTCCTGGCAGATTAAAACTGTGTGCCCGACCGAGACTCGAACTCGGGACCTTTGCCTTTCGCGGGCAAGTGCTCTACCAACTGAGCTACCGAAGCACGACTCACGTCCGGTACTCACAGCTTTACTTCTGCCAGTATCCGTCTCCTACCTTCCAAACTTTACAGAAGCTCTTCTGCGAACCTTGCAGAACTAGCACTCCTGAAAGAAAGGATACTGCGGAGACATGGCTTAGCCACAGCCTGGGGGATGTTTCCAGAATGAGATTTTCACTCTGCAGCGGAGTGTGCGCTGATATGAAACTTCCTGGCAGATTAAAACTGTGTGCCCGACCGAGACTCGAACTCGGGACCTTTGCCTTTCGCGGGCAAGTGCTCTACCAACTGAGCTACCGAAGCACGACTCACGTCCGGTACTCACAGCTTTACTTCTGCCAGTATCCGTCTCCTACCTTCCAAACTTTACAGAAGCTCTTCTGCGAACCTTGCAGAACTAGCACTCCTGAAAGAAAGGATACTGCGGAGACATGGCTTAGCCACAGCCTGGGGGATGTTTCCAGAATGAGATTTTCACTCTGCAGCGGAGTGTGCGCTGATATGAAACTTCCTGGCAGATTAAAACTGTGTGCCCGACCGAGACTCGAACTCGGGACCTTTGCCTTTCGCGGGCAAGTGCTCTACCAACTGAGCTACCGAAGCACGACTCACGTCCGGTACTCACAGCTTTACTTCTGCCAGTATCCGTCTCCTACCTTCCAAACTTTACAGAAGCTCTTCTGCGAACCTTGCAGAACTAGCACTCCTGAAAGAAAGGATACTGCGGAGACATGGCTTAGCCACAGCCTGGGGGATGTTTCCAGAATGAGATTTTCACTCTGCAGCGGAGTGTGCGCTGATATGAAACTTCCTGGCAGATTAAAACTGTGTGCCCGACCGAGACTCGAACTCGGGACCTTTGCCTTTCGCGGGCAAGTGCTCTACCAACTGAGCTACCGAAGCACGACTCACGTCCGGTACTCACAGCTTTACTTCTGCCAGTATCCGTCTCCTACCTTCCAAACTTTACAGAAGCTCTTCTGCGAACCTTGCAGAACTAGCACTCCTGAAAGAAAGGATACTGCGGAGACATGGCTTAGCCACAGCCTGGGGGATGTTTCCAGAATGAGATTTTCACTCTGCAGCGGAGTGTGCGCTGATATGAAACTTCCTGGCAGATTAAAACTGTGTGCCCGACCGAGACTCGAACTCGGGACCTTTGCCTTTCGCGGGCAAGTGCTCTACCAACTGAGCTACCGAAGCACGACTCACGTCCGGTACTCACAGCTTTACTTCTGCCAGTATCCGTCTCCTACCTTCCAAACTTTACAGAAGCTCTTCTGCGAACCTTGCAGAACTAGCACTCCTGAAAGAAAGGATACTGCGGAGACATGGCTTAGCCACAGCCTGGGGGATGTTTCCAGAATGAGATTTTCACTCTGCAGCGGAGTGTGCGCTGATATGAAACTTCCTGGCAGATTAAAACTGTGTGCCCGACCGAGACTCGAACTCGGGACCTTTGCCTTTCGCGGGCAAGTGCTCTACCAACTGAGCTACCGAAGCACGACTCACGTCCGGTACTCACAGCTTTACTTCTGCCAGTATCCGTCTCCTACCTTCCAAACTTTACAGAAGCTCTTCTGCGAACCTTGCAGAACTAGCACTCCTGAAAGAAAGGATACTGCGGAGACATGGCTTAGCCACAGCCTGGGGGATGTTTCCAGAATGAGATTTTCACTCTGCAGCGGAGTGTGCGCTGATATGAAACTTCCTGGCAGATTAAAACTGTGTGCCCGACCGAGACTCGAACTCGGGACCTTTGCCTTTCGCGGGCAAGTGCTCTACCAACTGAGCTACCGAAGCACGACTCACGTCCGGTACTCACAGCTTTACTTCTGCCAGTATCCGTCTCCTACCTTCCAAACTTTACAGAAGCTCTTCTGCGAACCTTGCAGAACTAGCACTCCTGAAAGAAAGGATACTGCGGAGACATGGCTTAGCCACAGCCTGGGGGATGTTTCCAGAATGAGATTTTCACTCTGCAGCGGAGTGTGCGCTGATATGAAACTTCCTGGCAGATTAAAACTGTGTGCCCGACCGAGACTCGAACTCGGGACCTTTGCCTTTCGCGGGCAAGTGCTCTACCAACTGAGCTACCGAAGCACGACTCACGTCCGGTACTCACAGCTTTACTTCTGCCAGTATCCGTCTCCTACCTTCCAAACTTTACAGAAGCTCTTCTGCGAACCTTGCAGAACTAGCACTCCTGAAAGAAAGGATACTGCGGAGACATGGCTTAGCCACAGCCTGGGGGATGTTTCCAGAATGAGATTTTCACTCTGCAGCGGAGTGTGCGCTGATATGAAACTTCCTGGCAGATTAAAACTGTGTGCCCGACCGAGACTCGAACTCGGGACCTTTGCCTTTCGCGGGCAAGTGCTCTACCAACTGAGCTACCGAAGCACGACTCACGTCCGGTACTCACAGCTTTACTTCTGCCAGTATCCGTCTCCTACCTTCCAAACTTTACAGAAGCTCTTCTGCGAACCTTGCAGAACTAGCACTCCTGAAAGAAAGGATACTGCGGAGACATGGCTTAGCCACAGCCTGGGGGATGTTTCCAGAATGAGATTTTCACTCTGCAGGAGTGCTAGTTCTGCAAGGTTCGCAGAAGAGCTTCTGTAAAGTTTGGAAGGTAGGAGACGGATACTGGCAGAAGTAAAGCTGTGAGTACCGGACGTGAGTCGTGCTTCGGTAGCTCAGTTGGTAGAGCACTTGCCCGCGAAAGGCAAAGGTCCCGAGTTCGAGTCTCGGTCGGGCACACAGTTTTAATCTGCCAGGAAGTTTCATATCAGCGCACACTCCGCTGCAGAGTGAAAATCTCATTCTGGAAACATCCCCCAGGCTGTGGCTAAGCCATGTCTCCGCAGTATCCTTTCTTTCAGGAGTGCTAGTTCTGCAAGGTTCGCAGAAGAGCTTCTGTAAAGTTTGGAAGGTAGGAGACGGATACTGGCAGAAGTAAAGCTGTGAGTACCGGACGTGAGTCGTGCTTCGGTAGCTCAGTTGGTAGAGCACTTGCCCGCGAAAGGCAAAGGTCCCGAGTTCGAGTCTCGGTCGGGCACACAGTTTTAATCTGCCAGGAAGTTTCATATCAGCGCACACTCCGCTGCAGAGTGAAAATCTCATTCTGGAAACATCCCCCAGGCTGTGGCTAAGCCATGTCTCCGCAGTATCCTTTCTTTCAGGAGTGCTAGTTCTGCAAGGTTCGCAGAAGAGCTTCTGTAAAGTTTGGAAGGTAGGAGACGGATACTGGCAGAAGTAAAGCTGTGAGTACCGGACGTGAGTCGTGCTTCGGTAGCTCAGTTGGTAGAGCACTTGCCCGCGAAAGGCAAAGGTCCCGAGTTCGAGTCTCGGTCGGGCACACAGTTTTAATCTGCCAGGAAGTTTCATATCAGCGCACACTCCGCTGCAGAGTGAAAATCTCATTCTGGAAACATCCCCCAGGCTGTGGCTAAGCCATGTCTCCGCAGTATCCTTTCTTTCAGGAGTGCTAGTTCTGCAAGGTTCGCAGAAGAGCTTCTGTAAAGTTTGGAAGGTAGGAGACGGATACTGGCAGAAGTAAAGCTGTGAGTACCGGACGTGAGTCGTGCTTCGGTAGCTCAGTTGGTAGAGCACTTGCCCGCGAAAGGCAAAGGTCCCGAGTTCGAGTCTCGGTCGGGCACACAGTTTTAATCTGCCAGGAAGTTTCATATCAGCGCACACTCCGCTGCAGAGTGAAAATCTCATTCTGGAAACATCCCCCAGGCTGTGGCTAAGCCATGTCTCCGCAGTATCCTTTCTTTCAGGAGTGCTAGTTCTGCAAGGTTCGCAGAAGAGCTTCTGTAAAGTTTGGAAGGTAGGAGACGGATACTGGCAGAAGTAAAGCTGTGAGTACCGGACGTGAGTCGTGCTTCGGTAGCTCAGTTGGTAGAGCACTTGCCCGCGAAAGGCAAAGGTCCCGAGTTCGAGTCTCGGTCGGGCACACAGTTTTAATCTGCCAGGAAGTTTCATATCAGCGCACACTCCGCTGCAGAGTGAAAATCTCATTCTGGAAACATCCCCCAGGCTGTGGCTAAGCCATGTCTCCGCAGTATCCTTTCTTTCAGGAGTGCTAGTTCTGCAAGGTTCGCAGAAGAGCTTCTGTAAAGTTTGGAAGGTAGGAGACGGATACTGGCAGAAGTAAAGCTGTGAGTACCGGACGTGAGTCGTGCTTCGGTAGCTCAGTTGGTAGAGCACTTGCCCGCGAAAGGCAAAGGTCCCGAGTTCGAGTCTCGGTCGGGCACACAGTTTTAATCTGCCAGGAAGTTTCATATCAGCGCACACTCCGCTGCAGAGTGAAAATCTCATTCTGGAAACATCCCCCAGGCTGTGGCTAAGCCATGTCTCCGCAGTATCCTTTCTTTCAGGAGTGCTAGTTCTGCAAGGTTCGCAGAAGAGCTTCTGTAAAGTTTGGAAGGTAGGAGACGGATACTGGCAGAAGTAAAGCTGTGAGTACCGGACGTGAGTCGTGCTTCGGTAGCTCAGTTGGTAGAGCACTTGCCCGCGAAAGGCAAAGGTCCCGAGTTCGAGTCTCGGTCGGGCACACAGTTTTAATCTGCCAGGAAGTTTCATATCAGCGCACACTCCGCTGCAGAGTGAAAATCTCATTCTGGAAACATCCCCCAGGCTGTGGCTAAGCCATGTCTCCGCAGTATCCTTTCTTTCAGGAGTGCTAGTTCTGCAAGGTTCGCAGAAGAGCTTCTGTAAAGTTTGGAAGGTAGGAGACGGATACTGGCAGAAGTAAAGCTGTGAGTACCGGACGTGAGTCGTGCTTCGGTAGCTCAGTTGGTAGAGCACTTGCCCGCGAAAGGCAAAGGTCCCGAGTTCGAGTCTCGGTCGGGCACACAGTTTTAATCTGCCAGGAAGTTTCATATCAGCGCACACTCCGCTGCAGAGTGAAAATCTCATTCTGGAAACATCCCCCAGGCTGTGGCTAAGCCATGTCTCCGCAGTATCCTTTCTTTCAGGAGTGCTAGTTCTGCAAGGTTCGCAGAAGAGCTTCTGTAAAGTTTGGAAGGTAGGAGACGGATACTGGCAGAAGTAAAGCTGTGAGTACCGGACGTGAGTCGTGCTTCGGTAGCTCAGTTGGTAGAGCACTTGCCCGCGAAAGGCAAAGGTCCCGAGTTCGAGTCTCGGTCGGGCACACAGTTTTAATCTGCCAGGAAGTTTCATATCAGCGCACACTCCGCTGCAGAGTGAAAATCTCATTCTGGAAACATCCCCCAGGCTGTGGCTAAGCCATGTCTCCGCAGTATCCTTTCTTTCAGGAGTGCTAGTTCTGCAAGGTTCGCAGAAGAGCTTCTGTAAAGTTTGGAAGGTAGGAGACGGATACTGGCAGAAGTAAAGCTGTGAGTACCGGACGTGAGTCGTGCTTCGGTAGCTCAGTTGGTAGAGCACTTGCCCGCGAAAGGCAAAGGTCCCGAGTTCGAGTCTCGGTCGGGCACACAGTTTTAATCTGCCAGGAAGTTTCATATCAGCGCACACTCCGCTGCAGAGTGAAAATCTCATTCTGGAAACATCCCCCAGGCTGTGGCTAAGCCATGTCTCCGCAGTATCCTTTCTTTCAGGAGTGCTAGTTCTGCAAGGTTCGCAGAAGAGCTTCTGTAAAGTTTGGAAGGTAGGAGACGGATACTGGCAGAAGTAAAGCTGTGAGTACCGGACGTGAGTCGTGCTTCGGTAGCTCAGTTGGTAGAGCACTTGCCCGCGAAAGGCAAAGGTCCCGAGTTCGAGTCTCGGTCGGGCACACAGTTTTAATCTGCCAGGAAGTTTCATATCAGCGCACACTCCGCTGCAGAGTGAAAATCTCATTCTGGAAACATCCCCCAGGCTGTGGCTAAGCCATGTCTCCGCAGTATCCTTTCTTTCAGGAGTGCTAGTTCTGCAAGGTTCGCAGAAGAGCTTCTGTAAAGTTTGGAAGGTAGGAGACGGATACTGGCAGAAGTAAAGCTGTGAGTACCGGACGTGAGTCGTGCTTCGGTAGCTCAGTTGGTAGAGCACTTGCCCGCGAAAGGCAAAGGTCCCGAGTTCGAGTCTCGGTCGGGCACACAGTTTTAATCTGCCAGGAAGTTTCATATCAGCGCACACTCCGCTGCAGAGTGAAAATCTCATTCTGGAAACATCCCCCAGGCTGTGGCTAAGCCATGTCTCCGCAGTATCCTTTCTTTCAGGAGTGCTAGTTCTGCAAGGTTCGCAGAAGAGCTTCTGTAAAGTTTGGAAGGTAGGAGACGGATACTGGCAGAAGTAAAGCTGTGAGTACCGGACGTGAGTCGTGCTTCGGTAGCTCAGTTGGTAGAGCACTTGCCCGCGAAAGGCAAAGGTCCCGAGTTCGAGTCTCGGTCGGGCACACAGTTTTAATCTGCCAGGAAGTTTCATATCAGCGCACACTCCGCTGCAGAGTGAAAATCTCATTCTGGAAACATCCCCCAGGCTGTGGCTAAGCCATGTCTCCGCAGTATCCTTTCTTTCAGGAGTGCTAGTTCTGCAAGGTTCGCAGAAGAGCTTCTGTAAAGTTTGGAAGGTAGGAGACGGATACTGGCAGAAGTAAAGCTGTGAGTACCGGACGTGAGTCGTGCTTCGGTAGCTCAGTTGGTAGAGCACTTGCCCGCGAAAGGCAAAGGTCCCGAGTTCGAGTCTCGGTCGGGCACACAGTTTTAATCTGCCAGGAAGTTTCATATCAGCGCACACTCCGCTGCAGAGTGAAAATCTCATTCTGGAAACATCCCCCAGGCTGTGGCTAAGCCATGTCTCCGCAGTATCCTTTCTTTCAGGAGTGCTAGTTCTGCAAGGTTCGCAGAAGAGCTTCTGTAAAGTTTGGAAGGTAGGAGACAGATACTGGCACAAGTAAAGCTGTGAGTACCGGACGTGAGTCGTGCTTCGGTAGCTCAGTTGGTAGAGCACTTGCCCGCGAAAGGCAAAGGTCCCGAGTTCGAGTCTCGGTCGGGCACACAGTTTTAATCTGCCAGGAAGTTTCATATCAGCGCACACTCCGCTGCAGAGTGAAAATCTCATTCTGGAAACATCCCCCAGGCTGTGGCTAAGCCATGTCTCCGCAGTATCCTTTCTTTCAGGAGTGCTAGTTCTGCAAGGTTCGCAGAAGAGCTTCTGTAAAGTTTGGAAGGTAGGAGACGGATACTGGCAGAAGTAAAGCTGTGAGTACCGGACGTGAGTCGTGCTTCGGTAGCTCAGTTGGTAGAGCACTTGCCCGCGAAAGGCAAAGGTCCCGAGTTCGAGTCTCGGTCGGGCACACAGTTTTAATCTGCCAGGAAGTTTCATATCAGCGCACACTCCGCTGCAGAGTGAAAATCTCATTCTGGAAACATCCCCCAGGCTGTGGCTAAGCCATGTCTCCGCAGTATCCTTTCTTTCAGGAGTGCTAGTTCTGCAAGGTTCGCAGAAGAGCTTCTGTAAAGTTTGGAAGGTAGGAGACGGATACTGGCAGAAGTAAAGCTGTGAGTACCGGACGTGAGTCGTGCTTCGGTAGCTCAGTTGGTAGAGCACTTGCCCGCGAAAGGCAAAGGTCCCGAGTTCGAGTCTCGGTCGGGCACACAGTTTTAATCTGCCAGGAAGTTTCATATCAGCGCACACTCCGCTGCAGAGTGAAAATCTCATTCTGGAAACATCCCCCAGGCTGTGGCTAAGCCATGTCTCCGCAGTATCCTTTCTTTCAGGAGTGCTAGTTCTGCAAGGTTCGCAGAAGAGCTTCTGTAAAGTTTGGAAGGTAGGAGACGGATACTGGCAGAAGTAAAGCTGTGAGTACCGGACGTGAGTCGTGCTTCGGTAGCTCAGTTGGTAGAGCACTTGCCCGCGAAAGGCAAAGGTCCCGAGTTCGAGTCTCGGTCGGGCACACAGTTTTAATCTGCCAGGAAGTTTCATATCAGCGCACACTCCGCTGCAGAGTGAAAATCTCATTCTGGAAACATCCCCCAGGCTGTGGCTAAGCCATGTCTCCGCAGTATCCTTTCTTTCAGGAGTGCTAGTTCTGCAAGGTTCGCAGAAGAGCTTCTGTAAAGTTTGGAAGGTAGGAGACGGATACTGGCAGAAGTAAAGCTGTGAGTACCGGACGTGAGTCGTGCTTCGGTAGCTCAGTTGGTAGAGCACTTGCCCGCGAAAGGCAAAGGTCCCGAGTTCGAGTCTCGGTCGGGCACACAGTTTTAATCTGCCAGGAAGTTTCATATCAGCGCACACTCCGCTGCAGAGTGAAAATCTCATTCTGGAAACATCCCCCAGGCTGTGGCTAAGCCATGTCTCCGCAGTATCCTTTCTTTCAGGAGTGCTAGTTCTGCAAGGTTCGCAGAAGAGCTTCTGTAAAGTTTGGAAGGTAGGAGACGGATACTGGCAGAAGTAAAGCTGTGAGTACCGGACGTGAGTCGTGCTTCGGTAGCTCAGTTGGTAGAGCACTTGCCCGCGAAAGGCAAAGGTCCCGAGTTCGAGTCTCGGTCGGGCACACAGTTTTAATCTGCCAGGAAGTTTCATGATGATCTCTGTCAGAGCATATGGGCACACAATAAACAACTGAAAGCACCTGTCAAATTTTTATTTCTCAACAACTAAAGACGGCAATCTAATTTTGAATGCATCAACACAACCGTACTACAGTAAGGTAACTTTTGGTTTATTGAGCTGCCGAGAAAACAAATGTATTATGTCTAATGAAACATTAGAAATGCGGGTATGTCACTGCACACGAAAGGTTTGAAAATGTTATATTTCATGGTTTGTTAATTACATTGTATTTCTTAGTATAGGTAATGGTTTGAGAATGAATGAAAAAGTTATAAATTAGCCACTGATGAAAATATTATTTGCAACTCTGACGGAAATGTTAAATAATAAATTACAAAAATGACATTCGATAGAAGACCCATAGCAATAGGAGTACCCATTCGCCACATGAAAACTTATCCTCGTCACCAATAAACAATGAACACCTGTGTTGCTTCTTTTTCTTTCAATTTGTGCTATATTGCAACCTACTAATAATATTTATTATCCTTCCTTAAACATGCTGTGTATTACAAAACCCATATGTTAATGCAAATACGCTCCTCCACACCCTCAAGCCTGGATTGCGGACGAGAAGGCAGCAGCCGTTGAGTGCGTATTCGGACGGCGGTTCCAGCGTCCGTTCCCGCCAGAAGTACGGACTCCGGCCGTTGGGGAGCCCACCTCAGGCGGCGCCATTTCAAGGTCACCCGTTGACAAACGCACTGGGTCGCAGCTGTTGGTTGGCCTATCGTCTCGCGGCCAAACGAGCTGCACCCAGCGCGCTTCTCACACTGCGTGAGGAGGGGGGATTTGGGGGTGATGTAACGTTGTATTTATTTTTTCTCGTGTTTCCCAGAACCATCTGAACCAAATCTACAAATATACCCAGCGAACTACTGTACAGTACATTTTTTTTTCCTGTTTCAGTAGCGTTTTGAGCAAGGGAGAAATGAATGTATGGCTCTCATCGGTAGCTAACATTATACCTACACGAGATGCACGTCGATGGCAGTAGAATGGTGGCAGAGTACATGCTCTCCAAATTTGCCAACAATATGTAGCGAGGACTGTGTCGTCTTTCTTCTTCCAACGATTCCTATTTAAGTTCACCGATCATTTGTCTTGCAGTTTCGTATGAGTTACACACTATTGCTGCGATAGTAGCAGAGCGTCACTTCGTTAGTTCCATGTCTGCTGTCATGCCTACTTGATAAGCAGGGACGATACGTGTGACGAACGGCGAATATTTCCTTTAGGGCAGGGTGGCGACATTTGGCATTAATGGGCTACGGCAGCAGACGACTGACGGGATTGCCTTGTTAACAGCACGACATCGCCTGCAACTAGTCTCCTGTGCATGTCATCATTTCTGTTGGATCCAAACCAACTGGAAAACCGTAGCGTGGTCAGATCAGTCCCAGTTTCAGTTGATAAGAGCTAATGGTAGGGCTCGAGTGTGGTGCACAGCCCACGGGTCCATGGACAAAAGTTTCGACAAGGCACTAAGCAAGGCTCCTTAATGGTGTTGCCTATGTTTACGTGGAATGGACTGGGTCCTCTTGTTCAATTTAACCGATCATTTACTGGAAACGGTTATGTTCGGCTAATTGAAGACCATTTGCTGCCATTTAGTGATTTTTCCCAACAAAGACGGAATTTTTGAGGACGACAGTGCGCTATGTCAATGGGCTATAATTGTTGCCGATTGGTTAGAAAAACATTGTGGACAATTCGAGCGAATGATTTTATCACCCATCGACCGTTTATGGGACATAATAGACAGGTCAATTTGTGCACAAAACCAGGGACCGTCACCACTTTCGCAATTGCGGACGGCCTTAGAGGCAGCGTGGCTCAATATTTCTGCAGGGGACCTTCAACTAGTAGTGCAGACTATGCCACATTCAACTGCTGCTCTAAGCCGGCAAAAGATGGTCCGACACGATATCAGGAGGAATCCAATGACTCGGCACCCAAGTTTACCTTCTTCATAGTTCCACGCCGCCGCAGGCCACGTGTCTGACACGAGCGAGTTCGGCAGAGTCCTCGACGCACATGGCCTGTGTGCAGGCGCGGCGCCTAATGAGTGCAGCACGCGCCTTAAGCTGCGGCCGCCACCGCCGCCGCCCCCGCCGCCCCCGGCCGGCACGCGGGGCGCCGCCCTCTGGTGCCGCTAATCGATAGCCGAGAGCCGCCGGCCCAAGAGCGGCGCGCCGCACAGAACAGCGGGCGCAGCGCGCCGCGTGGCGTGTGGCTGGGGGGAGGGAGTGACTCCCACTGCCCCAGCAGCCGCGAGCAACTCGCACGTTCAAATTATAGTCGCCTCAAGCTGTCACCTGACGTTTCAGGCTCGATGCACGCGAGCGAGTAAGAGCCATGCGTGCTCACAGCCTCCGAAACCGTCCCAGTACACACACGGCGAAGTCGTTGGGATAATGACAAAGCAGTAGCAACTTGAAAGTAAATGGTTGGACACAGTCATGTTCGCTCACTTTAAGGCGGGTACACACTAAGCCAACGAACGAGCACCGACGGCTTCGTTGGCCGATCTGCGTAAGACGTCGGCACAGGGGCCGCGCTTTCCAACGTCGACGTTGAGCGTGCCGAGTTCAACTGCTGCTGAACGCTCGAAACGATGCTACTTGTGCATACCATACGTGTGCCTCAACGTGGTATATGCAATCACAACGTGCTCCACCGCCAGTTGTCGGCTGTATTTGGCGCGTAAATCACACTGTTTACGAAATGTACAGGTGTACAGTGCCTATACTTGTATTAGCTCAGTTGAAACGTACTCCCTTGTCCATAAGCTAGTCAGGCTGTTCTGTCTGTAGTAACATAAATAAATACTTCAATATCCATATGCATATTATATCGCAAAAAAGAAAGTATGATGACTAGTCAATACGGACATCGGCTTATGAAAGTTCTATTACTAATACTGCGATACAATTTTACAATAGTTCTCCATAAAAGGTAAAAATTATGTCATTGTTCTCAATTTTTGGTAAAATCATGTGGTCATTCTTATTTATTCACTGTTCCTATTCCGCAGCAGAACCTTTACAATATATGAAATACAAAACTTAAAACAATACAGCGCAAAATATCTTACTGCAAATAGTGAAAGCTGTCCGGTAGGTTAAGCCAATCAAACGAACCCATATTTCAAAAAGAGATGACTTATAGTTACATGACGTAGAATACTATGGTGCATACTTATATCAAACTAATAAATAAGTATCAGAATCTATTAACAGCGTAAAAGATAGTAAAAAAATTGTATGTATTGAGACGCGAACCCCCAACATATCACAGGAACCTGTGACGCTACTCGATGCACTAAACCGAACCCAAGTGTTTAATGGCTGTACCTAGTATGTTACATCCCGACAGACTGAAATATAATTATGACAAGCTGTACCAAGAGCAAAGCTTTGTTGATGTATCCCCAATTTACCTTCAAACGGCATACACTCAACATACGCAAGTTGCAATAATTCTTTAACCACGAATATGATGTTTCTCGTCATTTTATTACAATTACATACATTTTATTTCAATTAATGACAATTACATACATTTCATTACAATTAATGACGGGTTTTCTACAGATGGTCAATTTCCTGCTGCTCAGGAACGGCATATATACATACAGGCTTCAACGAAAGCCAATATCGTGCCTCGTGACTCTGTAATCCAGGGAGTCGACGTGCGTGTTACGTAGGTGCCGTTTTGTCATCTCATTGGCCAACCTTCAAATGCACTTCAGAATATCTGACACTTCCATGTTCAGACTGCCCAACCTGCTACTCCACGCTATAACATCAAAAACTCGGCATGCTTAGTTTTCGACAGCACGGTCCCGGCTTGTGTGTACTCACGGCGAATTGGAGCCAACGAAGTCTTGGTTGCGGTTCGGACAGCCGGCGACGGGTTCGCATTGGGACCTCTATCCTAGTGTAAACGACACCGGGTCGAGTGTTCGTTGGTTCTGTAGGGATTTGCCTTGTCTTTTACGCGAGTATGTATTGCGTTCAAAAATACACTGATATATGAAACGCCAGTAGCTTGATATCTCAAGAGTGAGCATTAGTATTTATTCTTGCGGTACTTCTGCGTTGTAGGTCTCCTGAAAGAAGTGCTATCTTCGGAAATTTTTCGGCCTACACAATTCGATAACTTCTCGTTCTGAAAAACAATGAAGTAACCCATATGGGAATATTCATCTTTAAGTCAGACTTCAATTTTGGCCTCGCAGACGTTCTTGCTCCTACCAACACTGGAAAAACGTATTCTTGCCTCTTAATACCAGCCAGTGAAACTGCACGTAAAACGCTGCTGCCGGCCGAGGTGGCCGTGCGGTTCTAGGCGCTACAGTCTGGAACCACGTGACCACTACGGGCGCAGGTTCGAATCCTGCCTCGGGCATGGATGTGTGTGATGTCCTTAGGTTAGTTAGGTTTAAGTAGTTCTAAGTCTAGGGGACTGATGACCTCAGCAGTTAAGTCCCAAAGAGCTAAGAGCCAAAACGCTGCTTCCCAACAATAACAAAATGCGAATAACGTCGACAAGTTATCAGGGCCAACTAAGAGTGCACGTGGCCGAATAGCTTGGCTCCAACTTTACTTGTTTAACGTAATACAGGCAAGAAATAATACAATATACACTGCAAATCACATGCTAGTTCGACTTTAACATCATAGTTGTGGCTGTTTTAGCTTCGTGCAAAAAGTCTTGGGAAAAAGTTTTTTCGTAATAGGGGCCAGAACTCCTGGTTTTCAAAGTAAGAATAGACTACAGAGATTCAATGGGCATGGACGATATGAACTCTGTTCTATTTCTCTTCACAATGCTGAAAGCACGTTCACATTCTGTGTTGCTATGGGGTATGGTGAGAATAGAGAGTATTACTCTACAAATTCGGTTATACTTAAAAAGTAAATCGGCTCCATGAAATCTTGATATTTGTGCCCAACTGGAATCACTTACAGCATCTTGATTTGCAGCCAAAGTGCCATCTACCTGAAGAGCTGTGCACTGCCTCTGAAGTTCATTCAGCACCTCATCTGTAGTTTCATTCTCTTCATTGTATAGCGTGATAGGAAACTTTTCCAAAAAACGAATGGAAGAAAACTGTGAATCTTCAGTTTTGTCTAACCTAGCAACTTGAGCATGCTTTACCACATCATCCTTTAGTGGAAACATGTTGATGACGTCGTCACAGACAGTACAAAATCAGTTTCTCACTGTTGATAAGAAAAGGGATTAATCTGTATCATGGAGATCATTCACTATTTTCGAAGTCTGAATGCCAATAACTAACTCATCATCATTTCTCTGATTCTGAATCAAGCTGCACCCTATTTCAACCAAGGAGGACCTTCTGACAATTTTGGGCTTAACAAACTTTATGAACAACTGCTTTAGCAAATCCATTAAAAGTTTTAGTAAAAAGTGAACTTGTGAGGAAGAAGTCTAAAGGGCAACATTTAATTTGTTAAGTACAGGAATAGTCACATGAAACAAAGTGCGAAAGGCTTTGTTCAGGTTGGAGGATTGGAACATAAACAACTTTTTCCTCACACGTTGTACTTTTTAGGATGGGTTTGTAACATTTGGAAGAATATGCTATTCTTTTAGGGACATGTGTAGTATAACAATCAAGAGTTCTATTCTTCTGATACCCTTTGGCTCCACTATCTTCAACTCTATGTTTTCTGAACGATGAAAAGTTTGTGAAATGTTTTGGGTACATAGTATTACATAGTCCTTGAATAAAGGAAGAAGCGGATTCCACCGGTCCAGTAATCTAGCTCAAAATCTGCCTAAAAATAGTTCTTACATGCTTAAAAACTTTATTGCCTCTCTATTGTGCAAGTTCTGAAATTTTTGAAGGCGTTCTTTTCTTTTGTCACTCTTCTCTACGAAATGAAACATACTAACAAGGATCTCGTCCACTTTAAGTGGTAATCTTCCAGAGCCTTTTTCAGCTGCTAGATTAATCAGGTGGCAAGTGCTACCTAAGATGGCAGTGCCTTGCTGAACTTTCTTCAGAACTGCTGAAACCTCATTTCTGTGTCCGCTCGTAACAGGACCAATGTTTGAGCAGAAAGCCGCACAGTTTTCAGTTGGTATGTTATGAGAATTCAGCTGTCATAACATGAGTTTACCTATGTTTTGCCGAGTTGAGTCCCTGTCTAACGCTGGTATGAACAACACAGTGCTCACTCCTTTATCCCGCGGAATATCATAGAATTTAACAACAACAGTACTCAATTTGTCATTCTTATCATTGCTACCATCCGTTGCCAAGGAAAATGACCCGCTCTGAAGGCACTTAACAACTTCAAATGATGAATTTTTTGTCATATAAAATTATTTACAATGAATGACGTTTTCGTGCGAGCACAGCAATATTTCTTTTCAACATCTTCTGTGGGAAACATTTTAAATAAACCACCAGAATGATCAGCCGCACTTAAGGGCGTTGTGTTCCACCAAGTAGGAAGTAAACAGATACCTGGGCTTAATTACGTCACTGTCAAAGTTTCCAAACTTTGCAAAAATAGTGTTGATTTTCTTGTTATCTTCCTTCGATTTACCAAAACTTACTGATTTATCGCACTTCATATTCTTACTTAAATCGTTTCTTCCACCATGTGCAACAATGTCACACCCACATACAGTGCAAAAGCAAATTTTTCTCCTATTCTTGATTTTAGTATGCACGGAAAATCAACATAACATGATTCTTTAAATGTCTGGAAGTACTGCTTCTTGTTGGATTTATTCATGAATCCTACAATAGGAATATAGGGTATGAAAATGTCAGAGAACAAATGTCTCGATATGTACTAAAATATCGACAGGAACCTGGATCGCTGAATGTCATATAAAATTATAACATAAACACTCCAGGCAGTCAAACGCTTCACTGAAATATGTCGAAGTCCACAAACACTTAAACCATTAAATGAACACGTCGCCAACCTCGTGAACAAAGAATATGTACATGGTAAAACACACACACACACACACACACACACACACACACACACACACGTGGAACGAATGCGATTAATCCACACGTGGTCAGAGAATATGGGTTAAATGACAACAAGCGAACGGAGCGGAATAAATAATTTGCGGGGCACAGTCTGTCGACACTTAAGATTCACAGTGAAGAACTATTATCCCGGATTTAAAATCAATTCCAAAGACAGCACAAACACACCACAGGCTTAACAGCACCAATCATATCAAAGAATGTTATCGACTACCGTAGACTTGCCTTCGACCCACGCAAACACAGATTGTACGGAAGTGGGGTGATTATGTAATGTCAACGTTTCAAACTTTTGTGTCCGCGAAGTCGTAAAATGACAAGTCTGTCCATAAAATTGTAAAATGCTGCAATTTCCGTAAATTTTAAGGATAAACCGTAAAAGTTGGCACGTTTGCCATTAGTTTGGTTAGCGGAACGCCAATGTGTTTACGACCAACGTTGCTGGTTAGTATGGCTCCTTAAAGGAGCGGTCGTTATACTGCTTATAGATTTTAGATGGAAGTTTAGTTGCGTGAAACCATGCGGTTCTCATTCGTATCATGGTACTCCTTGCGACACGTGTCCCTTGTTTTGGGTATTTCTTCGCCTCTCCAATAAACAATTCCGAGTCGGAACCGCTGCCATGGCAGCAGGTGTTGCTTGCTTCACGGCGACGTGCGCACTACGGCTACAATTGCTTCGAGTCGACGGGCTTGACTGCTGCGAAGCATCAGTGGCTAGCGATGACAAATTTCACCCCCCCCCCCCCCACCTTGCCGAGACTTTTCAGGTCTACTACCGTTGTGTGAGTGGTTCCATTGCTCCACATGTACCGCTAAAACGCGCGAAGAAACGACGCTGCGAGCTCGCGATAGGAAATCGCTCGTGTGCATCGCGCCTAAGTCCCTTTTACACGAACGGCTTTCTCGTCTCGGTCTACTACTTGTGGTATGTTTACGGCAGCGCCCCTCGTATTATTCCTGTACTGTCTAGTCTGACGCGAGTGATGTATGCAACAGTACCGCCGTCTGTACATGTGCATATCGCTATCCCACGCTTTTTGTCACTTCGGTGTACGCATTTTTGCAATGTGGTGCTGCAGTGAGCTCAAACATATAGAGCTCATCAAGGTTTTCATCGTACGCCCAGAGTCTGTGTATTACAACCTCTTTCACTGTTAAGGGTTTCCTCCATAAAAAAAAACAACAATATCAGAAGTTGCGTCCGCCTTGATGCAAAACACCATGTTATATGTTTAATTTCTTTATTTTCCCATACTAGTTTCGGCGACAAATATCACCATCATCAGTGGGCTTTTTTAATCTAGAACATGCAGAGAATAGCATGGTTACACAAACAGAGTGGCACATTATTACATTTTTACTGATCGTTTTTTGAAATATACTTTTTTATACTACCTTATTTATTGCAAGTTACATAATGTAACATAATAAGGTAGTATAAAAAAGTATATTTCAAAAAACGATCAGTAAAAATGTAATAATGTGCCACTCTGTTTGTGTAACCATGCTATTCTCTGCATGTTCTAGATTAAAAAAGCCCACTGATGATGGTGATATTTGTCGCCGAAACTAGTATGGGAAAATAAAGAAATTAAACATATAACAAGGTGTTTTGCATCAAGGCGGACGCAACTTCTGATATTGTTGTTTTTCTATGCAAACACGGACCAAATGGAAGAGTTCCAAGATAAAATTATGGTTTCCTCCATGTTTGTCAGAAAAGTCGCAGGGCAGATTTTTTTTTTATTTCTGAGTTTGTACTACTCCAAAGGAACAGATGTTTTTTTGATGCTACCTGACACTTGTACGTCCTTGAAATGATCTTGGCCATGTTTCCCGCGCAGACTTACTATGTGGCAGGTCCGTGGTTGGCAACACACCGTTTGTGTTCTAGACGTATAAGTTATGGTGATTCAATGCTCATTGTGAGCAAAGGGTGAGCGAGAAGTTCTGCTTCAAGCTCGGGAAACCCCTAGTGAAACGTTAACAGTGATTAAGCAAGCATGTGTAAGCGATGCACTTCCGGGAAGTAGTATTACTGACAAGGGAACCTCCCCATCGCATCCCCCTCAGATTTAGTTAAAAGTTGGCACAGTGGATAGGCCTTGAAAAACTGAACACAAATCTACCGAGAAAACAGGAAGAAGTTGTGTGGAACTATGAAAAAAAAATAAGCAAAATATACAAACTGAGTAGTCCATGTGCAAGATAGGCAACATCATGGAAAGTGCGAGCTGTGGAACGAGAGGTCCTGGGTTCTAGTCTTCCCTTGAGTGAAGAGTTTAACTTTTTATTTTCAGACAATTATTATCTGTCACCAGTGTCGTATAGAATATATCAGACGTGTTTTCCTGTGGAGGAATCAGTTGACCTACGACCTTGCGATCAAATGTTTTCGGTTCCCATTAGAGAGCGCGTCATTTCGTCTACTAATCGCACCGTTTTGCGGTGCGGTCGCAAAACACAGACACTAAACATATTACAGTGAACAGAGACGTCAATGAACGAATGGGCAGATCATAACTTTGTGAAAATAAAGAAAATAAATTTTTCACTCGAGGTAGGATTTGAACCCAGGACCTCTCGTTTCGCACCTGCTCACGCTGACCACGGGACCACGGGTCTCCTGAGCTCACGCTTTCCTTGATGTTGCCAATGTCGCACAGGGACTACTCACTTTGTATATTTTGCTTATTTTTTTCTTAGTTCCACACAACTTCTTCCTGTTTTCTCGATTGATCTGTGTTCAGTTTTTCAAGGCCTATCCACTGTGCCAACTTATAACTAAATCTGACGGGGGTGCAATGAGGAGGTTCCCTTGTGAGTGGCGTAAAAGGTTTTGTCAAGGCAGAGGTTCAGTGCAAGACGATCGAAGAGCTGTTCGCCCGTCTACAGCATATACCGATGCAAACGTGCAGCGTGTGAAGCCATCAGTATCAGTACACGGACCGTGCAACCGGACGTTGAGCGCTGAGCGTGCCGAGTTTCTGACGTCACGGCGTGGAATAGCATGTTGAAGAGACTTCTCGTGCGTGCAGAGCAATAGCTAGCATGTCAGATATTCTTAACGTGTGTTAGAACGTTGACCATTGAGATGGCAGGATGCCATCTACGTCACATGTACGCCATCTACCTTCAGTACAGTCACGAAGCGCCATATTGGGCTCCAGTTGAAACCCGTATGCATATATGCCATTTCTGAGCACCAACAAGCTGAGGATCTCTCGACAGCCCGACGTTAATTGTATGATTCACTGTAATAAAATGACAAGAGAAGATATTCGAGGTTACAGAATTATTGTAACTTGCGTATTCTGACAGTATGCCGTTTGAAGGCAACGGCACATTCATGATCCACCAAAAACGTATTCCTCTTAGCAGAATTTGTCATAATTAAATTCCAGGAGACGGTAAGACGATAGGTACGGACACGAATAAAGCGTGGTCCGTTTAGTGTAATGAGTAGCGTCACAGATTCGTAAGGAACGTGATATGTATTGCAGATTCGCATCCTTGGTATTTGGGGCGCTTAACTGCGCGGTCATCAGCGCCTGTTCAAAGTCCCAATTTTTACACAGTCCATTGTCTTTTCACAATCCAATCTAGTCACTCTCACAAATGATGATGATGAAATGATGAGGACAACACGAACACCCAGTCCCCGGGCAAAGAAAATTTCCAACCAAGCCGGGAATCGAACCCGGGACCCCGGGACCCAGAGGCAGCAACGTTAGCCCCTACACCAACAGCTGCGCTCGAAATTTCAATAGTAAATTTCTTCATGATGCACAAAGTCTCTCTTGTAACGTCTGCCAGTGGAGTTTATCATCTACTTAACGCTCTCTCGCCAGCTAAACGATCCCGTGACGAAATGCGCCGCTCTTCGTTGGACCTTCTCTATCTCCTCTATAAGTCCTACCTGATAGAGATCTCATATAGATGAACGATACTCAAGAATCGGATGAACAAGCGCCTTATAAGCCACTTCTTTCGTGGATCAGCTACATTTTCGTAAGATTCTTCCGATGAATCTGAGTCCGGTGTCTGCTTTTCCCCCTATCTGTTTTATACACATTTATTTATGTTCAGGGTCAATTGCCAGAGTCTGCACCATTCATCAATTCTCTGCAGGTAGTTCTGCAAATTCTGTCTTCTGACGTTGCTACATTGGTATAGACAACTGCATCATCTGCGAATAGCTTTAAAGAGCGTCCGACGCTTTTTACTAGATCATTTATACATATATTGTACACAGTAATGTTCCTATCACACTTCCCTGTGGCACTCCGGATATTACCTTTAATATGTCGATTTAGTTCCGTTAAAAGCGACGTGTTGAGTTGTATCTGCAAGAAAGTCTTGAATCCAATCGCAGGTCTGCTCCGATATTCCGCAAGCTCGTATTTTTTTCATTAAACAGTAATGCGGGACGGTGTCAAATGCATTACTGAAATCAAGGGACACGGCATCAACCTGAGCGCCGTCGTGCAGTGCGCTGTGCATCTCATGGAGGAACAGAGCGAGCTGTGTCTCGCAGGAACTCTGCTTGCGGTGTCCATGTTTATTTCTATAGAGGAGATGTTCATTTTCCAAGAATGTCAATTTTTTAGCATAAAACATGTTCCATAGTTCTGCAACAGATTGACGTCAACGATATTGGTCTATAATTGTGTGGATCCATCTCACGGCCTTTCTTAAAAACGGGAATGACTTGCGCTTTCTTCCAGTCGTTAGGTAGCTTTCGTTGCTCAAGCGATCTACGATAAATTACTGCTAGATGGGGAGCAAGTTCTTTCGTGTAATAGTGGTAGAACCTTATAGGTATCTCACCTGGCCCTGAAGCCTTTTCACTACTAAGCAATTGTAGCTGCTTTTCAATTCCGCTATCGGTGATCTCAATATCTGCCCTTTCGATGTTCGTACGACGACTGAAAGGACGGACAGTGTTACGATCTTCCGCGGTGAAACAACTTCGGAAGACCGAATTCAGTATTTCGACCTTCTCTCGGTTATCTTCCGTTTCGGTGCCGGTATGGCCGCTGAGATAATGAATAGATGATTTTGACCCACTTACTGATTTTACATAAGACCAATCTCTCTTAGTGTTTTTACTCAGGTCGGTTGACAACGTCTTACTTTCAAAATCACTGAACGCTTCTCTCATTGCTCTCCTTACGCGCATTTTCGTTTCGTTCAGCTTTTGTTTGACAGCTAGGTTTTTAGTTCTCTTGAATCTGAGATGCGTGGTCTTTGTTTATGTAGCGCTTTTCTAACAAGGCAATTAAATCTTGGTGGATCTTCCCCATTCCTTATGAACCGTACTCTGAACATACTGGTGCATTTTGAACGGCGCCTTTGAATTTTTGCCATTTGTTGTCCATCATCGTCGAATATTTGATGCTGACGGCTATTACATCTAGTTTTTTATGACCTTTGATTTTCAATAGGTTCTGATACTTTTTTATTAGTTTAATAGAAGTATATACTGTAATATTCGATGTTATGTAAATATAAGTGCGCTCTTTTTGAGAAGTGGTTCAAATGGCTCTAAGCACTATGGGACTTAACTGCTGAGGTCATCAGTCCCCTAGACTTAGAACTACTTAAACCTAACTAACCTAAGGACATCACACACATCGATGCCCGAGGCAGGATTCGAACCTGCGACCGTAGCGGTCGCTCGGTTCTGGACTGAAGCGCCTAGAACCGCTCGGTCACGAATGTCGGCAATAGGTTAACAGATATGACTAAGTCTTCTTAACAGAACCCAGTAAACTTTATTAGAGTGTCCGAGAGGAGTGTGTCACGAACGCCCTTGTTCTCTATGTAAATATACGATCTGATGGAAAGGGTGAGCAGCAGCTTGCAACTGTTTCCCCATGATGCTGTGGTGCTCGTATCGCCACTGAGTGACTGCAGAAGTATACAGGATGACAACGAAATTGTATGTTGTGTGACGAATGGCAGCTTGCTCTAAATATAGAAAAATGTAAGTTAATGAATATGACTAGGGAAAACAATGCTCTTTATGTTCACAGACAATATTAGTGTTTGTTTTATTTTAGGGCGCAAAAAGAACAAAGGTCATACGCGTCTGTAGTACACGAAGACGGAGGAGGAGTTAAAAGCGACTAGACGTTAAGCCTAATTGACGGGAAGAAAGAAGAAAACAGCGACTTGCTCTGGGAGAAAGGGCCATAAAATACGTATAGAAACAACGGAGGTACTACATAAAGATTTAATGTCCTCCGCCATTCTGCTGCAACGGATAAAAGTAAAACGTGGTCGACAGCCCGCGCGTCGTTCGCTAAAATGGCCGATAATTCAGACGGCGAACATAAATTAAAACGCAAGTAGTTAACAAACGGGCACTCCGTCAGGAAACGGCGAACCGTCCGGTTGATGCCAATGGACACAAAGCGGTTGGGGACCGCCAATTAACATATCGCGCTAGGTAACAAGACGGTGCCCAATATGCAAACTAACTAAAATGATCTCCTGGGGGCGAGAGGGCCGAGAGGAGGTCGGCCAAGTCGCAGGGAGAGATTTAATTCCCCGGAGCTTGTCCCCATGAAGGGAAGACCAGCGGTGATGCCAAACTGACACCATCTGCTGACAGACGGCAACACAGACATCATCGGAGGGAATGGAAGAACTAGCGTGCCGAAAGTGAACTCCAGGAGGTAACAGAGTAGAGGGACGCGCCCCATACTGGCTGTCAGAGTCATCGAGGAAGGAGCCATTGGATGGGTAGCCAGGCATGGCAGACAAAGGGCGTGCGTATCAGTTGAGGAGAACATCAGGCTGATATGGCAGCGGCAGTTCGGCAGCTTCTGCATGCATACTCCCAACCAGGCTAATGTACAAAGGTCCAGTGGTCATATTGATCCCACGATGGTGCACTGTATTTAGACAGCGTAAGATGGATGGACATGCAGATGAATAAACGAAACACACAGAGTCTAATTTCGAATGAACAAGGGATCGGTACAAATAGAGGAGGGTAGTCGATCCGCTCCCCAGGAAGTACTGCTGAGGGCAAGTAGGACATAGAGGGACTGGGTGCAACGGGTGGCCAGGTAAGACACCTGGAAGGATCATACAAACGGTTTTGTCAGTGAAAAAGCGAAAGTTTCCTATCGAGCATGAGCTCAAGGATATTCAACGAACGGAAGAGCAGTAGACCCAAGATGTAAAGACAATGGAACGAAGCCATTGCGCCGCCGGAAATTCATACAAACGGTTTTGTCAGTGGAAAAGAGAAAGTCATTGTCGACGCTCCACGAATAAAGATGATCAAGACAACACTGATCACGCCGCTGAAGCAGACACGTCCATAGAGAACAGCAATAGATGGCAAAATCGTGAACGAAAAGGGAACTGGAAATGGCCGGTGGGAGTCGGGCTACAATAGGGTTAATGACGATAGCAAAGAAGACGATCCTCAGGACAGAACCCTGACGCACACGTTTACCTGGATAAAGATGTCCGACAAAGCAGAACCCACACGTACCTTGAAAACTTGGTCTTTTAAAAATCCCTGTAGTAAACGGAGCAGGCGACCTAGGTAGCCCCACGTGTAGAGAGCACGGAAGATACCAGTCCTCCAGCAAGTGTAGTAGACTTTCTCAAAATCAAAAAATAAGGCCACAGTCTGGTATTTCCGCAGAAAACAATTCATGACATGGATTGACAAAGTGATGAGATGGTCAACCGCAGAACGGCGCGCTCGAATTTTACATTGCTCAGTGGTTAGTAAATTGTGAGACTTGAGCTACCACACCAGCCAGGAATGAATCATACGTTCCACAACCTTGCATGCAAAGCAGGTGAACGCAATGGGGCGGTAGCTAGAAGGAAACTGTTCGTCCTTACTGGGCTTAGGTACTAGTATGAGAGTGGCTTCACGTTACTGTTTGGGAAACGTGCTCTGCCCAGATGCGATTGTATGTATGAAGGAGAAAGTGCTTGCCTGCAAGAGGAAGGTGCTGAAACATCTAAATGTGAACATCATCTGGCCCTGGGATGGAGGATCAGGATGAACTGAGAGCATGATCTAGCTCTCACACAATAAATGTGGCATTATAGCACTCACGATTCTGAAAAAGAAGCGTATCGCCTGAGTCTTCCACTCTTTTCAAATGGAGGAGGGCAGGGTGATAGTGGATGGAGCTCTAAATCTCCGCAAAATAGCGGTTTAATAGGGTCCACTATGAAATCATCTCCTATGATCAGACCGGAAATTTGGGAATGGACCTTGGTCCCAGAGAGTCGTCGGAGGTTAACCCACACGATGGAAGAGGAAGTCTAATGGTTACAGTAACTAGTAAATGCAATCCAGCTTGCTTTTTTGCCACCTCTAAGAACACGACGACACTGCGTACGCAACTGTTTACAACGAATGCAGTTCGCCGTCATAGAATCACAGTTAAAACCGCAGAGTCCACGTCTCCGCGCGTGAATTGCGTCGCAGCACGCCTCAGTCCACGAAGGGGCCGGGACATGGCACTGTGAAGTTGAAGTGCGAGGAATGGAACGTTCTACGGCGGTCAGGATAACGTTGGTAAGGTATTCTACCTGGTCAGCACAACTGAAAAAAGTTGCTCGTCGAAGGTCTCAAGCGAGGACTAAAACCTTCAGTCGGCCTTAGAAAGTTACCATTCGGGTATGCATGTAGATGTGACAGAAGTTGGCAAACGGATAGCACACGGGGAATGGTCGCTCGAGTACGTGTCAGAGAGAACGGACCACTCGAGACGGTGGGCAAGCTGGGCAGTGCGAATGAGAGGTCCAAAGGGGAACAGGTGTTCATAGAGTCTGAAAGGAACGTGGGTGCTCCAATGTTAAAGCAGACAAGGTTGATTTGATTGAGGTCAGCCAAAGGGATGATGAGCATTAGTCACCGAGCAGCAAAAAGGGAGTGAGGGTGTTTTCCAACAAGCTGGAGGAGGTCTGCCCTGGTAACACCGAACGATGGAGGGATGTAAACAATATAAAGGGAAAAAGTGAAGTGAGAAAGGAAAATGTCGACTGCAACAGCTTGCAGCCGGTTTTCAGGGAGACAGTTTGACTCTGCACGTCATCTCAGACGAGCAACATGACTCCCCTGTGACATGGAATGCCGTCCTCGAGGTGGGGTGGGTTGTGGGGGAAGGGGTGGGGAGGTCAAAGCAGACCGGAAAGAAATGCGAGAGATCAAAGTGGTCTTGAGGGCTCAAATTTGTTTCCTAGAGGGAGAGAACAAGTGGATGCTGTTACTCCAAGAGCAGCCATAATTCCTCCTTGTTGGATCTAAGGCCGCGAACATTTTATGCATTCCGGGAGGAGTCATTCCTGATGTGGAAAGGGTCCTTCCGGATGCCTTGAAGAGCACAGGGTGCAGCCAGCTGCAGGTGGTGGCACATGTCGGCACTAATGACGTGTGTCGCTTTGGATCTGAGGAAATTCTCTCTGGATTCCAGCGGCTATCTGATTTGGTGAAGGCTGCCGGTCTTGCTTACGAGATGAAGGCAGAGCTCATCATCTGCAGCATCGTTGACAGAACCGACTGCGGACCTTTAGTGCAGAGCCGGGTGGAGGGTCTGAATCAGAGGCTCAGACGGTTTTGCGACCGTGTTGGCTACAGATTCCTTGACTTGCGCCATAGGGTGGTGGGGTTTCAAGTTCCGCTGAATAGGTCAGGAGTTCACTGCACTCACTTGGCGGCTACACGGGTAGCGGAGGTTGTGTGGCGCGGACTGGGCGGTTTTTTAGGTTAGAAGGCCTCGGGAAAGTGCGGGACGGGCTGCAATGTCAAAGGGTGCTTGGCAATTACAGGACGTGCTTGGATCAAGGAACAGTCGGAATTATAGTTGTAAACTGTTGTAGTTGCGCTGGAAAAGTCCCTGAGCTTCAAGCGCTAATAGAAAGCACAGAAGCTGATATCGTTATAGGTACAGAAAGCTGGCTAAAGCCTGAAATAAGTTCTGCAGAAATTTTTACGAAGTCTCAGACGATGTTCAGGAAAGATAGATTAGGCAGAATTGGTGGTGGAGTGTTGGTGTCTGTCAGTAGTGGTTTATCTTGTAGTGAAGTCGAAGTAGATACTCCGTGCGAATTGGTGTGGGTGGAGGTTATACTTAACAGCCGAATTAAGTTAATAATTGGCTCCTTCTACCGACCCCCAGACTCCGATGATACAGTTGCGGAACAGTTCAGAGAAAGTTTGAGTCTCGTAACAAATAAATACCCCACTCATACGGTTATAGTTGGTGGGGACTTCAACCTACCCTCGGTATGTTGGCAAAAATACTTGTTCAAAACCGGTGGTAGGCAGAAAACGTCTTCCGAGATTGTCCTAAATGCATTCTCCGAAAATTATTTAGAGCAGTTAGTCCACGAAACCACGCGAATTGTAGATGGTTGCGAAAACACACTTGACCTCTTGGCCACAAACAATCCAGAGCTGATAGAGAGCATCATGACTGATACAGGGATTAGTGATCACAAGGTCATTGTAGCTAGGCTCAATACCATTTCTTCCAAATCCATCAGAAACAAAAGCAAAATAATTTTATTTAAAAAAGCGGATAAAGTGCCACTAGAAGCCTTCCTAAAAGACAATTTCCATTCCTTCCGAACTGACTATGCGAATGTAGACGAGATGTGGCTCAAATTCAAAGATATAGTAGCAACAGCAATTGAGATATTCATACCTCATAAATTGGTAAGAGATGGAACGGATCCCCCGTGGTACACAAAAAAGGTCCGAACGCTGTTGCAGAGGCAACGGAAAAAGCATGCGAAGTTCAGAAGAACGCGAAATCCCGAAGATGGGCTAAAATTTACAGACGCGCGAAATTTGGCACGTACTTCGATGCGAGATGCCTTTAATAGGTTCCACAACGAAACATTGTCTCGAAATTTGGTAGAAAATCCGAAGAAATTCTGGTCGTATGTAAAGTACACAAGCGGCAACACGCAGTCAATACCTTCGCTGCGCAGTGCCGATGGTACTGTGCCGCAAAAGCGGAGTTATTGAACGCAGTTTTCCGAAATTCCTTCACCAGGGAAGACGAATGGAATATTCCAGAATTTGAAACACGAACATCTGCTAGCATGAGTTTCTTAGAAGTAGATACCTTAGGGGTTGCGAAGCAACTCAAATCGCTTGATACGGGCAAGTCTTCAGGTCCAGATTGTATACCGATTAGGTTCCTTTCAGATTACGCTGATACTATAGCTCCCTACTTAGCACTCATATACAACCGCTCGCTCACCGATAGATCTGTACCTACAGATTGGAAAATTGCGCAGGTCGCACCAGTGTTCAAGAAGGGTAGTAGGAGTAATCCATTTAACTACAGACCTATATCATTGACGTCGGTTTGCAGTAGGGTTTTGGAGCATATACTGTATTCAGACATTATGAATCACCTCGAAGGGAACGATCTATTGACACGTAATCAGCATGGCTTCAGAAAACATCGCTCTTGTGCAACGCAGCTAGCTCTTTATTCGCACGAAGTAATGGCCGCTATCGACAGGGGATCTCAAGTTGATTCCGTATTTCTAGATTTCCGGAAAGCTTTTGACACCGTTCCTCACAAGCGACTTCTAATCAAGCTGCGGAGCTATGGGGTATCGTCTCAGTTGTGCGACTGGATTCGTGATTTCCTGTCAGGAAGGTCGCAGTTCGTAGTAACAGACGGCAAATCATCGAGTAAAACTGAAGTGATATCAGGTGTTATACAGGGAAGCGTCCTGGGACCTCTACTGTTCTTGATCTATATAAATGACCTGGGTGACAATCTGAGCAGTTCTCTTAGGTTGTTCGCAGATGATGCTGTAATTTACCGTCCAGTAAGGTCATCCGAAGACCACTATCAGTTGCAAAGCGATTTAGAAAAGATTGCTGTATGGTGTGGCAGGTGGCAGTTGACACTAAATAACGAAAAGTGTGAGGTGATCCACATGAGTTCCAAAAGAAATCCTTTGGAATTCGATTACTCGATAAATAGTACAATTCTCAAGGCTGTCAATTCAACTAAGTACCCGGGTGTTAAAATTACGAACAACTTCGGTTGGAAGGACCACATAGATAATATTGTCGGGAAGGCGAGCCAAAGGTTGCGTTTCATTGGCAGGACACTTAGAAGATGCAACAAGTCCACTAAAGAGACAGCTTACACTACACTCGTTCGTCCTCTGTTAGAATATTGCTGCGCGGTGTGGGATCCTTACCAGGTGGGATTGACGGAGGACATCGAGAGGGTGCAAAGAAGGGCAGCTCGTTTTGTATTATCGCGTTATAGGGGAGAGAGTGTGGCAGATATGATACACGAGTTGGGATGGAAGTCATTACAGCATAGACGTTTTTCGTCGCGGCGAGAGCTTTTTACGAAATTTCAGTCACCAACTGTCTCTTCCGAATGCGAAAATATTTTGTTGAGCCCAACCTACATAGGTAGGAATGATCATCAAAATAAAATAAGAGAAATCAGAGCTCGAACAGAAAGGTTTAGGTGTTCGTTTTTCCCGCTCGCTGTTCGGGAGTGGAATAGTAGAGAGATAGTATGATTGTGGTTCGATGAACCCTCTGCCAAGCACTTAAATGTGAATTGCAGAGTAGTCATGTAGATGTAGATGTAGAGTCATGACGATGAAAGGGGAGGAAGAAAAAAAATGTGGTGTCACCTCGGTGGCTACCTTCGAAGACACTCAGAGCGCAGAAGCTGGAGGATCCTCCTCTATGAGATCTGCAGAGACGTGAGCTTCTCCCTCGGTCGGTCTGTGGAGTTCACGCCAGAAAAACAGTGGCAGTGTGCACTGGCGACATGGAGGTCGGCCGTGAGGGTATCATGAGCGACACTGTTGAAGAGGATCTCCGAGTCAGTGAAGCAGGAGACCGTTCGCTCTGGTTCGATTTCTTCGAACCTTTGTGGTTGGTAGATGGCGATTCGGATGTCTGTTGGCTGGAGGGAGCAATCATCGCGGGAGTATTCCTTCTGTCCTTTCCGGCCTGCTGATTACGTACAAGCTGATTTCGCCGTGTGAGGCGAAAATTTGGTGTCTTGTTGTACAACAGGGGAAGGAGATGGGGATGCTACCTTGAAACTGGGCAATTTTACAACTGCAGTGCTGAATATGAGGTCTCACGCCTGCATGGCTATGTCCTCCGTGGAGAGAGATGTAGCCAGAACGGTACTGTAAGTGCCAGATGGTAAAACGCAAGGCTTCCGACTAGCCAATAACTTGCGAACGACAGGTTAAGCCACTTTTTCCTTCACCCGGGTCTCTTGGACAGTCCGGTCGTCGACATACACGGAACTTTCTCAGGATGAGGCTGCATGATCGGCATTGCAATTTATTAAGCTGGGCGAAGGAGGAGAACAGTCTCCCTCGTGAGCATCCCTACCACAAGTTACACATTTTGCCGGGTGTCGACAGGACATTCGAGTATGGTTGTCACGATGACACTGGTGGCAGCACATTGGGTTCGGAATGTGCGGGCAGACTGAATTTCGTAGCCTCCTTTGATCTTTGATGGAAGCATTATTCCCTCAATCGTGAGAACAAGAGTGCTTTTGTGCATTAAGGATTCATGTACCTTTTTCATCACACGATGGACTGCAGCGACGCCCTGATCAAAGGTAAGTTTGGATTTCTGTCTCAGTCAAACCATCGAGCAGTCTAATGTAAAAAACACCACGCGAGGAATTTAGCATCCGATGGACCTCGACACGAACAGGACAGCTGTGGAGCAGCGAAGATGCACGCCGTTGCTGTACTTGAGACTCACATGCAGTCTCCAAAAGCGAAGTGCCACTGCGTGGACGAGCGCAGGATTTCACAGGACCGGCAATTGCATCGACACAGTTTTGAATAATAAGTGGATTAACCGTAGCAAAGGACTGACCATCTTCAGTACGTGAAACCACGAGGAATCGAGGTGCACCTGGGTCTTTGAGCAGTTAGCCTCATTTCGTTTACGTTTAGTAAACATCGGCTGAGGTGATGATGACTGGCACATTGCGAGAAAATCCCCTGTGATTGCCAGCGTCTCCGGTGGCGCTCTCCTTCCAAATGGGGCTCCCCTCAGAGGGGCCTCACCCACGTTAGGTGATTGTTCACACCTCTCGAACACCTGACAGAGGGACCAATTGGCAATTTGGGAAGGTAACAGCTCAGGCAAGCACCCCTCCCTGTGCCTGGCCTGTACCATGGGTTATGTGCCAACATGACCTGTGTCGACCCGGTGCTGGGAATTACGCGTTACCAGTCACCTGTTACGTGTCAGATGCGTGGGCCGGCCGTCACGAGCGCACATTGAGGGAGAGGAACCTCAAACGCTGAAGCAGAGGGAGGACAGGAAAATGGGAATGAAGAAAGAAAAAAAGAACACTGGAATGATTGTCCTTATTGCAGCTTCTGAAAATGCAGAACGAATTCCCAGAAATATCACAGTCATGTTCCCCAAGTGAGGGGGAGAAGAATAGCAAGAGGATAGCTATGCAATACGGAAGGGAAAAGATGCCGAAAAAGCTGCGGCCATGTGGTAGCCAAGCACGAACTCGCCAAAGAGTGGTGAGATGCTTGCCACAGTCACGTCGATTTAATATTTGGGCGTAATGTTGTAAAACGATATGAAATGGAACGAGCACTAAAGAATGTTAGTACGAAAGATGGACTTTGGTTTATTGCGAGAGCTTTAGGGATAAAATGTTGATTATCTACAAAGACCGCGTATAGAACAATCACTTGACCCATTCTTCAGTAATGCTCGAGTTCAGGTCGGACTACGAGAACACATCGAAGCAATTCAGAGGTGTGCTGCTACGTCTGTTTACCGGTATTTCGATCACATATTATTACAGAGATGCTTCTTGAAACCAAATGGGACCTCTAGAAGGAAGAAGGCGTTCATTTCGCGAAATACTACTCAGAAAACATACGGAACAGGAATTTACAGCTGACTGCGGAACGACTGTTCTGCAATCAACGTGTGTTTCACGTGAGGACCGCAAGACACTTTACGAGAAATTAGAGCTCATACAGAGGCATACTGACAGCAGTTTTTCCCTCGCCCCATTTCCGAATGGAATAGAGAAGAAAATTACTGCTGCTAATACTACTACTACTACTACTACTACTAGTAGAAGTAGTAGTAGTAGTAGTAGTAGTAGTAGCAGCAGCAGCAGCATATGGTACCTTCCGCCATGCAGCATACGGTGGCTTGAGGAGTTATGTATGTAGACGTATACAATGAACGGAAGTTAAAGCACCTCGTGACCAATGCATGTGACGCAGTCTGAATTGTGCCAGGTGTCTTGGTAAGTGCGTGATTCACTGCGAAGAAGGGCAGAAGGATACAACGATGCGTAACACTCATATGCAGCACTGCCTCAGTATCTGCTACAACGAAACATACAGCAGGGGATCAGAGGACGGATTGACCCATATCTCAACACTGACACATGCATGGATAAAACGGCGAAGGTTTCCTCTAAGAACCAACAGTCTTGAACATACACGTTGCCAACGGCGTTCCTTCGTTGGGCACTTAAAAATGTCGCCGTGCGGGAACAGTTATTTACTGATTCCTATGTGCCGATGTGTCTGGCAACCATTCCGACGCGCTGAATGGCGCTATGTAGCTGAACTATGCCTGCGAAATCTATTATGGTTGTGTCGAAACGGATGCCTAGAAATCAACGAATGGCTATCCCTGTAGAGGGACATTTTTAAAGTGCCCAACAAAGATGCGCGGGTGGCGATGATGTTGGCGAACCGGGGAGGGGGGGGGGGGGGGCGGCTTAGAGGACACTACCGTTTTATTCACGCATATGTCAATGTATTGATGTCTCGTCCCCGACCTATCCTCTGATCACACCACAGGATGGTTGAAAAAGCATGAACAGCCTTTTGCTGCTTCGGATCACGTTCAAATTTCGTTCAATGGTTTGAATGGTCACTAGTAATTCAGCCCTGTACACTATAGCAGAAGTTGCCGTCGCGCTACACTCCAAAGGGGTGCGATGGCATTCAATGAGTTTGCTGGCCTGAGAAGGATTGAACTGTCTGGGGGCTGTCAGTAGGAACACAGTTCGTCAAAAACGTCCTCCTGTTGCTCGTCGCATTGCGACCTGCCGTTTTCGACATCGAAATGTGTGGGAATCGGCGCCCTAGGGAAAGGGGTGATTTCACTGGCGCACTTTATGCCACTTCTTCCCTTTTATGCCACCCCGTGAGGCCTTTTCGTGTAAATTCTGAGCAGCTGTGTGTCTGAAATGATTTCCTAGCTACCGATAGGAAAACCGCGTGATTTGAACGCTCTGCGTCGCGGTTATGACCTCCATCGCAGAGAAGACAAGAGAAGCGGTACTGAAAAATAATACAGTATGCCAACCCTCCCACTGTGTGACTCGTCCACGGTGACGTTGCACAAAACTGTGGTAAGATTCGGTGCCAGTGTGACATTATTAACCCACATGAACATCTGGGCTGTAGCCTTTTTTTATATGCGTCGACACCTCGTTGTTCGAAGCGTCGCCGACCCCAGGGGTGCGTCGCAGGACGCCACCCTTTTATACCATTACAGAGGAAAGTTGTATGCACCTTGGAGCCGTATTTCAAAACTTCTGTGTCGCAAAAATAGGAGAAAATTACGGGGTTTCGAGAGAGTTCCCATTTAATTGTGTTGCGCAGTGTATAACCCACTGCACAACACCGATAACGGTGCCGTAACAGGAAAGCAAGAAAATCTGTATGAGCTACCTGATGATTTGTATGAAATCCTAAATAGGTAATGTTTGATAAAAATAAACTTTCTAAACCTATACTTGTGGTTGTTTGCCGTTTCAAATCATAAACCCCCTTTAAACTTATCTTAGAAAACAGCTACAAAAGAGTGAAAAAAGACTGGAATATGTAATGACCACTACGTACAACACAGAGTAGTGCAGCAAGCCTCAGATACAGAAGTAGTATGATGTAGTTGCGTCACGCGGGGAACAGCTCAGCGCAGTGTCCTCGTACCATGCTTTGACTGCATCATCGAATCCACACACGAGATTCATATCTTCATCAGTAAAACTATCCGCTGTGCATCACTGTTAACATCCACTAACACTACCGGAGAAACAAAGCCAAGACTGAACTTACCATAATGAACGTAATATTGACGGCAAAGATTAACTCAGTTGTGGACAGCAAGTACTGTGACTCAACAGAGTAAGTTCGTTTCCAAACAAGACACAAAGCGCATATCTGGGACATCCACTTTTGCGCAGACAATTTCACTGCAGTACTGACAAAGTTAAATGGTGGTGTGAAATAAAAAGAAATGCACTTACTTTACTAACTCTGTAACGAACTACTTCAGACGATGTGTTCCTTGTAGATATCAGAGACAGTGCGATTAAGGGTCTATTGCTCACGGTTGCAAATCACTGGTGTGCAAAACTTACGGGCGAAAGTAACTTTCGCATGATGTGTCACTCCAAGAAATATAGTTCGGTTAAACTTGGACCATACATGGAAAGAACTGGTACAGTAAAGTAAAGGAAGTAACAAATATGCAATGACACGAACTTAAACGATACTCTTATTCAAAGACAATAATTAATCTGAAGTCAGGGCAAGACATGATGATCCCCTGGACATTACAATCGGCAGGGTGTGTGTTCACCAAGGAGGGCAATGCATGCTCTGCAACGTGCTCCCACGCTGGCCACAAGGTTGGTAAGGAGTTCTTGTGGTAGGGTGTCCCATTCCTCCACCAGCACGGTTGACAGTATCTGGATGGTTGTCGGTGCCTGTAGACGTGCTGCAATACGTCTCGCCAACGCATCCCGCAAGTGCTCGATGAGATTTAAATCGGGGGAACGGGCAGGGGAGTCCATTCGCCGAATATCCTCTCGTGCCGAGAGCTCCTCAACCTGTGCTACTCCATGCGGTCGCACACTATCATCCATAAAAATGAAGTCATGGCCGAACGGCCCCCTGCAAAGATGTACAGGGGGACGGGGAACAGTGTCACATTAATGTTGACCGGTGACTATCTTATTCAAAGAGTTAGAGGTCAGTACGTCCAGTTAGAGGTCAGTACGTACCTCCCACACTGTAAAACCTGGATCAGCAAAATGAACAGGTTTGGCAACGTTCCTGGGTGCATTAGGAGTCTCACCTTCCGCCATATCAGGCTACATAAAGCACTGTCTAACATGATGGTGGTCCAGGTGTTATGACTCATCTGAGCAACCGAAACGTGACCATTGATCCACAGTCCAATCTCGACCACCTCATACTCATTGCAGTCTCATTCCACTACGACACTGGTCGGTATGGAAACACGTAGGGGGTGTCTGCTGCGGAACCCTATGTCCATTAATCAGCAATGTACTAAGAAATATCTGGGTCGTGCACTGTACTCTGTCGTTAGATCGGCGACAGATCGCTGCCTATCACCCTTTATACAGCTGGTAAGTCCCCTACCTACAAGTTCTGTGATGAGGTTTGGATGTCCAGTAGCTTGTCGCCTACTTGTGGTTTCACCGCCCTTCAATCATTTTCCATACAAGCTGACGACGGTACAACTCGAACGGACAACAACTTTCGCCTTTTCCAAGAGGCTCGCTCCGAGGGGCTGGGCCATAATAACCCTCAGTTTGTCAAAGTCGCTTATGTCAGTAGACTTCCACATTTGCGGCCCGTATCGTTGCAGGAACGATTCTCCAGCAGTCTCTGCCCCCCTTATATACGGTCAGTCCTGTGGCACATGCCTGTAACACGATTCGACGGCATTCAGTCTCGTGACGGGCAATGATCATAATGTTTTGGGTCATAATGTATCTCAACACAAATTCGCTGGGTATACAGAACCATTCAGAGGTATACAAGCAGTCAACATTTATCAGCGACAGAAACAAATTCCGTCTGCGATGTGTCCAGCCGCAAGGAGACATAACTAATTTAGACTTCGAGCAGTGGCGTCGTGAGGCAGATACCACCAGCTGCTTTTGTTTTTGTTGAAGTCGTCAATCCGAATACTAGTTGGCGCAGCTCTCCTAGCTATTCTATCTTGTGCAAGCTTCTTCATCTCCGAGTAACTACTGCAACTTACATCTTTCTGAAACTTAAGTCTACTCATCTCTTCGTTTCCCTCGACAATTTTTACCGGCCACACATCCCTCCAATATTAAACTGGTGATCTCTTGATGTCTCGCTTGTGTCCTCAACTGATTCCTTCTTCTAGTCAGGTTGAGCTACAAATTTGTCTCCCAATTCTATTCAGTACCTCCTCATCATCATCTACATCATCTACCCACCTAATCTTCAGCATTCTTCTGAAGCACCACATTTCAAAATCTACTATTCTCTTCTTGTCTAAACTGCTTATTATCCATGCTTCACTTTCATACATGGCTATACTCCACACAAATGCTTTCCGAAAAGTCGCCGTCATCGAAGTGAATGGTGACTCGAAACAAGGAGTGCGCCACGGACACAGGCTGGTGGGAGAAGTATTATGCTACGGGTGACATGCTCCTGCGCTTGCATGAGGCCTGTGGTAGTAATCTAAGACACACTGACAGCTGCGAATCACAGTCATCCCTTCTTGCTTGATGTATTCCCCGAGAGCGATATCATCTATCAGCAGTATAACTGTCCTTGTTTCGCAGCCAGAACTGCGCTACAGTGGTTTGAGGAGCATTATAGTGAACTCACGTTGATGTCTCGGCGACCAAATTCGCCTCATGTAAATCCTATGGAACCCACCTGGGTCGCTATCGGGCGCCGTCACCGTGTACACAAATCAGCGGCACGTTATTTACGAGAATTACATGACCTGTGCGTGGGTACCTGAAGCCATATACCTCTATAAACCTGCCAACAAACCGTCGGATCCCTGATACGCAAAGTCAGTGATGTATTTCGTTCCGAAGACGGAGAAAAAAAAAAAAGCTATTAAGCAGGCGGTCATAATTTTTTGGCTCATCAGTGTCTGTATAGAAGGTGGAGTGTCCGTTTGTGTGTAATTCACACAAATCTACGGTTTTATTCCACTCTTGATGAAATTTTGCACACTTTAACATCAAAACAACAGGAAGATCACTTGAAACATATATATACAGGGGAGAGGTTAACAAAAATCTCTGAAAGTTCATGGCTGATTTACTTCAAATTTCTACATTCAGACGAAACAGTGATGAAAATTAATAAAAAACTGAACGCCTATCAAACAAACATACTGAGGTAAATTGACTTTAATTCATACCGTGAGAATAAATCACAGCGACCATACCCGTCTTGGAGACAGTATCACCAGACGTCACTAGATCGCGGGACGAGCGAAAGCTCGAGAATTTGATGATTCCCGTTGTAACGTATCACATATATCCCGAAGACATTTAATTTATGTTTCATAGTTGTTATTTATCATTAAAATTTACAGTGACATACAAAACGCTAACGCAGGTCAAACAGAACTCGTGATTTCCCGAACTGTGACATAAACTGTTGGAACAGTAAGTCATGCTCAAACACTGCCCTATTTGTCGCTGAGCTGAAACAATAGAAGATGGACTCTCCACAAATACCACTAGATACTTATCGCGTAACTTAACAACAGATAGGGCAACTAATCATCTTTGAAACTGGTGTATATTTGTACAGGTCAGAAACTGAAGCTTAGAAACCGATTTTTTTTTTTAATGCTGCGGTTTAAGACGTATTCATTCGCCTCATGTCGTTGACACTTAGTGATTCAAATACGCCCTCCGCTTTAAAGTGATTGCAGTTTCCCATGCAGCTTGCATTCCCTATGAATATCAACAAAGTACAGAGCCAGTCCCTATCAACTCGTGTGTGTGTGTGTGTGTGTGTGTCAGATAACCCAATTCTCCTCCCACCCCGACACACACACACACACACACACACACACACACACACACACACACACACACACACACAGAGAGAGAGAGAGAGAGAGAGGTGGTTGCCATTCCGAGTAATCACTGGGCGTTCGTGTTAAGGCCAATGAGTCAATGTCTGGCGCCAGCGGTCAACGAGGGGAACGAGTGGGGGCCGCAAGTCGTGAACTAAATGAGCTCTGCCCGGGAAGGCGTCTGGGACAACACATGGCGCCTGCGGCAGCGCGCGCAAGGAAAAACCAACTACCACACTCACGCGCAATCAGCTGAGCTCTGCCAACTTACCGGGTTCGCGGCTCGTGGTCTTGCGGTAGCGTTCTCGCCTCTCGCGCACGCGGTCCCGGGTTCGATTCCCGGCGTGGTCAGGGATTTTCTCTGCCTCGAGATGACTGGGTGTTGTGTGTCTTTCATCATCATGTCATCGTCATTCACGCGCAAGTCGCCGTTAGTGGCTTTATAGAACTTGTGGAGCGGCGGCCGAACCGCCCAGCGAGTGGTCTCCCGGCCACCAATTATTATTACCACTAGATGGTGACATTTACAATGATTAGCCAGAACATTATAATCACCGACCTACTAACGATATAAACCCGTCTACGCGATAGCAGCGTCACTGGTGAGGAATGACTGTTGGTCAGACACGCGCGGGGTGCACGCAGCATCAGTGAGTGTGCTGTTCGTGTGTAGAATGGGGAAGGCGCTCCATCCATCTGAGTTTGACCGATGGCAGCTTGTGATGGCCCGGTGGCTCGGCACGACTATTTAGGAAACTGCACGAGTTGTCTGGTGTTCGAGGTGTGTTGTGATGATTGTTTTCAACACGAGGTTTCACCGCGTCCAGACGTCGTCGGATTAGGCGGCCACCTCATTATAGATGTCGGACGTCGTAAGCTGAGCAGACTGATAAAACAGGACAGGCGGCGAACTGCGCAGGAAATTACATCTGACTTTAATGCTGGACAGAGTAAAAGTGTATCTGAATTTACAGTACACCTTTAACACACCTAAAGATGGGCCTCTGCAGCCGATGCCAGACGCTGAGGCAGAGGAAGACCGCTGTATGGTCTGATGAATCCCGATACCTTCTTCATCAAGCCCATGGGAGGGCGCGAATCCGTCGCCTTCCAGGGTAACAGCTACTCGACACTTGTACTGCGGGACAGAGACAAGCTGGCGACGGCTCCATCATGATCTGGGGAACATTCACGTGAGCATCCATTGGTCCAATGGAGCTCGTGCAAGGCACCATGCCCGCCAACAACGGAGATTGCAGAACATTCCGTTAAGCAATCAACCGTTCGAGTGTTGAATCGAAGCACTTCCAAAAAACAGATAGCTTTTTGCTTTGGTTTCTCCGGAAATGTAGCAACCACTTCTGTTTAGCCGTGTTCACTCCGGCCGTGCCGCGCAAAAGCAAGGAAGAGGCCCTTTCCCGTTTTCACTTTCACCGGCGTGCGCGCGCGCACACACACAGCCACATTGCTCCGCACCTACCAACACTGAGCTCTATTCTGTGTCCACTGTGGACGCAGCTTTAGAGGACCGAAAAACAACTAATGCTGGGTAATACACAGTTTATCACAAGTCACCGAGGAAATCAGGAATTACAACCGAAATACAAGTATCATTATTGGTCATGGCAAAGGTAGCCGTCACGAAGAATATCAGCAATTGATTATTTGACGGAAGAAAAGAAGGAATTTACGATATTGCAGTGCCTGTACACATGTCCGAAAGAACACTGCATCTTAATTCGAATTAATAAAATGTCCGAAAGAACACTGAATCTTAATTCGGATTAACACAGTCACCGCACCATCGTAATCTGCCGACACTGGGCAAGCGACTTGCCGAATGTGAAACCTAGTTGACTAGTTACAAAGACCTTCCAGTCTCAAATTTTTGCTGTGCACCTATTGCGCCGCTCCTTCACTGCTAGGATCTAAAGATGTTAGGTTTTTCTATTCGAAAATCGACTTCTAGCTTCTAACAGTGTTTTACTTCAGTAGAAAAAATGCGACTTAAAGGCGGAATATTAATACTGGCATAAAACTTTACTCCCTTAAAAGCTATAGCCACGGAAAAACCACAGCGAAGATACAGTTGTTTCATCATTCAAAGATACAAGCTGGCAGGCAATCCGCTGCTTATAAAAAGTAGTAACACAAATCTTTTCATTTTATTCACCGCCTCTCTGACAGTTTTTTTCTGACACCAGACGATATTCTAGTTTTATGCACTCTGTGAGCTACCTGACGACGTGTGGCGATACGTGCTTCGTGTAATACTACAATCCCCCTCGCCCCATTTCATTCGTATCTCCGAATTCCTATGGGTCCAGTGATATGAACGATTGGCTAGTGCCTTCAAGCTATATTCTAGCTGCGTTTTCTAAGCTGCATACCGGCATGATTTGCTCACCTTCGCAACTATGTCGTTCATTTTTTCAGCATTTAGCTTTACAGTACAGCGTCTGTATCAGATTTTGAAGTTATTTCGCGCAATGGTCGTTCCCACAATATTTTCGATCCAGCTGTTCGCATCGTGCGCGTTCTTCCGTGAACTTACCGCATACGTTTCCGGCACGTCGACACAGGACTCCATTGTTACTCATACCTAGTCGTTGGTAGTTACGCGACACCATACAAGGAGATCATATGCAGCAAAATGTTTTTATGTTACTGATGAAGCAGGTGTGCTCATTCCGTGTGAAACTCCTCACACAATTTACGCAACGCTCGGAGCCGTGCCTACCAATAAATAAAATTTAAAAAAAAACAGTCACTTTTGACGAAGCCACTCAAATTTATGTCAGTAAAGTTTTGTGTGCACCAACTGACAGTGAAACTATTAAGAGTGTTTCAGGTAGCATACTGGAAAAGCTCTGATCACAGAGGGCTTTCACAGATTTTATCTTCAGAACGTACAGAACTAAGAATTGGATGTGGCACCTTAGTGACATGTTTTAGCGTGGTTTTACTGTTCTGTTGCAATGAAATAATCTATCGTAAAATACTTACATGGGTATTTACAACTTCAGTACATCAATCACTGATCTGCTATAGCTTTAATACGCAAAAAATAATTTTGAGTACAGACATGACGTCGTCGCGCTGCTTAGCAATATCCATAGCAGCGCACACTTCTGTGGAGGCGGTCGCCCGTGTAAATTGTAAATGAACCGCTTGCTGCTGTTCTCAACAGCAACAAGTCACGAAAGGACGACAGTGCCATGTTCCACGGGCCCGTCACTGCGACGCAGGCTATCCTACCACGCGACGTAATTGATCCTTTGTCGACGAACGAACTGTTAATAGGCGGACACAGGTCAACTCTCTGCGCCACTGCATTAATGATACAAATTTAATAACGCTTGTAAGCCTCGTTTTGACTCGTAAGTCAAGGTAAAAAGTTACAGATCTGTCATTATTGATACGATTGCACTTAAGAGTTAATACTAATACCCTATGACTGGACTCGATATACACAGTCCAAACAATACCTAGTTAACCTGGAACGAGTTCCCTAACATCTTCAACAATCGCAATAAAGTTACAGCATAACAAGTGAACGATATGGAGGTCACAAACTCCTACAGAAACCAGACATTTCAGTTTTAACGGGAACGAAGGGTTTACGCGCAGTTTCAGGACATTCGTGAAGCCGTTTCTCTGATCAACTCATCCTCCAGCTAACTAAGCACGCCGGACAAAAAAAATTAGTCACCATTAAGAGACATCACACAAATACTGTATGTACCTATCGCTTCTGGCCTTGCTTAATGTCCTCATTTCCGCAAGGAAGAAAGTCAACAAGTTTCTTCAGATTTTCCATATACAACTGTCCAGTCCGCGATGATACATCAACAGATTGTTCAACTTCATTCGCGGAGTGGTAATGTGCATATAAAAAAACCTTTTTCTGCTATCTGTCATGTCTGCATGTTGATCCATCGTACTGCATTGATCCCATAAATGTGACTAACATACGCACACCACTTAATTGCCATGACTTATGTCAACTGTGGGAAGTCATGTGACCGCCTGTACCAGTTCAGCACCATCTACAGTGCTTCGAAGCGACCAGTGTTCTCTTTCACTGAGTCACAAATATTTTGTCCGGTTAACTTATTAGTTCCAAAAACCACCGTCGCCAAGATTTTAAAAGTCGCAACTGTCAGTCTGATATCACCGCAACACATTTATGTCTGCACTGAAATGAGAACTTTGTAAATGAAACTCTGACCGGCCGATTTCACAAAGTTTACATTGAGATGACAGAAGTAATGGGATAGCGGTATGTGCATATACAGATGGTAGTATCGCATATAAAAGGTATCACAGGGCAGTATATTTGCGGAGCTGCCATTTGTACTCAGGTGATTCGTATGAAAAGGTTTCCTATGTTATTATGACCACACGACAGAATTTAGCAAATTTTGAACGCGGAACGGTAGTTGGAAATAGACGCATGGGAAATATCATTCGCAAAGCGTTAGGGAGTTCAGTATTCCGAGATCCAGTGTGCCAGGAATACCAGATTTCAGGCACTACCTCTCACCACGGACAACGGAGTGTCCGAAGGCCTTCACTTAACGACCGAGACTTGCAGTGTTTGCGTAGAGTTGTCAGTGCTGACAGATAAGGAACACTGCGTGATGGCGTTGACGGGCTATGGCAGTAGACGACCGACTGGGGTGCCTTTGCTTACAGCACCACATCGCCTGCAGCGCCTCTCATTGGTTCGTGACCATATTGATTGGACCCTAGACGACAGGAGAACCGACGCCTTGTCGGATGAATCCCAATGGCACTTGGTAAGAGGTGATGGTAGGGTTCGAGTGTGGCGCAGATCCCACGAAGCCATGGACCCAATTTGTCAACAAGGCACTGTGCAAGGTGGTAGTGGCTGTATAATTTATAGGCTGTGTTTACGCGGAACTGTCTGGATCCTCTGGTCCAACTGAAGCGATCATTAACTGGAAATGGTTACGTTCGGCTACTTTGAGACCATCTGCAGTCGTTTGTGGAGGTCATGTTCCCAAACAACGATTGAAGTTTTATGGGCGACACCACGCCGTGTCACCGGGCCACAATTATTCGCAATTGATTTGAAGAGCATTCTGGATAATTCGAGTCAATGACTATGCTTGCCGGATCGCCAGGCATGAATCCCATCGAACAGTTCGTGTACAAACTCCTGCACCGGCAACACTTTCGCAATTATGGACGGCTATGGAGGCAGCACGGCTTAATATTTCTGCAGGGGAGTCCATGCGACGTCGAGTTGCTGCATACGCCAGGCAGGAGGACACGACTTTTGCACGTCAGTGTACGTCCCACTAGAACTGACTTGTTCTCTCCCAGAGCACCAGAGGACAGAATGCATCCCAGCCCTCACATGATTGCGAATACTATACAGGGCTAGTTTTTAAAGTTCTTTATTTTTCGATGTATTACATGTACTAATGATTGATGCCTGAATACAACCGTAAACTCACACAGTCTGCATTGTGGCAGCAAGTTGGCGTTACGAGTTCAGAGCATTGCCAAAATGGCAACTAAGCAATAAAATAGTTTTTGTTTGTTGGGATATGCGAGATGTTTATCTGTTACTACAGAGCAGTGTGATTTCAGAATGGGTTATAAGAGAACCGCCATGTTAACAGAGCACAGTTAGTTGATATCGGTACCTTAGGGACTAGTCGACCAAGTGTGCCACATGCAACCGCGGAGAGGGTGAGGGGACGTTTCTTGCGCCCCCCCCCCCCCAAAAAAAAAGGTCTCGCAACCCACGAGCTTGATATCCCGCAGCAAACTGTGTTGCAGATTTTGCGACGACGGTTACAGTTTAAACCTTATCATCTGCAGTTCGTGCAACAACTAATACCCGTAATATTATGATCGGTACCTCCAGTTTTGCATCACAATGCAAGGAGCACATGGAGATAAACATTCCGCCTCCAAGGTGATTTTTTGCGACGCAGAAACCTACCATCTATCTGGAAAAGTTAATCAAACAGTGTGAGAGTAAGTGGCACTGAAAATCTTCTTGAAATTGGGGGGCACGAACGAGATTCGCAGAAGATTAATGTTTTCTATGCAATGTTAGAGACGAAACGGTATGGGCCGTTTTACTTCTGAAGACTTTGGCGGGTAACTCTCACGGATTTCATCTTCCAACAAGACGGAGCATCCCGTCATTCGAGCATCGACGTTCGTTGCTATCTAAGCGAAAAACATCCGCATAGCTGGACTGGCCGCAGTGGTGGTGGTGAATGTGGCTGTGTCCCCACCCCCAGGACGCTTGACCTAAAGGACTGTGAATTTCTGCTTTCGGGGTAAATTCAGAACCGTGTTTACGTACCCACACAACCAAGAAACACCGGAACCACTCAAAGAAGGCTGCGATGAACACTGAGAGGTTGTTGCTAGATAAGGTATGGAACGAACTTCCCTACAGCTTGGACAGACGTGCATGGTGTGACCAGATGAGCAGTCATAGAACATTCAGTGCAAAATGCAAATTTGATGCGTTTACGGTTCTATTCGTGCATCGTTTATATTTACGCATGTAATTCCTAGGAAAATATAGAGTTTCGAAAATGAATGAATCATTCATAGTAGTCCCGTACAAAAGGAACATGTGCACGCTTTTGCTAGTATTAGTGATTCTGGTGATCGCTCGCAACTCTCTTAATACAATACATGAATCACAGCTTGGTGTACTGTCAAGTGGAGAAAATTTGCGATAACTGAATTAGTTTAATGTCTTTTATTGCAGTCAATCGTCGAGTGATAGTAGACTGTAATAAAAGAATGATAGAAAAAAACCTATATTCCCGAGTGGAATCCACATCGAATAATTATTCCACCGATAACGAATTCCTACTCGCGTGTAGAAAACAATGTTACAGCCATTCCTGAACTCGGTATTGGAGGAAATTTTGACAGACAATAGGTTGGAGAACACTACCATAAAATTAATCAACCGCCCCCCCCCCCCCCCTCCAGATGCTTCTGGACGGAGGTAGACGACGTGACGGCAGCAGTCTTCATTCGTGCAATGTGCAGGCCACCTCATCGTGATCTGAAGCGGAAGGCACTTGGTTTTCCGGTCTTTCTATTGCTATTCACGAATGACGTGCACGGAAATTATATACATATTGTTGGTAAGCCAGAATTTCTCACATTTTACCTTCATAATCGTTACGTGGAAATTAAGTGAGGGAAAATACATTGCTTGACTTCTCTTGAATTTCCAACAGTAAATATCCCTGACGCAGAAACCTCTTTTTTTAGAGTCAGCCAGTGCAGTTTGGTAGTCTTCGTGACGACTGCGCGCTTACTAAGCGAAACCGTGACAAAACGTGGCGCCCAGCTTTTCTTCTCCTGTCCATCTCTCCTATATTCTACCTGCTAAGGCTTCAACAGACTGTCGAGCAATCTTCAAGACTAGGCGTTTCATAAAACTATATTTAATTTGGGCTCTTCTACCACATTCAGTTCCATCTTCCCTTCCATCTGCGGTGGGAGGGGAGGGAAAGGGAGATCGCAACTTCTCTATTTCCAAATCTGTGATCGGGGAACAAATTTATGGAACTTCCGATTTCCATAATTGTTACGAAATTAACTTCAGTGAAGAACTGATTTTGGTCCCTATCTCGATATTCCGGCATCACAAAGGTTCGAACGAAGGACTAGACGGTCTCGCTACTTACTTGCCAGATGACGAAGCTATGACGAAGTAGTCGAGAGTTGAACTAGCACCACTGCTCGCTCCGGGAAAGTGCAGAGCAAAATGCAGGCACGTAGTCTCTTTGCTTTATCTGCAATTTTCATTACACGGCTGTGTTGTTTAGGGCAAGCTGGCGCCTAGTGATAAGCTCACGCGATAATTCCGGAAACGACACCATAACAGGCGTATCTCTGGCAGGCGGCGCGTCCGCCGAGATCAATATCACAGGCAAAATGAGATGGTCACTGTCACCGCAACATATGTACGCTTGTGTGTCGTCGTAGCGAGACCGCTACCCAGATGTGTTGCCGGTGAGCGCTACGTATGCTATTTTGTACGGCAGTGGGAGACTTTTGTTCTCTCTTTACAGCTTTGGCACAATTACCGTACTTTTGTTTGGCAACTGCCCGTCAAGAATGCCTACTGGCCTTGATGCTACGCGAGAACGGATGGCATGTATCAAGCAACAGCTGTTCCAGCAGACTGCATCCTGGTAGTCACTTCTCTTTCTGTGAGTTCCTACGGCTGTCACCGCATCCCACGTATACTGATCAGCTAAAACATTATTACGACCTACCTAATAACCGGTTATGTCCACTTTTGGCACGGATGACAGTGGCGACGCGTCGTGGCATGGATGCAATGATGACTTGGTAGGTCGCTCGAGGGAGTTAGCACTCTTGCACCCAATTCCGGGGAGGGAAGCGATCAGCTCTGACGCCACGTGCAATCGCACCCCGGATGTGTTTGATAGGGTTCAGATTTGGCGACCTGCGCGAGGGGAGGGGGGGAAGCAGCACAGTAATGTGAACTCGCCGCTGTGTTCCTCGAACGACTCCATCACACTCCCGGCCTTGTGACACGGTGCATTATCTTGCCGAAAAATGCCACTTCCGTCGGAAAATATGATCGTCATGAAGTGGTGTACGTTTTCTGCAACCAGTGTACGATACTCCTTGGCAGTCATGGTGCCCTACACGAGCTCCACTGGATCCATAGACGCATACACATCCCTATTCAGTTCCTACCTACTCCACAAGTCTAAGGCTTTCTGAATACATGTTTTAAACAATGCACGAGACAAGCAGTATCCCTGCTTCAATCATATTGTAATTTTCAAAGGCTGCGACAAAATTTTATTTCACATTTTAATTTCACAGCCTGCAAACTTGTCTAGGTTGCATATACTTGTAACGCATACCTTTTCAAGCCCTTTGGTGGTACTGTGTCATGTTCCTTTTCGAGATCTATGACAAGTCACCTACTGTAACACCAGCTTCTCCTTTCCAGTGTAAAGTTTCCTCTCAACGACTGCCAAAAACCGATGAACAGGGTGATTCTACGATGATACTACAAACTTTGAGGGACGATGGGGAAGGTAAATGTATGAATTTGAATTAAGGGACCCTGGTTCTGAAATGACCGAGTCTAAAGTTACAAGCAAAAATCGTTCTTATACCTCTGACAGTGGACCTCTTCCACTACAGGCGCTCTGCCTTCCGTATGTTGAGACGCAGTAGTGTTACACAAAACAAGAAAAAACAGTCTAATAAACATGGCCTCTAAAATGCACTCCTTAATAGCTATGACCATTACTACGTCTTTGCAGCTGTGAAACATTTCTACTGAACAAGTGCTCCTTACTCTTAAGGTATACATTTTAGAGCCCATGTTGAATGACTTTTTTCTTTTTTTATCCATATTACCTCTTCACAATACATGGAAAGCAAAGGGGTTGCAGTAGAAAAGGTCCATTGTCAGAGGTATCAAATAGATTTTCCCTTATAACTTTCGACTCCGTCGTTTCCAGACTAGGGCCCTTTACATCAAATTAATACATTTACCCTTTCCCATCCTTCCTGAAACTTTTTATCGCCATCATAGACTCCCCTTATATATAGCATAGCCCAATAATGACAAACCACAAGCAGCACTAGAGCTAAATTGGCTTCCGCGACCAAAGTCGGATAACACAAAAGTTTTCTGGGCTCGGTACAGCGTCATAATATAAGAAACTATTATTTGTGAAACAAATGTTTCTGCCACGGTTACAGTATACTCACAAGAAGGCCACTGTAATAGTGACCGAACCGTTGGTTTCACAGATAGTCCAGAATGAGTTTTTTCACTCTGCAATGGAGTATACGCTAATATGCAACATCCTTGCAGGTTTGACTGTGTGCCGGGCCGATACTGGAACTCGAGACTTTGCCTATCGCGGACAAGTGTTTTACCGAGTGAGCTACCCCAGCACGACTCACGCTCTGTTGTTACAACTTTCCTTCCGCCAGTACCCCATCTCCTACCTTCCAAAATTCACGGACGCTCTCTTGAGAAACTTGAGAAACTAACACTCCTGAAAGAAAGGATACAACGGAGACATGATTTAGCCACAGTCCTGGGTGATGTTTCCAGAACGAGACTTTCACTCTGCAGTGGAGTTCCAGGAGTGCTGGTCTTGCAAGATTAGCAAGAGAGCTTCTGTGAATTTTGGAAGGTAGGAGCCGAGGCACTGCCGAAATTAAAGCTCTGAGGACGGTGCGTGAGTTGTGCTCAGTTGATAGAGCACTTGGCCGCTAAAGGCAAATGTCCCGAGTTTGAGTCTCGGTCCGGCACACAGTTTTAATCTGCCAGAAAGTTTCACGAGTAATAGTTTGTTAGAATGTGACGCGGTACCATACCCACAAAAGATTTCGTGTTACACGTAGCGCTCTCTGTTGCTGGAAAAACTAACGTTTCATGTACATCAAATTAACCAAAAATTGAGTATTGCAGTTAGACAGTGCTAGCAATGGAAATATGGAATTCTCTAGTTTACTTGCTTTTTTAATCCAAAATATAAATTTTTACTTTTCAAGAAATGATATATCATTGCACAGTTGGTCTACAGCCTTTGCATTAAAAAAGTTAGTAGGTACGACCTGTTTCGGTTACAAGTGAAAACATCTTAACTGAGTATTATTTTACGATGTACATGTATGATAATTAAGATATTTGCTTTACAGCTTGAAGATTCTGGAATGTACTGCCTGAAATTAGCTGTTTTAGTCACATATATTGACTGAAATCTATCGTTGAAAGCAAGACCAAGCTCTCTCTCTCTCTCTCTCTCTCTCTCTCTCTCTCTCTCTCTCTCTCTCTCAAGGTTACTCGATCGACTTTTAGGAAACGACAACTGGCAAACTTTATAGTTTTACATTATATGTTCTCATAACAACTGCTTCACATTATCGTTTCATTATCCGTTATCATATTTATGACTGACAAGTAGCAAAATACTTGTGATTTTGCGTCGTTTGCCATCCTGTGTCAACACTTTACATTTGACCCATTTTATGAAAAACACTGCTGTGTATGAAATGTAGCTAACTTATTTTAATAACTTTTTAGCTTGCGAAATGAGTCTTATCTCCCACCATTCACGACTAATATGGTTTGTTAACATGAGGTACTCCTTGCACGACGAAACAATTGTACTCCATGTTGAATTACTTCACTGTGCGTTGCGAATCACCAGTACAAACAGCATTCCAGATGAAGCACTTTCGTGTTAAAAGGGCAGCAAACTTATGGTGATTACTGCTCCATTAAAAAATTCTGTAGGTCCCCTATGGGGATGTATTCGAATATACAGTTGCTTCTGTACAAGACAGTAATGCATGGGAAAACTATGTCCTGCCACAACACTATAACCAAAGTATCTTGAGATTTCTTGTAAGTGTTACCTTGTTTTTTAACGTTTGCTTGCACCCACAAAAGGGGATAGAGGGCACACGTTATTGGCAGTTTTATTTATTGGTCCTACCCGACAAGGAAAGCGCACAAACAGGGGTTAACAGTTTGATTGTAGTAGGTTCTTATATGCAACGAATGCTGCTTCTGATGCACTTTCGACAAAATGCGAGTACATAGTTATACAAGCGTGATGACAGATACGAAAGTTAGGCAAGTAGCAGCGTCAGCACAACTGGCAGAGCTGGCTAATTGCGAGTACGTTCGTAATGAGTTAGAATCACGCAGTTCATTTTTCCTCATCTTCCTGCAAACATTTATATCGTTACAAATAATCACGTGGTTTGGAAAGGTACAACAACAACAACAACAACAACAACAACAACAACAATAATAATTATTATTATTATTATGCTATATTCGAAGTGAGGTATAACAAGGGCTATTCTTGGGTATTTGCTTCTCTTGCGAGGGTTACTGACCGCTCTTCTCATGGTAGTACGCTGTTCTGCATAGGCGTGACTTTTTCAATACTGAATATATCGTGATTAATAGTTGTTCAAAGTGGGTTCTGAATACCCGATAACACTGCGCAACGGATTAAAGGATCACTTTTTCGAAACCCCTTAACTGCTTCCCATTGCGAAGTTTGAAATTTGGCTCACATCTGCCCTACGTAAAGCGTGCCATCGTTCGACGTCACCATCGGGCTCGGTGCCCCCCTTCCCTGGAGCGCTGACAGCCACACGCTTCGCGGTCCAAAACGACAGTTCGCAGTGCGATGAGCACCAAGAAGACGTTCCTGGCAACCACTGACACTGCTGGCACTCACTGACGTTTCATCCACCCTCCAAGGACACTGTGAGGCTGCATTCTCATTAAAAGTGATAGCACCCCTTTGGAGTGCAGAGCGACAGCAATTTTTGCTCTCGTGTACAAGTTGGAACCAGCAGAGACCATTCTAAACCATTCGATGAAATCTGAACGTGATCTGAAGCAGCAAAGAGTACTTATTTTTCATCCCACCTGTGGCGTGATCACGCGGGAGTGCAACAGTAACATGTGCGCGAATAAAACGGCGAAGGGCCCCTCTAAGTTTGCAAAACCCTCGGTGCAACCCAGGCATCTTTGTTGAGCACGTTACAAATGTAGCATCACACATTTCGACAGCAAATCAGCCTGGCGGCTGCTCCAGCGCCCGTGGGAAGGCAATCTCTTCGACAGCCTTTGGGTAGGGTTTACGAATCCCTAGGCGCTACAGCAGACGCCATGCTTAATTGGTGCCAAAGTTTCTGACTGGCACATTTGTAATGTGTACAACAAAGTTGCGCGAGTGGCACCGTGGGTGTCCAAACTGGGGGATCTTAGAGTGACCCTTTGCCGTTTAATTCTGCACATATTAATGCTGCACTATCGCATGATTACAGCACAGAAAGGCGGGAAACAGGACGGCTGAAAAAGGACACGTACCCTTTGTTACGAGGGCGTTCAATAAGTAATGCCCCACATTTTTAAAAAATCAATTAATACACACAGAGAAACGTCTTTGTTGGTGTGATTCTTGAGTTTCTCCCGGGGTATTTGATAATCAAAATATCCACGGGTGTACTGCCTATCTACAGTGTCCAACGGGCACAATATTTCGGCCATCATACATGTCGCCATCTGGTGAATTGACGGACTGAGCTCCTGTGAACGTGTTGCTCTGAGCATCCATAGCGTACGGATCTCCGTGCCGGCACGTTCACAGGAGCTCAGTCCGTCAGTTCACCTGATGATGGCGACACGTATGATCGTCGAAATATTGTGCCCGTTGGACACTGTAGACCGGCAGTACACCCGCGGATATTTTGATTGTCTTTGTTGATGCTTCACATTTGATGTTTTTTCTGTGCGCCGGTGAAGTTTCGAACCGTTCTGGCAGATGACAGAGCCGTGTTACAGCATCAAATTGGTATCTGCATACGACTCACATTACAAGTAGCGTGCTGTTATTGAATTCGTGTGTGCAGTATACGGCGATGCTGCAGCTGATAGTAGTACAGTTGGGTGGTGCGTAAAGAAAGTTACAGCCTCAGGAAATGCAGCAACAGAGCTTCATGATCAGCCACGCTCGGGACGTTCTATTAGTCACTGCTCCACACAAGCTGAATCCTGAAGATGCCACTATTCGTGCTGGCCGGCGTATTACAACCAGACAATTGGCTCTACAGTTGTCGGTCAGCATTGGAAGTGCGTCTGCAATGATGGAGACTCTCGTATATTAAAAAGAGATGCTCACGACGGGTTCCACGAACACTCACAGAGGACCACAAGAGTAAAAAAAAAAAGCCATTTCATTTGAATTGCTGGAGCGTTTTGAGACTGACGGAGAAGCCTTTCTGTCACGGATCTGTGTGCATTACTTCGCGCCGGAAACAAATAAGCAGTCCACGGAGTGGCATCATCCTCATTCACCACAAAAGAAGAAATTCAAGACAACCCCCTCTGCCGGAAAAGTCATGATGGCAGTCTCCTGGGATTGTGATGACGTCATTCTCGTGGATGTAATGCCAAGAGGGTCAACCATCAATTCAGGGCCATACGTGAAGACTCTGAATAAATTCAAGAACCGTTTCCGGCGTGTGCGATCGGACAAGAATCCAGCAGAAATCTTGCTCCAACACGATAATGGCTCTGAGCACTATGCGACTTAACTTCTGAGGTCATCAGTCGCCTAGAACTTAGAACTAATAAAGCCTAACTAACCAAAAGAACATCACACACATTCATGCCCGAGGCAGGATTCGAACCTGCGACCGTAGCGTTCGCTCGGTTCCAGACTGTAGCGCCTAGAACTGCACGGCCACTCCGCAACACAATAATGCACGCCCACGCACAAGTCTGAGAACCCGGGAACCCATCGCCAAATTGGCTTTCACTGCCTCATCCACCTACAGTCCAGACATGGCACCCTCGGAGTTTATCTCTTTGGGCCGCTTAAAGATTCTCTACGGGGAACACACTTTGAAGATGACGAGACTGTCAGACATGCAGTAAAAATATGGCTACGCCTACAGGACAAGAGCTTTTACCAGCAGGGAATACATGCTCTTCCGCGAAGTTGGCGTACGGCCATAGAACGTGATGGAGACTACGTAGAAAAATAGGACATGGACAAGACATGTTGATGCATATTGTCATCAAATTCTGACTCTTAACAATAAAAGAGTTCTGAGAAAAAAAATGTGGGGTATTATTTATTGAACTACTCTCGTACTTCGGATCAAATTCGAATTTTGCTGAATGGTTTCGAACGGTTTCTGGAGATTCCAAACAGTACATGAGAACAAAAGTTGCGGTCGCTCTGCACTCCAGAGGGGTGTTATCACGTCCAATGTGGATGCAGCCCCACAATGTCTTTAGAGAAGCGTGAAACGTCAGAGGGTGTCGGTTTGGCAAGAAATCTTCCTGTTGCTTATCGCACTGCGAAAGCCGCTTTCGACCGTCATGTGCGCGGGAATATCGGCCCTGGGAAAGGAGTCGTTTCATGACGCCCTTTATGCCACCTCCCTTCTATGCCATCTCCTGACCCCTTTCGTGCCTATTAGGAGCGGCGGTGTGTCTGAAACGTTTTCATCGGCCACCCACAAGAAAAGTGCATGATTTCAATGCTAGTGTCACGGTTGTGACCTCCGTCGCATAGACGTCAAAAGATGGAGTCACATGTGGGCAAGAGGCGCTGTGACGACCTTTTCGTCCACGGTGGTGAGGTTCGGTGCCAATGGGACATCATTAATCCACCTTAGAGCTCACATGAACTTCGGAACTATGGCTTTTTTTCACATGTGTTAACACCTTGCTGTCTGAAGCGTCACTCAGCACTTACAGCGGAAGGTTACAGGCACCTTTGAGCCTCATTTGAAACACATGCTGTCAAAGGGAGAGAATTACGGCGATAATTTTGTTGCGCAGTGTTGTTGAGCTTTAATGTGAATCGTCTAACAGGTCTCCATCTACATCTACATGACTACTCTGCAATTCACATTTAAGTGCTTGGCAGAGGGTTCATCGAACCACAATCATATTATCTCCCTATCATTCCACTCCCGAATAGCGCGCGGGAACAACGAACACCTAAACCTTTCTGTTCGAGCTCTGATTCCTCTTATTTTATTTTGCTGATCATTCCTACCTATGTAGGTTGGGCTCAACAAAATATTTTCGCGTTCGGAAGAGAAAGTTGGTGACTGAAATTTCGTAAATAGATCTCGCCGCGACGAAAAACGTCTTTGCTTTAATGACTTCCATCCCAACTCGCATATCATATCTGCCACACTCTCTCCCCTATTACGTGATAATACAAAACGAGCTGCCCTTTTTTGCACCCTTTCGATGTCCTCCGTCAATCCCACCTGATAAGGATCCCACACCACGCAGCAATATTCTAACAGAGGACGAAAAGACAATAAAGAAAATGAATCTCTCCCAACCACTTCCACTTGGTCTGTTTCAGACACAGACACACGACGTACTGGCGGGCGCCCGCAGCTGGTAAGCCTGGTGCTGAAGGGAAGTCGCCCAACCGTGTCGGAGCCCTTGTTGGGGAGGCAAGTAGATGCCAGTGGTAGTTGCAGCGTGAAAATAGCATTAATAATGCAACCAACTGGTTCAGTAATCGTGTGTTAATACAGAATGTGCAACGCAACGAACGAAGTAAGTCTGTCAGCAACGACTGTGACGCGAACATTCTTTCATAATATTGTTTGATAGGGGCGACTGCCGAAGACGCTAGTTGCATGGCGTTTTCAAAAAATACGCGATTCATATTGTACGTACGACACGATACGGCACAGTAAAGGGTTCAGGCGTGACGGCATAGGCATTCTACTGGAGTGGACTCACTCTCGACGGAACGGTCACGCCCTAATAATAGATACGGCAGGCGTGTGCTGTGCCGGAAAAAGATGCTGCGCCACTGGAAGGGACAGAGAGGGCAGAGGAGCGGATCCTGGACAGCTACGGCACGGGACACCTCCCTCATGGTAGCTAATTTAAATTACTTGGTACCTCATGTTTCTACTCCAACCTTCCCTCTGTGCTCAGCCGTCCGCAGCGACAGAAAATCTCTTTACAGTCCATGTGCTACAAAATCATGTCGACAATCTTAATTAGGCTACATGTAAGGTATAAATATCACTGTGACGCAGATGAATGGCTGACAACTTTCCAGAAAAACTATATCTGTGGACACTGAACTCTACAGTCACAAATTGGAAACAGGAAAGGATCGCGGTTGAATGTTCCACCCACCGTCCTGTACGCCTCCTATGACATACAACGAATTTTTAGAGCATACCACAGACAGCAGACTATTCAAGGTTGTCAATATTACTAAGACTCAGTGTGATTTCATGAAAGGTTGTGGGAACACCGATGCTATCCTTGCAACTAGCTTGCTTACAGAGAAACTATGTGAGAGATGTAATCTTCGCATTTCCACTTCGCTCTTCTGGATCTTGAAAAGACTTTTGGACGGGTACCACATGATCACATTTGATTTGTCGTCTGATATCATGAAGTATCTGAAAAGTAATCGAACGGCGCAGCCACTATATCACAATCCTCAAACTCGAGTACTATATGTTGCTGGGGTATCAAGTGATTTCCCTGTTTCTTGGGTCTCCATCAGATATCTGCTCTTTCATCCCTCCTCTTCAGCGTAATAATGGACATGATCGAGAACCTTGAGCACCGCTGCCAATGTTCTTCTGGCTGCTGAAGACAGTAACGACTTTGAAAGACAAGTCCAAGCATGAAAGAACAGCTTCGAACATTCAGAACTATTCCTCAATATAAAGAAGACAAACTCAATACCTATCAACACATTCAATTAATACAGATTCCATCACGGTCGACGGTACGTATCTGCCAAAGACAAATCAAGAAGTAACTTGACTCAAAAATCGATGGCGACCGCTTACTCGTTCCCTAAATCAAAAACTGAGTTAACAGCGTATGGTTTAAATGGCCGACAATGGCTTGTGTGCTCTGTGGTAAGAAGATCCCGGGCCGACTCAAGTCGCGAATGTACCTCTCTGCAATCAGCGTTGTACCGTGTAAAAGAAACGAAGCTTATCAAAGACCTATTGTAATGGAAACCAAAATGTTTCGGTGGGCACCAGATCTGACACACCGCAGCCAACGATGAAATTCGCTGGGGATTTGGCACCAAACGTTGAGAAGATAAGGGAAAGTCGCCTAAGGTGGTATAGACATGTACTTCGAACAGATCAAGAAACAGTAGCAAAACGATGGTTTTAGTTGAAAATCGATGGTAGAAAGACTATTGGGCCCAATGCAAAGTTGGCTAGATAACCTCCATATCGACTTAAAGATAGAGAGCCTCCACACTGCCGAAGTAGAAGATATCATCAGATGGAGACAAGAGTATCGAGAGTGTAGACCTCGTTTCACTGCGGGACACTAAGGAAGAAAAGTACTATACATATCTGTACTCTCTTCTGGTATTCTGTTTCTTTACCGATTTGCGCAATGAAATCAGCCAGTACAATCTTCGCACCTCTGGAGATTTTTTCCAATACTTCCTCGAGTTTGGCCCAACAGTTTTCGTTTATCTTGTGGATCTTTTCTGTTTTCTAGGTTAGTGGGCGCACACAGAATGATCAGTGTTATCCGCTAGGTCATGAGGACGTTGTTTATGGGAGATATTTCTCTGACTGAGTTGATTACATTTCTGTGTATCAAAAAGGCCATGCCCGGAAGGGGAGTCGCGTTAGCGACTCTTGTTCCTGTTTTGCACCTGAAGGTTCAAAATGGCTCTAAGCACTATGGGACTTAACATCTGAGCTCATCAGTCCCCTAGATTTATAACTATTTAAACCTAACTAACCTAAGGACATCACACAAATCCATGCCCGAGGCAGGATTCGAACCTGCGACCGTAACAGCAGCGCGGTTCCGCACCGAAGCGCCTAGGAGCTCTCGGCCACCGCGGCGGGCTGCACCTGAAGGTCCAGTAGTTACTGTAGTCGACTGTGTCTTCATCGCTGAATCGTATATATGTACACGATTCACCGATGAAGACAAAACTGTTCCGTCTGTTTCTGGTAGCATATTTTATGCATTATGAATGAAACACACACACACACACACACACACACACACACACACACACACTTACACGGACACGGACACACTTGCTTAATATTTATTATCTTCTTTTACAAACCTCTTTCTAGTGTTAAGCCATCGTCATGCGAAAAGCTAAATATGCGCACCTGTCAAATTTGCGTAGGATCAACGATTTTGAATTAGTGTATCTGTAGGATATCTCGCTTGGTTCCCAAAAGTGACAACTGTTAATGTGTGTTTTAGCACTAAAACGAGAGTAATTTTTAAGTGAAAGTACGATGTAAAAGTGTTTAAGTCAAGTAAATTAGGTCAGACATTAAATAATGAACTGTATAACAAATTATAACAATTGTTATGATAAGAAAATAAACTGAACAATAAACTTTGGTGATATGTTAAGAGGGGGTATCTGAACAATACATTTTGTCTTTAACAGGTCCAATATTACAAACAGGTAAGATTTTACATCTGAGATTAAGCAGGTAAGTGAAGCAATTATGGCTGTACAAAGCAGTAACATATGGTGTTTGCGACATCAATCCCTCCTTCCACAGAGCGCCATTAAAAAAGTGCAGCTGATTGAGACCTCACTGAAATCCAGCTTCTACTAGAGTTGTCAATGCTAAGACGCGAGCGCAGGTGCTCCGATGTTTCCTGATGCCACCTTGTTCGATAGGAATAATTTTTATCAATGGCGTCTCTCAAGCTACTTCGAATAAGCATTTGTACTAGCTTACACGTCATACCGAGTAGCAATATTGGTTGACAGTGAGATGAATCAGTTCCGTCTTTGCCTCGTTCTATTATGGTTGTTATCTTAGCAAAGCTTTGGTAATTTTCCAGTTCTCACTATCTCATTGCAAAATTCAATGAGCCATAATTTTGTTTTTGGTCCAATGGCTTCAATGAACTCTCGAATACGTCATCAAAGCCAAGTTTTATTTACCTTTCTGTGGAAGTCACGTTAATAGTCCAGATGCGGTTTTACATGGAACCTATTTACGTGCAATCCATTTTTCACGGTTCACGGGTGTACCATGTCTACTTTAGTTTTCGATGCAACAGCAGCGGCATTCACCTTCATACTAACGACAAACCGCGTCGAGTTTTCAAAACATTCAGTATCATGTATGGTTTCAGACGTGGAAAAGACACTACGTCGTTAGATGGAGTCAACGGTGGAACAACAACAAGAAGTATCTGAATTACTATTTCTTTAATTTTCTGTATTATTAGTTTTGTTTGCATCTGAGTTAAGAACACATTTGTTCATTTCCAAGCCATTACCTTCGTTAAAAGCACATCGTTAGCCAAATTCTAAAACACAAAATATGAAAGAATATAAACAGTTTCCCAGCACTCAGTTTGTACACATAACAGTTGTTATAATATATTCGAGTCATTCTCATGTTAACAAAATAATTTCATAGTACAATACTTATTAATTTCGAACAGTTCTCAACAGTTCACTCTTTCACAGTCCATGTTATTCATGCTACTAACTACTTTACACTCAACTATTTGCATTCATTTTAAATTCTTGAACGGTGTCGCCATGGCAAAGCACTAGTATGTATTTGCTAATTTTTCGTAGTACCTGTAAGTGCGTATCTTCCGATATTTGACAATAACATTTGTATACACATATTTTACTAAGTACTTTTAATTCTTACATAGCATCCCATCAATCAGTGTATAGTATGACATTAGATAAAATATTTTGCCCAGCATCCATTAAGTTCCTTTAAATACTCTAAAAACTACTTGAAATTTATTTTAACAATTTACATTTGGTTTAAAAACTTTTTTAATTACTTTCACAAATGCTACTTCAAACTGACTACAGCCACACGAACTGTCGTAGTTGTTTATGGCCCGTGCAGCTATGCGTCGTGCTACAGTCGCTTGGATCATATTGTTTCTTTAAATAGAGAAAAAAACTGCTACATTTAAATTCTGAATGTCCATTCATTAATTTGTCCGGCTCCTTCACTTTCCCATTCCTCCTAGTAAGTCCAGTTTCGGCTCCTTACGTATTATGTGTAGAATTTACATAGTATTTTCCGTACTACCCGTTACATGTTTTGTACTTCGTAAATGATGACCAAAAAACAGGCTCATTGTTCAGACTAATATTTTTTTAAATGTGTTAAAATTACGACCAGCCTGGCCTATACAAAAACGATCACATGATCCACATGTAACATGTACCGGTCAGACGCTTCATACTTCCCACTACTTGAGCTTTTAAAATTAGATCATGGGCCGTAGGTTTCGGAAATAACGGAGGACAGCAATCATGACGTATGAGCGACTGCTGTACGACTTTCGACTGAAGAGTTGGCGCAGCGAACAGAGCGATTACTTACCGACCAGGACGTCGCAAGTCAAATTCATGTACTTTTCACTTTTTTTCTCGTTGTTAATTACAAGTATTTAATGAAACTGAAGATTGCTTTGCGCAATAATTACAGGATACTATAATAATACAGCTGAAAATAACATACTATGTGGTTCTATATAACCACAGCGCATATCGTCTCGTATCACTTGTTGAAGGACACCTAACCCGTAACTCACGAGGTGTGCTCTCTCAGACCGCGCGAAAATTTTCGAACTCGCTCCCAAGGCCTGTTGTGGTGGAATGCTTCTGTACTCCCCCTACCCTCCTTAAATTGCCATGCCTACGATGTTTTGTTGTCGGTCGCGTTATCGCCTTCAGTGTTTATTTTGTTGACACATGCTACTGATAGCTGATGGAGTCTCCTAGACCGCGCCTCGTGAACTACGTACCTGTTTTCTTCACTACGGTACCCTATTGCTCAAAATGTGTTGGCACGAATGTGTTATTTTTAACTTTCCCGAGTTTGATGAAATTGTTAGGCATAAGTGATACAGATCAAGAGATAAACGAAAAGAACGACGACTTTATGTTGTATGTTAACCGGGGACCTAGAAACGACGAAGAGGCTCGTCCCCGTCGCAGCCGTCCACAAACCCACGACGACTACCACTGTCCACTTCACCCCTCCGCCGCCCCACACCGAACCCAGGAACCCAGGGTTATCGTGCGGCTCGGCTCCCGGTGGATACACCCCCCCCCCCCCCCCCCACAAGGGAACGTCTCACACCAGACGAGTGTAACCCCTATGTTTGTGTGGTAGAGTAATGGTGGTGTACGCGTTGTTTCTGCAGCAATCGCCGACATAGTGTAGCTGAGGCGGAATAAGGGATACCAGCCCGTATTCGCCGAGGCAGATGAAAAACCGCCTAAAAACCATCCACAGACTGGCCGGCTCACCGGACCTCGACACAAGTGCGGGCGGATTCGTGCCGGGGGCCAGGCGCTCCTTCCCGCTCCGGAAAGCCGTGCGTTACATCAGTCGGCTAACCGGGCTGGCTCACAACTTTACGTTAGTCAGTGATCACAGTTCTGCTATCGAAAAAAAAGTATCATTCCGAGGAAGAACTTCAGGAAAGTTGTGATGGGATCTGTCTGTTTCTTCAATTAAATACTTAAAATGTCTGTTAAAATCGAATGTGTTTTGAGTGGTGATAAAAATGTAGTTCCCAGAAATGAATGTCAATTTGACAGACTTTCTTTTCGTACCTATCGGGTGGATTTTTTATCGCAAAACGCAAAATTAAACCCTAGAATTTAGTTTTATTTAGGAATTAATTTGCTACAGAGATTGTATAATTCAGTACTCTAACAGTCTATTTACGTGTACTATTTAAAAGAACCACACAAAATTATATGCTTTTGTTTGATGAATACCAAAATGCTGTAGGCTTTGTTAAGTGCAATAAAATAAACTAGAAGCATTTAAACAACACTTAAGTAAACGTAAAAATAATTGTTATGTAAGATAAATTAAAAATTTCAAATGATTTTGCCTTACATCTCTGTTTAAACATAGGGGTCCGAGAGACCCCACCTCGTGGTATATGTTACAGGTTTCTCTGCCTCGTGATGACTGGGTGTTGTGTGATGTCCTTAGGGTAGTTAGTTATAAGTATAGGGGACTGAAGACCATAGATGTTAAGACCCATAGTGCTCAGAGCCATTTGAACCATTATGTTATAGGAAAGTCACCTTGCGAGTTAAGGGTTAAACACCATGAGCTGCACTTATAATTGTTAAATAGCCAAGCCTGTTTTGGGTGTATAGCCCATGGTCATGGCATACTCGTTTTATGTACCTCTTGTACCTCTATATCAGTGACACGCGTGTCTGTTATCAATTCTTTGTGATGTGCAACTTTACGTTCATCTCTGAGTACACAGGTCACACGTTACTGCAGTCAATTTTTGGCAATGACATTGGCCTATCTTCTAATTCTTTGTTTGGATTATATGACTGTTACGTCACATGTGACTAAGACATGTCACTGTGTACTAAGTGACAGTAGTAACATACACGAAAAACCGTGTACTGTGAAGCGAACATCAAGTTGAACATACAAATAATTTATAATTGACACGTATCTGATTGATATAGAGATATGTAATATGCCAATGACGATCGGTTATATACCCGAATACTAGTTTAGCTATTAAAAATTTAAACTGCAGTTGCCGGCATCGGTGGCCGAGCGGTTCTAGGCATTTCAGTGCGGAACCGAGTGACTGATAAGGTCGCACGTTCGAATCCTGACTCGGGAATGGATGTGTGTGATGTCCTTAGGTTAGTCAGGTTTAAGCAGTTCTAAGTTCTAGGGGACTGATGACCTCCAATGTTAAGTCCCATAGTGCTCAGAGCCATTTGAACCATTTTAAATCGCAGTTCGTGGTATTTAGAAGATATCCTTTAATAAAAAATTACAAGCTGCGGAGCCCTAAGCATTCAAGATCTGATCATTTCATCATTCGGACATTCTCTTACAATTAATTAATTGAGCACTGACGCATCGCCATGAGTGTAATCTGCTTCTTTATGGGGAATATATGACAAAACAAATAAGAGTGCGTTGGTATTTTTTAGGCAAGTATATATCCATCCCGCAGAGACCATGCAGATAAAATTTGGCGAATAACATTTCACACGGCAGTTATTCTTCGAATGCATCGTCCGTGAATGGACCGGGAAAAAGCCTGTCAAATTAACATGTACCCTCTGCCATCCACTTCACAGTTATTTGCTGTCTTGACACGCTAGTTCTAACTGAAATGGAAAATAAGCACGCCAGTTTATCCCGAGCTTCTGAAATTCGGAAGTAAGCCAACTGTTACAATAGAACGCAACAAAGACAGACAATAAACGGGGCGTCGGTCTCGGCCGTTAACGTCAAACGCCTTTTACGCTCGATACAATAAATTGTAAACACAATAGACGCTAACAATAGCTCTCTACGTTACAACAGCGTCCTTCCGCAGCGAAAGCGTCAGTTTGCCAACGGAAACTAGTTATTGCAAAAGATCGCTAACCTCTGACGATGTTGGCCAGTCGCCAGCGAAACGTCAGGGGAATCTTGTCATTTACATGTTGTTTGTGCAAAGGATCGAAATTGTTTATTCCTTTACAGATTCGCAATGTATCGTTAAGCAGCTGGAGCCTTGTGTACGGGCAGAGAGGAAAAACAAAAATAAGATTTAGTTCTGTTAACTATACGTAGACGAACTCATTTCTTCCTATATAAAGACAAATAATTCATCCCGACACTTCAAAACTTCAAGTTGCTATCTCTGTATGTCCTACGTCGTAAGCTTCAGTTTTTTCCCCTACTCTGGGACAACTTTAGGATTGCCATCACTCAGATGCATGACACCGTACACAGAAATCGCCAACCGCGGACATCTCTGCGTCTAATCAGATTACTTCCCAGGACACAGTCTGTCGACGATGAGTTGGTCAATGACAAGTTAAAAAAATGTTAACGAATATCAACAATGCAAACTTCTTACGTCAGCGTACCGCAGTATCGAGATATTACATTTGCGGTTCGGCTATGTGGAGTGAAACGTTCACTTGGACAGGGGGGTTTGCATGCGATCATCGATTGTTGGCGGCACCTCACTGGTCTCAACAAAGTAGTAAGCAAAATGAGTGTATACGACAAGGTCTAAGCATGCTTGCCGCAGGTTTTTAAATATAAAACGAACATAACTTCGTACACTCCAGTCGTCAATTCTTAATGTTAAATCTGTGGGGTCGTTATAATTAAACTTTTGCTACTTTAGAGTGCCTTCATGAAAAATGAGTGACTGTAGAACAATCAAAATTTGTGGAAACGTTTGTAAGGACATGTGGCTGAGAAATAACGAATAAACTATTGAAGGAAACATTTTAATTTCCACATGAGAGGGTAACGTTTGTTAACTCCATACCATGTTTAGGTTCCAGGCCAGAAACGTTACTCTCTGTGACGTCCATCTGCATCCACGACAGTCTGGTATCCCATTAGAAATTTCTCTTCTGCTGCCCCAATTTTCGAACGATGCACCATAAAATGTTCAACTGTCGTAACACAGTTCGTTCACTGCTTGACGGTTGCAAAAAAATGGCTCTGAGCACTATGGGACTTAACATCTGTGGTCATCAGTTCCCTAGAACTTAGAACTACTTAAACCTAACTAACCTAAGGACATCACACACATCCATGCTCGAGGCAGGATTCGAACCTGCGACCGTAGCGGTCACGCAGTTCCAGACTGAAGCGCCTAGAACCGCACGGCCATTCCGACATTGTGTCTAACTTTCTCAGCCATACCAACAGTAACTTATTCAGAAATGTGTCGCGCAATTGGCCGTCGGCCTCTCTCAGAAGCAGTTCCCAAATCGCCAGTTAATTCGAATTTTAGGATCACGTTCTTCAAGCTCTGTGCGGAAAGTGGACCTCTCCGTAATCTGTCGGCACTCGCAAAGAGCAGCAGCATTATTGCTGTTTGGATGTAACAGCTTACGAGTAAAGCCCTGCCCACCGTTTCCAGATGCATGTTGGCTGTAACTGCGATGCACAGTGATGTTCGTGTTTCACCCTGCATCATCTTACAAGTAATGGTGCCGAACTGTTAAGTCTAGGAACTAACACTAATAACCTACGCAAACCTACAGGTACACACAGCCTGAACATCATTCCTATAAAGTTGGGTATCCATTGGGTACATAGTCTTCCATCTACATTGGCTCAAGCAGCGAAAATTTAATAATAACCACCCTGTATTTATATCCAATCGGCCGAATTTCTCCATGCACAAAAAAGGTCCGGTATTACCCCGGACTGTCCGCCCCTGGTAACTGAGTGGTCTGAGCGACGGAACTTCATACCTAACGGCCCGGGTTCGATCCCGGGCTGGGTCGCAGATTTTTCTCCTCTCAGGGACTGGGTGTTTTGTTGTCCTTATCATCATCTCTTCATTCCCATCGACACGCAAGTCGCCGAAGTGGCGTCAACTCGAAAGACTTGCACCAGGCGAATTGTCTACCCTACGGGAGGCCCTAGCCACACGGCGTTTCCATTTACTACAGACAATTGTTCAAATATAGCCCCCCCCCCTCCCCCAATTAGGACGCCCTCAAAACTAGGACATTTCCGGGGAAATACGGACTTATGGCAGCCCTAAGCAAGCACGCACACCTCTCCTCTCTCTACCTCTCCCTCTCTAGTGATCAACACTAATGGAACAATATAACACTATCACACTTGCTGTTCGTTCAACTCTTGGCTTCTTTCCCTTTGATCAGCCAGCACACTACCGCTCCAACTGGAGCTCTCTTGGATGACGATGATGATGATGGCGGTGGTGGTGGTGGTGGTGGTGGTGGTGGTGGTTGTTGTTGTTATAAAGTAGCGCTGAACAAACAGCTCATCTATCAGCGCCCATAATGAGTAAGACCAAATGCGAACATTTTAAATTTAGGTTAGGTTTGACTTTTGCCGTGATGATTATCAACTGAAAACGCAATTTTACTCTTACCAACTACATCTACTATTCTTCAGTAATGCGTTCCGGAGGATTATACGTCCATCATCGGGTGAACAGATGTCAATAAAGTACGGACGGCACTGACAGGGAGCAGAAGTGAAATGAATGAAGAGGTCTTCATCAGAAACTCACACGAACACGCGGCAGAATTTTATTCCTTGACAGTATCTTTAAAAATAAGCATCACTGCCAGTCCAAAACCCCGGTAGAGGGCAGAGAGAGAGAGAGAGAGAGAGAGAGAGAGAGAGAGAGAGAGAGAGAGAGGGGGGGGGGAATCTGTTTCCCTCCTCTAGCCCCGCTTCTCACGACGCCCTGTCAACCTTCTCAACTTTACTTAGCATCGGAAAGTCCACAACATGGTGAGGAGGCGAGTGATAGATATAATCATGATAAACTCAGATAGTTCCAATATGAAATAATTTTAACACAACAGTTTCCCGACAATATGTGACGAAATGAAGTGTTCTGAAGGGCGAGATGCCGCTCCTCAACGTCAAACCTCTATGGTCACCCTACTCTCTTGAAACCAAGCGGATGTAAATAGATTTTGTTTTGGGTATAGGAATTGCTGTTTAATCATCTGAAGATTTCTCACTAAATGGCAGGGGCTGCGCATCATTATCAGCGTATTTCTGTTATATCTCATTCGCGTATTGCGCGAGGGGCAAAATGACTGCCTGAATGACACTGTACGCGCCATAACCTCTATTACCTTGTATATATTAAAAACGTGAAAAAGACAGTGTGTGTTTCACGCCTCCAAGTTGAAAGGGCTGGACGGATTTAGTTGAAGTTTGGAATGACGGTAGCTTTTTTTGACACGACGCGCGAATACCCATATTTTACTCATCCAGCATTTGAGAATTGAGCACTCAGTGACTTGCAACAAATTTTACACATAATATCAAATCTTTACCGCACTACACCCCGCTGACAACCCCCAAAAAATGAAAGGCAAGAAGTTGATCAATTACTTCATTTTCGTCGTTCAGGCAGTAAAACTACCACACGAAGTATGACGTTTTAACTTTTTACTTCTTTACTTTTACCTCCATTCGATACACATTTTGCAGTGTCCACATACGATGCTGAATGTAACTACAAAGATGTATCATTGTACGACACGTAGTGGCAAAAAATCATGCCTGCCGTTTTAATTTTTTACTTCTTTATTACTAACTCTATTCACAACACATTTCGTTTGCAGTAGCCACAATACCACTGGAAGTAACTGCAAAATTATATCATTGTACGACACACAGTTCAGGAGATACCAAGCCATAAATATCGAGCTGCGTGAAAATGAAACTGCAGGGCGAAATTCGCAAGAGATATTCATGAAATACGTACCCGCCAGGTTAGCCGAGCGCGCTAATGCGCTGCTTCCTGGACTCTGGTAGACGTGCCGGCCCCGGATCAAATCCGCCCGGCCGCTTAACGACGGAGGCCGGTGTACCGGACAGCCTGGATGTGGTTTTTAAGCAGTTTTCCACGTCCCACTAGGTGAATAACGGACCGGTCCCCACGTCCCGCCTCAGTTACACGGCTTGCAGACATCTGAACACTTTCGCACTATTCCATGGATTACACAAGACACAGACAGCTGGGGTACACTAATTCCGTCCCAGAGAGTATGCGGTGGCGGTAGGAAGGGTATCCGGCCACCCCTTAAATTAACCTTGCCAAATCCGATTAACCATTCCGACCCTGCATCATTGCAGGGAAAAGGCACAAGCGAAAGAAAGAAAGAATATTCATGAAATACGTACACAAACCCCTAAGAAATATGATAAACAGATGTGAAATAGATATCTGACATATGCGTACGTGGGCAAGGCCATAGGTAAAAAGGTCGATCTAAACTAAACCCCTGGAGTGAATTCAATCAAGTTACGATCTGGAAAGAAATACTGTGGGGGTAAGAACCACCAGCCCCCTGTTGGGGTGGGGATGATAACATGGATTCTCGACCATGGTTAGATCAACTGTTAATAAGGAAACCGCGCATTGATAGGAAGCTATCGATACCAGAGTACATTCTGTGAAAAAAAAAAAAAAAAAAACATCTGCATACAGCGGTTACACAATAATATGGGAATAAAGTGATAAACGCATGCTTGAACACAAATGCAGATGCTAGCCAAGCCGGTACTTTGCATATTGTATTTGACCATAAACGGCACTGGTGCAATGGCGTCAACACGTTGTAATCATCATTCATGGTCAGAACAGTGTTAACCGTCCGGTGTGGCCGAGCGGTTCTAGGCGCTTCAGTCTGCGACCGCTACGGTAGCAGGTTCAAATCCTGCCTCGGGCATGGATGTGTGTGATGTCCTTAGGTTAGTTAGGTTTAAGTAGTTCTAAGTTCTAGGGCACTGATGACCTCAGATGTTAAATCCCATAGTGCTCAGAGCCATTCAGAACAGTGTTATGAGTAGTCGTGAGTGCCATCATGTCGGAATTAAGTGAAATCGAAAATGGGAAAATTGTTGGTGCTCGTATGTCGAGTGCTTGAGTAAACAAAAGAGCAGAAGAACTCGGAGTTTCATGAGGCACCATATCTAAGATTTACACCGCTTACTGGGAAAGCGGAAAAGCACCATCCGCCAAGTCACACAGCGGACGAAATGTGTGGCGAGTTTCCGTGACAGATGGTCACTGACGAGGATTGTGACGAAAAATAAGATGATGACGGCTGCAAAAGTCACTGAAGAACAGAATGTTGCATTCGTGTATCCTATTAGCATCAAAACATGAGGAAACTGCAAGGCGAGTTGAAATTCCAAAACCACACACCGTGACGCGAATACCTGTAACAGGAAAACATGGTGCCGAACCCAAAAACCTGGATTAAGGTGCAATGGAAGAAAGTCATTTGGTCGGATGATTCTCGTTTCACACTGTTTCCACTTTCTGGTCGAGTTCACGTCCAATCTCTAAATTTTCTAATGTTCCTCGAAAGGACGTCGCCTTCCCTCCAGCCGTTCCTATTTGAGTGCCCGAAGCATCTTTGTAATGCTTGCATGTTGTTTGAACCTACCCGTATAAAATCTAGCAGCCCAGCTCTGAATGGTTTCCATGTCTTACTTTAATATGACTCAGCGGGGATCCCAATACTCGAGCAATATTGAAGAATGGGCCGCACTCGTGTTCTATATGCGGTCTCCTTTATAGATGAAACCCACTTTCCTAAAATTCTCCCAATAAACCCTGCTACAATCTTGACACGTTCAGTACACTTCATATCGCTTCGCAACGTTACACGCAGATATTTAATCGACGTATGTCAAGCAGAGCATCACTAATATTGTATTTGAACATTAAGGGGTTGCATTTCCTACACTTAGAACAATCTGTCATTCATCACATCGACTAAAAATTTTGTCTACGTCATCTTATATCCTCCAAGTCAGTGAACGACGACTTCTTCCCGCACATCACAGCATCACCAACAAACAGCCTCAGATTGCTATTCACCCTGTCCGTCAGATAGTTTCTGTATACAGATAGTAAGAGTGTCCTATCACACTCAACTGGGGCACTCCTAAGGACACGCTTGTCTCTGATGAACTCTGGGTTTTGTATCTTAAGAGGTTTTCGAGCCACTCACATATCTGGGACCTTACTCTGTAAGCTCGTACCTTAGTTAACGGTCTGCAATGAGGAACCGTGTCAAATGCTGTTCGGAAATCTAGGAATATGGTTACTACATGTTGTCCTTCATCCATACACAGTTTACAGTATATCACGTAAGAAAAGGGCAAGCTAAGTTTCGGACGAACGATGCTTTCTAAAACCGTTCTTAGTTGTGCACCGGAGCTTTCCTGTTTCACGGAAATTTATTGTAGTCGAACGGAGAATATGTTGAATTCTGCAGCGTGGGCTCCATGGATTCTCTGCAAGATCGCATAACTAATAAGGACCATGTAACCATTTTGGCTGATCTGTTCTATCCCACGGTACAATGTTTGTTCTCCAATATCCCTGTTCACAACTGGTTTTTTGACTACGTGGGTGAAGTGTTGCATCTTCCCTGGGTATCACAGTCACCAGATCTCAGTATCATGGAGTCTTTGCGGTCTACTCTGGAGAGAATGGCGCGTGGTCGCTACCCACCTCCTTCGTCGTTACGTGAACTTCAGGCTATTTTGCAGGAATAATGGTACAAGATTTCATTGAAAACCATACAGGATCCGTGTGTATCCATTCCGAAACGACTAGACGGTGTTTTGAACACCAATGGTTGTCGTACACCGTGTTAGGCATGATAATATGTTGTACTCTTTGTGTTTCCTGTGGCAACGGCCTTTCCGCAGTGGATACACCGGTTCCTGTGAGATAACCGAAGTTAAGCGCTGTTGGGCGTAGCTGGCACTTGGATGGGTGACCATCCAGCCGCCACGCGCTGTTGCCATTTTTCGGGGTGCACTCAGCCTCGTGATGCCAATTGAGGAGCTACTCGGGCGAATAGTATCGGCTTCGGTCAAGAATACCATCGTAACGACCGGGAGAGGGGTGTGCTGACTCCACGCCCCTCCTATCCGCATTCTCCTCTGAGAATGACACGGCGGTCGGATGGTCCCGGTAGGTCACTCGTGGCTAGAAGACGGAGTACTCTTCGTGACTCCATATTTTTGTCCATCTCTGTGCGAACAAACGTGAGTAGCACTGCAATACGCGTGCATTAATCTCTCTCTAAAACGACTGCAACACATCATAGCGTCCATGCCTTGAAGCGTTACTGCTGCTTTGAGTGCTCGTGGGAGGACAAACACAGTCCCTTCCCACGACTGTGGGTCACTCGGTGTATTTCTCTCAGTCCTAGTGAGGCCATGCAGGAGCCATTTACTCGTATCTAGATCTTTCAAACTATATAATGCTTAGCAGAATAAAGGAAAGAAAATTAGGGTTTAACGTACCGTCGATGACGAGGTCATTTGCTACCAAGCACATCGACGTATTGGGGAAAGAAATCGGCTATGTCCTTTGAATAAACGTAAACATTCCAGCTTCAACCGATATACGTAAAACACGATAAATGTACCTCTCGATGGCCGCAGAAGTGTCTGATCTGCTGTGCTCCCGAATGCGGATCCCGTTTCCACAGGGCCCCTTCGTTCCTCCACTGCGCAATACGTTTAACGAGTGGTACTAGGTAAGTGTGCCGGATGGCCTATGGCGTTAGCCAAATGCCAGTACGAGAGGGAAAACAAAAACCCCCGGACAGCCCTCGTTGCGGCCGGTACAGCAGGAAAGCATACATTCCCAATAAGGCGTAGCGGCCAGCCAGGGCAGACAGGCATCCTGCTCGCAACTGGGTTGTGGCGAGGTCGCCTCCTGATCCCGGTGGCCTGCTTCTGCTTCTGGCTCCCGGTCGCGAAATGCAGCGCCGGCGTTCAAACACGGATGCTGCGCTTCGTCCATATCGGCCGACGAACCACATCAGCTACATCCCGAGCACAACGCTTTAATGTCACTAATCTCTCGGTGAACCAATGCGTCCGAATAATGGAATAGTCGATGAATTTGCGAAGAGCGTCGCTTAAAACGGCTGATTTAAAAACATTCTGTAATCGCCGTCACACCTGACGGCCACATCACATACAGGGTATTCGGAAATTCTGGTTACAAACTTATAGGGCTTGTAGAGGGGACTCAATAGACAATATTTCGAGCTGGAACCCATGTTCGTTGAAAACATGTTTGCTAGGCAGGTACGCAACAGGCTAGTTATTGTGGGGTGCGATTACGTCGGATCGGCTGATGTAGTTGACGTCTACCCTACCTCTGTTCTGGTTCAAGCTTCATTCACGTGCCTGTGAGTGTTAGAGCAACATCGTTCAGTACAAGTCTGCAGAATACACCGACGTGATCCTTCTGTATGGGGAACCTCACGGCTGCTTGTCGCCTTTATCAAGATCGTTCTCAGTAACGCCCGACTCTATCGCGCCCCAATTGCGCAACGACTACGAGAAAGAATTAAACTTTACCGCCAGTACGCGGATTTGGTGATCTAAGGAGACGCTGCACACTCAGATTAACAGAGGTCGTACTGTAAACAACAGTTTTGGGCAAAATATTGTGGATGAATACAAACATTCGATACAATTATGGAACATATAAATTTTTTATTTGCCATAAGTCGCATGAGATTTAATAATAATAATAATAATAAAAGGCTCTGAGCACTACGGGACTCAACTGATAAGGTCATTAGTCCCCTAGAACTTAGAACTAGTTAAACCTAACTAACCTAAGGACATCACACACATCCATGCCCAAGGTAGGATTCGAACCTGCGACCGTACCTGTCTCGCGGTTCCAGACTGCAGTGCCTAGAACCGCATGGCCACTTCGGCCGGCGAGATTTAATCATCGATCATTTGCCAACCATCTACATCGAGTACACTTTCAAGATAATCTTTACTGCGAATGTGATGGAACAATAGCAGGGCATATCAATTTTTTAAAGAAATTTTCGCTATTTGACTGTCATTGATATTATTATACATAATTTTTCTTTCAAAAAATTCTACATGAGTTTGTTTTCTCACGAAGGAAACATCAGATATCAATCAATTTTTTTCCGAATGTAAACTGTATGCAAACCAATAAACTGATTTCATAAACAGTGAATCCTCTCACCGATCCTTACCAACTAATATAGTAGCTCTCCTTTGTAAAAATAATACTTTCTTTTTAAAACTATTTATGAAGTTTTTAAACAAAAATCCCTAAAACAATGACAGATTGCTGCATGGTCTTCATGACAAACGCCACCAGTAAGAAGTTGCATACCTTATTTTCCGCAGTACACTAGTCACTTCAGAATCACGCTCGTATCAAGCCCAGAAGGAAAAGTGTCAAATTCAAATATCTGTCGACGCCGATGTCGCTATGTACTATGCATAGCCTCAGACTTGAGAAGGGTGAGAAACTATATCAACTGTGTTATGTCTACGGTACCATCCTGGCATTTTATTTCTAATGACACTTGGATACCACGAAATCCGCGGATCTGGATGCGCAGATGGGCATTTGTGCTCCACTCCTTTGCATATTAGAGTCCTACGTGGTAACCACTGCCTTACCTCACAAGCTCCGGCCGTACTATGACAATACTTATTCAACGTAACGGAATCCATACTCTGCAAACCACTACGAAGTGCACGACAGAGGATACTTTCACATACTACGGTTTCTTCCCGTTCGCTCCGAGTATGGAGCGCTGGAAGAATGACTTCGCAAAAGCCTCTGTGCGCTCTGTAACGGCTCTAAGCTCATCTTCGCGGTCCCTATGAGGGGACGACACGTAGGAGACTGTACTACAAGATATCCCACTTAACATTAGTTCTTAAAACTTCATAGACAGGCTTTTGCTGGATCGTGGCGTCTATATTCAAGTATCTGCCGATTCAGTTTTTTCCCCAGCATATAGGCAGCTCCTTTCTGGGAATCAAATCCGTGACCATTCGTATTGTCCTTCCTTATATACACCTTAAACACCGCCAGTAAGTGAAAATGACCGTGCCTCGTTGAATGAATAGGTTCTCGTCAGATCAACGAAATCAAGCAACGTCGGGCATGCCAGTACTAGGATGGGTAAATGCCTGGATACGCCACTTGCTGTCGATTGCTTTCCCTTTGCCTTTCGGCAAATGAGAGGAGAGGTGGTGGCGTAATGTTTTTGATAACCAGACTTTGCGCCAATGTCCTGGATTAAATTCCATACATCTCATGACATGGGACACTGCTGATGGTGACGCGTCCGTCAGATGCAGACATAAACTTCGCCGGTCCCTTGGTGCTACGCGAGAGGAGTAGACTGTGTGCCGGCACCGGGTTTCATCCTTTCATTTCTACTGTCGTCGTCGTCGTCATCCTCCAACAAAAACATAACATCACACTAAATACATCCATTAGTCACCTACACTGATCAGACACACTACAACACACAACTTTCACACTTCGCGAAGAAAAGGTACCATGGTAGTCGAAGGACACAAAAATATTTCTAATTAGGCGGCTGAACCTGGTCCTTCAGGGTCTAACAGCCAATAGTTCACTGTTTTACCTCTAGTAGATCTGATTTGGTGTGGGGTCCAACACGCTTCAGCAATGCTCTACGATAGGTCGCACGAGTGTTCAGTAAGCAGCTGCCTTAGCAGATTGCATCTTCCCCTGTCTACCACGTGCTTTAGCTACGACACAAGCTCTGATCATTTCATATCCCTTCAAACTGTCAGAGCCAGGTATTTGTATGAGGTTATTGATTCCAACTACGACTCACTGATATTGTAATCATGGGATACTACCTTTTATGTCAGAGATCGTGACCAGTTCCACACATTACATGCAGTCTTCAAACCTAAAAAAACATTTTTAATTAACATTGATGAAATTCGAAATAAGATCGGAATAAATTCACTGACTTTGAATAACTTAGTGTCAGGTATATTTGGTACATATGTTCTACCAGTTAGTGATATATTAAAGTTTGTGCCGGACCAGGACTCGAAACCAGGTCCAGCACAAATTTTCATGTCATTAAAGACGTGTAACATCCGTACGCCAGGTTATTCTCATTCAGCGAATTTATTTGGAGATTCATAGAGTCTGACCTGCCCTTGTTAGTCTGACACCTATATAGCAATATTCATGAAAACGTCCTTGCCCAATATTTTAATGGAGACGCAACAGAACCACACTGATTTGACAAGTAATATTTCGTTTGAATTAAAGGTTTACACGTATTTGAAATTGGTGAAACAAGAGGCTGCAACGCAAACATGTCAGCTGTGATAAAGTTAGCGCTGTGAAACAAAAGATTCAATATCATGCACCATAACCTACTCAGATTATATAAATCCTAACACCTAAACGACGTGGGGCACTGAAAACCATACCACCAGTCTCATAGGTGCGACTTGATTTTAACCATGTCTCAACATACCACACCTCCTTTTAAAAAGTTATACACCCATTTTATGCCATAGAATTTTAATTAAAATTTAGGCTTATTTTTACCATTAATGTTAATTCACATTTTAATATATAGGCTAGTGACAATAGTACCTTTCCGACAGTTTAAAAATTTGTAATTAATGTGAAATTATAACACACACACACACACACACACACACACACACACACACACACACACACACACACAGTTATATACGATTCCAACATTTCATAGTCCTTGATATCATTTTCATGGTCCTTGTTATTTTCATTATGCACGTTCTGTGGCTTAGTACTGCCAATTCAACTCCACCTCTAGGCGATAAAGACACTAAACTGTGTTGGTAATCCTAGATAACAGAGCAACGAAACTATGCTTTGTGCTGAGACAACTGATTGATACATACCATGTGGTCCTACAGCACAGATAACGCTGGTTCACCGTAAGATTAATGGACGCGAAGAGCATGCATTAGTGCTACAATTTCAAAGTATGCGACGATATGTTTTTGGCCCTTACGGATCCAAGCGCTTCAAATACTGACGCTGCACAATAGTTTCTGCTTTTACTCTGCTATTTTTTCCTAAAGTCAGGGAGTTTCGTGAACACCCACGAGGGTAAAATTAGATCTTTATGTAACGATCAGTGGAAATGGATACTGCAACAGACTTTACGAGACAACAGTTCGTCCAGGGACAGCTCTCAACAACACGACGGAAAACTATAGATGCTGGATAGATGGTGTATTATCAAAATTTTGTTCACTAGTTTGGCAGCAAGTGGCATGGTTTCTGTAATTTCTACCTGTTGATCGAGAGCCTGCGTCGACAGGGCGACGTATATAAGCGCAGACAGATTTGCGCAGCGCTCAGCGCTGTAGCCTATTCTGATATCACATGGGCTGTGCTGTGCCGGTGCACCGACGCAGTCTGCGCACACAACAAACCGGTTACTGCCCGACGCGCCGCGCCAAGCGTCTGCGATGCTGCCGGCGTTGTTTTATTTCCCCCTCTCTATCTCCTTCTCTTCTTCTTCGTTTCCATCTGTGGCACGAGATGATGGAAGCAAGGTGTTCCCTTCCCGCCGAAATTCCGCAGACTTCAGTAGCCAAACCATGCGCGAAAAGCACCCTGCATCGCCAGCTTCGTGGTTGCCTTTGATCAAGGCACTAGAGCAACACGAGTTTGAACATGAATACCGATAATCTCGTTATGGTAACCTCTACACATAATTGTATTAGATACGCAGTCAAATCGATGAAGAAATTTGTAGAGAAACGTTAAAAGCACATCGACAAACAATTTTTGTTCTACAGCATTCAACTGAGTCATATTTCATCAATCTGTCTGCACCTCTAAACAAAACGCGCGCGCGCACACACACACACACACACACACACACACACACACACAGATCGCTGCTATTAGTACAAAGAGCAAACACTCATCTACTTTTATTTTACACGCGAATTATGATATTGGGCGCAAATTCTATAGAAGTTAGTAAAAGACAACTGAGGGACTCTTAACCACACAGAACGAGGTTGCGTATATTGTTTTGCGCGAATACGTCTTGCCGGGGTCAGATGAATTGCTGAATTACAACTAGTGAAGGAATAGTCGAATACGAGCATATATTTACTGTTGCTGCTCAAAATATTTAAAAATCAGCTTATAAAGCATCAGTGTTACTGACACTGTAACCTAGACAGCTAAAATTAGCCCATCCTCACTGAAAAAGCCAGACGCAAAACCGTATGCGAGCGCCACTCCCACCCGGCTCGGCACATGCACAATAATATCTGTCTATCCGGTATGTACATATCACTCACGAAATTCAAAACAAGGATTAACATGTCACACACACACTGTTTCAAACTTTCATTAGAGTATCAATAAAACATTTTTGGGATGTTACACTACCTGTAAAAAGAGACATACGCAATATCTTGGTTGAAATTTTTATGGAAACACGTCGCAAGTATTTACGGGTCTTTACGATATTGTACATATAACTTACAATTACACGACGGTTCGAAACTATAACAAAGCTCTATCTTATATGCTTTTTTTGCTTCTGAAAAAACGTCCACATAATGTCAACAACATACACTGCAAGAACCACTGCATCACATTTTAAACCAGTAATTAAACAACTGCCATAGTCAGCAAGGGATGTTGCCTATAACACCCTTATAACAACCCGTATGTTACAAACACATTTAATAACCTAGTACTAAATCATACGAGAAGTACATGTGAATTTATATATCAAATTAGGCTTGTTATCTACTGTTGAATTACGTTCTATTCCCTAGCGTTACAAACAACCTGGTCTTCACTGTCAGTGTTAAAAAAATTAACATAAATTATTGAATCTAATACTGAAAGTTAAATATTTGTTTCATCATTCCAATTTAGTTTTAAATTCATAAAATGTCAAGAAAGTAAGTCTACATACATGATTACAAACAAGAGACTTTCATAGAATAAATGTTTTAGATCTGAAACAGTCAGCGATAAAACAAATTCTCTGTATTGCTCGGTATCAAATGATTTACTTTTCCGTACAATATAATAGCTATACAGCATACTTCACTGTTACAGCAGTGTAACGGTTATATTTCACAATTCTGAATGAACATTCCAGTAGAGTATGTTACAAGACGCAGCGGCTCACACTGAACAACAGACATCGACTCATTATCATACGAAATAATGCTTAGCAGTTCCCTGTATTTACATTTTGGCAAAACCTGTCAATGCGGTAATTCCAATCCAAAACACAAATGTCAAGCATAGGCTGTTATGAACGCCACCACATGCACACAAGTTTATTTACTGAGTAAAATTAGTTGTAGAGCATACCTCACCACTCTCTGCAGCGGGGGAGTTTTCAATGATGTCATAAATTATAGGTGGTAATCCAGCTGTGCCTAAAAGTGAAAAACCTAAACCACAAGAATCACTCCTCCGTAGCACTACCATCAACTCCTCAGCCATGTTTAGCTGACTGCCTACATTGATTTACGAGTCCGTAGACATTCAAGCCATCTGTGCCCTACTGCGCAACATGGTTCTGATAATGACCGTAAGATGCCACTACTTTCGCGGAACCACCGCAAAAGCGGGGAAGATCTGCACTGAAATTAATCTGGGTTAGACGGTAGATCTGTGTGCGGGCTGATTGAGAGGAAAGCTCAGTCAAGTTGTTTAGCGGGCGTAATGTATGATCATGGTTTCCTGCGTAATTATATAAACGCTTAACAATCACCTCAATATTGAGATAAGTTGCTTTCCAAAACTTTAAAATACAAGCCAGGAAGAAGAATAAGTTATAAGTGTTGGAGAAATAGTGGCTTTCTCCAAGAAGGCCTGGTGACTCAGCAAATAATGTAATCCTTTGAGTTGAGGCTGCAGTCTCTTTACGAAACAATTTTGTGCTAACGACATAATCGAGTAAAACATTTTTAGGACTGATTCTGCGTATAAGCTATCGGAAATTATCAGTCGCTCTTCTGGTAATGATTTCCGACCCAATGAAAATGAAATTACTTTACAGGAGAATACTAAATGTTGGAAGTGTGTTATAGCAAGCTTTTCAGAAACTTGTAACGCGTCACAGACAGTAAAACAAAATTTAAGATTGTCTACTGAATTTGCTTTACGATCGATTTTTTTTTACATTACAGAAGTATTTGAAGGACTGCATGTATTTAGTAAAGAGTCTGCGATCATTTCTAAATCGGCATTTCATTTTTCCTTTTCATGCAATACAGGTAGTTACCATTCCGAAAATTCTTCTGTTTCGTTCTTGGCAGTGCAAAACACGAGTATGCTGCGACAGCGATACATGCAATCTAGTAGGCGGTGACATTGTTTATGTTATGGCGGACGAAGAGCTGTTGAATGTGTTGTGAGACTTGTGTATGTGGTTCATATTCTTGTTTTTATGGTTTAAAGTTAACCCAGATGCGTCCTCACGCTCGTCGTATAACATGGGAAACTGTTTCTGCTGTCGGAGGAGCAATAAAGTTGGGCCTTCAAGCGAGAGTCACAAGTAATTGAAACAGATGTAATCCCTTGCCTGTCATGACAGACGAAAATGCACGTCTTTACATTGTTTTTCTGCAATGAATCATAATTTTGCGTTACATATTTCGACCGGCACAAATGTCTCATTGATAATTGTGTACAAATCCTTTCATTAACGAATATACGTTCATTTCTTGAATAAGTGCACGCACTGTTTTCATCCTGATATCTGCACCGCCACTGCTTTCCTATATTAGGAGCAACATAGCATATTTTTTGATGCACACTTGATGCAATATATTGTGCGTCCTCATATACTTAAGGACGGTCTAATTTTTGTTTCTTCTCTTCATTGTGCCACATGTTTAGATGCCTGATTTATCATTCCATTTACTGTTTTCTAATTTAATTTTACGAAAAGACTTCAGAGTAAAAAAGTTTTATTTATTTCTCACGAAGAGACGCTCTTAAACAAATTTAGAATAATTTAAGGCCTCTCAATTGCCGTTTCCCAAGGAAATATGCTTATATTTATGTTAAACAGTGATATGTAAAAAAATGGCGCTTTAGATGCAAGTTTCTGCTCGATTAGTATGTTTTCTTATTAATGCCTTACTATTTAATAACTTTTTATAAGGCTTTATGATTGGAGCACTACACATCTCCAAACTTTTACTGTTACACTGCCGATTACAGGGCGCATCATTGTTCCCGATTTCACAGATTCCGAACAAATGGTGATGACCATGGGAGTTGGGAGGGGGGGGGGGGGGCTATTACTGCGTATATAAATTAGTAGAGCGACCTATTAAGATCACTGCAACTCTGTGATAGGTCGAGGCGGAAATTCTACTACCCTAATGTAAACGCTTGCTGTCTAAACAGGAAGCACCTTCTGCCAATGAACCTCTGATGCCAGCCCATTACATAATGATAATGATGATGATGATGAGGATAGAAGCCATATTTTTGCCCTTCACTCATGTGAAAGGAATGAAAGTACATACAGTTATTTTTACAATTAAAATAAACAAAGTAATAGGAGGAAATATTTGCTGTATCTTAAGAAAAAGGAACAGATGGCAATGGTGAGAATGGTGCTATGCTGGAGCTGAAAATGCTGTTTCTGGCAAGTCCATTGATGTAAGCTCCCAATAAGTGCAGTGAGGTTAGTGGAGGAGGACAAAAGAGTGAAGGACAAGAACGATGGAACAGTGTGTCAGAGTGAGCTATTGGTTGGGGAGGGGGAGAGGGAATAATGGTGGGCTAAGAAGTGTAATTGATAAGTGGGGTCTGGCAAAGGAAGAATAAAGGTTGGATTTATAGTGATCAGAAGGCTAGAAAGGCTATGGAAAACTATCTGAGGAAAGGATTTGGGCCTTAAGGTTATTGTTGGTATGTCGTGTACATGTGAGTGCACACTCCTAGTTGGAAAGCAGAACCCAGTTGAAGTTGGGATTGGATATTGTGCGGAGCTGGAAAGAGGAATGATGTATTGGCAGTGGCCTGAAATTGGGAGACAATGAGGTCTTGATCTTTGGATTTATGATGAAATATTGAAACTCCTTATCAACTAGATAGAATGTCATTTGCCACCATCATGTGCCATTTTTGGGTGTGGATGGGATTTCTGTGCCTGCTAATCAAATGTGAAACCTACTGTGATTAATATAAAGATTGTATAACATCAAAAAACTATCTTGACAAATTAAATTTTTGTTTTATGGCTGCTTACTATTTCCTATACAGGATGATTCCACGATAATTCTAACTTTCACTGATGGTGGACAAGCATAAATGCATAACTTTGAGGTATGGGACTCTGGTCCAGAATGACCAAATCAAAAGCTATAAGCAAAAATTGTTCTGATACCTCTTACTGTGGAATACTTTTACTGGTACTTCTGTGGCTAAGATTGTAGAATAGCCAACTGTCAAAGGTGATAATATTGACCAAAACAAGAGAAAAAAAATTGTTAGTAAACAGGAGTCTAAAATGCACAGCTTGAGCTGTCTCTTGTTGTTCAGTAGAAGAGATGTGTTTCACAATATCGAAGATGAACAAGTGCTCATAGCTCTTACGATACACATTTTAAACTCTATGTCAAATAGACTTTTTTCATGTTTCCCCTTAAAATTGCCTAGCCTGCAGTCTTAGCAACAACAATACTTGTACATGTATTCCACCGTCAGAAGTTTCAGGATGGTTTTTGTTTAAAACTTTTGACTTGGTTGTTTCCAGGCCTAGGTCTCTTACCTCAAATTGATGCATTTACCCTTCTCCACCATCCCTGAAAGTTTGTAACTTTATCACAGAGTCATCTATGCACCTAGGAAGTTTAGTAAGTCATTTGGTAAAACAAAGAAAACAGAGTACCTGGCTTTGTCTTCAAAGTAAACTTTTGTTTATGTTAATAAATCTGCCAAAAACTGTCAGCAACAGCTTCTTTTGAATTCAGTTTATATAATTTAAGTCTTTATGCTCCATCACTACACCAGATATTGGTAGTACCAGGAATCATTCCTGCAGTGATTTGGAGAAAAGATGCATTGTGCTTGCACCTCTCAATGAAGTCTCCAGCAATTTTCAGCCAAATTGACTTTTTTTGTGTAAATTGAGAACGAATTACACTGACAAGCCAAAACGTCAGATGTTGGATGCACTCTGGTGGCGTTGTGGACATGTGATGCAGTAACAGAAGAAAGTTAGTGGAGCAGACATGGATGGGGGAACTCCCGGGTGAAGATGCGGGATGCAAATGGAGAAATCCATTAAGTTATTTTGTCAGAAGGCAGATTATTATTACACAGATTCTGTGAACAAGTATCTTAAAAAGAGATGTTCACGTGCTACTGTTTTGGGCATCTATGGAAAGATGTAGAATGACAGTGAAACTACCTCTAGGTGCTCAAAGGTGGGATTCCACAACTCTTCACAGAATGGGGGGTTTGGGTGCTTGGCTGCTCTGTAAAGTAGGATAGATGGTGATCTGTTGCATCAGAAGAGCACAATGCTGTTGGATGCACGAATTTTCTGGAGCGCACCATTGTTTTAACATGGAGCTCCGCAGCAGACCACCCCCTACATGTTGACGTGTTGACCCAACGTCATCATCATCAGTTATGATTGCAGTAAAGACCATCGGAATCTCACTGTCAATCAATGGAAATATGTTGGCACTTTGGGTGAATCACATTTTTGCCACACTGGGTCGATGATCGTAACCACAAACACTGTTATCGAAGTGAACGGCAGCTTGAAACATGTGGCACGCCACAGACGCAGGCCGTTGAGAGCAGTATTATGCTACAGGAGACATTCTCTTCTGCTTGTATGGGGTGTGTGGTAGTAATGGAAGACACATTGACAGCTGTGAACCACCTGCCTCCCTTCGTGTTTGATGTATTCCCCAATGGCCACACACTGTCAGGTGGCTTGCGGAGTATGGATGTAGATGTAGATGAATGGCACTGTCATCTTTCAGCGGTATAACTGTCAGTGTCTTGAAGTGAGAACAGTGCTACAGTGGTTTGGGGAGCATTATAGTGAACTCAAGTTGATGTCTCGGCGACACCAAATTCGCCTGATCTAAATCCTATGGACCCATTTGGGTCACTATCGAGCACTGTCACTGCATACGCAAATCAGTGGTCCATTATTTACATGAATTAAATGTCCTGTGCATAGACATCTGATGCCACATACCTTCACAAACCTACCAACAAACTGTCGGATCCCTGAGATGCAGAATCCATGATGTATTTTGTTCAAAAGGTGGACAAACAAGATATAACACAAGTGGTCATAATGTTTTGGCTTATCAGTGTATCTCTGCACTCAGAAATTTTGTGACATTTTCTTACTCGCCTATAATTTATCCAGGAGCACTATCAAAGACAGTTAATAGTTTTGTGTAATAATGTGTAATAACCAATTTAAAAACACCCAGACAATAAGAACACGCATCACAATTTACAGAACACACTGTTATACATGAAACAACCCCTATCCCAACCTCCCATCCCTGTCTTAAGCTTCCAAGAAAAACTTCATTGCATTACAACCCTACCAACCCAACCCAACCCACCCCACCCCACCCCACCCCACTAGCCAGAAAAAAATAAATCCGGCCACCCACTCCCATTTCACTAACAATCCAGAGCACTTACATTTTCCCAGCTACATAAAATATGAAAAATACTTTACCCCTGTTGTTGTTGTTGTGGTCTCCAGTCCAGAGACTGGTTTGATGCAGCTCTCCATGCTACTCTACAGAACACTTTTCATACTTTTCCACTAACAGTAATCATTGACGTAGCCTTTCTCCCCCCCCCCCCCCCCCAAATCTTCCATATCCCTCAGCAGTATTTCAGTATTTATACAGGCCTCAATCTTGTAGTCTTTCAATTCAGTGTTATCATTCACAACCAATTGATTATATCTGCTACTATCCAACCCCCTGGTATGAAGCATACATGTCAGGCTCAATGGTAACCCCCTCTGCTACATACTCCATTAAAAAATTCAAAACCTGCTTGCTATCATTTTCAACCACCCAGAAAACTAAATTATCAGAATACTCCACCAGAAACAACTGCCCCAAAAACCCAAAGACCCACTACTTTGTGCCCTCAATCAATCTTCCTCGTCCCAAATGTCCACTCATCTACTTGAACTATTACCCCCAGTTCCCTGATTATCAAGTATACCGTATACATTCCCCACACTCACCTCTATAGAATGAAAACGCATCAACTACTGTCCTTTCACAAAACCCAGATTCATGCTTGGTATGCTTAACAGATGACTCATAATAAAAATAATGTGTCAACAACATAGTAGTAACTTATGGACTGAGTCTCAATATCTCAAACTACGATCCACACCTGATGGACTACTACATGTAGCTATTAGAAGATTGTTGAGAGGACACCTAGTCAGTTTCATATGATTACCACATATGTGGCATTTACAGTGCCCCAGTAACAGCCACTTTTGCAGAAACTTAGTAGTGGATTCAAGGTCCTGCAACCAGCTCCCCAACATTGGACTGTTGAAAATGACTTTTCGAATCTTTGATGCACAAGGAAAAACAGCTCAATCAAAATCAAACAACTATCTAATCAAGCGCACCTTATACTACAGACAACATAAAAAAGTGAATATACCAAAGAAATAAAAGAGTGGATACATGTTTAGTTTGGTTAAGTTTGTTGGCATATTGATTAGTATATTGATATAGGAATAGTCATAACACCGTACAGCACGTGCACAGAACAGTTCTACACATTAATACATATAAAATTAACTTATAATGAATATAAAATTAAAATTTACAACGTATTAAGAAATTTCACAGTGAACTAATGCATTGGCCTCATACATGCTCTCTGGTGATTTTGATATACGTGCAGTACACATTGAGGAACACATTTATCACATCTACAGTTAAAAGAATATACAAACAAGATATTAAATTTTCGATAACAGCATGACTGAATGACAATGAAGAATACAAGTGTCTGTTAGTAATTCAGGGATTCAAAATGTTCATCTTTTTTTATAAAAACATTTATTTAACAGCTAATTTTTTAATTCTGACTTAAATTTTCTCTCAACTTCAATTCCCTTGATGCAAATTGGCAGAGCATTATACAGCTTTTTTCAATAATGACTCATATGTTTATGAGTTTATGTTTCTCTAGCTCTTTCTACATGCATATATGTGTATTGTAATTACATAAATATGAATTCATACATAAACTACTAAATGTGTTCTTGTATACAGTAAACTTTTGGATAGGGTTGGTTGATTTGGGGGAGGGGACCAAACAGCAACGTCAATGGTCCTTTTGAATATATAAAAAGATGATACTGTAAGTATTTTTAACTGTGTGAATAAGAGCTTGCAGCATGTTTGTGGAAAGCTGCATGTAATAATTCTAATAACTATTTTCCATAATTTAAAAATGTCTGTCTAGTGAGATTTTGTTATACCCCAGAACATTATTCTGTAAGATACAATAGAATGGAAATAAGGAAATTAGACTAATCTTGCATATTCTGTGATCAAAACTCCAGAAATTATTCTTAGTGCAAAATATGCAGTGCTGAGTTTTTTTGGGTATGTATATGACACAGTCTTTCCAGTTCAAGTCATGATCAATGTGCGTGAACAACAATTTTTTACACAGTGCTTTCTCTAGATCATGGTCAGTCAATAATAAATGAAGATCATCATCATCATCATCATCATCATTTGCTTTACTGTACTGTATGTAATTTGTTTTATTTGAATTCAGTGTGCACTTATTTGCATGAAACCATTGCTACACACACTTCAGAGCTTCTCATCTGTAGTGGATAAGGATTCTCTGCCCTTGCTTGTAATTATGGTTATATCATCTGCAAATAACGTGATTTTGGATGAACTGTTGGGGTTTTTAATGTCTTTTATATAGATCAGAATGATTAATGTAAAATCTCATATAAAGATGTGAAACAAATACTAACAGAGAGATAGAGGGGCTGGCCAGTACTTACCTCAGCTCAGTACAGCCAATAGATACACAAAACAGAACAGAAAATTTACATTCCTAGCTTTGGGAACTTTGTTTCTTCATCAGGGTGGGGAGGGGGGTGGGGGGGTGGGGGAGGACGGAAGAAGGGAAAGTGGATTCAGTTACTCACAGCCCAGGTTATGAAGCAACAGGGAAATGTAAACAGGGAGGGAATCAAGGATGACAGAGGGAAGCCCTCTGACAACCATGCCTCCATCCTTGCTTCCCTTCATGTTTACCTTTCCCTGTTGCTTCATGACTTAGGTTGTGAGTAACTGTATCCACTTTCCCTTCTTCCCTTTTTTTTGTTAGAAAATCTTTAAGATATTCCTACAACAAAGACTCAGGTGGGGGAAAATCAGAGACCGCGGGTCCACAACCCCTTCAAAATAATTCATTGGTGAAAACCCTGATCCAGGAAATGTGGCGTTGATGACTGTACAAACCACAGCGTTGTCAGGCTGAAACCATGTGTACTGTAGGTGGTCTTCAGCTATAGTGTTTACATGTTGTTACAACATCTACAATAGTAACCCACAAATTGCAACACCTACTGTAGTAATCTGCACATTACTACACCTCCCCCACCACTAACATGGCACATGTCACATTTGAGTAGTGCACCGTTCGGCTACTTCAGGCCGCCACCAGAGGCCACTGACGTTGAATGTTGCCTCAGTCGCCTGTAGCTGATAGCTAGTGGCCACTGCAAGCAAATGCTCTTTATATTGCTGTGCACTGGCTCTGACTAGCAGTCTTGCACTTATCAGTAAAATGCATTGTACTGCTTGTGCTTGTGCTGTCATGCCATTATCTAATAAACTGTGGATTGCTTATAACCGTGTTTTTTATTGTGTCTGGAGTTGGAACACAAGTGACGACATGTAGACCTTTTGCATGCTCAACTTCAATGGCTGTTTTTTTCGTGTAACTTCTCCATGGAGGTGGTGCTTCAATCACTTCTCCACCAGCAGCAATTTACTGTGACCACCTTGGAAAAAGGCATGGCTATGTTGATGGTTCTGGCTCCACCATCTCAGATGTACCTGCCGCCGTCCCTACCGAATGACTATTCTGCTGAAGATAAGAAGGCTTGTGAAAATGGCTTCTCCAGCACTACATTGCATTTAAGGTGATTGATGCAGACACTTTCGAGGCTTTGTTTATGTCCACCTTGCACGTACCAGCTGTTGTGTAAGTTAGCCTCTTTGCATGAATTGGCCCCATACTCTTTTGATGTCACATGTAGTTTGTTGTCTTATTATCATCACAAGTGTACACACATCGTTGCCACACTTGTAGAATCCTACTAGCGTTACAAGCAGCCACATCAGTTTTATTGGTCTTAGGCAGTAGAGCTACAGGTTTTGAGGCATAAGTGTTGCTTTATTACTAAAACCTCCACGGAATTGTGTGCTGGCTTCATGGTTGGGGATGCAGTTATTCGCATAGCACCTAATAAGGAAGATCGTCACAGAGCCCATCAGTGTGAGCATCTGTTCTTCAAAGGAATTTTAAGCCTTGCCCAGTCCTTTGAAGTTTTCTGTGCTGCAGTCCGCCAAATTGAAGCACGGAGAATGTTGCTGTTATTGATAGCGAACCATATCGACAAATAGTGACAGGTTCATCAAATGAAGAGGAAGTTGATGGCATTCAAACCAGGAAACCCAGCTGCTATGGAGAACCACATAGCCAGCAACAGCAGGGTCACTGTGTGGTATTTGAAAGAGCTGCATGCCTGAGGCAGTGGGCATCATGCCACGAGTGTCACAAGAAAGGCCACGTTGCATCAGTTTGTTGTTTTTTACCTTCCTCAGAACAATTGGACATTGACATTCATTCTGTTTCATCGTTGTCTGCAGGTCAGAATAAACTTTTTTCGTAATGTCTGTGCTGAACAAACCATTGTTGCTGCAAGTGGACACGGGAGTGGCTGTTTCACTCCTCAGCTTGCAAATGTACTCATGTCTGGGCTCCCCACATTTGGCATCTGTCAGACAGTGATAAGCTACAATAAATATCATACAAGGGGATTAAAAAAAAGAAAAAGAAAAAAAAGGGAAGAACATTTCCGTGGGCAGAGCTTGTGTAGTACGCATTTCTGGCACTAGGCGTGTATAGCACAATTCATTGCCGGTGCCGCCTGTGTTGTTGGCTTGGCTTGTTCTGTTCATCTGCAATGATTGGTTTTGCTAATGCTGTTTTGTTCATGTATCATTTCTTATGATGGCAAGTTTAAGTGAACAACGTGCAGGTTGTGAAATTTTGCTTTCTACTTAGTAAAAAATCTGAAAGCTCATAGATCCTCGACAGACAATTGATCAACTGTCAAAGATTTGTGGACTATTTTGGTGCTCAGTTCAGCAGATTTTAACAGAAGATTTTGGAAAGAAAAGGGTTGTTGCCAAGTTTGTTTCTTGGATTCTGACTAACAATCAAAAGGAACGTCACGTTGAAACTTGTCGTACTTTGAAACAACAGCTTAATCCAGATTTACTGACAAAGGTCATTACTGGTGATGAGTCATGGCACTACGGTTATGACCCAGAAACAAAGCAACAGTCAAGCCAAGGGAAGACATCATTGTTACCCCATCCAGTTATATCAAACATCAAAACAAGCTAATTTGCTTTTTTGGTGCCAAGGGTATAGTTCATTCAGAGTTTGTTCCCCCAGGCCAGACCATCAATCAAACCTTTTACACAAAAGTTTTAAGAAGATTGCGCAGCAGTGTTCATTAAAAAAGACTAGATTTGTGGCAGACAGGAGTTCCACCATGACAATGCACCTGCACACACAGCTGTCTCTGTTAGTTTTTGGCAAAAAATGCCATGATTCTGATGTCCCACACACCTTACTTGCCTGACCTGGCTCTGTGCATCTTTTTTCTTATTCCCACACATGAATTGGGGAATGAAAGAACACTGATTTGACGACTTTGAAAAAAACGAGAAAAAATGAGGGGGAGCTGTCAGCCATTTCTAAAAATGACTACAAAAAATGTTTAGAATAGTGGAAGTACTGGTGGGACAAATGTGTTAGTTGTAGTGGAGAGTATTTTGAAGGGGATAAGGTTGTTTTGTAAACAATTTGAAAATATATAGCTCTTCTTTTTTTTAAAAGCACCTCGTAGTGCTGTTCTTGGTCAATTTACAGCTGCCATGGCTTACAAATCTGTTGTTCATCCTCTCACTTTTACGTGAAAAAGTTAGATCACTTAACGTCTCTAGGCATTGTTTGACTGATTTCCATAAGTCAGTGGGTTACACCATTGGTGACCGTCAAAAACTTATCAGGTCTGCTCCAACTTTGTGCAGACTTTAAAGTTACCATCAGTACGCAATCTCTTACTGACACATACTGTCTCCTTCGAACTGATGAATTACTTACAAAATTGTCTGGGGGCCAAATCTTTCCCAAAACTGACTAAGATGAGGAATACCTGCAGGATATGTTAGATGAAAAATCCAAACAGTTGCTGTTGTGAACAGGCCCTTTGGTCTTTACGAATATTAACATTTAATATTGGGTGTGGCCTAGTGTTGCATCCATTTTCCAATACTTTTTGCAGTAATTCACGCAGAGGTTCCTTGCTGCATCGACTATCGAGATGATACGGTAGTAATGGGTGCGAAGGCAGAGAACACTTATCTAACTCTGTTCTCTCTTTACAGTTTTGCAAACTGCTGGCTTTAAGTGTAATCTTATTAAGTCACAACTTTTTCACACTCTGTGTATCTAGGTCATGAACTTTACAGGTAGGGCATTCAATCCCTGAAACAGCTGGTCGTCGCTATTACGTCTTTGTCTCGTCTGACCAGTTTCTGCGAACCACAGGTATTCCATGATAAAATGCATATTATCACAGGTTTCTTGCTGCTGCAGACACTCTGGCTCTCCCTCTGCACCAGCTGCTTCATAAAAATGTAGCTTTCACATGGTCGCTAGCGTATGGGCACGCATATGTGTGCCTTAAAAACAATGTACAGACTGTGCCTTGCCTTGCAGTCTTCCATCATGCTTAACATTTAGTCGTGGCCACAGATGCATCCCAGCATCAAGTGGGGGTGGTTCCAGCCCATTGTAATGAATGTAGTGGCTCTGAGTCACCTGTCCCTTGTGCATCCAAAACACACAATGCAGCTCAGCAGCACTACCCACAAGTCGAAAAAGAAGCCCTTGTGACTGTTTATGCTCTAAAATAATTTTATGTATTGTTATATAGTAGGAAATCCCACTTACTCCCAGATCCTAAACCTCTGGTTTTCTTGTTTCACCATTCAGCTGAATTATCTGACAAAGCCTTCAGTGTTGGGCCTTATTTTTGTCGAGATATAATTGTGAGATCCATATCTGCTCTGCATCACAGCACACAAATGCGGATGCATTGTCTTGACTGCCCATGGGGCCCGTTCGGGTGTTTGATCAGGAAGAACTGTTGGGTTTTCAGTTTCACAGAAGTAAGACAGACTATTAATGGCTTCCTCATTACCAGCTCCGGGAGCATCAGCAGCGGTTGCAGACCCAGTGCTTAAAGTTGCATGCATGACAATGTGGGTAGCCTGACTGTACACTGGGCTGGACATCTGATGCGTTGTGGAACTTCACTGCTTTCCGTCATCATCTTTCCCTGTGAGACGGTGCCATTTTCTTGTCGACGGAAGGGGGTATTCCCAGTGTTGTAATTCCAGCAACACTGCATTGCGAGGCTCTCAACCTGTTAGGTCAAAGTCATTGGGGAGCCTCCAACACTAAACAATCGGCATTTCAACACATGATCTGGCCTGGTATTGACTGTAAGTTGGAGCACCGGCTCATGACGTGCCACAAGTATTCAAATAACAGGTGGCACCACACACTGTTTTATCCCCTTGGCCAGTGCCTACACTACCTTGAGAAAGAATCCATATTCATTATGTAAACTGAGGGTGCATGGGGGGGGGGGGGGGGGGGGGGAGAGAAGGAACTATTGTCATCAGCTGCATCGTGAATTTATGTGGAATCAGCGGCAACAACTGAAAATGTGCTGGACCAGATTTTGAGTCTGGGATCACCTGCATACTAGGCAGTTGCATTTAATATATGTTTGAATAATATCGCCAGTGGGCATATTCAGATTCTTCGAACAGTATAACTTCTTGCACATGTGTATTGCACCCATCAAAACCGAACTCTGAACAAAACTGCATGAACATGTCTTATGCCTTCCAACTACTTTTTCTATTAAGGTGCTCTTCTCACTATGTGTGTCTCCAAATAAATATAACTTTTGCTTACATACTTTCTACCCCCCCATGAACAATGGACCTTGCCGTTGGTGGGGAGGCTTGCGTACCTCAGCGATACAGATGGCCGTACCGCAGGTGCAACCACAACAGAGGGGTATCTGTTGAAAGGCCAGACAAACATGTGGTTCCTGAAGAGGGGCAGCAGCCTTTTCAGTAGTTGCAGGGGCAACAGTCTGGATGATTGACTGATCTGGCCTTGCAACATTAACCAAAACGGCCTTGCTGTGCTGGTACTCGCGAACAGCTGAAAGCAAGGGGAAACTACAGCTGTAATTTTTCCCAAGGACATGCAGCTTTACTGTATGATTAAATGATGATGGCGTCCTCTTGGGTAAAATATTCTGGAGGTAAAATAGTCCCTCATTCGGATCTCCGGGCGGGGACTACTCAGGAGGACGTTGTTATCAGGAGAAAGAAACCTGGTGTTCTACGGATCGATGTGTGGAATGTCAGATACATTAATCGGGCTGGTAGGTTAGAAAATTTAAAAATGGAAATGGATAGGTTAAAGTTAGATATAGTGGGAGTTAGTGAAGTTCGGTGGCAGGAGAAACAAGACTTTTGGTCAGGTGAATACAGGGTTATAAATACAAAATCAAATAGGGCTAATGCAGAAGTAGGTTTAATAATGAATAAAAAAATAGGAGTGCGGGTAAGCTACTACAAACAGCATAGTGAACGCATTATTGTGGCCAAGATAGATACAAAGCCCATGCCTACTACAGTAGTACAAGTTTATATGCCAACTAGCTCTGCAGATGATGAAGAAATTGATGAAATGTATGATGAGATAGAAGAAATTATTCAGATAGTGAAGGGAGATGAAAATTTGATAGTCATGGGTGACTGGAATTCGTCAGTAGGAAAAGGGAGAGAAGGAAACATAGTGGGTGAATATGGATTGGGGCTAAGAAATGAAAGAGGAAGCCGTCTGGTAGAATTTTGCACAGAGCATAACTTAATCATAGCTAACACTTGGTTCAAGAATCATAAAAGAAGGTTGTATACGTGGGAGAATCCTGGAGATACTAAAAGGTATAAGATAGATTATATAATGGTAAGACAGAGATTTAGGAATCAGTTTTTAAATTGTAGGACATTTCCAGGGGCAGATGTGGACTCTGACCACAATCTATTGGTTATGACCTGTAGATTAAAACTGAAGAAACTGCAAAAAGGTGGGAATTTAAGGACATGGGATCTGGATAAGCTGAAAGAACCAGAGGTTGTACAGAGTTTCAAGGGGAGCATAAGGGAACAATTGACAGGAATGGGGGAAAGAAACACAGTAGAAGAAGAATGGATAGCTCTGAGGGATGAAGTAGTGAAGGCAGCAGAGGATAAAGTAGGTAAAAAGACGAGGGCTGCTAGAAATCCTTGGGTAACAGAAGAAATATTGAATTTAATTGATGAAAGGAGAAAATATAAAAATTCAGTAAATGAAGCAGGCAAAAAGGAATACAGACGTCGCAAAAATGAGATCGACAGGAAGTGCAAAATGGCTAAGCAGGGATGGCTAGAGGACAAATGTAAGGATGTAGAGGCTTATCTCACTAGGGGTAAGATAGATACTGCCTACAGGAAAATTAAAGAGACCTTTGGAGAGAACAGAACCACTTGTATGAATATCAAGAGCTCAGATGGCAACCCAGTTCTAAGCAAAGAAGGGAAGGCAGAAAGGTGGAAGGAGTATATAGAGGGTTTATACAAGGGCAATGTACTTGAGGACAATATTATGGAAATGGAAGAGGATTTAGATGAAGACGAAATGGGAGATAGGATACTGCGTGAAGAGTTTGACGGAGCACTGAAAGACCTGAGTCGAAACAAGGCCCCCGGAGTAGACAACATTCCATTTGAACTACTGACGGCCTTGGGAGAGCCAGTCATGACAAAACTCTACCAGCTGGTGAGCAAGATGTATGAGACAGGCGAAATACCCTCAGACTTCAAGAAGAATATAATAATTCCAATCCCAAAGAAAGCAGGTGCTGACAGATGTGAAAATTACCGAACTATCAGTTTAATAAGTCACAGCTGCAAAATACTAACGCGAATTCTTTACAGACGAATGGAAAGATCAGTTTGGATTGGAGTGAGACAAGATTGTAGCCTCTCCCCGATGTTATTCAATCTGTATATTGTGCAAGAAGTAAAGGAAAAATTCGGAGTAGGTACTAAAATTCATGGAGAAGAAGTAAAAACTTTGAGGTTCGCCGATGACATTGTAATTCTGTCAGAGACAGCAAAGGACTTGGAAGAGCAGTTGAACGGAATGGACAGTGTCTTGAAAGGAGGATATAAGATGAACATCAACAAAAGCAAAACGAGGATATCGGGTGATGCTGAGGGATTTAGATTAGGAAATGAGACACTTAAAGTAGTAAAGGAGTTTTGCTATTTAGGAAGTAAAATAACTGATGATGGTCGAAGTAGAAAGGATATAAAATGGAGACTGGCAATGGCAAGGAAAGCGTTTCTGAAGAAGAGGAATTTGTTAACATCGAGCATAGATTTAAGTGTCAGGAAGTCGTTTCTGAAAGTATTTGTATGGAGTGTAGCCATGTATGGAATTGAAATATGGACGATAACTAGTCTGGACAAGAAGAGAACAGAAACTTTCGAAATGTGGTGCTACAGAAGAATGCTGAAGATAAGGTGGATAGATCACATAACTAATGAGGAAGTATTGAATAGGATTGGGGAGAAGATAAGTTTGTGGCACAACTTGACTAGAAGAAGGGATCAGTTGGTAGGAAATGTCCTAAGGCATTAAGGGATCACAAATTTAGCATTGCAGGGCAGCGTGGAGGGTAAAAATCGTAGAGGGAGACCAAGAGATGAATACACTAAGCAGATTCAGAAGGATGTAGATTGCAGTAGGTACTGGGAGATGAAGAAACTTGCGCAGGACAGATTAGCATGGAGAGCTGCATCAAACCAGTCCCAGGACTGAAGACGACAACAACAACGTACTTTCTTGGGTTTATGGAACTGCATAGTGAACAGAGATCCCAGGTTTGCATCCTGGTCCAGTTGCTGCTGCTGATTCTGCATAAAGTCCTGATGCAACTGACATCAGTAGCTACTTCAATTTACTCTCCTTTCCATTGATTTCCTCTCCTTTCCTTTCTCCCCCCCTCCCCCCCCCCCCCCTCCACCCTCAATGTATGTGATACGTATCACAGCACCAGATTCCACATCATGTCTGTTCATTCGGATGTGTCCAAAAGAACAGGCACCACACATTCATTTCTTTAGACATTTTTGGCTGCTGATGACTTGTCCAGGTTTCCTATTGTTGTTCATTGACAATCTTCCACAGCAGAAGTTCCGACCAAGGCACTGTCAAAATTTTTTCTCTTCAAGGTGTACGTTGCTTGGTGGTTTCAGACAATGGCCCTCAGCTTTTGGCTCAATCCTGTAAATATTTCTGCTCATGCAATGACATCTGCCACATCATGGTGCGCCCTTTCATCCACAATCCACCAGCGAGGCAAAATATCTCACGTGGACTTTCAAAATGCAAATGTGCAAATATGTCATGGAATTTGCAGTGGAAGAGGACCTTATATTTTTCTCAGTTCTCACATAATGACTCCAGTCCATTGTCAACATGGCCCTTGTGTGTGGAGTGTTGGGTTTGTCCACCTGCTCTCCTGGAGGGGGAGCAAGCTGCGCATGCCCATGCTTGTGCCACTTGTGCCTCTACTCCTTGCATCACACAGACTGCAAACTGTTCATGCCCAGAACCCCTGCTTCAGACACTGTGGACGTGTCAGTCATATGAGGATCAGGGAGAAGCCAGCATCTGGTCTGCCCCCGCCCCTACCCTCCCCCCACACCACCCCTCCTGCCCCCAAGTAAGGGGGATGTAATAACATGCACATTACTACACCTCCACCACCACTACCGTGGTGCACATCATGCATTTGACTCACACCTGTTCGCCTGCTCCGGGCCCCCACCAGAGGTCGCTGACTAATCGGCACCTCATTTGCCTGTGGTTGATAGCCTCTGGTGGGGCCATGTACTGGCTCTGGCTGGCAGTCTTGTACGTGTCACTAAACTGTATTATATTACTTATGCTTGTACTGCACGTCATGCCCTAATGAATAGTGAATTTCTTATAACTGTGTCTTTTATTGTGTTCAGAGTTAGAATACCTACATGTAGCATTTATTGTTCCCTGGGCCACTTTTTGTATGTGCGCAATATTCCTGCACAGCTTAAGTCGATTTTCTATAGTTCAAATGCATTAATTTACGTATCCATCAAGGTTATTTGCTTGATACGCTCGGTTGTTGCATACAACATGAAAAACTGACAGAATGCTTCTCACTTTCTAGTGTATTCTGGTAACAATTCATGTAAGATGTGAAACCGTAAAGTTGTATTATCAGACACTTGTGCTGAACCGTATGGGCACAACCAACAGGGAGACCAGACTGGCAAGACAGGCATCACACAGGCTTTATGGGACACAAAGGATATGGAGCTTGAGCATCAATCATCTTTTGTGGTGTTATCGATTTTGGTCAATCACCTCACCTATATCTACACCTACATTGACTTTTACATGGCTACTGTGCAAAGTGCCTGGCAGAGTTTTTATTGTATCACCTTTAAGCTACTTCTCTACCGTTGCACTCTCGAACAGTGTGTGGGGAAAATGAACACTTACATCTTTCCTTGCAAGGTTTCACTTCTCTTATTTTATTATGATTATCATTTCTCTCTATGTACGTGGACACCAACTAAATATTTTCACCCTCTGAGGAGAAAGTTGGTGATTGAAATTTCATGAGAAGATCCTGCCATGGTGAAAACGCCTTTGTTTTGATGTTTGCCTCCACAAATTGTGTATACATGGAACTCTCTTCCTCATTTTACAATAATACAAAACAAGCTGCTGTTCCCGTTCCTCGTATCTGATGTGGATCTACTTTGCACAGCAGTTCTCCAGAAGAGGAACCGAGCGAGGTGGCGCAGTGGTTAGCACGCTGGACTCGCATTTGGGAGGACGGCGGTTCAATCCCGTGTCCAGCCATCCTGATTTAGGTTTTCCGTGATTTCCCTAGATCACTTCAGGCAAATGCCAGGATGGTTCCTTCGAAAGGGCACGGCCGATTTCCTTCCCCATCCTTCCCTAATCCGAACTTGTGCTCCGTCTCTAATGACTTCGTTGTCAACGGGACGTTAAACGCTAATCTCCTCCTCCTCCTCCTCCTCCTCCTCCTCCAAAAGAGGACCAAGTGTAATGTAGGCAGTATCTGTAGTAGACCTGTTACATTTTCTCAGTGTTCTTCCAGTAAATCACATTATCCATGTGATTGCTCCAAGATAAATTATTTGTAATTGTAATCCTTAATTATTTAGTTTAATTTACACCATTTAGATTAGTGTGATTTATCTTGTAATTGACATTTAGCTAATTCTTTTTAGTGCTCATTTCGATGACCACACATTTCACGACTTAGAGTCAATTGTCACTTTTTATAACCTACTGATATATAGTATAATTAATTTTGCAATTCATTTTGTCATCTGGTGATTTTACTTGATGGTAAATGACAGTATCATCTGCAAATGGTCTAAGAGGGCTGCTCAGATTGTTGCCTAAATTGTGTATGTAGATCAAGAACAACAGAGGTCCTATAACACCTCCTTAGGGAACTCCAGATATTACTTCTATTTTACTCAATGACCTTATGTCAGTTGTTAAGAACTTTGACCTTTCTGACAGAAAATCACGAATCCGGTCACACAAATAAGATGATACTCTATAGTCAAGCAATTTAATTAGAAGTCACTTGTGAAGAACAGTGTCGAAAGTCTTCTGGAAATCTAAAAAAATGGAATCAATTTACGTCCACTGTCAACAGAACTCATTATTTGATGAGCACAAAGAGCTAGTTGTGTTTTACAAGAATATTTTTCTGAATCCATGTTCGCTATTTGCTAGTAAATCGTTTTCTTTGAGGTGAATCACAATGTTTGAGCGCAGTATATGTTCCCAAATCCTACTGCAAATTGATGTTAGTGATATGGGTCCGTAATTCAGCAGATTACTCCTTTTTCCTTTCTTGGGTTTTGGTGTGACTTGTGCTCTTCCCAGTCGCTGGGTACAGATCTTTCTATGAGTGAGCAGTTGTATATGATTGTATGTATGGAGTTATTGTATCAGCATACTCTGGAAGGAATCTGACTGGTATACAATCTGGATCACAATCCTTGCCTTTCATAAGTGTTTTAAGCTGCTTCGCTACACCGAGCATATATGCTTCTAAGTCACTCGTGCTGCCAGTTGTTCTTGATTTGAATTCTGGAGTACTTACTTTGTCTTCTTTTGTGAAGAAATTCCAGAAAACTGCGTTTAATAACTCTGCTAAAGTGACACTGTTCCCAATAACGTCACCATTGTTATTGTGCAGTGAAAGTACTGACTGCATTTTGCCACTGGTATATTTTATATACTACCAGAATCTCTTTGGGTTTTCTGCCAGATTTCAAGAGAGAGTTTCATTGTGGAAACTATTAAAAGCATCTCCCATTGAAGTTCGCGCTAAATTTCAAGCTTCTGTGAAACTTCTTGACAATTTTGCATTCTTTTAAATATGGCATGTTTTTTGGTTGCTTTACAGTAGTGTTCTGACCTGTTGTGTGTACCATGGGGGACCAGTACCATCTTTTATTAACTTATTTCATATATATCTCCAATTGCCATCAATACTATTTCTTTGAATTTAAACCACATTTGATCTGAACTTATACAGTCAGATTGGAAGGTGTGGAGATTTTCTATTAGGAAGGTACCAAGAAAATTTTTATCTGCTTTTTTAAATAGATATATTCTGCATTTATTTTTGATAGCTATGGATATTACGGTATTCAGTCTAGCTACAACAATCTCATGTTCACTAATCTATCATGATGCTGAATGAGATTTTCACTCTGCAGCGGAGTGTGCGCTGATATGAAACTTCCTGGCAGATTAAAACTGTGTGCCCGACCGAGACTCGAACTCGGGACCTTTGCCTTTCGCGGGCAAGTGCTCTACCAACTGAGCTACCGAAGCACGACTCACGCCCGGTACTCACAGCTTTACTTCTGCCAGTACCTCGTCTCCTACCTTCCAAACTTTACAGAAGCTCTCCTGCGAACATCCCCCAGGCTGTGGCTAAGCCATGTCTCCGCAATATCCTTTCTTTCAGGAGTGCTAGTTCTGCATGCCTCGCAGGAGAGCTTCTGTAAAGTTTGGAAGGTAGGAGACGAGGTACTGGCAGAAGTAAAGCTGTGAGTACCGGGCGTGAGTCGTGCGTCGGTAGCTCAATTGGTAGAGCACTTGCCCGCGAAAGGCAAAGGTCCCGAGTTCGAGTCTCGGTCGGGCACACAGTTTTAATCTGCCAGGAAGTTTCATATCATGATGCTACCTGTTTGGTCAGTATTATCTGTTGCTAAGAGGTCAAGTACATTTTCAAAACCATTTACACTTCAGGTGGGCTCCTGAACTAGTTGTTCAAAATAATTTTCTGAGAAGGCATTCAGTATGATTTTGAATGATGTTTTATGCCTACCACTGATGATAAACATGTACTTTTGCTGTTCAGCAACTTTATCTTGTGAATTGGGGGTGGGGCGGGGTCGATAAAAGAAACCAATTATTAATTTACTCCAGTTGTCAAGTATGACATCTACCCAGACTAACTCACAGGAACTATCTACTTCAATGTCACTACTAGGTAAACTATGAAATTGCTCTTTAAACCTTCGGAAAACAGGTACTGTCTCCTCTCCGCAGACACTTTTCCAGCAGTTATGCATTCGTTTGTCAATCTCCATATCTGTTTCGTCAGGTTGGGTGAGAAACTTACTGTTCAGCCGTGATTCTACCATGTACAATTATTAAACTGCCACTGCTCCTATTTCGGACAGCATTAAACAGTCCACCATTAACTGAATTTAATCTGTCCTTTCTGATCGCAGTTAGGTTCTTTTTAAAACTTTTGGCTGAACTTACTTCTGGCTTTACCAAGTTTCCATACCTATAATGGCTTGAAATCAATGCTTTCTATTAGCACTTGGAGCTCTGGTCTTTTTCCAACACAGATGAGACACTTTCAACTGTAATATTGATTTTTCCTATGTCTACTCGCTTCCTGTGTTTGTCTCGCATCTTGTGAAATGAAGCCCTTGTGCACTTCCCTGAGACCCTCTAACCTAAAAAACTGTCCTTTCACCTCCACACAGCCCGTGCTATCCCTATAGCTGCTTCCTGCATGGAGTGGACTTCTGACCTCTTTAGCAGAACATGGAAACCCATCACTCTGTGCTGCAAGTCTATGAATCGGCAACATACACAGTTGCAGAACCACCTGAGCCTCTGATTCAGACCCTCCACTCAGTTCTGTACCAAAGGACCACAGTCAGTTCTGGCAATGATGCTATGTAAATGGTGAACTCTGGCTTCATATTGCAAGCAATACTGGCAATCTTTACTGCTTCAGCTAGCTGCTTGAAAACTGAGAGGATCTCTTATGATCCAACGCAACACACATCATTAGTGCCAATATCAGGCATCACATGCAGTTGGTTTCACCATGCGCTCTTCATAGCATTCTGAAGCACCATTCCACATCTAGAATGACTCCTCCTGGTATACACACAGAGTGCATATTGAATTGTTTCCCCTGCAGCCATATTCCTAAGGGATCCTATTACACACCTAACATTGAAGCTCCCAAGTACTGGTAATCATAGAATCTCTTTCAATTCAAAGTGACACACATCATTAGTGCCATAATGAGCCATCACATGCAGTTGGTTGCATCCTGTGCTCTTCATTGCATTCAGAAGCACTGTTCCACATCTGGAATGACTCCTTCTGGTATGCATACAGAGTGCACACTAGATTGTTTAACCTGCAGCCGTATCCCTAAGGGGACCCATTACACACCTAACATTGGAGCCCCCAAGTACCAGTAATCACACCCTCTGTGAATGCCTAGACCTTGCAGGCCGAGAGGATTCCTCTGAAACAGAGTGAGCGACTTCATCTGGCTCAGAGACTTTGCCAGGCACAGGTAGTGTATTCGCCAGATAAACCAGGGACACCTGTTGATCAGTCTCTCAAAAAGTCTTTCACTTCTGACCACACCTTGGAATGACCTCATACTCGACCACGAGTGACGGATCAACCTCAATGCAGGCGGTATCAGGCATGACCACAATAGTGGACCGATGAGGGGACACGTGGGTCGTGCTGGACGTCCCTCAGATTGCCCGTCTGGCCTCCTACAGTGACGCCCATTGGCAGCAGCCTCAAGCTGTGTGACTGAAGTCGACACCGCCTGCATCTGCCATATTTCTGGCCTTCTGGAACTTCTGCAGCTGATTGACAGTGTGTTTGCTTGTGGCATGATTACCATATTTTTCTGCGAAGGCATTTGGAGTCTCAAAATAACTAGTAGGTGTGATGCAGTGGCTGATGGTAAATACTCTGCTGTAATGCATAACCCATTTCTTCCTCACTTAGAGAAAGACTATACCTCCAACAAAAAATGAACATTCTTCCACATTCTGAGGCATGTGTTTGAACACTATGTAGGTAATACTAATGTATACAACATTTTGTTTGTGAATAAGATAGCTGAATAAGAAATGGAACACCCACAGTAAGTGCCTTGATGGATTTAGTAATCTGAAGTGCAGTGGTATAATATGTGTTGCATCTCATGTTTCTGTAAGAAAAAGATTCAAGAAAGGCATCAAACACCCTAATGACAACATTTAGAAAGCTGAGCTGACAGATGGGCACCAAAATTTTGCAACAAATGGAAAATAAATTTCTAAGAATGAGATAAGTGGAGTAAATCACAATGGAAGTTGGAGCAGGCAAGGAGACCATATTTATGGTAGATTGGAGGCAGAGCTAAACAGGAATGAGCAGATACAGTTGTCTTAGCATGTGATGTTAATAAAGCTGTCCCTGGTATTGGAAATTACATGTTCTAATCTGTTGGGTTGATGCCATGTATGCCGTGGGAAAGAAATGATTTTGAAAAGCGCTCATATGGGATAGCATTTTATGTACTGGGATTGGCAGAATGAACAAAGCTACCTATCTTTAGAGAAAAGTCGAAGCACATGTACATTAAAAGTTGGAGAGAATTGTAACAGTATATGCAGGGTTGGGTCCCTGCGTATTTGCCACCACGTGTGAGGATATGCTTCAAGAGCCAAGCATGACCCCAGCAAATTGTTTGTCAACAGAAGAGTTGTTGAGCTCTTTACTGCCAAGCATGTCCTGCAGCTGCCACAGTGTCTGGGGAGCACAGTGCTACACACTGTTACAGAAGTACATTTCAGTTATAATCATGTTTGGACCTTTGTCCACCAAGCAGTGCTGATTAGTAATAGTCATACATGGCTTGCAGTTCACAGTAAACAGCACTGCAGCAGCAGACATCTGATTGCATCTGTGCAGTCATGTGTCCATGTGACCCTGTATCGGTATTCCTCCACTGACAGGCACTTTGATTATGGCTCAGTCTCATGATATCCAGTTCAGGTCCAGGCTCTAGACTGACCACCAGCCATCCATGATCCTGTACTTTAGACTACAATGCCTGTCACTGTGTGTCAGACGTGCTGTCTTGTGTCTTTGCCAGTATTAGAGTTACTGTCCATACGTCGGCCACTGTGGAAGGCCCCACTGCACTGGAACTGTGCCCTTTGCCGAGATCATAGCCACTCCAGAAGGCTGCTTCATCAGTTCATCCATCAGAAAGGCCTCTGCTACACATTGTTACAGAAGTACATTTCAGTTGTAATCATGTCGGGACCTTTGTCCACCAAGCTGTACTGATTAGTCATTGTCATGAAACAAACAGTTATTCCGATATTGCTTATCAATCACACCCTTGGCACATCACTCAGCCAAGGGTTACCATAGCTGGCAGCAAGGGTGATTGATTCTGTGATCCAGTGCTCTCCTCTTGTCTGCAATATACTTCAGTTGCCGATGTGCATAATGTTTTTGTTATATTTGTGACACTCGTAGCTCATGTGGTTTCTCAGTGCAGCACTTGCTCAGGATTCACACATTCCGGCACCTGCTCACGGTTTGCTGACTGATGCACCAGCTCCTTGTCTCGTCCGTCACCTGGCCGCCAGCTGCCCACCACGTGGAGGCCAAAGCTACCAAGTCGTGTCACATTTTGCCCAGATGAAGCAGCCATGGCCAGCGCTCTTCCCATGGATGGCAGTGCTTGGACAGGATAAAACCAGTGATTTTTTTTTAACCATACACACATGTGAGCAGCCATAGTGGCTTGTCTTTTATGTATTCTTTTTTATAAATTTTGTGACTATAGCTTTATCGCTTGATTTTTAGTTTAACACATCACATGTAAATACTGTTTCTTCTTTGTACTACTTGCCAGTACTTACACTCAAAAAATTTTCTTTATTATAATTTTGTAATTATGTTACAAGCCAATTTGAGAGTTTTATTTCCAATGAAGGCACTAATAGCAGTGCCGAAACCTAGGTCAAAAGACTCATTTTTTGCGACTGAGGGCTGCTTTTTCTGTTAATTTTAAAATAAATGAGGCTGCATCTTCACAAGTGTTTCAGTGTTTCTTCATATCTATCTGTATCTACAAGAATACTCAGCAAATCACATTTAAGTGTCTGGCATATGTTTCATCGTACCATATTCACAATAATTTTCTGTTATTCCACTCTTATACAGTTCACAGAAAAAACAAAGACCTATATCTTTCCGTGCAAGCTCTGCTGTCCCTCATTTTACTATGATTATCTGATGTACCTTCACCCATGACGAATGTGATCTCAGAGATCGTGTACTCATACAGTTCACAGGCCTGCTTATAGAGGTCCCTGGTGTGCCCCAGTGAACTGCCAAGGAAACAGTATTATTTAAGCGATCGCAAACAAGTGCTTGGCCCAGACTGTACCCTGTATTATTATTTGTTCAGTCGATGTGTTCTATATTTTGTGTGTTACTCTATAAAATACTATGTTCCATAAATTGTGTTTGTTCTTGCTATAGAATGGTCATTTTTCCCTTTGTTGGCAGCATCAAGAAAATATTTTCACATTCGGAGGGGAAAGTTGGTAATTAAAATTTTGTTAGAAGATCCCACTGTAACAAGAAATGCATTTGTTTAATTTTATGTCCACACCAAATCCTGTATTATATCCATGACACTCTCTCCCCTATTTCTCAGTGATATAAAACATGCTGCTCTTCTTTGAACTTTCTTGATGTACTCCTATCTGGTTGTTTGGTTTGGGGAGTAAGGGGACTAATCTACAGGATCATCAGTCCCCAATCCTATCTGGTTAGAATCTCACACCATGCAGCAGTACTCCAAAAGAGGAAGAAAAAGCATAGTGTAGGCAGTCTCTTTAATAGATCTGTTGCATATGCTAACCGTTTTGCCTGTAAAACACAATATTTGATTCCCCTTCTCCACAACATTTTCTATATGTTCCTTTAAGTTGATTGTAATTGTAAGTACTAGGCATTCAGTTGAATTTATCATCTTTAGATTTTACTGATTTATTGTGTAACCAATGTTTAACGGATTTCTTTTTGTACTTGCGTGCATGACCCCACACTGTTCATTATTTAGAGTCAGCTGCCATTTGCACCATACAGACATCTTTTCTATATCATTTTTCAATTTGTTTTCATCTGCAAATAACCTAAGACAGCTGCTCTGATTGTCTACTAAATCGTTTATACAGGTAAGGAACAGCAGTGGGCCTGTAACACTACCTTGGTTGACTGGGCATCACAAATCAAGTTGCATAACTGAGAACATATTCCATAAGCATGCAGTTTGATTGCAAGCCACTTGTGAGGAATGGTGTCTCTTCATTTGTTTTGCTGGAGCTGGGTTTCATCCTTATCAGTTGTTTGATGTGTTTCAACCACACTGATCTTGTTTGTGTGCTAGTCATCTTGAGGGGCAGCTCACTCAAGTTCTTGCGTGGTGCCACTATGTATTCACATTGCACTATAGTGCGTATGTCCAACCGTACCTGACCAGGACTGAGCATGCATTACTACAGTATGTTTCCACCATGTCCTGGATGTGCATTGTTCACTTCTTGGGTTATGTACTTGTGTTCAGTTATTTGCTTTCTCAGTTGTGGAAGGGTTTCCTTTGCAGTTCATTTTCATTTTTCTCATCAGATGCTTGTTCTTGGCGATGTTCTCTCTTGTGCGTAGTTCAGGTAGTCTGTTGCTGCATTGTTCCTCAGTGCATTTTTCTACTTATTTCTTGTGTTTCTGTGTATGCTCAGGTTCCTGTTCCCTTGCTGTGTATTCTCAATCACCAGAGATCTTGTTGCCTCTAGCCCATCACTCAGGGGCGGGGCCAGCTCAGGGCCTACTGCAGAGCATCTTTCGGCTCACCCACATTCCTGTTTTTTTCCGCAGCATTTGGACAGAGCATCCAGAATGTGCAGCAAGGTGTCTTACATGCTGTCATGTTTGTTGCATTGTTCTTGTGTCATATGGCACTCCATTCTTGTTCAGTGTTCTATGCTGGACATCCTTATGGTACTGTGCCAGCCTTTGCACATGACCCTGTCAGATGATGATCCTTACCTTACTGGCCCTGTCACGGCAGACCCTCCTATCATTGCAGCTCTGGCTAGGCCAGCCTTTCTGTCCTTGCCAGCCATGTCGATGCTGATATGCTCATTCTCGTGCTGGCCCAGTCGTGGTGAGCCCTACAGTCATCAGCAAACTTATCATGGCCAGCCTCCTCGTGGCACTGTATCCAGCCATCACTGCTGTCATGGTCACCTCTGCGGCTGACTGTGTAGCCATCTGCAAAGTCAACCGTGGTTCTGTTGCAGCTGGCCTTTGAGATACCGTTTCCGACAGCCTCTGTGACCACACCCGCCTCCACCTCCTTCACGGCCATCCCTGCATCCAGCCATTTGTCTCCACTGGCATTGTTGATCCCGTCATGTGTTCTTGTGGTCCTGGATTGCACCTTTTTGGACTATTAACTGTTAGCCCCACCTCCACCCAACCATCCCTTGTCACCACATAGTCACCCCGTGTGGCTATGCCACACTAATTTCATTCTTGTTGTCTTGTTCCAGCCCACTCTGGTGGCTGCCCAGTGCCTCTCCTGTCCCCCTCCCCTTCCCCTGGTTGATGCACTTTTCTGAGATGGTTGCACCACCTACCTCAAGGAGGGAGGAGTGTAATTTATGCAGAGCCCAACCTCTGCATATTTGGCCCCTACAATTACATGTTTGCTTCATGTGCCAGGCATGGCCCCCCACAAGCTTTTTATCAACAGAAGAGTTGCTGAAGCATTTACTGCCAAGTGTGCTGCATTCTCACCGGTGTCTTGGGGTGCAGGTCATGCCGATGTGTGGCATGTAGGTCACAGTAAACAGTGGTTCAGTCGCTGGTACGTAATGTGATTTTGTTGTGGGGTAGTGGGGAGGAAAAATTTGCAACTGAGTGTTTGCTAATATTTTCTCCAAACTGTGCCGTTACAATATATAAATAACTTGCTTCGTTAATCATATTAAATAAATATCAAAGTTCTGGCAGATATCATAATCATTTCTCTAATAAATTAGAAGAAAAAGTAGCTCTCTGTAAACTCTGAATTAAAGATGGTCGTGATATGTTTCTCTGATATGGAAAGCTTTTAATCATCAGCTTTATTGTAAGTGACAATTTGGCAAACCAGCTTTCATTTGAGTCTTCTGAAATGATTTTGGAGCCGAATATATCAAGCCGATGTTTCTGTTTAGCAGTGAGTTAGTGGTTCTAATTTACTCAATAAACCCAAGTTAATTCTCAATTGTCTTTCTTATATGCATGTTTCTGTGTTGATACTCATTCCCCAACCTGAATTTGTGGTTGAAATAATGTTTATGTGATTCTGTTGAAGACATTTAAGAGATTATATTGTAGTCTTGTGTTATAAAGAGGTTATTATGAGCATTGTTACTCTGTATCACTCTTTGTACAATTACAAGATAATGTACTTTCAATCAAATAAAGTGATGCTGAAGCCTGTTGTTTTAAGTTTATTATGCACCCTGCAAACTTTTGTATAACTGTCTCATTCTGTTTGTGAGAAGCAAATTTAATTTGGTGCAACCGATAAGTATTTAATGAAAATTATTAATAAAAATAATTTTGTAGTACTGATCTGAACACTATTTATAACCATAATTACCAGAACTTTTACTAATTTAAACGAACATTTTTTCACACAATTGACATCATTTGGTGCTCCCTCCCCCCCCCCCCTCTGCCCACCTAACCACCCTCCCACCCTCCCACCCTCCCTCCCACCCACCCACCCACCCACCCACCCACCCACCCACCCACCCACCCACCCACCCACCCACCCACCTACCTAAACCTACCTACCTACCTACCTACCTACCTACCTACCTACCTACCTACCTACCTACCTTTCTTCCTTCCTTTTCATTGTACTCTTTCACCAGTGGCAATCTTTGCTACTAATTGTGATATGCACTGTACAGAACTCTTGCAGTTGTGGTGCCTCTGTCACTCCCCTCACCTTGGTGCCCCAAGTTGCAGCTTGTGTCCTTTTGGTCCTAAATTGGTTCTGTAAACATCGACTCTAAAATCTGTACCTTAAGAGCGGTGAGCATTGATATTGTGAAACAAATCTCTTCTACTGCAAGTTCTTTACTTCTCATATTTTGCGAGATATGCACCGAAACAAGGAAAAAAGGCCATTAACTATCAGCTTTAAAGTGCATATCTGAAGAGATGTGAGCACATGTTCATCTACGCTGCTGAGAAACATGTCCCGTACTGAACAAGCACTCATAGCTCTTAAGGTATGCATTTTAGAGCCCATGTTTGCTGGATGTTTTTTGTTTTTTGTGCATACAACCACCTTCAAAAATATGGAAATCAAAGAACTTGGAGTGGAAGAGATGTGTTTCGAAGCATCAAAGATGAACAAGTACTCATAGTTCTAAAGATATGGATTTTAGAGTCCATGTTTGCTAGACTTTTTTACTTTGAATTATCATTTCTGTCATATCCCTGAATATTGACCTTTCCTCCTGGGGCACCCTGTATATACTACTAAAGGATAATTACCTCTTAAGCTGTCAACAAGTAGTTGGATAATTAAGTCTGCCCAGGAAAGACAAGTGATCTGACTGACAGCAGTGCATGTAACAAGATGTGTGTTAGAGCTTGATACTGAAGGTAAACAATGTGAGAAAGGATAGTTGAAGTGAGACAATTTGCCAGCAAAAAGTTAGAGAGAGAGAGAGAGAGAGAGAGAGAGAGAGAGAGAGAGAGAGAGAGATTAGATGAAAAGGTTAGGAAGGACTGTACAAAGGGTGATGAATGTTCAAATAATATAATGAAGCAACCCAGGTACAAACCAGTGGTATTGGGCTGGTACATAAATTTTCAGCATTTTTTCATAAGTTTAATAAACACATCAGATAAAGATAATAGAGAACTTGTGCATCAACTATACATTCTCCTTCACTATTTACAACAGTCTGCCAATGCTGGGTAACTTTTCGATTCCATAACTGTAGAAATCATTTGGTTTTGAAGCTAAGAACTCATCAAGCCATGTTCAGAGCACATTTTTATTCGGTAAGGAAGTTCCTTGAAGGTTGTTTGATAATGTGTGGGAAAGGTGAAAATCTGTCTGTGTTGTTGACAATAGATGTCAGCAATGCTGGTTACACCTCGGGGGAAGAAATTTCTAGTACACCACATCATCGCTGTCCCAGCAGATGCACAACATTATCATTTGTGGATGCACACATGTTTTTGTATGGGGAGTTGTTGCTTTTCTTGGGCTGAACTACTCTTTTATTTTCCTTGTGCTAGCATAAGACACCATTTCTGATCACCAGTAATGATAGATGATCAGAGTGGACGGTGTTGTTCCCAAACCCATTGATGGCAAGTGAGCAGAGATGCACACATGGCCACCTACTGTTTTTTTTGTGATTTTAGCTTAGAGCATACAGTACTTGTACACTTGATGTTTGAACCTTCTCCATTGCACAAGAAGTCACATGATTGTGGCATGATCATAATTTGTCACATTTCCCAGTGCTCAAGTAAACTGATCACTGTGGACTATGCATTTAAACGATCTTCTTCAAACCCCGAAGGTCTTCCTCAAAGTAGAGAATCACTAAAGTCAAAACAAACCTCCGTAAAATGAGAAAACCATTTCTTTGCTGTGCTGTGTCCACTGGCTTTATCCCCATACACTGCACAAATGTTTGTCTGCCAACACTGCTATCTACGCTCTACTGAACTCAAACAGAATAATATGTTGGAAATCTTCTGATTTCTCCGCTTGGCACTCCATTTTCTAGCATACACAGCTGCACTCACTATCTCCAAGTGACAAGATGACTATATGTAAACTCAAATAGCGACAGTGAATTCCAAATAAAAAATGACAATCAACAAATAAACTAACAGCAGGAGGAATACCAACATGAGAAACAAAAATGCTATGGACCATCCTATTAATAAGTAAACTGGTGCTCACTGGGACTGATGACCGTAGCAATCTGGTCCCCTTAATCCCCCAAACCAACCAACCAGTGCTCACAATATATCACAGTAAGTAGCACTGAACACAGTGAGCAGCTTTCTTAAATGGTGAAACTGCTGAAAAGAAACTGAAATAAAATCCATAAAGTCAAGTGCACGTTAAGTGGGAAAATGTCATCACTTGGAAATGTCTGCTATAGGTCGGGGACTACTCAGGAGGAGGTCGTTATCAGGAGAAAGAAAACTGGCATTCTACAGATCGGAGCTGGGAATGTCAGGCAGGTAGGTTAGAAAATTTGAAAACTGAAATGGATAGGTTAAAGTTAGATATAGTGGGAATTAGTGAACTTCGGTGGCAGGAGGAACAAGACTTTTGGTCAGGTGAATACAGGGTTATAAATACAAAATCAAATAAGGGTAATGCAGGCTTATCTCACTAGGGGTAAGATAGATACTGCCTACAGGAAAATTAAAGAGACCTTTGGAGAAAAGGGAGCCACTTGTATGAATATCAAGAGCTCAGATGGAAACCCAGTTTAAGCAAAGAAAGGAAAGCAGAAAGGTGGAAGGAGTATATAGAGGGTCTATACAAGGGTGATATACTTGAGGACAATATTATGGTAATGGAAGAGGATGTAGATGAAGATGAAATGGGAGATACGACACTGCGTGAAGAGTTTGACAGAGTACTGAAGGACCTGAGTCTAAACAAGGCCCCCGGAGTAGACAACATTCCATTAGAACGACTGACAGCCTCGGGAGAGCCAGTCATGACAAAACTCTGCCATCTGGTGAGCAAGATGTATGAGACAGGCGAAATACCCTCAGACTTCAAGAAGAATATAGTAATTCCAATCCTAAAGAAAGCAGGTGTTGACACATGTGAAATTATCAAACTATCAGTTTAATAAGTCACAGCTGCAAAATACTAATGTGAATTCTTTACAGATGAATGGAAAAACTGGTAGAAGCTGACTCGGAGAAGATCAGTTTGGATTCCATAGAAATGATGGAACATGTGAGGCAATACTGACCTTACAGCTGCAAAATACTAATGTGAATTCTTTACAGATGAATGGAAAAACTGGTAGAAGCTGACTCGGAGAAGATCAGTTTGGATTCCATAGAAATGATGGAACATGTGAGGCAATACTGACCTTACGCCTTATCTTAGAAGAAAGATTAAGGAAAGGCAAACCGACATTTCTAGCATTTGTGGACTTAGAGAAAGCTTTTGACAATGTTGATTGGAACACTGTCATTCAAATTCTAAAAGGTGGCAGGGGTAAAATACAGGGAGCGAAAAGCTATTTACAATTGGTACAGAAACCAGATGGCAGTCATAAGAGTCGAGGGGCATGAAAGGGAAGCAGTGGTTGGGAAGGGAGTGAGACAGGGTTGTAGCCTCTCCCCGATGTTATTCAGTCTGTATATTGAACGAGCAGTAAAGGAAACGAAAGAAAAATTTGGAGTAGGTATTAAAATCCATGGAGAAGAAATAAAAACTTTGAGATTCGCCGATGACATTGTAATTCTGTCAGAGACAGCAAAGGACTTGGAAGAGCAGTTGATCGGAATGGACAGTGTCTTGAAAGGAGGATATAAGATGAACATCAACAAAAGCAAAACAAGGATAATGGAATGTAGTCGAATTAAGTCGGGTGATGCTGAGGGAATTAGATTAGGAAATGAGACATTTAAAGTAGTGAGGGAGTTTTGCTATTTGGGGAGCAAAATAACTGATGATGGTTGAAGTAGAGAAGATATAAAATGTAGACTGGCAACGGCATGGAAAGCGTTTCTGAAGAAGAGGAATTTGTTAACATCAAGTATAGATTTAAGTGTCAGGAAGTCATTTCTGAAAGTATTTGTGTGGAGTGTAGCCATGTATGGGAGTGGAACATGGACGATAAATAGTTTGGACAAGAAGAGAATAGAAGCTTTCAAAATGTGCTGCTACAGAAGAATGCTGAAGATTAGATGGGTAGATCATATAACTAATGAGGAGGTATTGAATAGAATAGGGGAGAAGAGGAGTCTGTGGCACAACTTAACAAGAAGAAGGGGCCAGTTGGTAGGACACGTTCTGAGACATCAAGGGATCACAAATTTAGCATTGCAGGGTAAAAAGTGTTGATGGAGACCAAGAGATGAATACACTAAGCAGATTCAGAAGGATGTTGGTTTCAGTAAGTACTGGGAGATGAAGAAGCCTGCACAGGATAGAGTAGCATGGAGAACTGCATCAAACCAGTCTAAGGACTGAAGACCACAACAACAACAACAGGTCATAATGGTAATTTTTGTGACACCAAATGTAAATATGCAGCTACATTCCAAATTTTAACAAAAGAAATTAATGCAATATTGTAACAATGCCAAATGCTCTTATGGGAGCACAGAAACTGTCTGCATGTCATGGGGATCTTCTGAAATGTGTGGGGCTTCTTAGCATTGGAGTTTAATCATAGAGCATTTTGTGCTGTTAGATTACAGTTAACTCCATCGAGCAGTTTAATCTTTCCTGTAAAACCAAATCTGCCATTGAGATTGGTAATTTGAAGAAACAGCATATTATTCATGTTTTAATTCTACTTTATCTAAAACTTTTATCTTCTCTACCATCATGTATTTATTTTATGTCTGTCGAACATCTATTTGACATAATGTGATCATCAATGAAAACAAAATCCTAGGAATAGACGTAACAGAGTCTTTCTCTGACTGCCTGCTAGCTTTCATGATCAGGATCTTTACCACCTGGTCAAGATGTGTATGACAAAAATTTATCCAGTCAGTTGCATTCTCTACAAGCAACTTTCACCAGAAAATATGAGATTAATACACTCACTTCAAAAACTCCAGTATTCCAGAAGGAGTTCCCAACCACTGTAGATGCCAAGGCATCTTGTGCAGATGAAGTAGAATGCAATAGACTCACTTAGATTTCTCTGTCTGCTTTGCAGATTATGTGATGTTTTAGATGCTCTTGAACAATATGTATGCTTCAGTAACTGTTATACATTGTTTATAATTCCTGGATTCATGGGCTGAAATTTACTGGTTGCTTTGCAGAGGAACAGCTTTCATATTGGCAGCACTCTTATCTACGTTTAGAAAAAAAAAAATTTTGTCAAAGACTTTCAGGAGTGCGGTAACTTTATCTGTCATCCAGGCTCATCACTGATTCATATGCTTGTGCAATGGTTTGCAATTTTTTTTTTAATTGACGATTTTCTGTTTCACTATGAGGATCAACATAAGTTCCTCTATTCTGTTAACACTGATGCATGTGAGGACCATCACTGTACATTTGCCAACAAGTTTCGTTTTTGAGCATAAAACAGTTTGACATCTTGAGGTGTTGGGTATTGTGTGAGATACAAGTGTAATTTATGGACAATATTTTGACAGTGTGGCTCAGGATCTTGATCAGGTGCTACTGAACACCGGTCTCAGGTAGCACCCGATGAAGATATTGAGTCAAATTGTCGAAATATTGTCATAAATGATGCTGATATCTGACAGAATACCCAGCACCTCAAGATGTCTACAAATTGCTGGGAAAGTCTGTACTAGAAATGCAGCTTTTTTATTAGTTTATTTATTTCTTTTTTTGTATCAGTCCTGCTGCAACATTATTTTTGGAGGCAATAACATCTTACTATTTCATTAATTTTTTCACTTTCATTAAACAGTTTCAACATGTCCTTTAAACCATTGGAAACAACCTGTGGGAGCAGTTAAAGCTGCTACCTCCATCTTACAATTTATAGATAATTTACTTGAATCGCTGGCTCATTAGGAGAAATTGGAACACCAATATCTTGATGTATCTGCTGATATAAAATGTCCCAGCTCAGTATGCTGCCCAGGTTTCCATTTTTCCCCAGTGTTGCTCCTTCACGAGCAGTTTCTTCAAGATCATTTCATTTGCTAAGAATCCCTTGCCACATCACATATAGACACTATCTTATTTTCAACGTACTTCCGTACATTTTGCAGTTTCTCCACTCCTGAAAGATTTTCTTTCTCATTTGCCACCCATCTTTGCAAATCTCAAAAGTTCTTAACTGTATGGAAATGAAAATGTCACGTGCACATGATTCTTACCACTGTACTAGTGTAGGGGATGTGATTGACTTATAGAAGTCTGGAATGCAGCTGGCAGAGAGGTTGCTAACACCTAGTTCTTAACAACAGCCATCACTGTCCGTGGTGCTAACTGGGAATCCAGCTATAATGTGCTGACAGCTTGTTGTATTTCCAGAACTTCTCAAAGACGTGCCACCCATGGAGCGGAAGTAAATCTTGTGAATGAAAGGAACACATAGAATGCAAAACACACACTGAATGTAAGGTCTTACAGAAGTTTTTGAAATGCTGAAATGAAAATGCATTTTACCCAGGAAGTGTTTCACACTTGAATGTCTTTCCCAGGCTACAAGATATCTTACACTAAATGGACAGGAAAATACTCATATGCTTTCCTTACAAAAAACTGCAGTGAAGAAGTACAGGATAAGTGGCACTAGTTATGAAAGTCAGTTTTTCAGTACTATGTATAATGTTCAAAAATATTCTTGTGGCTTACAGAACAGGTCACATTGTAAAGGTAGCAAAACGTTTTGGCCACTGTTGCAACCACCCATCAAGCTATCTCAGTATATGCATAACTTCACCGACAAACTTTCAGAGGTGGCAGTATCGACCAAAACAAGAAAAAAAAGATTGGGCAAACATGGGCTATAAATGCATACCATAAGATCTATTAAACACTTGTTCATTTTCGCTACTGTTAGACCCACCTCTACTGAAAGCCCTTTGCTGTCCATAGTTAGGACAAAACAAGGAAAAAAAGTCTAGTAAACAAGTGCAAACATAAGAGCTATGGGCATCTGTTCATCTTTGCTACTGTGAAATGCATCTTTTCTACGGAACAAGAACTCATAACTCTGAAGGTATTAATTTTAGAGTGATGTTTACTACACTTTTTTTCTCATTTTGCTCCATACTATCATCTCTGAAAGTTTATCGGTGAATTTTTGGTTCGCCCTATATATACTATGATATGAACTATTTGCAGTAATAGCTAAAACATTGGTTCACTTTATGAAATGATGGTTTACAACTGAAAGAATGTTATAGAAATCTTATGCAATACAATTTGATTTAAGTTTAATAATTATTGTGTCCTTTTTGTTATTTATTCCTGTGGTTACTGGTGTGTGTGTGTGTGTGTGTGTGTGTGTGTGTGAGAGAGAGAGAGAGAGAGAGAGAGAGAGAGAGAGAGAGAGAGAGAGAGAGAGGGGGGGGGGGCAGTGGCTCTTGAGAGATGTACTACATAGAGGAGAAACAAACGTTATAAGGAAACTAGTGACTTCTGATCTCTGTGCATTCCACCCACATTTTTATATAATAAATTTTATTACTTATACAACCATTGAACTATTAGAATAGTGTAATATTCCTTGTTTCATCCTGACTTGATCCAATACTTGATGTATATTCCTTCACAGTTACAAGTGGGTGTACGCCTTGCTTCTAATAAAAACCTAACAAGGCAAGTTTCAAGACTCTGGCACAAGGTTTCAAGTTTGAGACTTATGGTTAGGAATGGATTTTTTGAGCTAACATTTTTTTAAAAAAAATAATTTTTTATTTAGGAAAAATATAAAAATATGTTTAAAATATTGTGTTTCAATATTACAAAATTCTAAATGCCTGTTTAAAAAAAATCACTCACTAATTTGCTGACATAGTGGTGGATTGAAACAACTTGCTGTCGCAATGAACCATGAAAACTTCCTTCAAGTTTTCCATCGCAGGTTGGTTGTATCAAAACAATGCATGATACTACATAAAGGACCTTTCAGCATCACATGATGAAGAGTCTTGCATATTTCATCAGAGGAATGTTACTGGCAAACACATTTTGAATTTCACTAATGTTATTTATTTATTTATTTATTGTTCCGTGGAACCAAATTAAAGAGAAGTCTCCATGGTCATGGAACGAGTTAATACATGAAATTATAACACAATAGTAGAAACAGATAAAATGAAATATAAGTAACATATTCAGGCGACAAGTCGTAAGTTTAAATAAAGAAAATCAACAATGTAACACTAGAATTTGCTTAATTTTTAAGCTCTTCCAGGAGCTCCTTGACAGAATAGGAGGAGTGAGCCATGAGGAAACTCTTCAGTTTAGACTTAAAAGTGTTTGGGCTACTGCTAAGATTTTTGAGTTCTTGTGGTAGCTTATTGAAAATGGATGCAGCAGAATACTGCACTCCTTTCTGCACAAGAGTCAAGGAAGTGCATTCCACATGCAGATTTGATTTCTGCCTAGTATTAACTGAGTGAAAGCTGCTAACTCTTGGGAATAAGCTAATATTGCTAACAACAAACAGCATTAAAGAAAATATATACTGTGACTATTGAATAAGAGTCGGCAAGAGGTTCTCGAACTTACACCACACATAGCTCGAACAGCCCATTTTTGAGCCAAAAATACTCTTTTTGAATCAGAAGAATTATCCCAAAAAATAATACCATATGACATAAGCGTATGAAAATATGCGAAGTAGACTACTTTTCGTGTTGAACTGTCACTTATTTCAGATACTGTTCTAATGGTAAATAAAGCAGCATTTAGTTTCTGAACAAGGTCCTGAACATGGGCTTTCCGCAAAAATTTACTATCTATCCGAATGCCTAGGAACTTGAACTGTTCCATCTCGCTTATAATATGCCCATTCTGTCTGATCAAAACTTCGGTTCTTGTTGAATTGTGAGTTATAAACTGTAAAAACTGAGTCTTACTGTGATTTAGCATCAAATTATTTTCCACAAGCCACATACTTATTTCATGAACTACATTATTTGATACTGTTTCAATATTACACACAAGATCCTTCACTACCAAGCTGGTGTCATCAGCAAACAAATATTTTTGAATTACCTGTAATAATAGAAGGCATACCATTTATATAAATAAGAAACAGCAGTGGCCCCAGCACTGACCCTTGGGGAACGCCTCACTTAACAGTGCCCCACTGGGACTGAACATCACTACCACTCTCAATATTGCGGAGAATTACCTTCTGCTTTCTGTTCTTAAAGTAAGAGGCAAACCAATTGTAAGCTACTCCCCTTACTCCATAATGGTCCAACTTCTGCAGAAATATTTTGTGGTCAACACAGTCAAAAGCCTTCATTAAATCAAAGAAAACACCTAGTATTCGCAACCTTTTATTTAATCCGTCCAAAACCTCACAGAGAAAAGAGAATATAGCATTTTCAGTTGTTAAACCATTTCTAAAACCAAACTATACATTTGACAGCAAATTTAAATGCTCCAGTAACCTTGTATATACAACCCTCTCGATAACTTTAGCAAACACTGATGGCATAGAAATAGGTCTATAATTGTCAACATTATCCCTGTCTCCCTTTTTATAAAGTGGCTTCACTATCGAGTACTTTAATCGGCCAGGAAACCGACCGCTCCTAAAGAAAAAGTTACAGGTATGGCTAAGTACTGGGCTAACATACTTAGAACAATACTTCAGTATTCTGCTAGATACCCCATCGTATCCATGTCTACTTCTCCTTCCAAAATATTGGCAGTTTTACACATAGTGTCAAATCCACCATTTTCTTTGAACACACTTCTAAATTTCTGTTTAGTGACTCCTACTGTTGGATCTTTGGGTGAATTAATTTTTTTTCAGTATCACACAATTCATTAGCTGCCTGGCAAACAAGCTGGTTGATGTTTCTAATTTTTTTATATAGTGAAACAAAGAACTCATATTTGCACATGTGTAAGACAATTAATTTCTTTATTGTGCTGATGATGAGTAAGTTCTGAAAAGTTCAACTGAAGAAGTGTAATTCTCATTTACTTCATCAATCATTGATTTAAAATTTTCTGAATTGTTTGCACAATACGCTGCTACTTCCAACCTTGTCCCCCAACAAATAACTATGGATCTACATGTAATTGCAAGATCTGGATTTTTGGCTTTGAACAAATCAATTACTTTTGGCACTTTCACTAACACCTTTTTGCCACATGAGATCAATTTGTCCACTGTAGGATACTGTATGTATCTGCTATCATACTCTGTGTAATCCACGTTCTATACAAATTTAATATATCATGTGTGGGTATCTTACAGAAAGGCTTTTGGTTGCCCTCTTCATATATGAAGCAGCATCTTCAAGTACAAATTTTACCCCATTCAGACATAATAGCTGAGAGATTCATTGAATAAGTGAGCCATTATTACATAATTCAGTGTCAATATTTCTTTACTTATTAATAAAATAAACCAGTTGGTAACTATTTCATCATTTCCTAGCACACCTTCCACATTTCCCCTTTTCCTGCTCCTAGAGTCTGGTAATTCATCAATGCTTATGCAGTTTTTTATTTTTTACTTTGGCATTCTGCCCTGATCTTTCTTTAATTTCTTTGTAACAATTGCCTTTACAATTTTCTTAATGTTGACTCCTGGTTTTACAAAATTTTTGTATTTCATAAGAAAATTTCTGAGCACTGGACTTCTCAATTTATATAAAGGATTGACACACAAAAGAAAAGTATTACATAAAAATACCTAATATTCAAAACTTTCTGAAGCTACGATAAGTGAAGAGGAAGCCGCTTCACCTAAAAGAACTTGTTTATTTATTTATTTATTATTTATTTACATTTTCTTTGCATGGAGCTATCGTAATGATGGCTTTTGCAAATGTAAGACTTAATACTATGGTTATATTTACACTTATAAAATACACTATATTCTGTAGCTGTTGCTTCTTATGTCTATTATTTACATTTATCACATTGCAATTGATATGCTAATGCCTCATGTTACAATCACTATCTTAAAATTCGTTGAAATAATATAAACATTTTTCTATCATAAAAGATTTTAATTTTGTTTTAAAAACATTTCCCATGTATGTTCTTAGAGCATTTGGTAGCTTGTTATATCAAATCAAACCACTGATATACGGACTTCTATCAGTCATTTTTAACATTGTTCTGCTATGGAAATAGTTACACTTCATTCTAGTGTTGTGGTCACGTACATCACTGCCCTTGATAGCTTCTGTTGGTTGACTTATAAAAAATACAACTATTTTGAGGATGTACGGAGAATGTATTGTCAGATATTTGTGCTGCACAAACACTTCACGACATGAATCTCTATGTACCATCCCATGTATATGTCTTATTGCTCTTTTCTGTAGCAGTAGTATTCTTTTTAAATGTACATCAGCTGCAGAGGCTCATAGTTCAATTCCGTAATTGAGAAAGGGGTAAAGTGTTCCATAATATACTAGTTTCAGTGCTTGGCTAGTAACTACCATTGCGAGCTGGCTGATGAGATATATGGCACTACTGACTTTTCCACACACGAAATTAATGTGGTATGTCCATCACAAATTTTCATCAACATACACGCCCAGGAATTTACAGTTACCATTTTCTGTTGCAGAGATACTACACACACTATTCATATTGTTGTGGTGAGAACTGCCTGTTTTAAATGTCAGTAGTTGAGATTTGGTGACATTCACCTTGAGTCCCTGATCGTATTTTGTTACTTCTGGTACACCACTAGAAGCAAGAGATTCTAGCCCATTAGATTCACTCCCATAGAATCCAAGACTTACCAAGCGGGAAAGTGCCGGTAGACAGGCACAATAAAATAACACACAAACACACACACAAAATTACGAGCTTTCGCAAGCGGCGGTTGCTTCGTCAGGAAAGAGGGAAGGAAAAGGAAAGATGAAAGGATGTGGGTTTTAAGGGAGAGGGTAAGGAGTCATTCCAATCCCGGGAGCGGAAAGACTTACCTTAGGGGGAAAAAAGGATAGGTATATACTCGCGCGCACACACACACACACACACACACACACACACACACACACACACACACACACATCCATACATATGTGCAATTAATCAGGTGAGCAAGAGGTGTAGAGATTTCTTTTAAGCACAGTTTTGTAATAGCACTGGATACGCCATCCCATCCAGATGAAAATTTTTTTTTAGCATGTATCTTGCCCTGTGAACCTCCTGCTCATTCACTTCCACAAATTCAACTTTGGTACACTGGGTGAGGTGGAATTGGGTCTCTACCTGTGAATCTATAATACGGGTTAATTGTTCACCAGAAATGTAGTAGTTATTAAAAATGTTACATATAGTATCTGAGTTTTTTTGTAATGTTTCCATCATGTCTTATGCTGAGTGGTTCCACGTTCATCTTGTTGGGACCTTTTCAGTATTTGTCAATGAGCTTCCAATATGCTTTGCTTATGTTGTCAGACTGTTCTATTGTTTTTCTGTTAATCTGCTTCCTTAGGTTAACAATATCAGTTGTAAAAGATTGCTTGGCCCTATTGTATTTTTCCTTGTCTACAAGTTGTATATGAAATGCCCGTTCTGTGTTTACTATGTGCTAGATGTCGCAAGACACATTTTTGACAGTATGGAATTCTTTCACCAATTGTAGAGAATTCACTAAATTCAGCGACATGTTGCAAAGAAGAGTGAAAATTTGACTTTACGTTTGAGATTATATCGCCAGTCACTTTATTTAAGATACCATAGCGTATAATCACTGTGCATTAAACAAGACAAGGGCAATGGCTGAAGACTGTTGTGTACATTGTGTCAGCTGCCCGCATCATAAATAAGTGATTCCCCTTTCAGATAACAAGGCAGCACATGTAATGGAGGTCACTCTCTAATCAATACATTTACCAGAGCAGTTCATTCAAACTGCTTTATTGTAATATGACAATAAACGAGACATTTAAAAAAATTATAACACAACAAAATGACAAATTATGTATTTTTATGAGAAATAGAATTTTGTACACGATCAATGTGTGCTGTTTTGGGAATTCCTTAAAGTTTTTTACCTGTGAGCAAAAAAAAAAAAAAAAAAAAAAGTACATAAAAGTCCATTCCCTAGTCATGATCAACATAATATGGCATCCTCATAATTCAGTGTTTGATTCTTTCTTATATTTAACCTGCTAAAGACATTTTCATATAGCATAGTTCTTGAATGGGAAAGGTACGTAATTGATTGATGATGTAGACATGTCATATCCAACACAGCTGACATAATAGTTGAACAACAGGAAAATCACTCAAGAAATCTGTACAATTACAAATATGACTGGCCAATACTTACCTTCAGGAGAGAAAATTCTCAGAAAAACTATAATGGTTGGACAGGATTTGTAATTGTTTCTGTGTATTCTTTTCATTCCAGCCATAATTACCTAAAGTGCTGCTTCTATGTAAAAGTGCAGGCAGGTTCCTGATGTCCACGACGTGCTTGTAATCCACCACCCATCTGTCTTCCCTTTCATCTCTCTTCAGTTGTTGCATACTTCAGCTTCACTCCTTCCTCAATCTCAGTCAGTTCTCCCAATGCTGGTCACTCTTTGCTTCTCCTTATTTTTAAATGTAATTGTCCTCCCATTTGGTTTTTTTGTTATATCTTCACCAGTATCCAGCACAGCATTCCTGTTTAATACTTGTCAAATTCAATTTAGTAATGCCTTGTCTTTTCTGTTATGCTGAATCAAAGAAGCCAAAATTCTGCAATTTGTCAAATCCACCAGCTGTTAGACATATCTGTCAGCTTCTTGTGTGTGGAAAGAGGAAATTTTGCTGCCTTTCTTTTGCTGTAGTTTCATTTGAGACAATTTTCTCATTTATATGATGTATAATCTCCCTTATTAGTTATAAAAGTAAGTCAGGAGCAAGGATACTCCTTGACATTGTGCACTTAATGTTGGTTTATGTTTCATTGCTTTGCACTCTCTGGCCACAGAAAGAGTTTTTCTGCCTTTTACCTGTATCCATGATCACAGCTGTTGCAAATAGGGGCACCATAAAAACACGAGACAAAAGTCAGATGACAGCCTTTGAGAACAAAGACAATGTTGATCGCATTCTTCGATAGTATAGGATTAGTTCATGATGAGTATGTTCCTCCAGGTCAAATAGTGAACCAAACTCATTACATCAAAGTCTTGAAATGTTTGTGACAAGCAATTTGACATTGTTGCACTGATCTGTGGCATTCTCAGGGCTGGTTCATAATGGATGACACTGCAAGACCCCATACTGCTTTATCTGTTACAAAGTATCTGACGAGACATTCTGGTATTGCCATCCCACATCCACCATATTTGTCCATCCTGTGGCCTTGTGACTTCTTCTTTTTTCCATGAGTGAAGAGGCGACTGAAAGGAAAGCCTCATCAAGATATCACAAACATTCAACGGGCTGCGACAAATCTCTGGATGCTTTTTGCCACAGAACCATGCCTGTCTTGCTGACCAATTAGCAGTTGCAGCCATACAGTAAAGCTAACTACACCACATTTCTGCCTTCAGTGGTGAATTTGCCTCACACTCATACTACTAGACCTAAACTACAGTAGTTTGTATTCTTCCATTTCCCTATGTCTTTGGTTGCTCTCTTTGCAGTACTCCCTTGACTCGTTTGTTTCTCATGCTACCTCCACCTGTTGGTGACATAGTGAGCCATGTGGCACAGGTAGTAGGTCACCAGACAGGAGTAGCAGAAGTAGTTGTGTTCATTGTATTCCAACTTTTTATCTTTCTATTTTGACACAATAGTGTTATCAATACACCAAGAAAACCACCATGACATTGCCTCAGAGGTGTGACATAATGGCACCTTTCTGATTCATAGTCATCTAAGTGCACATCCACTTGTGATAAACTGGATTGAGCATGTGACAAGGAATAGCTATACTGTGCAGTATTAATGATTCCTTGTGATTCTAATAACTATTGATTTACCTTTGACTGTCTCACCCTTGTATATCTAGAGAATGCATGTAAGATAAAAAATGCTTTTGTAGTAATAATTTTACTTCCACTATGAATGATAACATCATGGGCCAAACTAGATAATTATAGCATTTTAGCAACTTGTAGTGTATTATATGATGTTCCCCTTGGTTGATAGTAACCTGATTTCACGTTCTGCCTGTATAGCTTACTGGGCATAAAATCGTTTTCATTTTATCTCAATGTACCTGTCAAATTAATGTTCTCTTATGTTCAGTATAGAGGTTGGTATCAGTGCTGTAAATGGTTTTGCGCGTGGAAAGTGGTATACACTCCCACTATAACTAGATTCAGTTCAGTTGGAAACAGATTAACAATGTTTAATGACATTAGCACTTAAAGATAAAAAATGTTATCGACTTAATAGTTTGTGTTCATTATGATTAATTATGAGTCCTATATATTACGACTTGAGCACAAGAACTCTGGCTTAACATTAAAACCTAAAATGTGTACAGTGTGAGTAGTAATAACCAGTCAACGGGAAATCCAGGATGGAATAATAACAATATTATAAAAAGGATAGTTTGCTACTCACCATATAGCTGAGATGTTGAGTCACAGACAGGCACAACAAAAAGATTACTAAACACATAAGCTTTTGACCAGAAGAGCTTCTCTGAAATAGACAACGTAAACACACACACACACACACACTTACAAATGCAGCTCACACACACATGATCACTGTCTCTGGCTGACAAGACCAGACTGTGAGCAACAGCGTGTGATGAGAGAAGCAATCTGGGTGGTGGGGGTCAGAAGAAGCTGGGTCAGGGAGAGCACAGTACGGGTTGGGGATGGTGAAGTGCAGTTCATGGGAGCATACAGGATGAGGTAGGGAGAGGCTAGGGCAACTAGGTGCAGTAGTGAGGTTAGATGGAGGGGGGGGGGGGAGGGGAGAAAGAGAGAAGTAAAAACACTGTGGGTGCACTTGTGGAATAGGAGACTGTGAAGTGGAAACAGGGTAGGGGATAGGTGGGTGAAAGACAATTACTAACGAAGATTGATGCCAGGAGAGTTACAGGAATGTAAGATGTATTACAGGGAGACTTCCCCACTGTGCAATTAAGAAAAGCTGGTGTTGATAGGAAGAATCCAGATGGCACAGGCTTTGGAGCAGTCATTAAAGTGAAGAGCATGGTAGTGGGTTTATGGGCTCAACAACTGGGTGGTCCAGCTGTTTCTTGATCACATTTTGTCAGTGACCATTCATGCGGACAGGGAGCTTATTGGCTGCCTTGCCCTTTTAGAATGAAGCACAGTGGTTGCAGCTTAGCTTGTAGTTCACATGGCTGGTTTCACAGGTAGCCCTGCCTTTGGTGGATAGGTGATGCTTGCGAATTTACTGGAGTAGGCTGTGGTGGGAGGTCGTATGGCACAGGTCTTGCATCTAGGGATATGAGCAATGAGGCAAGGGGTTGTGAACAGGGATTGTGCAAGAATGACGAGGACATTGTGTAGGTTCAGTGGGCAGCATAATGCCACTGTGGGAGGCGTGAGGAGGATTGTGGTTAGGACATTCCTCATTTCGGGGCACAATGAGAGGTAATTGAAACCCTGGCAAGGAATATGATTCAGTTGCTCCATATGATTCAGTTGCTCCAGAACTGGGTGGTACTGAGTCATGAGGGGAATGCTCCTTTGTGGCTGGACAGTGGGACTTTGGGAGGTGGTGAGTGACTGGAGAGATAAAGCACAGGAGATCTGTTCCTGTACAAGGTTGGCAGGGCAATTATGGTCTTTGAAAGCCTCAGTGAGGCGGTTGGTATATTTTGAGAAGGACTGCTCCTCACTATAGATGTAACAGCCACGGGTGGCTGGACTATATGGAAAGGACTTCTTGGCATGAAATGGGTGGCAGCTGTCAAAGTGGAGGTACTGCAGTTGAGGTTTGATATGGATAGAGGTACTGAGGTAGCCATCTCTGAGATGGATGTAAGCATTGAGGAAGGTGGCTTGTTGATTTGAGGATGCCCAGGTGAAATGAATAAGTGAGAAGGTGTTGAGGTTCTGGAGGAATGTAGTTAGGTTGCACTCATCCTCAATCCAGATCATGATGTCATCAGTGAATCTGGACCAGGTGAAGGGTTTGCAGTTCTGGGTGTTTAGGAAGGATTCCTATTGATGGCTCATGAATAGCTTGGCATAGGGTGCTGCCTGCCATGCTGGTGCTTACTGCCACAACCCTGGTTTGTTTGTAGGTAATGTCCAGAGGAGAAGTAATTGTGGGTGAGTATGTAGTTGGTCACGGTAACCAGGAAGGAAGCTGTGGGTCTGAATTCCATCATGCATTGAGAAAGTTAATGTTCAATAATGGCTAGGCCGTGGGCATTAGAAATGTTAGTTTAAAGGGAGGTGGCATCAGTAGTGATGAGCTGGCCATTTTGTGGTAAAGCAATAGTAGCTTTGGAGAGTGAGTGGAGGAAATGGTTGCTATCATTTATATAGGAGGGTAGGTTGTGGGTGATAGGCTGTGAAGGTGTTGGTCTCCAAGAGCAGTGGGACCACAGTAACCGGCCACAATGGGGCGTCCTGGGTCACTAGGTTTATGGACTTTGGGAAGCAAGTAGAAGATAGAAGTGTGGTGAGTGATAGGGATGAGGAGAGAGACAGACTCTGCGGAGAAGTTCTGGGATGGGCCTAAGGATTTGAGGAGAGGCTGGAGTTCCTACTGGATTTCTGGAATGGGGTCACTGTGAGAGGGTTTGTAGGTAGATGAATCTGACAGCTGGCAGAGTCCTTCTGCCAGATAAACCTTGCAGATGATAGAATAATAAGGTGGTGGATTGCAGTTCTTTCTGTGGGTGTAAGTTTAGCTTGCATGTTGAATGATGGTGAGGTAAGATTTGAGGTTAAGAAATTCTGGAAAGTTAACAGGGGATGATTTGGGGACAGTGGGAGTGGACCACAGTTGGAAGTAGGAGTGAACTGAGTCAGTCAGCATTCAACATTGGTCTTAGATTGAGTCTGACTTCTCCACCTACTCCAATACGGACAAAAGTATAATCTATCTCACCAGAGGCAGGACTACCTGTGAAACCAGTCGTGTGATCTACAAACTAAGCTGCAACCACTGTGCTTCATTCTACGTGGGCATGACGACCAACAAACTGCTTGTCCCATGAATGGCCACCAACAAACTGGCCAAGAAACAGATGGACCATTCGGTTGCTGAGCATGCTGCCCAACACAAGATTCTTCTCTTTAATCAGTGCTTCACAGCCTGTGCCATCTAGATACTTTCTATCAACACCAACGTTTCTCAACTGCACAGGTGGGAACTCTCCCTGTACCATATCCTACATTCCCGTAACCCTCCTCGTCTCAACCTTCATTAGTCATTGTCATTCACCCATGTATCCCCTTCTCTCTTCTCACTCCACAGCATCCTATTCCACAAATGCATGGACCCAAAGTGTTTTAACTTCTCACCTTTTCTGCATTTATGTACATGCTTGACAACAGTACTGAAACGCCCAGATTTCATGGTTGGATGCCAATGCAGCTTGGGACTATACAGACTATTGGTGTGTTGTTCATGTTTATTGTGGTTACCTGACTTGATAGCGTTTATAAGGAGCATGAAGAGTCAAAGACGTTGAGTGATAAATGTGAAGGACATGGAGATGGTGCCTACTCGTGTGAGACTGTGCTTTCAGCACCTGGCTTGATGGGGTTTATAAGGAGCGCGAACAGTCACAGATGTTGCGTGAGAACTGTGAAGGACTTGTAGATGGTGCCTTCTCATGTGAGACAGTGTTATCAGCACCTGACAGCTTGAAAGGGGCCTCGTTGTGGGTCTCCATTTGGCCAGCTGATCGAACTGTACAGTAACCTGATTTGTCGGGAATTTTGATAGGAAAGTGTACCCATGTCGAACAGAATGGACACATGAGGGCAGGCATATTCATAATCATTGTTCCAGTCAACTAAATCTGACCGCCACAAAGTAGTTTATCCTGTAGTGAAGTAGAAGTGGATAGTTCCTGTGAATTATTATGGGTGGAGATTACACTCAACAACTGAGCTAGGTATATAATTGGCTCCTTTTACCGACCTCCCGGCTCAGCAGCTTTAGTGACAGAACAACTGAGAGAAAATCTGGAATACATTTCACATAAATTTTCTCAACATGTTATAGTCTTAGGTGGGGATTTCAATTTACCATATATAGACTGGGACACTCAGATGTTTAGGACATGTGGTAGGGACAGAGCATCGAGTGACATTATACTGAGTGCACTATCCGAAAATTACCTCGAGCAATTAAACAGAGAACCAACTCATGGAGATAACATCTTGGACCTACTGATAACAAACAGACCCGAACTTTTCGACTCTGTACGCGCAGAACAGGGAATCAGTGATCATAAGGCCGTTGCAGCATCCATGAATATGGAAGTTAATATGAATATAAAAAAAGGGAGGAAGGTTTATCTGTTTAGCAAGAGTAATACAAGGCAGACTTCAGACTACCTAAGACATCAAAACGAAAATTTCTGTTCCGACACTGACAATGTTGAGTGTTTATGGAAAAAGTTCAAGGCAATAGTAAAATGCGTTTTTGACAGGTACTTGACGAGTAAAACTGTGAGGGATGGGAAAAACTCACCGTGGTACAACAACGTTAGGAAACTACTGCGAAAGCAAAGAGAGCTTCACTGCAAGTTTAAACGCAGCCAAAACCTCTCAGACAAACAAGTTAAACAATGTCAAAGTAAGCGTAATGAGGGCTATGCGTGAAGCGTTCAGTGAATTCGAAAGTAAAATTCTATGTGCCGACTTGACAGAAAATCCTAGGAAGTTCTGGTCTTACGTTAAATCAGTAAGTGGCTCGAAACAGCATATCCAGACACTCCGGGATGATGATGGCATTGAAACAGAGGATGACACGCGTAAAGCTGAAATACTAAACATCTGTTTCCAAAGCTGTTTCACAGAGGAAGACCGCACTGCAGTTCCTTCTCTAAATCCTCATGCACAAACAAAAAAATGGCTGACATCGAAATAAGCATCCAAGGAATAGAAAAGCAACTGAAATCACTCAACAGAGGAAAGTCCACTGGACCTGATGGGATACCAGTTCGATTCTACACAGAGTACATGAAAGAACTTGACCCAGTTCTAACAGCTGTGTACTGCAAGTCTCTAGAGGAATGGAAGGTTCCAGATGATTGGAGAAGAGCACAGGTAGTCCCAGTCTTCAAGAAGGGTCGTCAAGCAGATGTGCAAAACTATAGACCTATATCTCTGACATTGATCTGTTGTAGAATTTTAGAACATGTTTTTTGCTCACATATCATGTTATTTCTGGAAACCCAGAATCTACTCTGTAGGAATCAACATGGATTTCGGAAGCAGCGATCGTGTGAGGCCCAACTCACTTTATTAGTTCATGAGACCCAGAAAATATTAGATACAGTCTCCCAGGTAGATGCTATTTTCCTTGACTTCCGGAAGGCGTTCGATACAGTTCCGCACTGTCGCCTGATAAACAAAGTAAGAGCCTACGGAATATCAGACCAGCTGTGTGGCTGGATTGAAGAGTTTTTAGTAAACAGAACTCAGCATGTTGTTCTCAATGGAGACACGTCTACAGACATTAAAGTCACCTCTGGCGTGCCACAGGGGAGTGTTATGGGACCATTGCCTTTCACAATATATATAAATGACCTAGTAAATAATGTCTGAAGTTCCATGCGGCTTTTCGGGGATGATGCTGTAGTATACAGAGAAGTTGCAGCATTAGAAAATTGTAGCGAAATGCAGGAAGATCTGCAGCGGATAGGCACTTGGTGCAGGGAGTGGCAACTGACCCTTAACATAGACAAATGTAATGATTTGCGAATACATAGAAAGAAGGATCCTTTATTGTATGATAGGGGAACAACCACTGGTAGCAGTTACTTCTGTAAAATATCTGGGAGTATGCATGCAGAATGATTTTAAGTGGAATGATCATATAAAGTTAATTGTTGGTAAGGTGGGTACCAGGTTGAGATTAATTAGGAGAGTCCTTAGAAAATGTAGTCCATCAACAAAGGAGGTGGCTTACAAAACACTCGTTCGACCTATACTTGAGTATTGGTCATAGTGTGGGATCCGTACCAGATCGGGTTGACAGAGGAGATAGAGAAGATCCAAAGCAGAGTGGCGCATTTCGTCACAGGGTTATTTGGTAAGCGTGTTAGCGTTATGGAGATGTTTAGCAAACTCAAGTGGCAGACTCTGCAAGAGAGGCGCTCTGCATCACGGTGTAGCTTGCTGTCCAGGTTTCGAGAGGGTGCGTTTCTGGATGAGGTATCAAATATATTGCTTCCCCCTACTTATACCTCCCAAGGAGGTCACGAATGTAAAATTAGAGAGATTTGAGCACGCACGGAGGCTTTCCGGCAGTCATTCTTCCCGTGAACCATACGCGACTGGAACATAATAGGGAGGTAATGACAGTGGCACTTAAAGTGCCCTCCGCCACACACCGTTGAGTGGCTTGCGGAGTATAAATGTAGATGTAGATGAAAGAGGATGATCATGTCATTGTGCACTTAGTGCATCACAACACTGTGCCTCCCACCTGAAAAAAATTAATGGTCTCCTCGTAACATTCTGTGTCATGCTGTAGCAAGTAGCATTGGTCATAGAGTAGCAGCTGTTGGATTAGGGAATTACTGTCACATACATAAGCTGCCATTAACACCACAATACAAACAGCTGCTTTTGGAATGGTACTCTGACCGGGGATCACGGATTGCCAATGAATATTGTTGTATTGTGTTCAGTGATTAATTTTGTTCTGAACTATCTCAGATGACCATCGTTGCTGAGTATGTTTGTTACTTCTGGAGCAGTCCCATTCTTCCAGTGTTTTGGATATGCCCAGTGGTGTTACTCCTGGCATCACGGTGTGGCGAGCCATCGAGTATGTCTTCGGGTCACAGCAGGTAGTGGCTGAGAAAACTCTGATAGCAGAGCCGCACATGATGGGCATCCTGTTTCCTCATTTGTTACCTCTCATGCTGTCATATCGTGGTACCATTTTTCAATAGAATCATGCACATGTCTCTGTCAACCATATGTGTGATGTTGAGGTACTTCTGTGGGCAGCAAGAGCCCCAGATCTGTCCCCAATAGAATGTATCGAACCAACTCAGCTGTCAACTTTGCCTCATTTCCAGTATGTAGGATATCAAAGATCAGTTACAACAGTTGTGAGCCAATTTTCCTTGGTAGTGGATGCACTGTCTTTATGGCACCTTTCCCTGCTGAATAAATGCATCCATCCTGACCAGAAGGGGTGCAACATCAAACTGATAAGTGGACTCAAGTTCTTTGTAAGTTTGAATCAGTCTTGTAATCAGTCTATCTACATCACATACTCTCTCAATCCCTGAAGTTTCAAGTGTTTTTCGGCCCATCTGGGCACTTTACTTTTTTTGTCAGGCAGTGTACAATACTTCTCATACATGCCACATCTGTCAAATGTGTTCTGGTACCTAAAGTTGGCAGCTTAGTACTAAATGAACTATTGTATAAGCTCTAGAACACCATTGGACAGAATCCCAAAAAACCAGTGATGTATGTAAGGCATAAATAAATAAATAAATAAAAAATAAATAAATAAAAAATCGTATCAGAATCTTCAAGTCTGAACTGAATAACTCTGTTATTGTTTTATCTTTCGGTAAACATTTTTAGTAGCTTCTGCAGCTGGACCTGCATATCCTTTGCACTGTCTTATGAACTGAAGCATAACGTATTCCCAAGAGTTATTCATATATTGATTATTTCAGTAAATTTTTAAACTTTAAATAACATCTGACCAATAACAGTTATTTGTCTTCCTGTCCCTATGTCATCCTCACTTTCATCCTCATTCACAAGAGTGGTATAAAATCTTCAGCATTCTATCGTTTTCATAGGCACATAATACACAGACCTACATAGCAAGTGAAGCAAGTATATTTGTGATTCAGACAAAAATGCACAATGTTTTGGTGTTGAAGTTATTGGTATTAATAATTAGAACATCATAAACAGTCTGTTATAGGTTTATGTTAAGTTTCGAGTGTGTCTCAGAACTTACTAATGTTTTTTTTTTTGGTTCTGCCATGTTTATATACATTTAAATATTCTCAAACTATAAACTTGATTTTATTATTCTTTTGTTTACAGTCTACTACATTTACAGCTTATATTTTCTTTTACAGGAAAATTGTTTTAATTCTTGTTGGACTTGACAATGCAGGGAAAACTACAGTAGTCAAAAGACTTACAGGAGGTAAGAATTTTGAGAACAATATTTTTATCACTTGTTGTTTTTTCTGTTACAACACCAGTGGTGTTTGAGAATAAGATAATATTGTTATTTTGTTCCAGAACCAGTGAAAACGGTCTTACCTACAGTTGGATTCTCCTCTGCTTCTCTGAAGTACAAAGGCTATAATGTCAAAATTTATGATTTGGGAGGAGGTCGACAAATAAGAGGGATATGGCCAAAATATTTCATGGATGTAAGTGAGATACATGCATACATTTCAGGTAGTAAGGAAAATATGCTGAAATGTAGGTGATTATGGAATATTTGTTAACATCACAAAATATGTGATACTGAATATTAAAACCTTGTTGTTGCAAGTGATTCAAGTTTCATCATCATCAGGGGATTTGCCAATATCAGTTCTTCACATTCTATTCATTTCACTTCGGTATTCCTTCATCCTTTCACTGAGTTTCTTTCTCCTTTTCTTAGACCACTTAAAGCCAGTATTCTTTTTTCTGCCTTAATGTACTTTCATTTGCAAGACTTTTGTTTTTAAATTATCATTATGTATTGGTTCAGCTTCTCTTATGTTCTTTCTTTGTAAATCTTTCTCTGTCTCTTGACCTAGCTTGATGTTTGCTAATACACTGACAGAAAAAAATTGCAACACCAAAACATAATTAATGTAGAGTAATGAAATTTTGGAAATATGTTTGTGTATGTAACATATTTGGTGATTAACGTTGTAAGATTACACATTAATGTAAGTGTGTGAGATAAACCATTGCAAATATGAAATTCTGGTACATTAATAACCAGTGTAACCACCAGAATGTTGAATGCAGGAATGTAAGCATGCGTTGTGTTGCATAGGTGCCAGATATCAGTTTGTGGGTTGGAGTTCCATGCCTTTTGTACTTGGTCGGTCAATACAGGGACAGTTAATGCAGTTTCTGGACGATGCTGGAGTTGTTGTCTGCAACGAACCATACAAATGTGGGCTTGGTTCCTGCTTTCATGTTGTATGATCGGCTCCAATTGAATGGCTCTGTCAGGAGGGTCAATATGGAACTAGATCAGCTGCTTCGGGCAGCTACCTTGTCAGGCATAGGTTTGGCTCCTGTTGATGGTATTAGTAGGTGGGACTTCACAAGACATGGCCTGCATCTCGATAGGAAAGGGAATGGTTAACTGGCTGGAATGATAGCAGAATCTTTAAGGGGGAGGGGGGGCACTGAAACTCATGAGAGTACTTTTTTAGGCTAAGATTAGTGTCCAATCATCTTACATGGATTGGAATTAAGCTTAATGAGAAGTTCAGAGAGGCTAGTACTAGAGACATTAAAATATCACAAAATTCTCATAACAGTACAGTGAAAAATAATGTTAGTATGTCATAAGATTCACATAAAAGAACAGTGAAAAATAATGTTAACATATTGCATCAGAACATCAGGTGATTAAAAAACAAAGTAGATGAGCGTCTTGTTTGTTAGGAAGATTTAAAAACTGAGGGTGGAATAGATGGACTATGCCTGTCTGAACATCGTACAGTCACAGGTATGGAAACAGTAATTGTAGTTGGATATAAGCTTCCAACACATTTAAGTAGAGACACTGTGGAGAGAGGAGAAGTTGCCATATATGTTAAAATCTGCCATAGTATGAAAAATTTGGAAACTAAAAAAAATTGCTTATAGCAACAAATAGAAGCATGTGCATCTGAGCTTAAACTAAACAATGGCACTTTTATAATTGCAGCTGTGTATAGGTCCCTACTGGGAAATTTGCAACTATTTTTGAAAAACTTGGATTCTTTGTTGTGCTGTCTGTCAGACAGAGGAAAGCAGATTATTGTTTGTAGGGATTTCAATGTAGATTTTCTGAAAGAATCCTATAGAAAGCTTGACCTTGAGTATTACTTGGTTCTGGCATCAGTTATTGTTTTCCTACTCAGGTGCTACAGGAAAGCAGCATACTGATGGATAATATTTTCATAGGCCAAGTTAAATTTAATCAAATAAAAACTTTTCTTGTGAAGAATGGTCTGTCTGATCATGATGCACAGCTAGTTACAGTATATGATATAGCTACATACAGTAATGCAAAACAGTCCTCCAAAGTAGTGTGTTCAATTAACAATTTAACAATGCATAATTTTAGGGAAGGCTTGAAACAGTTAGACTGGGATGAGGTGTACAGGGTACATGATGCTAATTTAAAATTTAACCTATTTCATGATATCTTTGTGAGTATATTTGAAAACAGTTTCTCTAAGAAAACGGTGAAACATAATTGTAAGAAACCATGTAAAAAGCCATGGCTTACTAAAGGGGTAGAAATATCTTGTAAACAGAAAAGTAATGATCCCAAAACAGCAAAACATTATAAAAACTAGAATGAGATTTTCACTCTGCAGTGGAGTGTGCGCTGATATGAAACTTCCTGGCAGATTAGAACTGTGTGCAGGACCGAGACTCAAACTCGGGACCTTTGCCTTTCGTGGGCATGTGCTCTACCAACTGAGCTACCCAAGCACGACTCACGCCCCATCCTCACATCTTTACTTCTGCCAGTACCTTGTCTCCTACCTTCCAAACTTTACGGAAGCTCTCCTGCGAACTTTGCAGAACTAGCACTCCTGAAAGAAAGGATGTTGCGGACGCATGGCTTAGCCACAGCCTGGGGGATCTTTCCAGAATGAGATTTTCACTCTGCAGTGGAGTGTGCATTGATATGAAACTTCCTGGTAGATTAAAACTGTGTGGCGGACTGAGACTCGAACTCGGGACCTTTGCCTTTCATGGGCTAGTGCTCTACCAACTGAGCTACCCAAGCACGACTCATGCCCCATCCTCACAGCTTTACTTCTGCCAGTACCTCGCCTCCTACCTTTGGGGACACATTATGAATTGTGCCTGGATAGCTTATTTTTAGGAAGATTGCCTTTGAAAGGCAAGATTCTGGGTTTGAGTCCCTATTTGGCATATTGTTTTAAACTGACAAGAAGCTTATCTGTCATGATAGCAGACAGTTTTTACCAGACCAGTATTTGAATCTGGATGTCTTTCTCATCATTAGCAATCATCTCATCAAACCAGGCCATGACTTTTTGAAAGACTTAATCATCTTCTTTGTTTGTTAAAGCTACTTAGTCACAAAATCCATTATTGCAGTTTTGGCTGTTTAAGCATTTCCAAGTGGAATATTGCAAAAATTTTGTTCTAGCACTTTTCAAAATTTTAAAGTATCTAATTCATACATATGTCATCATTACATGCATAGTCTGGACATTTTAATGTTACTGTTGTTGGGATCTATTTTTATAAATAAAATGAAATCACCCCAGAGCACCCTCCTTGTGACTTAGTACCATCCAAGACTGAAGCAACTGAATCACATTCTTCTGCCCATGTTTCGACTCCCTCTCATCTAGCCCTGAAATAAGGATAGCCTCCCCACTATCCTTCTTGCCCCTCATGCAGTGGTATTTTATCACCCAGTAAACCTTCACAATATTCTTCTCTGTCGCTATTCCACCTCTGGTACCAGCCCCGTGCTTCATACCACATATCCGTGCAGTAGATGAGATGCGAGATCTGTTCCAAACATCCTTCCACTACTTACTAGCCCTATCCTATCACAGGCATCTCGTATTCCATCAAAGGCAGGTGCCACCCTTGAAAGCCTATCCCCATGAACCATGGACCTTGTCGTTGGTGGGGAGGCTTGCGTGCCTCAGCGATACAGATAGCCGTACCGTAGGTGCAACCACAACGGAGGGGTATCTGTTGAGAGGCCAGAGAAATGCGTGGATCCTGAAGAGGGGCAATAGCCTTTTCAGTAGTTGCAGGGGAAACAGTCTGGATGATTGACTGATCTGGCCTTGTAACACTAACCAAAATGGCCTTGCTGTGCTGGTACTGCGAACGGCTGAAAGAAAGGGGAAACTATGGCCGTAATTTTTCCCGAGGGAATGCAGCTGTACTGTATGGTTAAATGATGATGGCGTCCTCTTGGGTAAAATATTCCGGAGGTAAAATAGTCCCCCATTCGGATCTCCGGGCGGGGACTACTTGAGAGGATGTCGTTATCAAGAGAAAGAAAACTGGCGTTCTACAGATCGGAGCATGGAATGTCAGATCCCTTAATCGAGCAGGTAGGTTAGAAAATTTAAAAAGAGAAATGTATAGGTTACAGTTAGATATCGTGGGAATTAGTGAAGTTCGTTGGCAGGAGGAACAAGACTTCTGGTCAGGTGACTACAGGGTTATAAACACAAAATCAAATAGGGGTAATGCAGGAGTAGGTTTAATAATGAATAGGAAAACAGGAATGTGGGTAAGCTACTACAAACAGCATAGTGAAAGCATTATTGTGGCCAAGATAGATACAAAGCCCACGCCTACCACAGTAGTACAAGTTTATATGCCAACTAGCTCTGCAGATGACGAAGAAATTGAAGAAATGTATGATGAAATAAAAGAAATTATTCAGATAGTGAAGGGAGATGAAAATTTAATAGTCCTGGGTGACTGGAATTCGTCAATAGGAAAAGGGAGAGAAGGAAACGTAGTAGGTGAATATGGATTGGGGGTAAGAAATGAAAGAGGAAGCCGCCTTGTAGAATTTTGCACAGAGCACAACCTAGTCATAGCTAACACTTGGTTCAAGAATCATAAAAGAAAGTTGTATACATGGAAGAATCCTGGAGATACTAGAAGGTATCAGATAGATTATATAATGGTAAGACAGAGATTTAGGAACCAGGTTTTAAATTGTAAGACATTTCCAGGGGCAGATGTGAACTCTGACCACAATCTATTGGTTATGAACTGTAGATTAAAACTGAAGAAACTGCAAAAAGGTGGAAATATAAGGAGATGAGACCTGGGTAAGCTGAAAGAACCAGAGGTTGTACAGAGTTTCAGGGAGAGCATAAGGGAACAATTGACAGAAATGGGGGAAAGAAATACAGTATAAGAAGAATGGGTAGCTCTGAGGGATGAAGAAATGAAGGCAGCAGAGGATCAAGTAGGTAAAAAGATGAGGGCTAGTAGAAATCCTTGGGTAACAGAAGAAATATTGAATTTAATTGATGAAAGGAGAAAATTTAAAAATGCAGTAAATGAAGCAGGCAAAAAGGAATACAAACGTCTCAAAAATGAGATCGACAGGAAGTGCAAAATGGCTAAGCAGGGATGGCTAGAGGACAAATGTAAGGATGTAGAGGCTTATCTCACTAGGGGTAAGATAGATACTGCCTACAGGAAAATTAAAGAGACCGTTGGAGAGAAGAGAACCACTTGTATGAATATCAAGAGCTCAGATGGCAACCCAGTTCTAAGCAAAGAAGGGAAGGCAGAAAGGTGGAAGGAGTATATAGAGGGTTTATACAAGGGCAATGTACTTGAGGACAATATTATGGAAATGGAAGAGGATGTAGATGAAGACGAAATGGGAGATAAGATACTGCGTGAAGAGTTTGACAGAGCACTGAAAGACCTGAGTCGATTCAAGGCCCCGGGAGTAGACAACATTCCATTAGAATTACTGACAGCCTTGGGAGAGATAATCCTGACAAAACTCTACCATATGGTGAGCAAGATATATGAGACAGGCGAAATACCCTCAGACGTCAAGAAGAATATAATAATTCCAATCCCAAAGAGAGCAGGCGTTGACAGATGTGAAAATTACCAAAGTATCAGTGTAATAAGTCACGGCTGCAAAATACTAACATGAATTCTTTACAGACGAATGGAAAGATCAGTTTGGATTGCGAAGAAATATTGGTACACGTTAGGCAATACTGACCCTACGACTTATCTTAGAAGCTAGATTAAGGAAGGGCAAACCTACATTTCTAGCATTTGTAGACTTAGAGAAAGCTTTTGACAATGTTGATTGGAATACTCCCTTTCAAATTCTGAAGGTGGCAGGGGTAAAATACAGGGAGCGAAAAGCCATTTACAATTTGTACAGAAACCAGATGGCAGTTATAAGAGTCGGAAGGACATGAAAGGGAAGCAGTGGTTGGGAAGGGAGTGAGACGGGGTTGTAGCCTGTCCCCAATGTTGTTCAATCTGTATATTGAGCAAGCAGTAAAGGAAACAAAAGAAAGATTCAGAGTAGGTATTAAAATCCATGGAGAAGAAATAAAAACTTTAAGGTTCGCCGATGACATTGTAATTCTGTCACAGACAGCAAAGGACTTGGAAGAGCTGTTGAACGGAATGTGTGGGGTGGCGTATGGAAATAATTGTTAATGATAATAAAATGTGGTGTAGAAAAGATGCATTTCCCGGCCGATGCACTATATGTGGGGCGGCGGGTAATTGAATAATGATAAATGTGGAATGTCTTTACTGGCACATGCACCATATGTGGGGCGGGGTATGGAAGTGTTTGTTATTAAATGTTTATATGATTTAATTAATGCTGTTGTTTCCCGTCCTCAACACTGGCTCTCTAACTACAATATTGGCAACCAGAAAGTGATTAGCAAAACGTGAAGCCTGTAATTAGACTTCCTAGTGCCCACTTCAACTGAGAAATATGCTTCTAGCTACAGTTTATAGCTCTAAGGAATTAGGAGATTGTCTGGGATTCATAATCAAAAATGATTCTTTCAAAAATGTTCACTATATTCTGAAAGTCACAGACCAAAAAGAATCCACACAATCCAACTACCAGAGCAGTTCAGAGTCTAATGCGCTGATGCAACTATAACTGTACAAATTAAATGTTTAAGTGAATGCTCGCCATAATTTGATGATAATGTTCATCAAACGCCACGCTAAATAATGGTAGAATGTCTGTCCCACGGTGGCACATGAAATATGACATACGCAAACTGAAGATAGATCATTAAAGTCATCCCAGAGTTAACACTTCACTCGAAAATGATTTCACGGTTACGCGTATCCCGAGTAACTTATTACGGCATCCGAGGCTGTTTATAGCAGTGATACCGACGCGACGTGACTCCTGACACAGATGATGCGCTAATCAGCATCTGGAGAGAACTGGGGCCTTATTCTCCTCGTGCAGCGTTCTTATATATAAAGCCGTGGTGCGGACGGCTAAGGGAACGCTTGATTAAATTCGCTGTCCCAACTAGCCGCTGGGCTAGTAATGCACCAATTTAAGTTATTAAATAAATCATTGCTTCCTTTGCTGATGGCCGATGAAGTTCTCAATTTAAATGTGCAATCAGCACACAGGTAAGTAATCATAATAGAAGTTTGACGTGGCTAAGTCCAATATTTGGGATGAGAGAATTAATTTAATTACACTATACGCAGTAGACGAGCTCTGAACTTGCCCTTTGGAGATATGCTATCACTATAGTTTTATAGTTATTCAGTTAAAACTTCTCACATCTTTATGATTGTAGCATATCTCCCTTCTATTGAAATTTAAACACCCTAGCTTTATTCTTTCACCTACTTAATCTATCTTGCTTCCTTAATTTTTAAGACAAAAACCAGAAAATCATGAATTTCAACTAAAATTTTAATTTGTGAGATCCAGAATACTGTTTCCACCAAATTATTATGCAAAAGGAATCTAAATATAAATTTTTAATCTCTAGCTCTTTTCTGTTGCGCCAATGTTTTTTACAGAAAAACGTCTAAATTTCGAAAGTGGTTAAAGTTATTGAACTTATATTCAGCACATAATGATATAGTATTACTCCTGACATGCTAGCAACGTTTCAGGTTATTTACTTCATTTTTAAAGTATTGCGCAACATTTATAACATCAGAGCTAGTTACAGCAGACTGGCTGGCACACAATGGAAAGACTGCTGTGAATTTTATATGGCGTGAGTAGGCTGCTTCTCTACAAATGGACACTGTCTTGAAAGGAGGATATAAGATGAACATCAACAAAAGCAAAACAAGGATAATGGAATGTAGTTGAATTAAGTCGGGTGATGCTGAGAGAATTAGATTAGAAAATGAGACACTTAAAGTAGGAAAGGGGTTCTGCTATTTGGGGAGAAAAATAACTGATGATGGTCAAAGTAGGGAGGATATAAAATGTAGACTGGCAATGGGAAGGAAAGCATTTCTGAAGAAGAGAAATTTGTTAACATGGAGTATAAGTTTAAGTGTCAGGAAGTCGTTTCTGAAAGTTTTTGTATGGAGTGTAGCCATGTATGGAAGTGAAATATGGACGATAAATAGTTTGGACACGAAGAGAATAGAAGCTTTCGAAATGTGGTGCTACAGAAGAATGCTGAAGATTAGATGGGTAGATCACATAACTAATGAGGAAGTATTGAATAGGATTGGGGAGAAGAGAAGTTTGTGGCACAACTTGACTAGAAAAAGGGATCGGTTGGTAGGACATGTTCTGAGGCACCAAGGGATCACCATTTTAGTATTGGAGGACAGCGTGGAGGGTAAAAATCGTAGAGCGAGACCAAGAGATGAATACACTAAGCAGATTCAGAAGGATGTAGGTTGCAGTAGGTACTGGGAGATGAGAAAGCTTGCACAGGATAGAGTAGCATGGAGAGCTGCATCAAACCAGTCTCAGGACTGAAGACCACAAGAACAACAACCTTTGAAAGTGATCAAGTGATCTATAAAATTAACTGAAATCACTGTGCAGTCTAAGAAGTTGTCCGTTTAGTTTCCATTGCAATCCAAATGTTTTCTGCAGATGTCCAAGCACGTTTAAATTAACTGAAATCACTGTGCAGTCTAAGAAGTTGTCCGTTTAGTTTCCATTGCAATCCAAATGTTTTCTGCAGATGTCCAAGCACGTTTGTTTGTGCAACTGTGAGAGTTGTCTTGGGACCCATCTTGCACTAACTTCATGAAACCCAAGTCTGTTGTGGATTATTTCGTAGGCAGTACCATGACTAATTTGCAGATCATGTGCCACTTTACCAATAGTTAATCGTCTGTCCAAGAGAATCATTTCACATAAATGCTCAATAGTTTCTTCATTTGTGGTGGTAAATGGTCCTCCAGCTCCTTCATTGTGCGTAACACTTGTTCGACAATTTCAGAATTTTTCAATCCATTCATAAAGACTCCGTTGGGGCAAACACTGTTCCTGTACTGTAATGAAAGTCTTTGATGAATTTTGGCCCCTGACACACCTTCTGACCTCAAAAAACAGATTACTGAACATTGCTCTTCTTTGGTGCAAATAGGCAGCAGATCAGCCATGATTATCAGCATGGCAGCAATAACGAAACTAACCTAGCAGCTTGAAAATTTGCAAAGATATAACAACAAATAAACAAAGCATCATCAAAGTAAAACGACAGAACTAGCAATATAAACAGAAATGTAACTAAATTGCAGATAGTAATTGACTTACCCTCGTATATTGTACAAGTCACAGTTTGGGTTTCTTAAAGTTCTGATATGGAGAAAGCTATTTACACTTACAGGTAGAATGTACATAAGTCATTAGATATAAATTAGAGAGTACTGGCATATTCTGTGAGCTGTCAAAAGCCTTTGATTGTATGAACCACAACATTCTGTTAAGTAAATTAGAATGTTATGGTGTCATTGCTGCGTAATGGTTTGGGTCTTATCTAACTAACAGTAAACAAAGGGTGTAGTTCTGAAATACCTGTGCAGTAAACAGTCAGTCTTCATTCGATTAGTAATTAACTACATGTGCTGTTCCTTTTGCAGATTATACAAACATTGCAATAAGTAGCAAGTCAAGTATAGATTTAGAAATAGCTGCTAATCAGATTTTTACTGACATTAATAAATGGTTTAAAACTAATTCATTGTCATTAAACTTTGAAAATACCCATTATATGCAGTTCAGAACCTGTAAGAGATTTCCTTCCAGCATCTTTATAACATATGAAGACATGCAGATTGAAGAAATAGAGAGTGTTAACATTTCTGCGATCACAACTTGATAATAAATTCAGTTGGGAAGGGAATACCACAGAATTGCTGAATCAGCTAAACACGTCTGTATTTGCAGTGAGAATGATATCAAATGTAGAAGGCGTAAATATATATATATATAAAAAAAAAAAAAAAAAAAATTTGCATACTTTGCTTACTTTCATTGTATAGTGTCATACAGGATCATATTCTGGGGTATCTCATCAAACAGAGCAGAAGTTTATGCAAAAGTGTGTAATAAGAATCATTTGTGATGTAAATTCCAGAACATCATGTAGAAACCTATTCAAGGAACTTTGTATTTTAACCACTGCTCCTCAGTATATTAATTTCTTAATGAAATTTGTTTCAAGTAATATATCTCTATTTCCAACCATTAGCTCAATACATAGTATCAATACTAGAAATAAGAACAGTGTACATAAAGACCTAAAATCACTTATCTTGGGCCAAAAAGGGATCCAATATTCAGGAACACACATTTTCATTAAATTGCCGGCAACTGTTAAAAACTTGGTTTCTGAGAAAGCACGGTTTAAACATAGTTCGAAAGACTTTTTGACAGGCAAGTCCTCATACTCTATAGATGAATATCTAACAGGGACTGTTAGACCAACTTTAGCAAAAATGTCAACAGAACTTGGTAAGGACAGCCAAGATTAGGTATTTTGTGTATTATAAGTTTATTAAAAGTGTGTATTATTGTTTAATTCTGTAAATATTAGCAGTTCTAGTCCATTGAATTTCAGGCAGGCAGCTGTGTAAATAAAATTTTTTCCTCTGATATTTCAGCTGCTTATAATCCGGCTATCCTCAGAGTGAGTCGCAAGACTTGTGACTCACTCTGAGAATGGCCAGATGATAAAAAAGCCGAAATATCAGTGGAGGACATTTTATTATGGCTGCATGCCCAAAATGTAATGGACTATTCATTATGCTGCAAAAAGTTGAAACTATACATTAGCAGTTCCTGTTTACTGTAATGTATTCACTTGTTTTGACAATCTCCTGGCAAATGATCAGGGTATTGTATTTAAATGTTTTATGATTTTTATGTTATTCTCTCTGACATGTTCCACACCTACGAGAATCATCTCATTTTTGCGTCTATGGAACAAAAACTGCGTCTAATCTAAGAAAACACACATGCTCATCTGCGGTTGCATGTACAAACACCCACACCCACACCCACACACACACACACACACACACACACACACACACAAACAAAGAGACAATGGTCATGTGTGTGAGCTGCATGACTGTGTGTTGCTCGCGTGTGTGCATGTGTGTGTTTTCTAATTCAGAAGAAGGCTGTTTGGCCAAAAGCTTACTTGTTTAGCAATCTTTTTGTTGCGCCTGTCTTCGACTCAACGTTTCCATTATACGGTGAGAAACAATCTATTATTTTCGTGATATTGTTAAGAAGTTTCAGTTGCAGAGAAACATGAACATGGATGTCAACAGAATGCTTACCAGAATTGAGACAAACAGACAATTGAACACCAGTACAGAATCCAAGAATTGAATAGTTGATGTCTGGTACTTGGTGTACACACACACACACATACACAAACACACACACACACACACACACACACACACACACACACACATACTGTAGTAAGGGCTGAACAGACCTGTTCCATCGCATAGTTGGACATAAGCACACTGTAATAGGATTTGAATATAGACTGGCACCATACAAGGACATGAGTATGCTGCCACATTGAGATGATTAGCACACAAATGAGGGTGATGTTGAAAAACATATGAACAGTTGAGAAGGGTGATACATGACTACAATGAAATGAATGAGAATGCTTCAAGAAAAACTGAAACACATTTGAAGACCCAGCCTCATCGTTGTTAACATGTCCACACCCTGCCAACCATGGGAAGAGGACCCACCATGCCTGCATTGTCTGGACAAAATGCGATGTGGCATGGAAGCATAGGGCTCAGCATGGTGGAGGGGAGGCAGGTAGGTGATGGATGAGACCAGGAGCTGGCACAGTAGCTAGGGAACTGTGAGCAGGCACTGAAGAGGGCCAATCTTGAGCAAGCACTGCACTGAAAAACCACACAAACTATAATTGTCACATATATTATGAAACCATGATCATCACCACCAACTATAGTATAAGGCAGATATAGGAAAAGCCCCAAACTTGAAATCGTTCTCCTTGCTGCCAGTTGCATTAATGCTTGGCGATATGCTGTGCCCATGGTTTGACTGATATTCATGTTTTGGAGTGATAACTGTTTGTTTATTGACCAAGAATTAAACTCAGTACAGATTTGTAGGACAAGGATCCACACACGAGTACAACTGAAATGTCCTTTTGTAACATTGTGTAGCAGAGGCCACTATGACAGAGCCACGATTGTCAGTAGTGGCGATGACCTGAGAAGTGGGCCTTCTGGAGCAGCTGTTGCATGGCAGTAGCTGTGATCCTGGTGAAGGCTGCAGATCCAGTGTAGTGGGGCCTTCCAGAACGAGTGACATATGGCCAGCAGCTGTGATCCTAGTGAAAATGCAAGATGACACGACTGCTGGTTAGCAGCAGTAGCAGGCTTTGTGGTCTGAAGTGTAGGCTCGAGAGTGGCTGGCAGGTGGTTTGGCGACCTAAATACCCATCAGCAGAGGAATACAGTTGCAGTGGCTTGTGGACACGTGACTGCACGGATGCGAATAGGGACTCGTGACTGCAGCACTGTTCACTGCGACCTGCATACATTGTATCAACACTTCTTGCACATCCAGATGCTGTAGTAGCTGCCAAAGGCTTGGCGTTAAACAGCTCAGTGACTCTTCTGTTGGTGACAACTTTCAGGGGCTGTGCGTGGCTCACAAAGCATTTGCATGAGTGTGGTGGCTGTATTTGCAGGGGCCCAGCCCAGTGTGTACTACAGTGAGTTTTGCCCAAAAAATTGTAAAATGTTACAGTAGAATTATTTCTCTGTCAGAATGAGAAATTGTTCTTAGTGCAAAGGATGCTGAACACAGTTTCTGGAGGAGCTGTACAATTTGCTCATTCTATCTTAAGTGATTGTCCATCTGGATGCTTAGGAATTTTTTACGTGGTGTTTCACTAATTTTGTGATTGTTTGTGTACATTTGAGGAACAAGGTTGTTTTCTGTGAACCATTTGTATATTTTGTTAGTGACTGTGTGGGCTGTACTCTGTATTGTACAATTGGGCCCTTTGATCAGAATAATTGTATCGGCAAATATCATTATTTTTGACCATTATTAATTTTAAGGTGATTAATGTAGAATTTGAAAACCCATAGCCCAATGTCTGATGCCACAGTGTGGAATCAAATACCATAGCAAAGTCACAAAAGTTCACCTTGATGACTTCTGAAATTTAGTTCACCTAGAATTTAATTTGTTAGAGCTGTACTAAATATGATCTCTCCATGGAGTGCCCTTTACAAAAGTCAAACTATGAAGGCATTAATGGTACATTTCATATGGTGTGGCTATAAATACAACCCTTACACTATTCTCTCAAATACCTTTGAAAATAATAATAGCAGAGAGATAGGGCAATCATTTGTCTACCTTTCTGAATTGGCATCACTACTACATGTTTTATTGTATCGGAAAATACCTTTCTCTTTATTGACTAGTTATACAGATAGCACACCAAGCCTGCACGTGATTTTAAAATCTTACTTCACACACCATCATGTTCTAAAGACTGAGTATTTTTAAATAATTTTATGATTTCCAAATTTTCTGTAGGACTCGTGCTATTGAAGGGAAGTGCTTTTTTTGTGTAGTTTGCATTTGATTAAGCAAGTCTGTGGCTTTTGTGAGAGACTATTGTGGTTTCCTATTTTTTTTGGCTACAAAGAGAAAGATATCTGTTCCATTACAAGATACCTGTGACATCTGTAGTGGTCCTGATATTGTGTTCCTATTTGTCTCATTTACTTGGTGTTGCATGTGGTTTTTACTTTTGTGTTTAATTTGCAATTTTTTGTACATAATAGATTTTGGCCTTAGTGAGTCATTGTAATGTAAGGATTTTATAATATCTCTTGTAATCTAACTTCAATGATAGATCCATACTAGCACTCTGTTCTGTGTACAGAGCCCTGTTTTTAAAAATGTGATCGTACCTGTTAAGCACTCTGTCCTTCCACTTAAGGTTGATTTGATTTTTATCTGTGTTCAGGGGAAGCAGGCATCACAGTATATGAGAGAAGAATTTCTTGTTCCCATTGTGTCTGGCTCATATATTTCCTCTCATTGTTGCTCTTTGGAACCATTTATAAACGTGCTAGTGGATTCAGTATTTATTATTCTAACATATTTAACTTGATATTAATGTACTTCTTTTTAGATATATCATTTCCATCATGATCAAATAGGCCATTTAGTACAACCTGGATTTTTGTTTCACTTGCGGGGTTCAGGAATAGATTATCTGTAGTGTTCTTACTGGCTCCAGCTTCTTGAGAATGAGATCATGGGGAGTAAATTGAAAGTGGATAATCCAGTAGTTTCTGGTTGTCTGGTTGTCATTACGTTAAAGAAAATTAATCTCCACGTACTAGGCTGGATGACATGCCTGGATAAGCAGTCAACACAAGGATCCAGAAATGAGTCTTGGTCTGACACAGGTGTTTGATCTTTTCAGGAAGTTTCATAACTGTGTAGACACTGCAGATGTAAAACCAACATTCTGGATTATTCTCATTACTTTTCTGGTATTGGCACACCATTTTTTGTTGATATTGGACAAAGATATTGTTTATAAATTGAGTTTTTTTCATTTTGCGGTGGTGTGCTTGTGCGCCTGTTGCGTTTGCAGTGGGTAAGTGCCAGAACAACAATGTAATAAACTATTGTAGAGTAAATGCCTTAATTTTCCTATTGCAGTAATAAGAATATGTAAAGCGGATTGTGAGAATTGAATATGTTTCAGTTGTTAGTACAATTTTTTGTAATCTTTAGTATTCTTAAAGGTGACTCACTAAAGTAGTTAATTTTAAATATGAAAAGAGAATTATTCATGGTTTGTTACAAGGTTCCAATGTAAAAGCTATCTAATGGCTGCAACACACTAACTATACTAAGGTTTATTTGCAATAATACCTGTCAGTTGTATCTTGTATACCATTTAAAGTGGATTCGCACTGTTTAGAATACGTCCAGCATGTGTGAACAGTTGTACTATTGTGTGCCGTGTTTATATGAAGCAACAAGAAACAGTGAACCATATGTATATGGATACAGCTTGTTGCACAAGGTGCTTTATGTTTTTAAATATTTTAATAATGACAAACCTTTTGTAATGTGCGAGGTCAGCATAAAATGAACATGATTTACAACAAAAAATTTTAAGGTATGTAAATGTACAGGTCCACTTCCAGTTTTTATAATACCAATGTAAAACTCTTATATCAAAAGCTACACCTTTATTTATGAGTCATACTCCATGTGTATGGACTTCCTCACAGACCTGAAGATGTCAGCATAGATTGTTGAAACCAGGTGTCTTAAATTAAAAAAAAAAATATTTTATGCAATCTTGCGTGTTGAATAGTGTTTATATATCATTGGAGCCATTTATACACAAAACATTTTTTCTTATATTGTACATATTGCAGTTATTTTACGGGACCTGTTCTAATACAGTTGTTTGCAGGGAACCAGATAAAATGAATGAATTAATTAAAAGAAGTAATTTTTGAGATTATCTTCAAAGAAAATATCACCAATTATTATATTTAAAAATGAACTTTCATGAAGATGTGTTAATCCTTGGGTGAAATTACATATTCAACATTTTCACAACTTTTTATATTCTGTAAATGTGTATATTTCAATTAAACAGTTGTTTACATTTACAGGCTCATGGTGTGATATTTGTTGTTGATGCAAGTGATATTGCAAGACTTGAAGAATGTAAATTAGCATTTGAAGGTCTCCTTTCCCATGAAAAGCTGACGGGAAAACCTGTTTTACTGTAAGTGTTACACATTAACAAAAACTTATTTTTTTCAGGTCATTAGTTTAGTCTAGTTTTGTTAACTGCATGTTCCATGGATCATAAATGTGACTTCTTGGTATGATGTGAAATGAGTCAATTTTATAATTGTATTACATCTTCTCAGTGAGAAATGTGGCAACATTATTGTCTTAAGCTAGTTTTCTTCAGTGATTTATAATTAACTAATTCAGTCTCTCTCTCTCTCTCTCTCTCTCTCTCTCTCTCTCTCTCTCTCTCTACAACACACACACACACACACACACACACACACACTATTTTTATGGATGAATACCTCTCATGCCACACAAAGGCCGAATGATGTGTAGGGTTAGTCATTTCCCCTTCTACTGTTATATTCATGAATGTTATTGTTGTTTTTGTAGTGTGGTTGATTGTTGACAACAGACTTCACAAGGGAGTAGAAGTAACATGAGGCTCTTGTCCACATGGCCAAATGTTTAAAGAGTTGTCTACAAGAGGCTTTAGAAAGGTCATCACATTTTTATTCTTATTCACATGTCTGTGTGATGAACATTTTTTTTTTTTTTCCCCTTGATGTGTGATTTTGGTCTTCCCTGTTGTGCAATTATTTTGAAATTCAGCCAGGTGGCATCATCCAAATGCTGTTACATTTTGGTAAACTCACTTGTCGGTGTCTTCAGGTAGTCCTGTTGGGCACCATCTTACATACCCCCTCCTGTCTCTCCTTCTGTCAATCATGAGACCTTGGTGCCTGGGTGCAGGTCCACTGCCCATGTGGTGGGGATAGGGCTCTAGTGGGACCCAAGCTGCAGCCCTCAGTCTAAGTGCTGATGCCACAGAGCTCACATTACTGTTGGAGTGTAAGCTCTTCTATGTGGTGTGGTCTCAGCTCTTCAGTTGGCATGGCAAGAATGGATCTTCCCAAGGACTGCCATTGTGCTTTGAGTGCGCTGAAGGCTAGCTCCCAGGGCATGCTTAGTTGGGAACCCTTTGTTTATGTATTAGTTATTGTGTCACCAGATCTCTGTAAGTGCAGTCTCAAAATCTGTTTGCCTGTTTTAAAAACTTAGAACAATCATAATTCACACATTTAGTGATACAGCACTCTGTGACAGATAAGTGACTTGGTTGATGTTTTTCTATCTGGTGTCTGTAATCTATGCATCTTTTCTCCATGGTCCAGAATGTCTGGCATGTATACTTTTTGTTGCATAGGCATGGGATGTGACAGACTCTTAATTTTCTGAGTTATAGGTTGACCTTAACAGACCTCAACAAATGGTGAACGAAATACACACTTCACATTATATTTCTGGATCCTCTCAATTTTTACTGATGTGTCTCTCACACATGGGATAAACAGACATTGTCACAACAGGTTTCTCTTCCCCTGGATCTGGTGGTGGCTGTAACCATTCTTCCAGAAATTGTATGGTTGTACTGCATTTATGCAGCAAAACTGTCTTGCTCAGAAATTCCACGAGCTTTTTGACTAGTGCACTGCGGATGCCTTCTCATAAGGGAGCATGGCAGCTGGCGGCATGAAAGTATAAATTTGTTTGTGTTAATTTTCTGCACACGCTGTATCTTAGTGTACATCTGGTATTTGCTTGACTGATACATCCAGGAACATAAGTTGATTGTTTTCTTTAGTCTCCATCATGAATATGATATTTTGGCTCAGTGAATTCACATGATTCAAAAAGTCTTGTAGGTGCTGTTGTATTCGTGTCTAGATGATGAACGTATCATCCCCATTTCTGAAGAATCAGGATGGTTCATGGAGTGCTGAGTTAAGGGCTTTTTCTTCAAAACATATTGGCTATGATTGGTAATAGTGGGCAACACATTGCCACTATGTTGGTTTGTTCATAGTAATTACTGTCAGACAGGAATGAGGTAGACACGAGAATGAATTCAAAAAAGTTTTTGTCATTGACAACCTCAAGTTCTCTTCTACAAGGTTAAGTCAGTGCTAATCAAACAATGGAAAATCCCGGATAGAATGTAACAATATTATGAGAAGCAAAGTTGCTACTCACCATATATTGTAGATGCTGAGTCGCAGATAGGCACAACAAAAAGACTCTCACAATTAAAGGTTTCGGCCATTGCCCTTCATCAACAATAGACACACACACACACACACACACACACACACACACACAGACAGACACATGCACACACACATACACACTCATGCAATTGGAATAATTAATGTCATTTTTTCTTCTGGTATTGTAATTATGTACATTACTGTTCTTTTTGACAGTAGGTGGTTATTGACGATGTATTAGGGAATTTTTAATTTTTTAATTTTTGATAGGATTTATTTTCTGTACCATTAGCTAGTTTTCAAACCTTTGCAGGCTCATCATCAGGTAAAGTTATAACAGGAACATTACCTGGACTACGTGCAGGTCATGGTTCTGGCAGAAATAACAGAAATTTAGTCATTGGTAATGAAAAGTTTATGAAATGAAAGAGTTGTGATAATGAAAAGTTTATGGAACGAAGAAGTTGTTATAACAACTTGTCACGCAGCAAGCTGCATTATTTTTACTTCCCCTCTTGTTTTGCCATCTGCCTCCTCAAAATTCATTTTGTTCTTAACTAATTACCATTAACATATGTGAATATAATCTACATTTTCATAAAAGAGTAAGGTTGGCCCTCAGTTTTAGAGAATTTAACACCAGATCTATTTTGTGCTTAGCTTTAGGTGTGCAATTAATTTTCTAATTTATTTTGACTATTCCTAATTAGTATCTTTCATTATAGGGCGAAATCAGTAATTGTTTTGTAACTTGAATTCTATTGTTGACTTTTTAACAAATATAAATTCTGTACTAATTATGGACACCTGGAAGACGAAATACTAGTAATCTTAAAGTATCTTATTTGGCTTCATTCAAAAACATGTTAGCAAAGCCAGCCCTTAATTAATTCCAAAGTAATTAACAGTTTTGTCAAAAGTATTGTTTGCATAACTATGTATGTTAATTTCATTATTTAAACAAATAATTCAGCATAAACATTGCAGTTGAAGAAACTGTTAAAAAACAGAAGTTTCCCGGTGTATTCAGTTAATTTAATGAGTTAAGTTTTAATTGTAATTTCTGTAAATTTAACTTCAAACAAAGTGTAGTTTCAGCACCTGTTATTGTGAAGATATGTAAGGGCCTGGTTTTTGGTCATCAGACAGCCAGTCCACAGCCAAGCTTCAGATTTGACTTAACTGTGAGATAAGTGTTATACAATTAGGCCGTGTGTTAAAACGACAGTGTCTGCTCCATACATACCTTTCTGTTCTTCAAGAACTGTGAACTTTGTGGTTAGGTTTTTAGTGCTCGTAGATGTTCAGTAGTAAACTATTGTAGCAGTATGTGGAGGTTTACCTGAAAACTATTAATGAGGCTTATCGAAAGTAAAACGACAGTGTACTGGCCATATAACTGTGTAATATTGGGGGGGTTGTGAACAGTGAAAGTAAAAGACTGAAACGCAACTGTCCATCTGTCAGCTACATTATTTAAAGTAGTTTGTGTTGTACTTCCACAACCCATTTTTCAGGCAGTATGTCGACACAGGACAACAAATGAAGAAACAAAGTAGGCGAACTGCTAAAAACTCTTCTGATTCATGCATTTTTCTTTACCAGTAACTAAATTTCCATTATCACAACTCCTGTTTTATAAACTTTTCATTACAGTAACTAAATTTCTGATATTCCCACCAGCACCATGGCCACAGTGTCTATCTGCATACGATCCAAATAATGTTCTTGTAAAACTATCCATCTGATGATAAGCATGCAGTGGTTTGAAAACTAGTTAATGCTACAGAAAATAAACGATATCAAAAATTTAAAAAATTGACTAGTCACATATTATATCTGAATAAACTTCCAATTTAAATAACAGTTGCAGTTCACCGTATGCAGTGGGTATAGTGAAATTTAATGGGTTATTAACAACTAACTTCTTGAGGGAATAGATATACTGTGAAGCAGTGGTCAAAATGCCTAACTCTTTAAATATAACAATGAAAATGATCAATTATTGACAAAATTATTTAATTAGATAGATAAAAAATCTACCCACCAAGCAGCGGTAGAACACACACATAAAAGACGGTTGTAATTGGTAAGCTTTCGGAGCCGTGTGTTCTGCCACCACTTGGTGAGTAGATTTTTTGTTTATCTAATTAAATAACTTCTTAAACAGATATCTGCTAGATGAATTATGGATGAGCACCACATACTTTTTACGGAATATTTTTGAGCAATGAAAACTTTTTAAAGCTGAGCTACTCTAGAATATTATTCCATATGACAGTATTGAATGAAAGTACACAGAAGGTGTTAACTTACTGAGATGTATCATCACCAGTTACTTGAATGTAAATGAAACAAGGAGAAGGACTGAGACAGACTTAGTTCCTCCAATGCTAGGTAGCATATCAGGTAACAAGTTGCATCCAGTGAACTCTATCACCTGCCATGTTTACAGCTTCCAGCCAGTTTATGTCTATGCACTGAATACCCTTTGCGAATGTTCGTTTCCAACAGTTATAAGGTCTTCCTGTACTTATTTATCCATCTGTTGGTTTCCACAACAGTGCTGATTTGGGGGTTCTTCCATCTTTCATCTCATAACATGCCTCACAACCTTCAATCTTCTTTCAACAACAGTTTTGTGCAGGCTGCATAGACCACTTCTTCTCAGTGCTTCATCACTTGAAAAGTGGTCACAATAGGTGATCTTCAAAATTCACCTCAAGCATCACTGAGGAAAAGCATTGAGCTTGTGTGCCAATCTTTATGACATTTTCCAGGTCTCACATGCCTATATGGCTATTGCTAGTATGGTAGAGGAGTACAGCCAAAGCTTTGTGGACATATTTACAGAGTCAAATTGCCACATGGAGCACTTTCGTTGGAAGACTGCAGAAGCTTACCCAGTTCTGCTGGTGTCTGCATTTCCATCCCTGATATTATAGATAAGGCCACCGAGACATGGGAATTGGTCAACAGCTTGTAGTAATCTTCTGTTGCATTACAGTTTGAGTAGACACATTTCAACTTTTTAGGCACATCGTTTTTGTTTTATCACTATTTATTTTTAGCCCTACAGAACTGGCCACTCCATCCAGCTTGGTTGTTGTTAGTTGTAAACATTGTGGGGTTTCTGTAAAGAGGAAGGAATGGCAACAAAAACAATATCATACAGATGAACCAAAACACCAGTGACAAAATTTTAGAGGTTTTTCATGCTTTTTTTTTAATTTTTTATTTGCCAAGAGATGTTTGAAAAGTCGGTGCAAAAATAACTACTTACATGTTTGGGGTAAACCATTTTTTATTTTTCGACATAGTCTCCTTTTATACTTATACACTTCATTCAATGCTGTTCTAATTTGTTGATCCCTTCCGAATAATAGGAATTGTCCAAGTCTTCAAAATAGCTATTAGTTGCTGTAATCACTTCCTCGTTTGAATAAAATCTTTGTCCTGCCAGCCATTTCTTCAAATTGAGGGACAAATAGGAGTCTAATGGATCCAAGTTTGGAGAATAGGGCGAATGTTAAACGAGTTTGAATCCTGTTTCCATTAATTTTGCGACCACAACTGCTGAGGTCTGTGCTGGTGCATTGTCGTGATGAAAGAGGACTTTGTTGTGGTCCAGTCGCCGGCGTTTTTCTTGCAGCTCGGTTTTCAAACAGTCCAATAAGGATGAATAATATGCACCTGTAATAGTTTTATCCTTCTCCAGATAGTCGATGAGGATTACCCCTTGCGAATCCCAAAGACAGTCGCCATAACCTTTCCGGCCGAAGGAATGGTCTTTGTCTTTTTTGGTGCAGATTCTCCCTTGGTAACCCATTGTTTAGATTGTTCTGTGGTCTCAGGAATATAGTAATGTATCCATGTTTCATCCACAGTGACAAAACAATGCTTAAAGCCCTGAAGATTCTTCCTGAACAGTTGAAAACCATCCTTACAACACTTCACACGATTCTGTTTTTTGTCAAGTGCGAGTAATCGCGGAACCCATCTTGCAGATAGCTTTCTCATGTCCAAATGTTTATGCAAAATATTATGTACTCATTTATTCAAGATGCCCACAGCACTAGGAATCTTGCGCACCTTAACTCTTCTGCCATCCACCACCATATCATGGATTTTATCAATGATTTCTGGAGTTGTAACCTCCACAGGGCATCCAGAATGTTCAGCATCACTTGTGCCCATATGCCCACTCTGAAAATTTTGAAACCACTTATAAACTGTTCTGATCGAAGGTGCAGAGTCACCATAATGTTTATCAAGCTTCTCTTTAGTCTCCTGAGGCACCTTTCATAAAGTAATCTTTAATCACCACACGAAATTCGTTTTCGTCCAGTTTTTGACAATAACTCAACTTCCTTGACTCACACAAATGCCAAACACAAAGAAATAGACCAATATGATTGAAACTTGGTGTACGCTCTTTCCAAAGATGCTACTAACTAAATATGACCTCTATATGCGCCGATGGTGCCATCTCTCAGACTTTGAACAGACTTTTCAAACACCCTTCGTATTGTGGTACAAGTGATCTGTTGTGTCTGTTAGTCATTTGAGAGTATTTGCATTTTGTTTGATTTCTTAACCCAGTTATTTTTATATCTGATGTGCAAATGTCAATACTATATGCTGCTGGTTTGTTTGGGAGTTGTTCCATTTGGTCTCATGGTGCTAACTGTTGATACTAGTAAAGCCGACATTATTCTTTGCCCTCTGCCTTGCATTCAGAAGTATTTAGTCCAGTCTTGGGCTTGTTTTTGTAGTGTTAGCTTTGTGTTAACTGTGATATGTGTCATTATGGATAGGTTTACTGATGAAGATTGAACTGAAATGCACTTAGTATATTGGTTGAAAGTATGCTATGGAAGAGTGTCACAATAACACTATGTTGAGATGTTTTGGTGTTATGGAGGTATTTTTCTAGAAATACGATAATCGGGCTATCAAACCAAATAAAACATAATTGTATTGTTAATTCATAGATAGACACAACAAAAAGACTTTCAAACAAGTAAGCTTTCGGCCAAAAAAGCCTTCTTCCAAATTAGACAAACACGTGCACACACACACACACACACACACACACACACACACACACACACACACACAACCTCTGGTGTCGGTGACTGAGACAGTGGTCACGTGTGTATAACTTTTGTGTGTGTGTTGTCTTACTCAGAAGAAGGCCTTTTTGGCCAGAGGCACATGTGTTTGACAGTCTTTTTGTTGTGCCTGTCTGCGACGCATTATCTCTGCTGTAAGGTGAGTAGCAGTTTATCCTTTTCATAATTTTGCCATTATTCCATCCTGGATTTTCCATTGTTTGTTAATTGTATTGTTACTTAGTAACAAGCCACCAGAGAGCACAGGTCTTTTATACAATTATACTCAGAAATATACCTGAACAAACTCTGAAATTTTGTTGTTAAATTCAGGTTCTCCACATACAACACATGTTCCTGAAATGAAAACAGTCACAGTACTACTCTGAGGTACAATACCATTTGGAATTCAAATCCATGACACTATCACATGTAGGAGTTTTTTTTAAAGACAATTATTTCCTTCTGTCAAGCTATGCACCTATGTTGATAATCTGTGATGATACATAAATTTTGGCAGGGTAGTAAGTATTAGCGTGTGTCATAAACTTTTTCTGTTCATGTCTCGAACACAAAAATGTGACTGTCTTTCATCTCCATGATAGTATTTTAAGTTTATTGCTGTGCACACCGTGTACTACCTGTCCTGTGCATATCAATAGATGTGTGCACTTATTGGTGTGCGGGACCACAGGAGTAGCCAGTGATGCGTGCTTCACTTACTCCATGCAAATTCAGCAGATGTTAGATATACGTTTTTACTCTTTGACTGTTAGTTCAGTTAGTTTTTCTTTTACAAGTTAGAGAAATAAAGTATTTTGTGCAAAGCTGTATGTGGGTTTAATTTGTTGCGTACATAATTGGTGACCCCGGGAAAAATAAAGAAAGCCCTCGCAACTTAGTACTGTGCAGCAGTTTCAACAAAGATGGAGGAATCTAACAAAATACTGCAAGCAGCAAATGATGAGATACAATGGCTGAAGCAAGTGGACTTTTGGAGTTTTCAACACCGAAGAATGATAGCAAAATGGAATCCATGAATTTGCAGACTCCGGTAGTAGGAGCCACACTGTGAGCATGCTCACTTGCTGAAGATTTTTCATGCTCATAAGTGCTTTTATCAAGCACGCCATGGTTGCAGTTAAGAGTGCCTCCATTCACCCTATGCAACCAGATGTGTGGTTTATAATGATAGAGAATATCTTCAAGCAACAACGCATAACTGAAGACCGTGAAAAATTTGCTCTCGCATTAGCAACCTCAGTCAGAGAGTAACAGTGATAGTCTCTGATATGATCATACATCCTCTGCTCCAGCTATCATACAACACACTTAAAATGGCATTGATGGGTAGCTGCAAGAAATTACCTGAACAGTGACTTTCCCAGGTGGTGTATCAGGAGGAATGCTGGAACAGAAGTCCATGTGAATTTTGGAGATATTTACGCACTATAGTCGACGCAAGTATGATATCCATTGAATCGTTACTGCACAGCTTCCACATCAAGTCATCAACTGATGTTGGCAAGTAACTTCAAATTGCTGACAGAGCTTTTGCTACTCTACAGTCAATGCTCATAGTGTCTGCAGCAACATCATCTGCCACCTCTGCAACAGAAGCCAATGATGACTCATTGGAATGGTTAAAAGAATTGAAGTTAATCTGTGCAGCCGCAGGTTACAGACAAAAACCAGGCATTGCTCAGGGGATCAGGAAACTGCAAGACAAAATGGAAGATATGGCTATTTGGCTACATAACTAGGAGCTCCAGACGTCCACCAGGTCCACCAGTAATAAGAAGAAGTCAGGACCAAGCTCACACCGACAATTTTTGATGGTATCACAGATGATTCGGGCCACAAGCTATGAGATGCACAGAACCTAGTGGATACCCAAATGGTGAGGTCAGCCTGATCTATGTGCCACAAGCTGTGGCACTCACAAACAGCACCAAATAAGAATGAGGAACCAGGTGGCAGTTGCAGGCAGCAACACGCACAGTCAAGGTAAGGCACATGAAGGCTTCCTGTTTGCTATACCTATATGCCACTTTGCATCACCCTGGGAGTATAAGCTAACATCGCACAGATTGTAAGTGGTTTATAGACTCTCAGGCCTCAACTTCAGCTCAGAAGTGAGTACCTTGTCGGCCCTGAGTTTTATTGAGAAGGACCTGTGGGAGCCTTTAAAATTGAAAACAGTTAACAATTCAAGTATAAACATGTACGGTTATAAAGAGCTCATTATTGATGTTGGTTTACCTACCTGTTACAAGAGGAATTTTGTAGTTGCAGATATTTTACAGCTGATCTTAGGTGCAAATTTCTTGTCTCATTTTGCAATCACCATGGACTTGGCAAATAACTGTCTTACTGCCGGATCAAATAGGGGCATGGTAAAAGGTTTTCGGTACAGTGTGGTAAAGGCTGTTTTAGGAGTAGCCAGTAGCTCAGCTATACACTTTCCCCAACAAGAAGCCATAAAGGCTCCAGCAGTTAAACATAATATAGTGCAATATATATACGTACCACCCGAGATCCGCCAGTATCAAGATGCATCCGCACATTGTCCCCAGACTGATTAGTGGAGACAAAAGCGTTATTTGAGGAGACACTCCAGGCTGGAGTAATATAAAGGTCTGACAGTTCTTGGGTGTCCCCTCTCCACCTAGTACACAAGAAAGACAGCACATGGTGTCCCTGTGGCAACTACCACTGATTGAACACAAGAACAATCATGGGCAAATATCCCATCCCAAACATTCAAGAGTTTTCATACACCTTAGTAGGTGAAAAAGTATTCTCAGTACTGGAGTGTTGTAAGGCATACAATCAGATTCCTTTGGCTCTTGCTAACATGCAAAGATGGCGGTGATCACACCCTGTGGGCTATTTGAATTTCTGTTCATACCATTCAGACTCAAAAATTTGGCCCAATCCTGGCAAAGATCCATTAATCAAGTGCTCCAGGGGTTACCTTTCTGTTATGCGTATCTGGATATTTTGGTATTCTCAGAGGATATGCAATCATATGATAGACATATTCAGGAGGTACGACAGAGGCTCGATACATACGGAGTAGTGTTAAATGAACACTAATGTGTCATGGGCAAGAGTCAAGTAACTTTTCTCAGCTATATAGTCTCAGCCAATGGTATATAGCCAGTGCTGGAGAAGATTGATGTGTTGCACAGCCTACCCAAACCTATAGACTGCAAGCAACTTAGGCTTTATCTCAGTATGGTAAATTTTTACTGGCGTCATTTATCAATTACCGCCGAAACACAGGCAAGGCATACAAATGCATGGGCTGGCAAGAATAGTGCAGGAAAGTGAAAGCTACAATGGACGCCAGAAATTATCAAAACTTTTGGCGACTTACAAAGAAGCTTAGAGGAAGCAGTGTTACTCACGCACCCCATACCTGCATCACCATTGAGAACTGTAGTAGACACCAGCCAGATCACAATTGGTGCAGCATTGCAACAACATGTCGATGGACACTGGGAACCTCTTAGTTTTTTCTCAGAGAAGGTGAAACTTCAACAGACAAAATGGAATGCATATGACAGAGAGTTGTTGGCAATATATGAAAGCGTCAAACATTTCCGCCCATATATTGAAACCAGGCAGTAACAATTTTCACTGATCATAAACATACAGTGTCAGCTTTCAGCAACATCTGTGATAAGTGCTCGCCAAGGCAGTTCTGGCAAATGGAGTTTGTCAGTCAATTTACCACGGATATAAGGCACATCAGAGGTGCGGAGAATCTGGTTGCAGGATTACTTTTCTTGTGTTTGTGGTGTGACCAGCACAATAAACTACGAAGAACTCATGGCATCGCTGGAAGCAGATCTGGATCTATAGATGTTATTGATGGAGCACACAACAGGGTTACACGTAGCCGATACTCATGCCAGGAAGAAGGCTTTAGTTATGGTGCGATGTATCATAGCCCATACATTCCACAACAATTTTGTAAGGTGGAGTTTGACAGTGTTCATGGCCTGGCACACCCAGTGGCAAATGCCATGATCAAGTTACTGACAGCATGTTTCATATGGCCACCAATTAAAAAGGATGCCAGGGAATGGACTTGCACATGCCTACAGTGTCAGTCTGCAAAGTAGAACGACACATTCATGCAGAAATTGGGAATTTCACAGGATCACCAGCAAGATTTGCACATGTCCATCTGGACTTACTGGGCCACTCCCAGTTTTGGATGGCTATAAATACCTTTAAACAGTGGTAGACAGATGCACAAGATGAGCGATCACTGACATAGCGGCACAAATGGCTGAGAGGCATTTGTCTCTCAATGGCTAGTTCCCTTTGGCTGCCCCCTTCATATCACAACAGATCAAGGCAGCCAGTTTGAGTCTAGTCTGTTCAATGAGTTAGCTAATTTATGCGGGTTCCAGCACCACCATACAGCAAGCTACCATCCAGCGAGCAACGGTATGATGAAGAGGTGGCACAGGACATTCTACATCTACATCTATATAGATACTCTGCAAATCACATTTAAATGCTTGACAGAGGGTTAATCGAACCACCTTCACAGTTCTCTGTTATTCCAATCTGATATAGCATGTGGAGAGAACGAACACATATATCTTTCCGTATGAACTATGATTTCCCTTATTTTATTGTGGTGATCATTTCTCCCTATGTAGTTCGGTGTCAACAAAATATTTTCGCATTTGGAGGAGAAAGTTGGTGACTGGAATTTCGTGAGAAGATTCCGTCGCAACAAAAAACACCTTTCTTTTAATGATGTCCAGCCCAAATCCTGTATCATTTCTGTGACACTCTCTCCCATACTCCGCAATAATATAAAACATGCTGCCCTTCTTTGAACTTTTTCAACGTACTCTGTCAATCCTATTCGGCAAGGGTCCCACACCGTGCAGCAGTATTCTAAAATAGGATGGACAAGCATAGTGTAGGCAGTCTCTTTAGTATATCTGTTACCTTTTGTCCTGCCAAAAAACGCAGTCTTTGGTTAGCCTTCCCCACAACATTTTCTATGTGTTCCTTCCTATTTAAGTTGTTTGTAATTGAAATACATAGGTATTTAGTTGCATTTATGGTTTTTAGATTAGACTGATTTATCATGTAACTCAAGTTTAGCGAATTCCTTTTAGCATTCATGTGGATGACCTCACACTTTTCATTATTTAGGGTCAAGTGCCAATTTTCGCACAATTCAGATATCTTTTCTAAATCAATTTGCAATTTGTTTTGATCTTCTGATGACTTCATTAGTTGATAAAGGGCAACGTCAACTGCAAACAACCTAAGACAGCTGCTCAAATTGTCTCCAAAATCGTTTATAAAGATAAGGAACAGCAAAGGGCCTACAACAATACCTTGGGAAACCCCAGAAATCACTTCTGTTTTACTCGATGACTTTCCGTCAATTACTTCGAACTGTGACCTCTCTGACAGGAAATCACAAATCCAGTCACGTAACTGAGATGATATTTCATAAGCACGCAATTTGACTACAAGCCGCTTTTGTGGTACAGTGTCAAAAGCCTTCCGGAAATCCAGAAATACGGTATCAATCTGAAATCCCATGTCAATAGCAATCAACACTTCATGTGAATAAAGAGCTAGTTGTGTTTCACAGAAATGATGTTATCTAAACCCATGTCGACTGTGTGTCAATTGACAGTTTTCTTAGAGGTAATTCATAATGTTTGAACACAATATATGTTCCAAAATCTGGCTGCATATCAACATTAATGATATGGACCTGTAATTTAGTGGATTACTCCTACTACCTTTCTTGAATAATGGTGTGGAGGTAATGCATTGGTATACTCTGAAAGGAATCTAATTGGTATACAGTCTGGACCAGAAGACCTGCTTTTATTAAACGATTTAAGTTGCTTCACTACTCTGAGGATATTTACTTCTATGTTACTCATGTTGACAACTGTTCTTGGTACAAATTCATGAATATTTACTTCGTCTTCTTTTGTGAAGGCATTTTGGAAGGCTGTGTTTAGTAACTCTGCTTTGGCAGCACTGTCTTTGATAGTATCTCCATTGCTATCATACAGAGAAGGCATTGATTGTTTCTTGCCGCTAACATACTGTACATACGGCCAGAATCTCTTTAGATTTTCTGCCAGGTTTTGAGACAAAGTTTCGTTGTGGAAACTGTTATAAGCATCTCGCATTGAAGTCCGCGCTAAATTTCAAGCTTGTGTAAAAGATCGCCAATCTTGGGGATTTTGCATCTGTTTAAATTTGGCATGTGTGTTTCATTGTTTCTGCAACAGTGTTCTAACCCGTTTTGTGCACCAAGGAGGATCAGCTCCATCATTTGTTAATTCATTTGATATATATTTCTCAATTGCTGCCGATACCATTTCTTGGAATTCAAGCCACATCTAGTCTACATTGAAGGCAGTTCTCATGAGTCATAAGAGAAACTGGACAAAAGCATTACCATTGGTTCTTCTGGGATTACAGACCGCATACAAGATGGACATCGGTGCCTCAGTGCAGAATCGGTGTACGGGGAATAATTGAGAATCCCGGCGGATTACCTAACCACTGCCACATCACCAATGCCATAAACCTCTAATCACCGATTCGTGAAATCCATGAGCATGTGGATACAATGAGGAGGCCTATGGTATCTAGACATGTTGTGTGACCAGTTTTCATACATAAGGTGTTAGCTGACTGTACACATGTCATGCTCCGCACAGATTCAGTCAGAGTGCCACTACAACCTCCATATACTGGACCTTATCTAATAGAATGACACAACACCGAAACTATGGACAAAACTATTAGAGTGCCCTTAGACAGGGAAAAACCAGCATGGATCTTACCAGAAATGGAATATTATGGCACTCAACAGGATGAGAAGGACCAGAATTTGGAACTCACTATGCATGATATGGCAGAAGAACCAATAGTAAGAGGACTTGGAATCATGATGCAACAGCCCAAACCAGCTCCCTCATCCTCGCAGCAACAAGTCGTCCGTATTTGTGCAAAGCTGTATGTGGGTTTAATTTCTTGCCTACAGTGTAATTTAGTACAATAACTTTATCAATTACTGGAAAACACAGTTTCATTCTGGTTGTTGTTGTGGTCTTCAGTCCTGAGACTGGTTTGATGCAGCTCTCCGTGCTACTCTATCTGTGCAAGCTTCTTCATCTCCCAGTACCTACTGCAACCTACATCCTTCTGAATCTGGTTAGTGTATTCATCTCTTGGTCTCCCTCTACAATTTTTACCCTCCACGCTGCCCTCCAATAATAAATAGATGATCCCTTGATGCCTCAGGACCAACCGATCCCTTCTTTTAGTCAAGTTGTGCCACAAACTCCTCTTCTTCCTAATCCTATTTAGTACCTCCTCATTAGTTATGTGATCTACCCATCTAATCTTTAGCATACTTCTGTAGCACCACATTTCAAAAGCTTTTATTCTCTTCTTGTCCAAACTATTTATCGTCCATGTTTCACTTCCATACATGTCTACACTTCATACAAATACTTTCAGAAACGACGTCCTGACTCTTAAATCTATACTCGATCTTAACAAATTTCTCTTCTTCAGAAATGCTTTCCTTGCCATTGCCAGTCTACGTTTTATATCCTCTCTACTTTGACCATCATCAGTTATTTTGCTCCCCAAATAGCAAAACTCCTTTAGTACTCATTTCCTAATTTAATTCCCTCAGCATCACCTGACTTAATTCGACTACATTCCATTATCTACGTTTTGCTTTTGTTGATGTTCACCTTATACCCTCCTTTCATGACACTGTCCATTCTGTTCAACTGCTCTTTCTATAGGAATCTAATTCCATTGAATATCTGTGAGAGATTTTTATACTGATTAAAACAGTTCCATCATAAACCACTTTGCTCATCTGTACACTTTCTTAGCCTGTTAAATTGCTATGATTCCAGAAAACTTCATCAGTTAAAAATATAAATAAATCTACTGCACAAGAGTTTTACTCATGTTTTTCTCATTTGCAAATCATATTTCAGGGTCTCTTAATAAATCACATTATAGTACAGTTTTGTCCAACAAAAACAGCACTTGATTTTTAATAAAACACTTCACATAGTTTCTCCATCCAGAATAGGTGATCTATTACTGCATTTTAGTCAAACTATTTCAAGGTATAGGAGTTAGTTGTAAGTACGTAAGTGATAGATATTTTTTTAGTCAAGAGGACATGGTTTTAAGCCCTCAGTGATTACTGTAGCAAAATATTACAACAGATCTATCACAGAAAAATTTGTAACAGTATTATGAGATGTATAATTGTTACTCATCATGTAGCAAAGATACGTCGCAGATACGCACAACAACAAGACTGTCAGAAAGTGAGCTTTCAGCCAGCAAGGCCGTCATTTAGAACAGACAACACGCACACACACACACACACACACACACACACACACACACACACACACACTCACGCAAATGCATATCACTCCAGCATGACCACATCTAGCTGTAGACTGTGGTAATGTTTATGTGAGCTGCATTTGTGTATGTGTGTGTGTGTGTGTGTTTGTGTGTGGAGGAAAATTTGTAGTATTGCCTCAGTTTAGTTCTTGTACCATTGCAAAGATGAGTGAAATAGATATCAGTGTCAGTGGTGTTGGTAAACAACTGAAATACTACAACTGAACAAAACTCCAAGGTCCACTGTAATCCGTGTCAGTTTCTTAACTGAAATTGTGGTTGAGTTAGCCACTCTTTTAACCATAATGTATGGTGGATCGCTCAGAATAAAAACTGTGCCCAGTGGTTGGAAGAAGGCATGTGTCACACCTGTCTAAAAAAAGGGTAGCAGCAGTATCCATGAAATTACTGTCCAGTAGCCTTGACAGCCATTTGCTGGCACCTTAGAACATATTTTACCTTAAATGTAATGGGATATATTGAATAGAATGACCTCCTGCTTGCCGACCATCATTAATTCCAAAAACTTTGATCCTGTGATACCCAACTTAAGTTTCTCTCTTGTGACATCCTGAAAGCTGTGGATCAAGGCAGTCACACAGATGGAATAGTTTTTGACTTCCATAAATCTCTTGACGCAGTGCTTCACTTGTGATTATTATTGAAAGTATGGTTGTATGATGTATCAAGCAAAATTTATGACTGGATTGAGGATTTCTTGGTAGGGAGGATGAAGTGTATTATCTTAGATGGAGAATCATTGGCAGATGAAGAAATAACGTGAGGTGTGCCCCAGGGAAGTGTTAGGATCCTTCCTCTTCATGTTGTATATTAAAGATCTTGTAGATAATATAAATAACTGGTGCAGTTATCTATAATGAAGGACTGTAAGATAAAGGTGTACAAATATTGTCTAGTTATTTATTTACTGTCCTCTGAATCAATACTGCACATGACATGCACATAGTGATGTACAAACATACATTTGATGTTGGTCATTATGATAATTTGCTGGCATGAAGTAACATGCCGAAAGTTTACACAAACACGAGTTTACATACATACTTTCAGAGAAGTTATGAACACACAAATTACATACTTGTGGGATTTTGGGTCCTTATCGTTATAAATAACAACCCGTTGATCCACTTGTTAAAACAATGAGCACATTTATTGTCACATTTCAGATATACGTCATTACACATCGAAAGTATCACATAGACAGAACATAATGGCCACCTTCACCCAAAGAGATTTTTGCGCGCCAGAGATGTTATGGCACATCAGTGTTGCCACAGAGTCACACCCCTGCAGTGCAGAGCACGAGGCTCTGGGGCTCTGGCTGTTGTAGGGGAGGGGGGGGGGGGGGATGTCGTGCCGTCTTAGTCCGGAGGGGGAACCAGGCAGGGTGGGGCCGGGGTTCAAGCCCTTTTCAATGGAAAAATGTAATCACGGTGCCACACCTGTGGGAGTACGCGGCAACTGGTTTGTGTGGTGACAAAGCGGGTGGGGGGAATAGACGGAGACATGGGGTACAACAACGTATAGTGTCCCCGTGGCGTCAATGAAAGATTGAATGAGGAAAGGATCTAAGGAATTGGGAATCAGTGAGGAGTGGAGAACGGAAAGTTGGAAGGTGTCATCTTCGGCGGAGCGGAGGGGAGCGTGGATGACTAAGAGAGAATCATCATTTGTGGTAGTTATACAGATGTCAGATGGTGAAAAGTGTGAGACATTGATGGAGACGGTAGTGGGTTGTTGAATGTTGGGTGAGAAGTGTGTGACAGGCGTAGCAGGAGAGAGTGGGGAGAAGGGCGTAGACCCCGGACTCTGCCCAGAGAGGGTTTCCGGCATTGGGGAAGGGGGCATGGCCAGTGTGTCATCTCCTTGAGAATGCGGCGGTGTGGAGGTTGTCATCCATTGTGATCTGTGGCGTCAGGTCGCTGGAGGTGTTGTTGTCTGCAGTGACCCACGCCGGCTTGAGTTGAGACACTGACACTGTCGAGGGTTTGCCTTTGATACAGATGTCGACGAGCGCCTAAGTACCCTGTAAGGGCCTTTGTATGGGAGTTGCAGGGCGGCGCCCACTGTATCGTCCCTAAGCATCACAGCTTCACACATGTCTAACCGCTGGTGCACGATTGTTTTAGGTGGAGTGGGTGCTTTTGGAGTGGGTGCTCTCTGCACTCGTATCATCTGTCATATGTTCTTGATTAGCACAGGGTATTCAATGGTATCTTGGAGCTTTGAAGGCTCGACAAACTCGGCTGGTAGGGTCAACGCCTCGCCATAGATCAGTTTGGCCACCAAGCATTGCAGGTCATCATTATATACATAACAGAGGTCTAGCAGTAGCCACGGGAGGGTATGTAACCACTGTTCCTCGTGACACATTAGCGCTGTCTTTAATGTGCGGTGCCATTGTTCCACTAATCCGTTTGACTGGGGGTGGTAGGCTGTCGTGCGAATGCGGCCGACACCGAAGAGCTCACACATTCTTGTGAAGAGGACAGCCTCGAATTGACAGCCTTGGTCTGTAGTAATGGTTTCGGGGCAGCTGAAACGTGTGACCCATGTGGAGAGGACAGCGTTGGTGACTGTTTCGGCCGAAATATCGGCTAGAGGGGTTGCCTCGAACCATCTAGTTGTTCTGTCGATAACAGTAAGCAAGTATCGGTAACCATCCACCTGGGGAAGGGAGCCGACAATGTCGATGTGGATGTGGCAGAGTCTGCCAGAAGGATAGCAGAAGATGCCTGAGGGGGGCATGCAGTGGCGTCCGACTTTGGACCACTGGCACGAAATACAAGTGCGACACCAGTCGCGACAGTCTTTGCAAAGCGAAGGCCATACGAAACGCTCGGCGATGATGCACGTAGTTGTGCGAATGCTCGGGTGAGCGAGACTGTGCAATGCGTCAAACACCAAGCGATGCAAAGAGGAGAGGACGAGGAGGCATGGCACGCCAGTGGAAGTGGCACACCATAGCTCCGAGTGTGTGCTGGGGATCGTCTTGTGCGCCAGGCACAGAGAATATTTATTGCCACGTAAAAGGCTCGCCAAGAAGTCATCATTTGTTTGCGCTCAAGCAAGAGCGTTGATGTGTATCGAGGATGATATGCCCGAGGTCCTGGAGAAATTATCAGCGGCTATGTTCTCGGATCCTCGAACATATTGTTCATTAGTTGTGTATTGTGAAATGAGGTCAAAATAACGGGACCTCCTAGGAGATGGGTCGGCTGGAGGGTTTGTGAGTGCTTGGGCGAGAGGTTTGTGATCTGTAGAGATCGAGAGGGGGCGTCCCTCGATGTCTTCATGGAAATATCTAATGGCTTCATAGGCAGCTAAGAGCTCTCTGTTGAAAGTGGACCATTTGCACTGAGAGGGAGAAAGCTTTTTTGAAAAGAACTTAAGAGGTTGCATCACCTCACCTCTGTGTTGTTGAAGTACTGTGACAATAGATATTTCACTAGCGTCCGTGGTGAGCAAAAGTGTTGCATCCGGGTGTGGATGGGCAAGTGTGGTGGCTTCCACGAGTGCGGTTTTGAGTTTTTTGAAAGATGCACATATGACCTCTGTCCACGGCATGTGCCTGTCACCTGACGTTGTGGCCCGCGCAGTGCGTCTGTGAGGGGGACCTATAATTCTTGGAATGTGGCGGCAGAAAAAATTGATCTTTCCTAAGAACTGGTGGAGTTCATGGTATGTTTCTGGTATCAGCAGCTGTTTGATAATGTCTATTTTCTCTTGTGTGGGCTGGAACTATGTGTCCCAGAAATACAACTGAATACTGTCTCAGTTTACATTTGTCTTAGTTGATGATCACACTGTAGGATTGTAATGTGTCAAACAGCGCCTGGATGTGAAGCTCTTGTTCCTCCCGAGAGGAAGACAAGATCAAATGTCGTCCAGGTACGCGTAGCAGAAAGGTAGGGGTTGTAACACTGTATCTAAGAACCTCTGTCAGGTTTGGGCAGCGTTTTTCAATCTGTAAGGCATATAAATGTATTCGAAGATGCCAAAGTGTGTGGTGATATCTTGATCGTACATTGGTATTTGGTGATACGCTTTCTCACAGTCTACCACATCGAAAATTTTAGCGCCTGCCAACCGAGAAGCGAAGTCCTGAATGTTCGGTACTGGATAGTTGTCCATGATTGTGCAGTCATTGAGACGTCTGTAGTCACCACAGAGTCTGTAGGAACCATCCTTCTTCAGTGTGAGATGAATCGGTGACGATCAGTCACTGGAGGATGGGCGTACAATGTGTGCTTTTAATAGGTCTGAGATGATTGCTTTCGCTGCTTTGAGTTTGTGTGGATTCAGGCGTCGTGGTCGGTGTCTGATCAGAGGGCCCTCAGTCATGTTCGGATTTCGTGCTCTGTAATGTCTGTTCGGTATGCTCGATAAGGGAGGTGAGCTTGGCCTGCGTTTGCTTGAGTTCACTGATTTCTTGTCGTTGTAGTAGTACGTCGCAACTTTTACTAGTTAATAGGCAGCAAGAAGAGCACATTCAGTCTGCAATAGTGGAATGTTAATGTTTGTTGACCGAATGGGTGATACAGATGCAGTGGCCGTAAGGGCAATAGTCTTTTGCGAAGGTTGGTGGACTAATGTACTTCACGGGATGTCTAGCGAAAATTTGTGGTGTTGCAGAAAGTCAATGCCTAAGACCGAACAAGTCACCTGTGCCACATGAAAAGTCCACGAAGACTTCAAGTCTTCTGACAGTTGGAGTGTTAAAGGCGCCGCACCTAACACTTTAATATGAGAGTCATTAGCCATGCGTAACAGTCTGGGCAAGGAAGTTAACAAGGTAGGTGCGAGAGCTGGGGGTATTACACTCATATCAGCACCACTGTCAACGAGGAATTTAGTTCCTCAGATGAGGTCAAAACCGAATAGACAACCGTCGGCACTTAACGTGTTAGATGCTGTTGCTGCTGTAAGGTGTCTCCTGTGCGCGAGACGCTGTGCCTATGGCGCCTCGCGAGCTGTGTTTCCCGCAGTGCAAGGGCTGCTACATTTCCTGGCCGCATCGCCGAAGTTGGCGTGGAACCAAATCAGCGGCCCGGCTGCATTAGGTGGGTGTGATGTAGAGCTCTTCGTGTCGGGTGTGTCCATTGTGGAGCGCTGGAGTGCAGTGTCGGTTGTCATGGCTTATGTTGTGGAGGCTGTATCTGGTTCCTGCAACGGCGGGCAGATGTCACCACTGTTGTAGCGTGAGTGCTGAGGAAGCGAGCTCGCCCGAATGCTGGAGGGGAAAGGGGTGGTGGCGTGCTGTTTAGATCGCTAGCCCCACTCTTTATGCTGTGTACTCACCTGATAATAATCCTAAAAGCTCGATCCGTGACTGAAAGCTTCTCATAAAGGTGCTTCTAGTGAGCGGCAGGAGCTGTAGTTGTAATGCTTGTGGCATTTTGATGTGCCACATTGACCACAATGCTGTAGCAGGTAGCAAATCCACAGGTGCGAGGGCGCGTAGTTGTCACCATAGTCCCATGGGGTGCGGTCGTGCAGGTGTTCCTCATGAATGATATGATGAATAATCTCGTACGGAGCTCAAGAAAGTCTTTCACAAATGAGTCTTTTCCCATTCGTATATTTCGGTGAAGGCGGCGGGCTGATCACAATGTCGCTAATCAAATCCAAAAGGTCATTCAAATGTCCCACCAAGCACACGAAGCATGGTTCTTCTGATCAATGCCTGTGGCGGCAAAAATAGAGTTGACTAACGCGAACCATGTGTTGGGCTGCGTTTTTGCAAAAGTCGGCAGTTTATGTAGCACTCCTGTTTCATATCAGCGCACACTCCGTTGCAGAGTGAAAATCTCATTCTGGAAACATCCCCCAGGCTGTGGCTAAGCCACGTCTCTGCAATATCCTTTCTTTCAGGAGCGCTAGTTCTGCAAGGTTCACAGGAGAGCTTCTGTAAAGTTTGGAAGGTAGAAGACGAGGTACTGGCAGAACTAAAGCTGTAAGGATGGGGCATGAGCCGTGCTTGGGTAGCTTAGTTGCCAGAGCACTTGCCCACAAAAGGCGAAGGTCCCGAATTCGAGTCTTGGTCCGGCACAGAGTTTTAATCTGCCAGGAAGTTTCATATCAGCGCACACTTCGCTGCAGAGTAAAATCTCGTTCTGGAAACAGTGATATGGGTCTGTAATTTTCTGCGTTGAGTTTTCACCTTTCTTAAAGATTGGGATGACTTTAGCTACTTTCATGCAGTTTGGAAATGTACCTGCCATCAACGATGAGTTGTACACATTTGAGAGTGGGAGAACTATTTTGTTAATGCAGTTTTTGACGATAAAATCAGGGATGTCATCTATTCCAGATGAGAATTTGTTGTTGAGGTACTTTGCACTTAGTACAATTTCTTCAGCAGTAGTTCCCCAGAAGAATATAGATTCTACAGGAGTTGTAATTTTTTTTGTCTGTTGGGTGTGGGTTTGTTGTTGCTTTGTAACACACTTTTAACAGTATTTTCATAGTGATTGTTGAAAATATTTGCAGTTTCTTGTGGACTAGTAACTCTGGTGTTGTTGTGGATCAGAATAGTGTGTTCATGTTTACATGGCTGTTGATTTGTTTCACTCCTTATGATGTTCCACACTGACTTTGTTTTGTTTGAGGATGTTGCCACATAGTTGTCATTTGCTATTCGCTTTGCTCGTGCTACGACTTTTTTAAGGACTTTGACATATTGCTTGATATATCTTTCTTGAGATGGGGTGGGGATGGGGTTGTTATTTTTTAGATACTCCAACAGATCCCTTTTCCTTCTGCAGGAAATCTTTATACCAGTTGTTATCCATGGCTTCTTATTGGGTTCTTTTGATGTGGTGTGTTTGAGTTCAACAGGAAAGGCAATATTGAAGCGATATAGAAATGTGTTTAGGAATGATTCCATTTTGTTGTCTGTATGTCGTCTGCTTCATATACTTTGTTCCATGTTTCTGTTGTTAAGGAATCATTGAAGATTTTCATGTTTTCATTGCTGTAAATTCTTACTTTAGTTATGTATTTGTTGTTGTAGTCTAATGGGAGAACATTTGTAAGGCATAGGACTTGGCCACAGTGACCACTATAGCCTGTGTCCAGAGGTTCGACTTCCTGGTAGGGACAGTTTGCAAATATCTGGTCAAGTGTGGTTTTAGTGTTGTTTTTGCACCTTGTGGGGAATGTTACTGTGGGATTCAGGCTGAATGAGTTAGTGAGATTCAGTAGGGATTCTTTCGCACGCCCTGCAGACTGGAAATCAACATTGAAATCACTACATAAAATTAGTACCTTATTGTTTTGGTGAAGTTTGTTTACGAGTATTTCAAGGTTTTTGAGAAAAAACACATACGTTGCCTGTTGGAGAACGATAGATACAAGTTATTATTATATTTGCTTTTGATTACAGCTGCCTCAAAATCGTTTTCTTTATTTAAGTGGTCAAACTATTCAAAACTTCCATAGTTTACAGAAATCACCTCCATCTTTTTGGCTTTTCCTGCAGTACTGGGAAGCTAATGTGTTACCAGGTGTCAGGTCTTGATAAGGTTTCAAGGTGGTGCAGAATTGGAAACTTGCTTTAAATGTTCAGAAATATAAAATTTTGCCTTTGACAAAAGCAAAATAAATAAATAGATAAAATAAAATAGTGCTGTATGAAGCAAACATCGGTTAATAACAGATGCATTTGATCAGGTCATACAAATAGCTGAATGTAACAATTTCTAAGCATATGAAATGAAACAAGCACATAAGCTCAGTCATAGAGAAAGGATATGGTGGACTTTGGTTCATGGGTAGAATAATAGTTGAATCCAATCAGTCTACAGAGGATATTTCTTATGAAACATTCATGTGACTTGTCCTTGAACATTACTCAAATGTGTGGGACCATTACCAAAGAGGACTATCGGGATATATTCAGTGTATTCAAAAAAGAGTAGCACAAGTGTTTGGCTCACGGGAGAGCATCACGGAGATGCTGAAATAACTCAACTGGCAGGTGCTTGAAGATAGACAAACTGTCCCATGGAAAGCTGCTTACAAAGTGTGAAGAACCAACTTTAAATGATGCATCTCAGGATATGCTACACCCCTCTATGAATTACTCCTGTAGGTATCACAAAGGCAAGATTACTCTAATTACAGCAGACACAGATGTGTTTAAGCAATGATTTCCATGCTCCATACATAAATGGAATTGGAAGAAACCCAAGTAATTGATGCAAGAGGGAGTGAGTATTGCTGAGTTTGGATGTAGCAGTAAATGAAGAAGAGGTTTACACTGTTTACTATCACAAGTAGAATGACTGATTGTCATGTGTATTTTTATGATACAGCTGTCAAGGCACTTCTCCTCTTAGGTGCAAATGTGTAGCTCAACTAATGAATTCCCAGTGAACGGAAATGACACCCCACTTGATGTCCAACAGAATATGCACGTGGTTATCTCTAAGCTTTCCCTAAAGTATATTTCTGCTTTGATTTTGAATCTAAAAGTCAGTGATGATTTTTGGCTACAGTTTGCTAATGTTTCTCAAGGGATGCTGGTGCTATGTTGAAAAAGCTCTTCATTGCATATCCTAGCCATTTGCTGTGTTGCATAATTAATGAGTGCCTTAGAACTTTTTTCTTTTTGCTATTGTTTACAGAAAAATAATATTACTAAGTTATTAATCCTTTTCCAGCTTAGCTAACAAACAAGACTGTATTGGTGCTCTGGATGAACTGGATATTGTTGAGCGACTAAATGTGGAAAGTGTTGTAAATGACCAACGTTGCCCCACACTTGTGGAGACCTGTTCAGCAGCTATGGAAAGGAGTTCTAAACAGAAAATAGACCCAGCCATACAGAGTGGTTACAGGTATGCTCAAACATGATAATTATGTCTGCTATCTTGGCTTTGAAACCGTTCTTCAAATGCTTTACATGAAATTGGGAAAGCTGTATGTGCTGAATGTTACAGTAACAGACAAGCATATATTTTCATGTTATGTGCTGTATTTTCTGATGTGTTATAAGTGGTGCTTTGGAAAACTTTATATAAACATCTGACTATGGATAGGATTTTTCCTGCTTTAAGTCACCAGTACATTGCATTAGTCTTTCTTTTGATCTGTTGTTTCATCAGTTACAAACATCTTTGTGGAAAAAGAGACTATTATAGCTGTAACTCAATTAGATAGTTCCACTTTGGACCAGCAAACTTGTGAAGACACAAAACAGGCTGAATTGGATGATGACCAAAGTGTTTAAGGTAAAATGCAGCCTCACTATGAATGCTGTTCTTGGGCATGGAATGAGTTATTTGCTGGATTAGACAGTGACCAAAGTATTAAAGGAAAACTGCAGCCACACTGTGACTGCTGTTCTCAAACACAGAATGAGTTGGTTGCTGTTTGTAAGTGGCTGGAAATCACCCAGCCTGTTGTCAAGTGATTGAAAGCTGCTGTGAATGGGTGTCAGTGTTGGGTGGGCTACTGACAGGGAACCTCTTGAGTGTGAGGTTGCAAGATCAGTTCTTAGTACGGCTCATTTAAAGTGTTATGTTAACAATTATGACAAGAAAATATTAGCTGCTAATGACTCACCATGTGCATCATGAGGGTGACAGAAAATGAGTGTCTGGGAGGTGCAGAGACCAACCTCCTGTGGTCTGTATGCACAACACGTATCAAAGTGGACATTGTCAACATTCAAGAAAAGTTCAAAAGAAGCCATTAATTTGCACCGTGAACAACAAATGAAAAATGACATGACATACTGATCACAAAGGTTTGCACCATCGAGATTGAAGGCGAACCCCTTGGAGCTACAATCTGTGCAGGACATTCAACTAGGTATCCTCACTTAAAGAATTCATATAGAATCATATTGATGCATGGGGTGATGAGCACTGATGGAATGTGATGGTATGTAACTGAATGTGAAACAGTCTGTCAGGAAGCTTATTGTGAAACTGGCTCGTGAAACTGGCTCTCCTTTAAGGTGTTGCTGCAGATAGTGTGATAATATATTTTATAGGCACAGAAAAACAAACATCCAGAGGCTGAATTTGTCCAATGCTTCCAGGTGATATGAAATGTGATGTTACACACTTTTGTGATAGTTTAATCTAAAGGAGTATTATTTTTATACGCAGAACAGGAATCAAGCAAAAGTAAGTTATTTTGAACATCTATTGACCAGAAGCAGTGCTCACACCATAGATGTAGTTCTGTTACCCCCATTTTCCCACTTTTGCTTGCTGTGACATAAATATTCCCTACTGCCTTTGCAAGATCATGCACATGAGAAGGAATCGTAGGGGGTAGAGCACCTCCAACTTCTCACAGCACAATAAATAACTTTCCAGGAAATTTACCATCCAGATTAACAATCAGCACAATTGTATACAAATGTATTAAGGCATTGATGTTAGTTGATCTAGATACAACTCTGCTGGTATCTCTTATTTCTAGGATTCCTTTCATATGCATTTTCTCTTCAGATCCTGATTGATCGAAGATGAAAATAAAGTCCTTACTGAATGGTTGAATCAGTTAGTGTATTTCATCAGATTTTAAGGCTAATTTTGCAGTTTTCTATGCATCATCAAGTTGACACTTCATTTGAAATTTACTTACCTTATGTCTTACAATTGTGTTGCACTGTTTGAAGTTCTGCAACCATTCACTACTTTCCTTGAAATCTCTATAATCTATGTCACACACAACTTGATGTGTGTATTGTGGTAGGTCACTATCGTGCACATCCTCAAAATGCGCAAACAGCAAGCAGTTTTTGTAACATGTGCACCTTGTTCTCCCTTGAATATCAGTATTTTTTCTTGGTGCAGTACATGGCCATATTTGCTGTGGACCTATTCAAAATCTGTTCATTACTGGTTTTTTCTGTGCAGTAGATGATCTTCCAGGTATATAATTATGTTTGGTACCCGCTCCTTGGATAGTGGTTGTACTTTTATTTGTTTTACTGGAGACAGGGTTTGTAGTTCCCTATCAGATAAGGATGTGGAACTAGATTCCTCAACAACCGTTTCAGTTTCTTTTTCACTTGTTAAGCACGTATCATCATCATTATACTTGTCCTGTACATTGTCCCCACAGTCGAGCATATATGACACCACACATTCCACAGACTCATCTTGCAGAAATGCCAATATTTCATGTGCCACTTCTTTCTCACTCTGTAAAACTCTTTTTGTTTCTTTCTGATGGAATGTCAACTTTGGTAACTGTTGTAGATATAATTCAACACTAGCACTGTAGCACTGTTGTGAGTTGCTCATTGAGTAAGCAGTTCAACTTTGCTACACAGCCTCAGGCTGTGCTCACCATTGGATACCTCCAGTCCCGCCTCCAGTTACCATTAGCAACCAATATTGTGGTAGACAATGTGTGGGCATCAAATGCCGTAAACATCAATGGCCTTTGGCAACCTTGCACTTGAGGAGGTACTTATGAGAGAAAGTACCTTATTTGGGCAATGTCTTGTGTACATGAAATACAGGATCTATAACTACTAGTCCACTTAACTGTGCATGATGCACCAGTAGTAGGTCTAATTGTCCTATACAGTGGCACCAGGGACTAGGCAGAACTCAGGGTGTTACACCCTTACCACAAACCAATAATTCTGATGTGGTATCTTCCACTTACAGTATACTGAAACTGGGCCAGTGAGACTCACACCATCTGTTGGAAAACTGTCTGTGTCAGGGTGAGGCAAACACGGAAGGATAGGGATCTATTAGTCACTGGCAGTTAAAACATGTGGCGATTAAATAGTACCCCTTAGGAAAGTAGTAGGGGTGGGAAGGCATATCAGATGCACTCAGTGTGGATGCGTGGGAGTCTTGTTCAATGTCTTGAAGAGGATATACCAGCAGCCATTGAAGGAACAAAGTGCAACGAAGTGTAAATTGTTATGCATGTTGAACAACAGTGCCTGTCATCTGGGCTCCAAGATCATCTATGAATTATTCCAGTGATTGGCAGAGAAGGTTGTGCAGATCAGTCTTGCCCATTGGTTTTCAATGAAGCTCACAATTTGCAGCATTGTACCCAGAACTGATGATGGTTCCCTGGTTCTGAGTTGAGTAGAGGGGTCCAGCTGCAGTCTCTGAAGATTATGTTACAAGCTAAAATGAAACTTCCTAGAATTGCTCCACAGGTTTGGCTATTGTAGGATTTTCCTCAATGGCTCAGTTGTGCACTAATAATCAGAGGCTGCAATCTAGGTAAGGTTGCACCCAAGGGATTTTTGGGTGACTCTCCATCTAGTCCACAAAATAATAGCTGCAAAGACCCTGAAGTATAAGTGTAAAATACGAAGAAATTCCCTTCACAAGTGAGAATATTAAAATCCTTGTGATCATCTGCCAGAGTATTCACAACAAAGGCCCTGAGTTTGAAAGATTTCTAAAAAGCAGGGAAGCATGGGTAATGAAGAGAAGCCTGCTTAAAACCCAAAATTGATAGCAGTGAGATGTTTTGGGGAAATTTAAGTGTATGTCAAAAGGATAGGCCAGTGGGAAATGGAAGTGGTGTATTTCACCATATAGAGGAGGCACTGCGTTGCAGGCAGGCACAATAGAAAAGACTGCTGACATATCAAAATTTTTGGACAACGTTCTTCTTTTGCAGTAGAGAACACACACAGTATTACAAAAAGCATAGATCGCTACTCACTGTAAATGTGACACACTGAGCTGCAGATAGGCCAATGAAAAAACTGTTACACATTTAGCTTTCATCCAGAGCCTTCTTCAGAAAGGAAAGAAAACATGCACAAATTCCCACAAGCAAGCAAACCTCACACACATGTAACCACTATCTCTGGCTGTTCTGGTCAGATACACACACACACACACACACACACACACACACACACACACACATTCATTGGAAGTCAGGCTCTAGCACACTAGACTGTGGCCATGTGTGTGTGAGTTGTGCTTGTGTGATTGTGTGTGTGTTTTCTACTCTAGAAGAATAACTTTTTCCAAAACCTTTAATATTTTACCAATCTTTCTCATTATGCCTGCCTGCTACTGAATGCCTCCTTAATATGGTGAATAGCACATTTTTGGTATTCTGTCCTGAACTCAGATCCACAAAAACTGAAATTTAAGCTTGCAAGATTATTTGGGGAAGCTTCAGTATCAATGAAGGACATAAACTTATAACTGGATCTTTCTGTCAACCACCACACTCACTGTCAGATGGAATTGCAAGTTTGAGAGAAAAACCACAGGTTGCTAGTGCACATGTTCTCCAGTCATTCTGTCATAATTGGAATGAACTTCAATCACCCAATATAGTTAAAGTTTTGTGAGAGCCGGGCACAACAATGCAACCTAAAAAAAAAAAAAAATCTGACATACCTTCCCTTCTGTTGTATAATATGTTGTTGAACAATGCTGTTAATTAAAAAAATACACCGGATGGTCAGAAACAGTCAGCAAAGCTTGTAAGGATAGGTTGTGCTGAGAAATTAATTGTTAAGGAAAAAAATTAGTATGTTGTGCCATTTCCGAGTTCATTAACATTAAAGTTAGCCAGTCAGGCAATTGTGGACACAAATTCAAATGGCCCACCAGATACAATTAGTGTAAGTTGTTCTCATAGCGAAGATGATGGTGCGCACAAGACTGTTCAGCCATTGGGGCTGGTTTGACCCTTATTACCATCCCATGTCCAATTTTTGTATCGCTCTCTTGTTCAGTTTTAGAAGAACGTGTTTGATGACACTGTCTGTGGTGGGCTGCTTGAATTTGCAGGGTCATCCTGATTCACTAAATTCAACGCTTATTAACTCAGAAACAGCAAAGGTTACTGAATTTTTTTTCTTAACAATTGTTTCTCAGCACAACCTACACTGCAAACGTCTCTGTCAGCTAGCTTTACAGATTGTTTCTGACTACCCTGTATACCGGCACTTCATGTTATCACAAGAGTGGTATGTAGAATTTTTAAATACTTTGTTGTCATATTTTGGTGACACTTACACAAATTGCAGACTAAGACCCTGATTTTTGTGTCAGTTTATCATATTTATATTCCCAGTGTAGACTGGCATGAAGCATGTCTAAAAAACGTCATAGACAACTATAATTTTTGTGTGCACAGGATTATCCCTGCGATACTTGGATAATGGTTAAAATAAGATCTAAGATAATATTTGTTGTTAGATATTACCTATTTCCACTTAAGAATTTGTAAAATTTCGTTTATGAACAATACAACATGAAATACTAGTTTTACAAACGAAATATGTACAGATTCCAATTACCTTCATTTACAGATAATCCAAGACTAATTTACTATTAATGCATATGCATAATCATTTTTAAAGTCGTGTTTAATGTCATTAGTACTGTAGATGTTTCCATATTGGATGAATAGCTGTATTGTTTTACATTGTTTTCTAGTAACTTCCATGATATAAATTTATAAAACTTAGCAAAACATGTTTATTCGAAGTTTTGGTCCCTACATTTTAGTGATTTACTAAATGGAATGAGATGTTGAATGTTACTGTCTTCATGTTATTAAATTACTTGAAGTCATTTGAAATAATATTTAATACATATTTTAAAGTACGAAACATTTGTACAAAATGCAGATAAATGTATGATGCATTGAATATTCATGTAGCCGTGGATATCTTGAAGTACAATTGAAAAGTGTATTGCCTACTCCCATATGTAGCTGGTATTATTACATTATGTAGATCTCCTAACCTGGCAGTTACATCTTAAACATTATTAAATGCCTTATCTGAAAACTTATCTAGAACATTTAGTTTGGAAGCTCACTCATGACAGAAATGTATTAAATCTAATGGCAGCAAACAGAAATGACATCTTTGAGGGTACCTACATTGAAGGTGGTACCAGTGACTCTGAGGCAATTGTAGCAACAATGGTTACCAAGGTAGAAAGGGGAAGTAAAACAAGTAGAAGGAATTGTATGTTCAGCAAACTAGATAAAGAGGTAGTTGTGTCATAGCTCAATGCGGAACATGAAACATTTAGCTCGAGATAGCAACAGGTAAAGAACTGTGGCTTGAGTTGAAATGATAAATAATTGATGCACTGAATAATTATGTACCAAGTAGAACAGTGCATGATGAGAGGACCCTCTATGATATACAGTACTATAAAGAAACGTGAAGAAATAGAGACTACTGGATAGTAGGTGTAAAACAAAGCATAGGGCTATAACAGAGAGATGCTAAACGTAGTATGTTTAGGTGTCAAGAGGGAAATTCATGAAGCCTTCAACTACCACCTTCCCACAATATTATAGACTCCTGGAAATGGAAAAAAGAACACATTGACACCGGTGTGTCAGACCCACCATACTTGCTCCGGACACTGCGAGAGGGCTGTACAAGCAATGATCACACGCACGGCACAGCGGACACACCAGGAATCGCGGTGTTGGCCGTCTAATGGCGCTAGCTGCGCAGCATTTGTGCACCGCCGCCGTCAGTGTCAGCCAGTTTGCCGTGGCATACGGAGCTCCATCGCAGTCTTTAACACTGGTAGCATGCCACGGCAGCGTGGACGTGAACCGTATGTGCAGTTGACGGGCTTTGAGCGAGGGCGTATAGTGGGCATGCGGGAGGCCAGGTGGACGTACTGCCGAATTGCTCAACACGTGGGGCGTGAGGTCTCCACAGTACATCGATGTTGTTGCCAGTGGTCGGCGGAAGGTGCACGTGCCCGTCGACCTGGGACCGGACCGCAGCGTCGCACGGATGCACGCCAAGACCGTAGGATCCTACGCAGTGCCATAGGGGACCGCACCGCCACTTCCCAGCAAATTAGGGACACTGTTGCTCCTGGGGTATCGGCGAGGACCATTCGCAACCGTCTCCATGAAGCTGGGCTATGGTCCCGCACACTGTTAGGCCGTCTTCTGCTCACGCCCCAAAATCGTGCAGCCCGCCTCCAGTGGTGTCGCGACAGGCGTGAATGGAGGAACGAATGGAGACGTGTCGTCTTCAGCGATGAGAGTCGCTTCTACCTTGGTGCCAATGATGGTCGTATGCGTGTTTGGCGCCGTGCAGGTGAGCGCCACAGTCAGGACTGCATACGACCGAGGCACACAGGGCCAACACCCGGCATCATGGTGTGGGGAGCGATCTCCTACACTGGCCGTACACCTCTGGTGATCGTCGAGGGGACACTGAATAGTGCATGGTACATCCAAACCGTCATCGAACCCATCGTTCTACCATTCCTAGACCGGCAAGGGAACTTGCTGTTCCAACAGGACAATGCACGTCCGCATGTATCCCGTGCCACCCAACGTGCTCTAGAAGGTGTAAGTCAACTACCCTGGCCTGCAAGATCTCCGGATCTGTCCCCCATTGAGCATGTTTGGGACTGGATGAAGCGTCGTCTCACGCGGTCTGCACGTCCAGCACGAACGCTGGTCCAACTGAGGTGCCAGGCATGGCAAGCCGTTCCACAGGACTACATCCAGCATCTCTACAATCGTCTCCATGGGAGAATAGCAGCCTGCATTGCTGTGAAAGGTGGATATACACTGTACTAGCGCCGACATTGTGCATTCTCTGTTGCCTGTGTCTATGTGCCTGTGGTTCTGTCAGTGTGATCATGTGATGTATCTGACCCCAGGAATGTGTCAATAAAGTTTCCCCTTCCTGGGACAATGAATTCACAGTGTTCTTATTTCAATTTCCAGGAGTGTAGAATGATCTCTCACAAAATATGAAGAAGTTCTGGTCATATATAAAGTCTGTTAGTAGCAGCAAAGCTAGTGTCCAGACACCCATATATGAGACAGGAAACAAGAACTGCTGAACTCCATTTTGAAATGTCCCTTTACAAAGGAAAATACAGGACTGGTGTATTGATTTAGTACTCACACCACTACACATCTGACTGAAATAGATATTAGTGTCAGTGGGTTGAGAAACAACTGGTACCATTAAAACTAAGCAAAGTTCCAGGGTCTGATGTAACCCCTATCAGACAGATTATATATAAAATTTGTGAATGGGTTGGCACCTCTTTTAACTACAATGTGCTGTAGATCTCTTGAACAAAAAATCATGCTCTGTAGTTGTAGAAAGCATAGGTGACACCCGTCTATTAGAAAGGTAGCAGAAGTGATTGACAAAACTACTGTCCAGTAGCCTTGACATTCATTTGTTGTAGTATCTTAGAACATATTCAACCTCACATCTAATGAATAAATGACCTCCTCCATGTCAACCTGCATAAATTCCAAAAACATTGAGCCTATGAAATCCAACTGGCGTTTTTCTCACATGACATTCTGAAAGCCGCGGATCAAGGCAGTCATATAGATGCAGCAGTTTTGGACTTCCAAAAATCACTTGACGTTTTGCCACACCTGGATGATTATTGAAAATATGATTGTATGGAGTATCAAGTAAACTTTATGACTGGACTGAAGATTTCTTGGTAGGGTGGATGCAACATGTTATCTTAGATGAAGAGTCATTGACAGATGTAGAAACAACTTCAGGTGTGCCCTGGGGTGGTGTTAGGAACCTTTCTCTTCATGTTGTATATTAATGACCTTGCAGACAGTATTAATAGTAGTCTCAGACTGTTCACAGCTGGTGCGGTTATCTACAATGAAGGACTGTAAGATAAAGCTACACAAATATTGTCAGGTCTTGACAAGATTTCAAAGTGGCACAGATTAGTAACTTGCTTTAAATGTTCAGATGTATAAAACTTTGCAATTTTCAAAATGAGAATAAAATAAAATAGTACATTATGTTGAGAATAACAGTTAATGATGACTGGATTTGGTCAGGTCATACAGATAACTGGGTGTAACAATTTCTAAGAATATGAAATCAAACAACCCTCCCAAGGGACACCACCTTATCGTAGGCACGTTCAGTGCTGGATGGGAGGGTTTGCGTGCTCTGATGAAATCGAGAGCTGTGCCGGTGGTAGCGTAGCTACTGGCAGGGTCACCCAAGCTGTATTGGTCTCAACGGAGGAGACAGATGAAGTATGTCCCACAACATGGGGGGGGGGGGGGGGGGCCCTCTATGGGAGTAGGGAAGCCAATCATCCTAGGGGAGTGAAACCTAAAAAAATCCAGTTCCTCCAAGACAGGGGTTGGGCGTGAGGCTAACAACCTCACCCTGGAAAAAAGAGCTTGTTACGGAACCAAAGGACAAAGAAAGCCAGATGGATGTACCGGATAAATGGCCTTGGCAACGGAAATGGCACGTGAATCGGTATTTAGCAACATGGAATGTGAGAACACTGAACAAGCCTGGAGGACTACAGCACCTGAAAAAGGAAATGAAGAAATATCATGTGACTATGGCAACAGTACAAGAAGTGAAATGGAAAGGAAGTGGAATATTAGCATCTGGGACACACACAATGTTTTACAGCTATGGAAGCAGAGGATATGGGGGCACAGGTTTACTGGTTGAAAATGCTCAAAAGGCTGGCACATTGAACTTTAAGCCTGTTAGCGATAGTATCTGTGTGTTATGAATGTGAGCCTTCATACGTACTTATGCACCAACAGAAGATGCAGAGTTGGAGAAAACAGATGTGTTCTATGAGCAACTGGAGCAGGAAATAGCAAGGGTGGCGAAGCACGGTGTTAAGGTGGTTAAGGAGGACTTCAGTGCTCGAGTAGGAAAAGAAATCGCATACAGGAAAACAGCTGGTAAGGAGAGTCTGCTTGAGGTTTCTAATGACAATGGTATCAGACTAATTGATTTTGCCATGAGCAATAACATGATTATTAAAAGCACATGGATGTAAAGGAAGGCTATAAGGAAAGTTACATGGAGCTCCTCTGATGGGATCACAAAAAATCAGGTTAATCACATACTCATAGATAGATGACATGCTTCAGATATATTGAAGGTGGATAGCTGTCGTGGTACAGATGGAGGTAGTGAACATTATTTGGCAAGAATCAAATACAGACAAAGGATAGCCAATTATAGACAGACCAGGAAAGCTATCACACCAAGGTTTGATGATAACTAGTTAAAACATGATGAAAATACAGTACTACAGTATAAAACTATCTTGACAAATAGACTTAATGAAGCCAAAGAGTGATCAGGAGAGGATATTGAAGAAAGATGGAAAACAGTTAAAGGAATAATACATGAGACAGCTGAAACTGTACTGGGCAGAAAGAAGCAATCGAGAACCCAGAGCTGGTTTGACGGAGACTGTAGGAGTAAGATACAAGAAAGAAATGAGGCAAGAAAAATAATGCTGCAGAGGAGAACTAGAGGTACAGTAGAAGAATACCATGAGAAGAGAAGGGAATCAGATAAGGAATGTACGGGGAAAAAGAGAGAATTTGAAAAACGGTGGATTGATGAGTTAGAAGAGAGAAATACTGCTCGAGATACAAGGAAATTCTATATGAGGATTAAAGATATAAGGAAAAGATTCCAACCCAGAGCAGTTATCTGTAGAAATAAGGAGGGAAATCTGATTGGAGGAAAAGAGCAGATTTTAGACAGATGGGTGGAGTATTTTAGTGAACTACTGAATGCAGAATCAGAAAATGAAGGTGGCGTTGATGCCGGTATGGCAGAAGAGGTGGAGCAGGAAGTAAACAGAGATGAAGAGCACCAGGGATCAGTAGCAGAACCCACCCTGGAAGAAGTTAAAGTTAATATCAAGACTCTTAAAAACAATAAAGCTCCAGGAGAAGACAATATTACAGCAGAAATGATGAAATATGGTGGAGAGAAACTAGTAAGTGTTTTGCATGAGATTATAGTGGAAATAAAATATACTGAAACACTGGGGTACAGTAGTATGCTGCCCTATACACAAGAAACATGACAAAGCTGACTGTAGGAATTATAGAGGAATTGCACTACTCTGTATAGTATATAAAGTATTAGGAAAAATCATGGCTGGGTAGTTAAGAACATACATTGAGAAGAGTATCTAGGAGACTACCAGTGTGGTTTCAAAACTAATAGACTCACTACAGACCCGATTTTCACTATCAGACAGATCCTTGAAAAATATTATGAGTACAACATCGATGTCTACCAGCTGTTCATTGACTTCAAACAAGCTTATGATAGTATCAAAAGGGATCAACTATGGAAGGCAATGTAAGAGGCAGGAGTCCCTAACAAAGTGATAAGATTGGTTCATATAACTTTGAGAAGAACAGTGTGCAAAATAAAGATTGAGGGCACTTTATCAAACCTATTTGAAGTTAACCAAGGATTGCAGCAGGGTGATGTGCTCTCCATTATTCTGTTTAATGTTGCCTTGGAGACTGTAATGCAAAAGACACAAAGCAACAACCCTGGGGGAACTCTGTTTAATAGAATAACTCAGGATCTTGCATATGCAGATGACCATGATTTGTTATCTGGGAGGAAATGGGATATGGGAGAAAAGCTTGAAAAAGTAGAAATATATGGTGTGGAGATGGGGCTGACCATTAATCAGTCAAAGACCAAGTACATGTTAACATCTAGAAAAAGATACAGTGAAGGAGAAAGAAGCATGGCTTTGAATGGAAAAGAATATGAATGTTATGAAAGCTTTAAATAACATTGGTCATTGATAACTGAGAATAATGATACGAGAGAAGAAATACATGCAAGGATTGCAGCTGATAACAGGAGCTACTTTGCACTGGTTAAAGTGTTTAAAGCAAGGAGTCCTAGTAGGAATCTGAATCTGACTGTGTATTGTGCAGTAGTGAGACCTGTCGTGATGTATGGTTTGGAGACCTGGACTATGACACAAAACGATGAGGAGTTGTTGTTGAGATGGAAATGATAGGGGTTTTTGGAGAACCAGAAATAATAAGGAAATCAGAGAGTTGTACAACAAACCAGATATCATGACTGAAATAAAGAGTTATAGACTATGTTGGTTGGGACATGTAGAAAGAATGGTCGAGAACAGCACAGTCAAGAAAGTTTTCAAAGGAAAACCCAGTGGACGTTGTATAAGGGGCAGACAAAGGACCAGATGGCTAGACAATGAGGAGGAGGACTTGATAAGAATGGGAGTGAGAAGATGGAGAGCCAAGGCAGCCAGCACAGAAGAGTGGGCAGAGGTTGTCCATTATCCGAGAGGCCAAGACCCTACAAGGGCTGTGGTGCCAGGGATTAGTAGGATTAGTAGTAGTAGTAGTAGTAGTAGTAGTAGTAGTATGAAATTAAACAAGCACGTAAGCTCAGTCATAGGTAAAACATGTGGCAGACTTTGCTTCATTGGTAGAATATTATTCTATCTACACTACTGGCCATTAAAATTGCTACACCAAGAAGAAGTGCAGATGATAAACAGGTATTCATTGGACAAATATATTGTACTACAACTGACATTTGATTACATTTTCATGCAATTTGGGTGCATAGATCCAGAGAAATCAGTACCCAGAACAACCACCTCTGGCCTAATAATAGCCTCGATACGCCCGAGCATTGAGTCAATCAGAGCTTGGATGGCGTGAACAGGTACAGCTGCCCATGCAGCTTTAACACCATACCACAGTTCATCAATAGTAGTAACTGGTGTATTGTGATGAGCCAGTTGCTCGGCCACCATTGACCTGACATTTTCAATTGGTGAGAGATCTGGAGAATGTGCTGGCCAGGGCAGCAGTCGAACATTTTCTGTATCCAGAAAGACCCGTACAGGACCTTCAACATGCAGTTGTGCATTATCCTGCTGAAATGTAGGGTTTCACAGGTATCGAATGAAGGGTAGAGCCACGGGTCTTAACACATCTGAAATGTAACGTCCATTGTTCAAAGTGACGTCAATGCAAACAAGAGGTGACCGAGACGTGTAACCAATGGCACCCCATACCATCACGCCAGGTGATACGACAGTATGGCGATGACGAATATACGCTTCCAATGTGCCTCCACCGCGATGTCGCCAAACACGGATGCGATCATGATGATGCTGTAAACAGAACCTGGACTCATCTCAAAAAATGACGTTTTGCCATTCGTGCACCCAGGTTCGTCGTTGAGTACACCATTGCAGGCGCTCCTGTCTGTGATGCAGTGCCAAGGGTAACCGCAGCCATGGTCTCAGAACTGATAGCCCATGCTGCTGCAAATATTGTCAAACTGTTCGTGTAGATGGTTCTTGTCTTGCAAACGTCCCCATCTGTTGACTCAGGGATCGAGATGTGGCTGCACAATCCGTTACAGCCATGCGGATAAGATGCCTGTCATCTCGACTGCTAGTGATACGAGGCCATTGGGATCCAGCATGGCATTCCATATTACCCTCCTGAACCCACTGATTCCATACTCTGTTAACAGTCATTGGATCTTGACCAACGCGAGCAGCAATGTTGCGATACGATAAACTGCAATCGTGACAGTCTACAATCTGACTAGTATCATAGTCGGAAACATGATGGTACGCATTTCTCCTCCTTACACGGGGCATCACAACAACGTTTCACCAGGCAACACCAGTCAACTGCTGTTTGTGTATGAGAAATCGGTTGGAAACTTTCCTCATATCAGCATGTTGTAGGTGTCGCCACCGGTGCCAACATTGTGTGAATGCTCTGAAAAGCTAATCATTTACATACCACAGCATGTTCTTCCTGTCGAATAAATTTCATGTCTGTAGCACGTCATCTTTGTGGTGTAGCAATTTTAATGGCCAGTAGTGTATTACTGAACGCAATCAGTCTACAAAGGATATTTCTTATGAAACAGTTGTGTGACTTATTCTTGAATATTACTCCTCATGTGTGGGACCCTAAGCAAATAGGACTAACAGGATACATTGAATCTATTCAAAGAAGAGCAGCACAAATGGTTATAGGTTTGTTCGACTTACGAGAATGTGTCATGGAGAGGCTGAAATAACAGTACTGGCAGATGTTTGAAGATAGACAAACTATCCCATGAAAGCCTACTTACAGACTTTGAAGAACCAACTTTAAGTGATGTAGCTAGTAATATATTACAGTCTGCTACATATCACTGCCATAGCAATCACAAATATGAGATTAGACGAATTACACCATGCATAGAGACATTTAAGCAGTCATTTGTCATGCTCACCGTAAGTGAATGGGGAGAAGCTCTAATAAATGTTACAGTGGGAATCTCTCTGGCATGCTCTTTGCAGGGGCTTACTGAGTGTGGCTGTAGCTGCAGATGTCTTTATTGATGTCACTATTTTTCTCTTTGATTCTAATAATCAGTGTTCCTGTCAGTGTGATGAACTGAAATGACAGTATGGCATTATTGACCGGAGGACTCCATCTGGGGTTGTTTGGATGCCAAGTGCAAGTATTTTTATTTTATGCAACTTAGTGACTTGCATCTGAATGAAGATGAAATGAAATGACTAGACAACACAAACGCCCAGCCTCCAAGCAATGAAAATTTTTGACCTAACTGGGAAACATATGCAGAACCCTGCGATCTTGAGGCAGTGATGCTGGGCAATAGATCACACACTTGCATACTGTCAATGCAATGACTAAGTATCTTACTATCCCATGCTTTGCTCCAACATCTGGTTTGTACCTTGACTGCTAAACCCTTGAAGTCAGTGAGTTCTGCTGGGCAAATCACTCTGTCTGCATCGGTAAACTTAGTTTTTTACGCCTGTATTATGAAAAGGATAGATTGCTGCTCACCGTATAGTGGAGGTGTTTAATCGCAGACAGGTCTGACAAAAAGACTGCCAAACAGGTAAGCTTTTGGCCAAAGAGGTCTTCTTTCAAATTAGGTAACATACACACACTCTCACACAAACCCAGCTCACACACACATGACCACTGTCTCTGGTTGCCGAGTCTAACAGTCCACTGAGAATCAGATCACCATTGACTTGAAGGTGGGATGCCAGCAAACTGTTTCTGCCAGGACTATATGGAGACACATGCATCATATAGGCTTCAGCTGTTAGTAACTGACATCACAGCCAGTGAATTTTCATAACTTTATACCTGTCACTGTATATGTGTATATACAATGTCCAAGGGATCCATTTTGAATGTGTGATTTCAATATAACAGTGAATAATGTCAATCTTTCCATTGTGTAGTTTGTTTTATGTGAGAAATCAGTATCATTAGTAGCACAATTGGGTGGTTTTATTAGCCAGATGTCAGATGCACATTTCCAATGTGTTACATTTCTTTCTTGATCAATTAAAGGAGTTTTATTTTGAGACAGAGCTTTGTACATGAGGGAATTCCAAGGAACACTAAATTTCAGATTCTTGTAGCATTCAAATCAGTCTTTAAGGCCTCTTGTGGCTCATTTGCAGAATAGCGGCATTCTTCTACAAAATTATGAGAAAGCTGTGAAGCCCTCTTCTGCTCATCTACAGTCTCCTCAAAACTTATGTTTTCTACGTAATATGAGCAGCGACTGTGGTAGGATGCCAAGTCTTAAACAACCGGCTTTGCCCTATAACTCTTCTGCTGTGGACTACAGCTTAGCCAGTCACTATTTATGTCATATCACTGCAAGCTGTTTCATAAGAAGTGCTTCAAACTCAGTGCATGAATATGACATCACAAGCATTTAAAAGAAAAAATCTAATAGTTTTTAAACTACAGTAGTAAAATAAAACTGATCCAAAAGTTAGATAGTAAAACTTGTTCTGAATGTCAAGCATTCAGAAACCACTGTCCTATGTTGTGGAACTGAAATGATATAGGGAAGAAGGATACCAAGAATTGCTAAACTTTAGAAAATTATGGAGCTGGTAAAATGAAAATAAATGTAAAGTGAGTAGCCAAAGGTCATGGAAATAGTTGCCTCTTTTGAAGATGTACCGTGTATGATGCTTGAATGTTGTGACCTTATGCAGTGTTTTGGATGATTACAGACACAATATTTACGCAGTCTGTTCAATACACACACACCAGCAAACTGTTTCTGGCAGGACTATATGGAGACACATTTGCCATATAGGCTTTGGCTGCTGATAACTGACATCACAGCCAGTGAGTTTTCATAACCTTATATCAGTCACTGTATACATATGTAAACAATGTCCAAATAAGGGCTCTGTTTTTAATGTGTTATTTCAATATAACAGTGAATAATGCCATTTTTGAAGGCCATTTCACCATATTTAATTGAAGGCAACAAAAGTCCAGTGTAATTGAAATGAGTTCTGTTTGTTGTGCAGGAAATATTCATTGTGCATTCTATTAATCTCCCTCTTTTCAGTTGCATTCCAAATATGGTCTTTTAACATGACTTACTAAACTGAAATTTGTGTCATCTGAATAAACTGTTTTCTGTAAAATGGTGCATTTTTAACAGAAATTTTTAGAATATTATAAATATAATTAATGGAAGAACAAAGGTAGCTACTCATTGTATAGTTAAGGCAGTGAGCAATTTAGAAGCAAGACAGAAAACATTGCTGACATTTTGTGCAAAGTTTTTCTTTAGAAGCAAGACAGAAAACATTGCTGATGTTTTAGGCAAAGTTTTTCTTTAGAAGCATTGGCAGAGAGTTTGCACAGTGAGGGTAGACAACATGAGCTGGGAGGAGGTGATAGGAGAGGGGTGAGAAACTGTTGTGTGGAGGGTGTGGTAACAGTAGATTACCATAGGCTGAGGCTGGTTTAATTGTGGGAGTGGAGAATGTGTTTTAAGGATAACTCTTGCGCTGTTCAGAAAAGGTGGTGATTGAGGGGAGGAACCAGATGGCACAGACTGTGAAGCAGCCATTGAATAAAGCAAGTTCTGTTCAGCTGTATGTTGTGCCACAGGCTGGTTCACTTTGCTCTTGGCCACAATTTGGTGGTGACCATTCATCCTGGTGGACAACTGATTGGTAACTGTACCACAAACAAGAGTTTCACTATGTAGATTAATAATTAGGTACAACATTTATTTTGACCATCATAATACATTTCTTTCGGCAACAGCTTGTTTCATTCATCCCCTTTTGTAATAACACTTGCAACTGATCTCCACTTGAAACTTACTCCCATGAAATGTGCTTCACTTCCTTACAAAAGAGTGTGTTTACCAAAGATGGAACACTAAACACTGATGATACATTACGGCAAATAAATACTGAAAGTTTTTTACTTTTATCTCCATCATTAACACTTCTGTTAAAAGGAATATTGTTAAATATTTATCCCCAACACCATTGATTCACAAAATTAAGTTTTGAATTTTAATGCAGTTACAATAAATGTCCTCCATAAAATACACAATGTTACAAATTTAAAATAAATTTTTTAATTATAAAAAGCCTGCATTATTACAAAAATATGTAGATTGTCCCAAAGGTGACTTAGATGTGATGGAGTCACATGCATTTGTTAACCTTATAAAATTTGCAGTTTTTTTTTTTTTTTTTTTTTTTTTTTTTTTTTTTTTTTTTTTTTTTTTTGTTAAACAGGGACAAACTGCAGGAAATTACCTCTAGTGGATAAGGGGGAATCAAGGTCATATGGACATATGGCCAGAAATGCATTCCAAGAGAGATACACACACTTATGGGTCCAAGGCCCAAAGGTGTGGTATTGAGTCAGATGTTATATTTATTCATCATACAACATGCCATAAAATAGTTTTTAACTCATAGCTGTACATTCAGGAGTCATGCTCTTTTCATCTTTTCATATTAAAATCATGAATCAGAAGTCCTTAAATTCATGCGATGTTGTGGACTTTGTGTTGACTATACAAACAATTGGACTAGAAATCAGCTGATGTAACAAGAAGTGGATGACATTGGAGACTGTGCGGAGACATTGCTGAAGTAAGGAAGGCGCTCTAGTGAATGACTGGTAATGTAATGAGACATAAGAGAGACAATAGCTGGAAGATAAGGACCTTTTATCCTAAGGACTTTATTTTATTACTGCTACTTAGATTATTCAAGTACATTCTCTTGGTGATGGAAATACAGGCAGCCATATAATGATAGCATGACTCTCAGAATCCAGAGCTGAGTGTGAACATTCCTTTATTATTTGTTGTATGCTGAATAAATGTAATTGGTTCCAACATAGTTGGTACGTAACTTTACTGCTTTCACAGGGTAGGATATGTGTGAGAGGGGACAGGAATAGGTTGTGCTGGGAGCAGGGCTGGCGCAAGGCACGTGCGAAACGTGCAGCCGCACGGGGCAGCACTTTCCAATGGGCGGCAAATCTGCCACCCCCATCCTTTTTTTTTTTTTTTTTTTTTTTTTTTTTTTTTTTGGACAAACACAACATTCCAAGAGGGGATTTGAAAGCAAACCTTGGAGGGAGCAGCTTGGGAACTGTGGCATGGCGCCTCGACTACCTGCCGGCAGCCCTGTTGAACAAGGGGAGGTTCAAATGGCTCTGAGCACTATGGGACTTAACTTCTGAGGTCATCAGCCCCCTTAACTAACCCAAGGACATCACACACATCCATGCCCGAGGCAGGATTCGAACCTGCGACCATAGCGATCGGGTGGTTCCAGACTGTAGCGCCTAGAACAAAGGGAGGGAAGAGGGCTAATTTCTCCCTTGCCACTGTGGCAGGAGCATCGTGTCTACGCCAGAGGAACAGAGGTAGGGAAGCAGTCTGGTGTACATGCCAGTATTCTTATGAGTGGAGCACTGCCAGCCTGTTACGCGCCGTGCGTTGACTCACAACTAATTTTGTAGAAGACGAAATCTAAATTCAAATTTCAAGTGCAATGTTCGATACTGTGGTTACATGTTAAGCCTGAAGCAGTTTTGCTGAGCCCTTAAATGGCAGTTTCCGAGTGATTTATTCTTGCTGCATTATGGAAAAAAATGGTTGAACATTACTACAGTCAAACATGTCCAACACCTACAATGGCCAGAAGAATTCTGAATGGGTAAATAGGCTGCGAGTAATTACAAGGGATAAAGACATTGCTAATAAGCCTGGCATAAGTTGGGTTCTGTAGTATTTTTGAAAATTTTTGATATCCGTTTCTGAGTGATAGTCGGACGTTTTGGATTTTGAGCCATGAAACACCTGTCTCCGTCTGCATGAACAACAATTAAACTCTGACTGGCACTTTTGTTTGACAATACTACTCACACACTATCACTTTGCCAACATTTATTTACTGTATAATGCGTATGAATCCATGTTTCATCTTGGTAAACTAATGGTCACTTTGATTCTGACGAAAACCTGAGAAAGTCTGGTCTTTTAGCAACAATGCCCTCGTGTTCACTCAAAACAAAACATTAATTTTGCCACCTCCAAAAATGAAATTTCATAGACAGAACATTGCTTCTAAGCGTTGCCGTGCTAGAAAAAGACTGTCTGGCAGTGAATATAGGAAAGGATGGGCGCTGAATGAAGATGACGATAAGAAGCAAAAGGATGCATTACAATGATATTTCAGGCCAAAGAGAGAATGACCTAGCAGCAGCGAGGGTCGAAAATAGATCTTGAAAGTACAGAAGGTAGTGGAGGTACTGCAACTACTACATCTTTATCTTCAGAACATGAACAGAAAGTTGATGAACACAGTACTGCGACCACCGCATACACTAGCAATGCTAATGGTGGGCCATCCACAAGATGTTCAACAGACCTCGTCTGGACTCCAGATGTGAGCTTTGTGATGAAAGCTCTGAGATTGAAACGTCAGGCAGAACTGAAATTAGGTGACCCGATTCGGAAAATACTGGAGGAACATCAGCCAAGAAGGGATTGAAGGCGAGCCTAAACTGGAAGACACAATTGACTCAGATCTTGGAAGATGGCCGGAAATTATTACCAAGTACATTTGAATGACTTTGGTCATGCGAGGTCCTCCCGAGCGCATTAAGGAAGCTGAAGAATGTCCTAAAATCGCGGACAACCGGCATTTCAGCCCTGTGCATTACAGCTATTCTTTGAAGAATTTAGAAGAAGCAGATAGACATTGGTTGGTGTACTCAAAGAGCAAGGATCCTGTGTTCTGCTTTTGTTGCAAACTTTTTTCATCATCTACAGTAAAAATTGCAAAGAACAGTATAAGTGACTGGCAGCACCTTGCTTCGTATCTCGAAAGTCATGGGAAGTATACTGAGCATTTGAATTGACATAAAAAGTGGATTGTGTTTTCTGAGGGACTGGAAAAGTCATGAACTGTCGACGCCCATCATCAAAGGCTTCTGAATACTGAAAGCGAACATTGGAAAAATGTTCTTGAGTGCTTAATACCAATAATTCATTTCCTGGGTCGGCAATGTCTGCCTTTGACAGGAAGTACAGATACACTCTTTCAGCCTGAAACTTCTTGAAATTCGTTGAATTATTCGGAAAGTTTGACATTGTGATGATGGAGCACCTGCACAGAACAAAGCAAGGTGAGAACAAGGGTCATCATTATATCGGAAAAGAAACACAGAATGAAATAATTCATCTTATTGGATCATCTATAAGCAACAACATTCTATCAATGATGAAATCTACAAAGCATTACAGTACAATTCTGGACTGCACACCAGATATTTCAAAAGTTTAGCAGATGGCAGTTGTGGTATGTTTCGTCCAGGAGACAAGACTCGACGGGGTATACGATGTCCAAGTTTGGGAGCATTTCCTGCGATTTCTTCCAGTGCCCGATTATTCAAGCTCCACTTAGACACAGTTCGTACTCAAGTTCTTGAAGATAAAAAAAATCCTATTGTGTAATATGAGAGGGCAAGGATACGGCAATGGAGCAAACATGAAAGGAAAGAAGTCTGGTCTCCAGAAAAGAATTTCACATATGAACAAGAGAGCATTTTATGTACTGTGTAGCACTCACTCATTGAATCTTGTTGCGAACTATGTCGCTATGTCTTCTAAATATGCTGTTTCCATGTTTTCGACAGTGAAAAGCTTATATGACTTCTTCTCGTCCTCCGTTCGACGTTGGGATGTCTTGAAGAAGTATCTGCCTAATCTGTTGCAGAAGCTACTGAGCGATACTAGGTGCGAAAGTCGCATTGACGCACTTACTCCACAGAGGTTTCAAATTGGAGACATTTATGATGCACTCATTCAGATATGAGAAGAATTCGATGCCATGACCGCTCACGAAGCACTGTCACTTGCGAATCAAATAAAAAATTAGACCTTTCACACTTCTCTGGTAATCTGGTACGACATTCTGCTCTGCATCAGTGTAGTCAGTAAGACACTCCAGACCATTGACATAAATGTTTCTGAGGCCGTGGAAATGGTTGAAAAAACGGAAGCATATTTTGAGACCTGCAGAACAGAAGAAAAGTTTGTGTCTATTCTGATGGATTCCAAAGAATTGGCTACAGAATTAGAGCTAGAAGATGTAATGTTACCACGCATAAGTGTTTCCAGGCGACGAAGTAAGAAGCCAATACACTTTACCTATGAAGGAAGGTATGAGACAATAGATGACCCAACAAAACGTTGCAAGATTGAATTCTACTATTATCTTTTAAATATAGTAACCACATCTTTGGATGAGAAATTCAGTCAACTGAAATCTCATTGTCATTATTTTTATTTTCTCTACAACATCGACGAGCTGAAGAATGCACCTTCTGACAGCCTGGACACAAAGTGTAGAAACCTCGGAGTGATTTTGCAAGATCATGAGTCAATCGACATTGATGCACTGGAGTTGAAGGAAGAACTCAAAGTGCTTTCAACATTGTTGAAACCTGGAATAGGTCCAAAAGAGAATCTGGAGTTTATAGGAAGACGTAATTTTTGCCCTAATGTTAACATTGCTCTGAGGATTCTCCTAACACTCCCAGTGACAGTTGCGAGTGGAGAGAGGAGTTTCTCAAAACTGAAATTGATAAAGACATACCTCCGTTCAATGATGAGCCAAACTTGTTTGAATGATCTTGCAACAATATCGATTGAGCACGAGCTTGCTGAAGACTTCAATTACACAGATCCTGTGACAGAGTTTGCACAAGCAAAAGCTAGGAAGGTTCGATTTGTCTGGTATTTTTTTTTTTTAATTTTTATATTATGATCAGTGTCTTGGTTATTTACTGTATTGTTTCTTATTTTGTTCAACATTAAATAGTTATTGTAAATGTTATTTTTCAAACCAAATTATTGTTAAATTGTGAATATATTTTGTTTTCCTTTGAATACATTATCTGTCCACAACCATTGAAAAATGTCTATTTACGTTAACTTTAAATTAATGCCGTACGGGATTAGCCGAGCGATCTAAGGCGCTGCAGTCATGGACTGTGGGGCTGGTCCCGGCGGAGGTTCGAGTCCTCCCTCAGGCATGGGTGTGTGTGTTTGTCCTTAGGATAATTTAGGTTAAGTAGTGTGTAAGCTTAGGGACTGATGACCTTAGCAGTTAAGTCCCATAAGATTGCACACACATTTGAACATTTTTGTAAATTCACAAGGCTTATTAAAATTAGCTAGATTTCTTCAATCAAGTTTGACTCAATTTTTGAGCTGGTGGCCAGCGACTGTTTTGTACAAATCTGTAGAGAATGTCACAAATCAGTCGCAATTTTTGTTTTTATTTTCCAGATCTACATAGATTTCGGTCACAGTGTGGCTATTCTCAATGCTTTGTGTTTACATCTATACCGTCATGCTGAACATAGTTGTCAATATGGCGGTTTGGATATAAGCACATATTAAAAGCTTTGAGACTGGCGACTCAGTAGCCGAAACCTAGGTAGTTTAACTAAAATTTGACAGATGTTTTGTAAAAAAAGGAAAAAAAGAAAGAAATGGGGGGGGGGGGGGGGCAATGTAGCAGCTCACACGGGGTGGCACTTGGGCTTGCGCCGGCCCTGGCTGGGAGGTTGCATAGGACAAGTGTTGCACCTGGGTCTTCCACAGGAGTTTGATCCATATGGTAATTCATTGAGAGTAGGTGTCATGGAAGGAGATACCATTATAATTCAAAGATTGGATGGATGGCAGACTACCACTTTGGGAGAGATGGAAAATTTTGTTGGAACATTTTCACTCTTACTTATGTGCTTGCTGATCTCTTAACATCTCAACGGTATGTTGAGTGGTTACCTTTACTTCTTTCATTATTTGTACTCTACATAGAACTCCAGTATCATATTAGTGTCAATTGTAAGCCATTTTGATTGGTCATTTCAAATCTGAATCATAAACAGTGTTAACTGTCCATCAACAATGCTGCACAGCAATATGTATAGGTTTGCTGATGCAGAGTTGAAAAGCTGTTGATTCAAAAGTGTTGTGATGTGACTGTTGTTGCTGCAGCCACAGCAGAGTACAGCATCATTGTGCCGCTTTTCAGTTCCATTAAGTGAACCCACACACAAGATGCAAATTGACCAACACTACATTAATAAATCTATCCACACTGCTGTGAATCACTGTTACAGTACAACTAATGCTGCCAGTAATGCAAACCTGAGACAGAACTTAAGTAGTATTGGAGAAAAACTTGAAGGTGAAGAGTAAGGTGGCCATTATTGTTATCCAGCACATGAATAAGACGCATAACACATGCCATTGACATTTACATGGTTGTTGAGATACATTTATTGCAGTAAAGATATGAAGATAAAAAGGAGTAAGGAATGAAATGAAATACAATTACTCTCTAACATCTTACCAGAAGCAATAGGTCTCTTGTATCGAGATACTCAAAAAATATAACTGAACAACCTCTAAGATTTTGTTGATGAATTTTGGGTACACCCTGTACAACTACTCATATATATCTACTCATAACTACATGTGCCATATTGACTTCTGTGGACTCTATGTTAAACAGCCTCTTATTGAGACAACATTGACATTTTGTTACCACAATCTGTGTTGATGAAACCAATTGGTTTGGACAGTCAAGATGTTATGTGATGAAATTATGGACAAACACATGATGGAAGTTTTGTTGTGTCTGAATTTCATTTTCGATCAGTATCCTGTCATGTGCGTCCATGGCACATTTTTTGCCATCATAAAGTTTTGTATTTTGGAGTATACAGCATTCATAAATTGCATGTTTTGTCCTGTTTTACAAAACTACGAGTCATTTCTCACTTCAGGGAAGATGTTGGTAACCTAAAAAAAAAATAAAAAAATAAAAAAAAAACTGTTTACAGGTGATCTCATAATTTCAGAGTGGACTCTGTTTGCAATAAAAAGAGCCAACATTAACAAGCTATATTGTGAATAATATTTATTTTACTGTCAGACTAGTCTAAATTTACACAAAACATACACAGAAGCTTGTTTTTGAATAGACTCTATCTTAAAGTAATCATCACCATTCTGTACCGTTTTTGTGATATTTTGTGCATTCATAAGATAGACCAAACAACTGAATGGAAACACTAACCACTCACCACTTTATGGAGGTAGTGTGTGTTTGATATTGATATAAAAAAAGATCTGTACACAGACACAGGTGTATGTACACAACTACATTGGCACAGCTCTGCAACTTGAATGGCCAGGTGTTCCACTTTTGTCTGTGTAGTGCATGACATCTTGCTTTGCAGTAAATTGGCAAACCCAGCAGTGCTTCACAGTTACTAAATCTATATTGAATATATATCTCTCTGTCCATCTCCATCTCCTCCCCCCTCTCTGTGTCCATCATCTCCTCCCCATTCTCTCTGTCCATCTCTCTCTCTCCATCTCCTTCTCCCCCTCGCTCTCACTCTCTGTCTAATGGTTGAAATGCTCTGCTATTGTTGTTGAAACTGATTGTGAGAAAGAAACCACACATTTGCACAGCATGGCACAACACTGCATTTTCTTTCTTGCAGCTGGTTATAACAGAAAAACAATATATTATTGTGACAAATAAATAAAACCACCTACAGCCATCCTTATGATTTTATTTTATTTGGTTGCTACCAGTTTCAACGCTTCAATGTGTCATCTTCAGGCTGTTTTTGATGCGATACAGGTTTGAGTTGGCAGTTGATGGTTGGAGTGCTGACACATTATCTGCAAATCCAGTAATGTTGGCAACTGATGTGTTATGCATGGGGATCATATCAACCTGTATCACATCAAAAACAGCCTGAAGATGATGCACTGAAGTGTTGAACCTGGTAGGGACAAAATAAAATAAAATCATGAGTTCGGCTGTAGGAGTTTTTATTTATTTGTCACGATAGGAAACGGACATCGTCCCAGAGACCTCCTGCTAAAAGGATGGACATACAAAAGTGCAATAAATTGTTGTCTGTCGAATGATATTTAGAGCACTGTATAAAAATTTTAAGTTAATCAATCAAAAACTTTTTGAGTTTTTTTCTAACAATGTTTCCACTTTGCACATTGTGTGTGTATTTATATATTACAAAATATATGTAGCCTCTGTCTGTCTGAATGTTTAATTGAGTATTGTGCAAAAATTTGAAGTCAATCACTCAAGAACTTCTCAAGATTTTTGGTAATAATGTTAAACAATGTTTTGTCTCATGTAGTTGTGTAGATACCTGTATAGATGATAAAACCTTGTACAGTTACATCAATCTGTGAAATCATTGTAGATGACCTTGAAAATTCTGTGAAGTAATTTGTGTTTATTGTGTCACATTGATTCAAGAAAATTGTAAGAATCATTTCTTTTGCACAAAAAGAAGAACAAGCCAGTATGCAAGCCCTTTTACACCAGCAGCATGCTTCTGGCTTATGTTTTCCTGGGAATGCATGAGTATCAATATTCTGTAGACTGGATCTTGCTCGTTGATCCAAAGAAATAAGTTCAGGTCTCATCCCTTGATACAGTTCAGTGCTATCTTCTCACAATCTACCTTTATGTGGCACATATGATTAGCTGCTGTGTCTTTCTTCGAACATTTGTTAACTTGAAAATTTGTGCACACATCATCCACAAACATTTGAATACCTCTGGCATTCAATAATTTGTGCCCAAATTTCCTTTAACAATGGAAAGTAATCACCTTAGTCCATATGTTGTTAACATATAATTATCATCAATAATGACATTGTGGTGCATTTGAGAGTTACTACACTGTGTGAGAGTCACTGCACAGTGAGAGCAGTTGCCCCATCTTGCTATTTAAAAAAAACTGTTATTATTGCTCTGCAGATTCATTATAGAACATAGAACTGCACCCATCCATACACAGCACTCACGTCCTCTGTTGTGTACACGTAAACTTTTTGCAAATCTCTATGAAAACAATTGGGCATGATGTCCTTTGAAATTAAAAATTCTGTTTATGATATGCTATATTGTTTTAATTACTCACCAGTATCAGTTACTTTGCAAAAGATAATAATAACAAAAGTAATAATAACTAACAAAAGTATAAGAATTTACCTCAGAATTCAAGTACTAACACTGGAGAAGGAATAGGGAGAAAAAGCAACTTTTGAGTCTGGAGAGTGGAGCAGTGGAATATTTGTGATGAGGTTGGTTGGACTTGCAGTTAAACATTTATTTATTTTTCAGTTTCCCTTTCTATTGATTTTTCCCAATTCAACTCAAACTTCATTACAAGTATTGTGATGCCACTCTGGACCACCGGATTTAGTTGTGAACCATGCACCAGACAAGAAGATCTGCCCATTTCTACCAGTACGACATCTGTAGTAATGACATTGCATATCCTTCAAGAGCTGCGAGTGCATGACCAATGGAAAGTGGACGTTCTGGAACGGACATGTATATAACTATAAGGGTTCCACATCAATTAACACCATTGGCTGATGACATTTAAAATCATGAAATAAAAACATCTGCTCAGACAAATTAATCTTGAATGAAAGCTCTTGAGTTGTGATTTAATCACAACTTTGAAGTTTTGGTCCTCATAAAGTATAAAATGGAAAAATGTACTAGCATTATGAAACCACATTGACCACAACATAGTCACACACGTACTAGATACTTGGCATACACAGATAGTACCAATATTGTCCATACATTAATAGACAGCGAGTTAAATGCAAGCTACTTAACTAGAGCATTCACTGATAACTTAGCATGGCTTACATTATGCCAGCAGGCAGCAGTTATAAAATAATAGAGAATAATAGGATGGCATCTTAAAATAAATATGCACAATACCAAAATATACCAGAATGTGATTAAATACTAAAGGGTAAACAGAAATGGACAAAATGAGAGCGCAACTTTGCGCACACCTGTTTGTTAATGTTAAATAAACCAACAATCAACAAGACAGATATTTTACTGCCACACAGCCAGCAGAATTTAACTCTCTCTTGGTCAAGGCCCTTTTGAAGCACAAGTACGGAAGTTAGAAAGCCATCTGACAGCCAAGAGAATAATTCAAAATACATGTGCTTTGGCTTCCAGGAGCATACAGCTTGACAGCTAACTCAATTCAGATTTCAGTGTACATCAATAAACTGATGAAAGTAATGCGCTATCACTGCTACAGAAAGCAGAACTTAATTGTACTAAGATTGGGCAAACAAGAATATCTGTATGTACAGCTGAATGTATAAAGCATCGCCAAATAACCATGGAGGCCCAAATCTCTTGACATTTCACTCACACTCCCAGTGAACATCACTGCTCCAACAGCAACCATGTATCAGAGTAGAAACCTCACAAAGAGCAAGCCAATAACAATTTCCATAGGAATGATGCAGATACCAACCAGGAACACACATGCTGTTGGGGGGAGGGGGGGGGGGGGGGCAACGTCCAGCTGACAAATATTGCCAGACCCTGTAACGCTGTACATTGTTCACATATGAAACAAGCAACTCTGGCCTAATCTATAACTATGAAAGCATGACACATAATTGTCCAGGAACAGCTACACAAACACTAAATCTGCTGTGAAACCACACAGGTATCATCATGCCGGGGACTACAACAAGGCAAACCTACTGCAGCTGGTAGAATGTAGAACCTCTAACCGATGCTCAGTCAGTTCGCCACTTAGTAAATGAACGAGCAAAATGCAGAGGAAAATATACAAAACATTTTTGCTTTTAAAAGAACACTGATTAGCATGCAACTGGATTGTGTTGCCTATAACGGTGTGATCAGAAACCTGTCACAACAGCTTCTGCATGCATGACACAGCAAGGAAAACTCATGCAGCTTCCCGAGGCAGCCTGTACTGCTTTTCTAGTTCCACACTGCCCATTGCCATGAGAGAGCAGACAGTGTCTCTGGCTGCTTTAAGCCACAGGTCAAGCAAACAGTTGCCAAGGAGCATGACTTTGACATAGTATGCTGCCACAGTAGACAGTGGATTTAAAACTCATCAGTGCGGCGGGACCACTTGGCACAAAATTGATTTATTTTTTCATGATAGATTACTTTATGGCTATTCTTTCTAATTCTGGACTGACACAAAAACTTTGGGGATGGGAAGCTCTGACTGAAAGAGCAATGATGTTTCCAAGTATTTTATGACTTTCATTTTCTGGTGTGATGTGCAGTCACTGTCTCTTACATAGTTATTGAATAAGAATAACTGCATTAGATAAGAGGAGCACCACTAACAAATTCATTAAACAGAAACATTTAGAACAAGGTTGATATACACTCAACTAAAATAAAAAAATCATTAAACAGAAATATCTGGTGCAAGGTTGATATAAACTCAAGTAAAACAATGACAAAAGAAAAGCTGCAACAGAGAAGAAAAACCTAGGAGAGGAATAGAAATTAGCAATTTAGCACACAGCAGAGGTTTAAATTCTGAAATATGAATAAGTACTGTCACCTGTACTTACAGTGATAAGCAGAATACAAAACGTAAATAACAAAGAAGAAGGCAGATGCCTTTGGCATAGAACATAGATACAAAGGTGAAGGAAACTATTGTGGTAGCAGGGAATATGAGCCATGAGCTATAGAAACATGTTTATAGCCACCCTAGAGCCTAACAAGTATGTTATGAAGATTGGATCAGCTGTAAAATTTAGCTCTCGAAAGTTTTTGGATACTGCTGATTTTATTTGAGAACACAGCTATAGGATGAAAGCCTTACTGTTGGTGTAGCAGCTGATTAAAAGATTATCATACAGACTGCATTAAAAAGTAGGATATTATTTGACCTGGAATGAGTTACAGTTGTCTAAGACACTGTTTATACATGAGGTTAATTGGATATAAGTCGATCAATATGTTTATAAGGCATTATAAACAGTCTAAACATACCTACTCCTCATGTATGTTACCTGTATGAACAGCTGTCTGCAGCCATGTATTAGAATGTATTTGATCTCAAACACGGGGGAAACATACTTAAGCATGAACAGGAAACCATTAACTAGTTTCCAGTATTTTTTATTCCCAAGGCAACCATCACATGTTCAGAATGAATGGTCACAAATAAATTATTTGGCCCAGCAACATTCAGTATGCTGTTGCTTAGCACACTGAAATGTAACAACAGGGATCTCAGTACTTGTTCCGTGTTTTGGGTCTATCTAATATTATTTTATCACCTTCATCAGGTTACCTTAATCGATTTTATAAGGAAGGGTTCTCAGTTTGCTGTTGAAGAGTAATGCTTCATCCTCTCAGATCCCATTTTTCTTTCTTTATCTGAAATCACCATTCCTGTTGCCTGTTTGTTTATCTCAGCTTTTAGTCTGATTTGTTTGTATATGAGTTCCTTAATTTTGTCTGTTTTGTTTTTTTAAATCTTCTGTTGTAATTTCAATTTCCTCTTAACTTCCTCAATTTATGTAATACATACAATGTTGGCTTCAGCATTCCATTATGTATTCTTAGTTAACTGCATCAAAAGGAAACCCCAGTTGAGGAAACTGTGAACTTTCAAGGAAACAGAATGGTTGTCAGCACTTACTTTCATGAATCAAAATTCAGATTACTGCCAGTGGATACACTTAAAAGTAGGAGAAAAATTTATGTGTTCAATTATTTTGGAGGAAAGAGGGATTAGTTGTGGAAGGATGGAAAAAGGAGCTGGTTTCTCTGAGCCATAGTTGTTTTCTACTTATAAGTGTTTCCATTAGTGATACTTGGAATCTTGCCTGCTGAAGATAAACAGGCACCAGCCAGCCTCTCCTTTTGTAATTGAAGTTATATACATATATGCAAAATCCAGTATGGAATGTAATTTACACTTGAGAATGAATCAATACTCATAAAATAAGTCTGCTGTTGAGCAGCACTAACAATTGCACAGACATAAATCAAACAATGGAAAATTCAGGATGGAATGTAACAATTTTATGAAAAAGGTAGTTGCTATTCACCCTGTATTGAAGATCCTGAGTCGCAGAGAGGCGCAACAAAAAGACTGTCACAAAATAAGCTTCTGGCCAAGAAGACCTTTGTCAAAAATAGATGACACACACACACACACACACATGCAGGAGTGTGGCTTCAGCTGTCAGAGACTGCAGTCATGTGTGTGTGAGTTGTGTTGAGTGTGTGTGTGTGTGTGTGTGTGTGTGTGTGTGTGTGTGTGTGTGTGTGTGTGTGTGTGTCATCTATTTTTGACAAAGGCCTTGTTGGCCAAAAGCTTGTTTTGTGATAGTCTTTTTGTGTGCCCATCTGCAATTTAGCATCTCTGCTATATGGTGTATTGCGCAGACATAGCTAGAGTTGTCTCCTGGCTCTGTAGTTAGAGGCTATGCAAGGTAATATGGAAGATTGTTGGTACCAGGATGGAGAAAATTGACTCACATAGTGTGTGTGCTACATAGCTGAATCACATAAGACTTCTGTTGTTTGTTGGCTATGATGACCTTTTTGTACTGTATATGTTGGAGAAACTGCTCTGAGCAATAATACAACAGGTATTGGTGACAGTGTGGTTAACACTTGGGCAACACAAATACTAGAAGACAACAGGAAATCAGGTAGATGAAGTACATGCAGACTAGATTTTCATAAATCCTCATGGCAACACTCTGATCCACAAATATTTGGTTAACAGCAATTACACCTAGTGAGTACAGTTAACCTGACTTATGGTTGCCACTTTAAAATAGCTGTTTGTGACAACTGTTATAAAAATGTAGTCTAAAGGAGCAATACATCTTAGGTGAAAAGGAAAAGAAAACAATGATATCTTCATTGAGTCACAACGTTCTTGAAGTTGAATAGTTTTCATTTAAAATGGAAATTAGTTTTTTTCCAGAGGAATGTAATTGTAAATCAGCTCTGCCAAATTTTACTTCGTTTAATAGTGTACCATTCCTTTACAGTTTTGCTATTTCATTAACCAGATGAGAAAGTATAATGTTGCTTATAACAGGCAGATTTTATGTAGAGCCAATACTGAAGAAATGCTGGTCAATTTTAAGGAAGTATGCTAAAGAAATGTAATTGATTGATTTTAATAGGAATGCTTTTGAAGTTCCTAGCTGATCACTATCATGGATCACTTATATAATTTCATTGCTTCTTGATGTGATATGTAATGCCACTCTGTCTGTTTCATGATCTGACTTGTTCTGGACATTTACACTTGAGAAGTCAGTGTTACATATTATCAATGTCTAGTTATTTTTTTCTCTGAGAGATTAGTATATTTTAGATGATTTATAACACAAAATTAAATATACTGCACATAAGCCTCTCTCTCTCTCTCTCTCTCTCTCTCTCTCTCTCTCTCTCTCTCTCTCTCTCCTGTCAATAAGAATTTCTCAAGGTAAAGCACATGAGCAATTGAATTAGATATAACTGCTGTGTTGGTTTTTACACTTCAACATGCTATCAGAAAATTTAATCACAGGCAGATCATGTGGAGCCTACCACATGGTTCACTCCATCTTCAATGTAAGCAGGCAGTGGGCTTTTCATATGCTTCTGTGTCAAGGATATACTATCAGTACCTTGTTTTAGGGGCAACCACCACTATGGGAGTAATCAACCATAGTCAATAAGATGCTGACAACACGTCACCATTGACTGTCACATACCCTTAACACTGGAAACTCCAGGTTGGAGTATCAACAATATTATGGAAAGGATATATCGCTTCTCACTGTAATGGTGACACATTGAGTTGCAGACAGACACAACATAAAAATACTATTGCACAATGAGCCTTTTCCCAAAGTCTTCTTTAGGAAGGGTAAAAATAACACATACACACAAGGAAGCATGCCTCATGCACTTGTTTGGTACCTCTCGTTGCTCTGGCCAGGCAATAAAATGGGTTCCTTGATACATCTGCCATTGACTCTAGCAGTGACTGGTACAGGAACATATTGTCTGATCATTTCAATGCATTTTTTCACTTGTGGCACACTGCAGTTGAGATGTACCCTCGGCATGAGAGTACATCATCCCATTATTCCCAAATTGTATCAGAACTTTTTGTGAAGAACTGCACAGGACATAAGCATGCTGAAGTGAATATTCCCTCCCCCCACCACCACACCCCCACCATATCAACTGACCTCAATTTTTACTGAATACAGCTGGGATGCCGTAGAATGATATATTTGCACCTAATTCTGACCAATCTTCTTGAGTTGTAGCTGCTGGCTGAGCAGTCATGGATTATTGTGGGAGGTGCTGTGATGCACACCACAAGGCAGATGTCTAATTCAGTTGCTCAGTACTGTAGTATCTATTATGACACACTGGACTTAGTAGTCCTAATTAACTGTTTATACACATAGTATTCTTTTTCAGGCTGCAGATCCTATCGTTATCAAGAATGGAAAATCAGGAATTATTCAAGATCTTCATTCTTATGTGCTCAAAATATTTACAGGTGCAGTTATTGTGGAACATTTTTACACCATTTTCAAATGTTCTTTGTGGCATGAACGCATCCACAAAGCTCTAAAAGCAATACAAGGTTCATTTAGCTTTCTTTGCTAATTAAATCTTCAATATCAGGAGAGGGTGCTGTTTCTTTCTTGTGCACAACCAAGCCTGGTTCCACTTTCCTTGTTCTCCAACCCGTATCATTTGCTCAGTATTAGTTTTCCTGGTCATAATAGTTTCTTAATTTTTATCAGAAATAGTTCTTCAGAGGCCTAAAATTATTTTTGGAGTTATTTGTTTATTTACTTTATTGTTTGCATTTTTAACATAGGTATTGGGATGATTCTAAACCTCTGCCAGACCTTAAAAAATGAAATTAAATAATGCTAAAGACAGTAACAAAATGTTATTGATGTAACTGCATTCTTATTTTGACTTACCGATTTAATGTGGTAATTAAACTGATCTAGTGCATGATCTTTCCTAGAATATTAGAATTTTTTGACATAAATGTTATAACGTAAAGTTAATAGCAGAAATAGAAGAAATAATATTGAGTTTTTGTTTTTTAAATGCTTCTTTGTAAAATTGTTGCTTGCCATAAAAGCAAAAGACTAGAAAAACCAAGGCAGGAAACATAGAGTAGATGAAAGGACAGTTTACTGAAAGACAAAGGAATGAAGAAAATGGAAATTGTCTTTTACATTGTGGACAGTGCCAGTTTAAGGCCCAAGCAACACAAGCGGCTGCTAGGGGCACGAAGCTGCAAGGGGTGCTGGAGGTGTCCAAGTTGCAAAATTTGTATACAAGATGTGTATACAAGTAGTAAAAACTGGTATGACTGAAAGTATATGGCAATAGAAGCAAAAAACATTCCAGTAAACGTGGATCTGCAAATGAGATGATTGAGAGATAATCACAAATTTGAGGTTATGAGCTGCCACTGGCTTCAGAGAACATATTGTCCTAATTATAATATTGTAAACTTTTTGTATAAGTCCCCATCTAATTAGGTTCAAATTTCAGGCAAGGCCTGCCTTAATAAGAAATACAATACTACTTGAGAACATTATATTTTACAATTTACTGTCGAGTTTACTTTACACATGACATTCAATTTATGCAGTTGTAGAGTGTGTGGGTATTCTTGCTTTACACCTAGTGGAGAGTAGAATGAAAACACATTTATGATTGAAGTACAGTTTTATTACACATAATTCGAAACAGAATAACTGGAAGCACATAAGCAATATCGCCACTGACTAAAATAGAGTCAAAGAACCTAGCTTGAAGAATGAATAGCTATTGATGGTGTTGCTGTCACTAGTCACCACAAACGCCCTCCCCTGTGGCAATGCGGAGAGCACAGGGGAGAATGAGAAGTGGAGATATGTTGTGCAATGGTAGGAGATAGGAGACAGCAGTCAGTTGAAAGTCAGTACAGTGATGAGAGCAGTCGTGCCATTGCTGGTCTCGAGGGGAGGCGTGGCTGGACCATCCTGGCAGAGGAGACGTTATAGTCTTGAAGCCAGCATGGCGAGTGAAGTGGGCGGCCCACACTGGACAAAGAAATCATCTGATCCCGATCCGGAAAGGGTTATGAGTTGAGACAAATGGAGACCGTAAGACAGCCATGGGCATCAATGGGCATGGAGATGTTGTTATCGGCACCAGTGGGAAGCTGGCAGGAACAGAGTAGGATGAGCTGCAGGTGGTCAGCTTGTCAAGGGAGTTTGGGGATGTGTAAAGCACAAAGAGTGTGCCATTGTGCAGCTAGAGTAAGAAATCCTCAACGTACTAGGGCGAAATGTCGATACAGAAAGTGATGATACTGGAAGGGGTGAGGAGTGGCAACTTAGTAGAAAGCACCAGAATATGAAGCACTTCACTCTTCGCACTTGTAGTAGAGGGCACACACAGAGAGGAGGTTGTAGAAACCTTGGCATTTGGAGGTGACAGCAAGAGAGCATTGGGGGGGGGGGGGGGGGGGGGCACACATAACACACAGTATTTAAGTTTGAGGAATGCTGCAGGTCTAGGCATTCAGAGAAGAAGTCGCCACTTGTGGGAAGCTCATCTAGGGTGGGGATATGAGAAAGGATCCTTGTTCAGTGTCCATCCCAGAGTAACCCAGCTAAGTGAAACAGCTTGGTGTTTGCCTTACAGGTAATGTCCGTAGTACTGTTAGTCCAGCAGAGTAACCTGTGTGACATGAGTAAAAGGGCTGCAAAGCCATGCAAACAGAGTCATTGCGGAGCATAACAAACTCGTGCTGGTTGAGGTCACTGTGTAAGAATACACGAGACATGGAGTGGGGAGGAGTAGAGACTCAAACTCTCTCCCCTTATCAGTGTGGAGGAGGGACAGCCGAAATGAGTCAGACTGGTATTGTTGGAGGCTTGCACAACTGAATCAGCTGAAATGTTCATAAGAGATACAGCTTCCACACATTTGCTGGTGCAGATGATCATGAAGAGGATTTACTTAAATCCATCCACGGGGGGCAGAGGACTGACAAGGTCAAGATGGATGTGGTGAAACCTGCCTTTTGGGATCTCGAAATGCCTTAGAGGAGGTTGAACATGATGGCAAACTTGACTGCATTGGCAGGGTAGACACATGCAAGCCTAAGTGGACAGTCTCTTTGAATTCCAGCCCAGACAAAATGCTTAGTTACCAGGCAAGTTGTAGCCATTATACTGGGGTGTGCCAGCTCATGTACGGTCGAAAAAAAGCTTAACTCGAAGAGGTTCGGGGACCAGCAGACAGGTTGTACCTGTAGATGTGTAACACAGCCAGTAAAGTAGAACTGAGGAAATGACATGATTCAGACATGATTCAATGGTCAAAAGGGAAGAGGTATTCAAGTCTTAGATGTCTGGGTCCTGCACTTGCATGTGATCCACTTAATTTAGGTCGAGTGGGGAGCAGTACACACGCTACACGTAGTCAGCCACGACATTGTTGGCACTTCTCATGTAGAAGACATTGGTGGTATATTGACACATAACGTCCATGTGACAATGTCCTCTCACCCCTTTATGTCCTCACGGAAGTAATGGACAGCCTAGTAGATTGCTAACAGTTCTCTATCAAAGGTAAACCATTTGTGTTACATGGAAGAAAGTCTTTTGGGAAAGAAATGGAGTGGCTATGAGGTGTCAACATATGTTGTTGCCTTAATAATAGTTGTCTTGGGGTCGTTGAACATGCAAGTCATGCTATCGGACCATTGTACCTTGCGTGCACCAAAGGTATATTCACCAACAAGGACATCAGTCAGGGGATCCTGAAGAAGCAACACGAGACATGTGAAGTTGGAAAAAGTTCACCGTATTAAGAAACCGCCTGAGATCACAATGCATTTTGGGTAGTTCATTAATAAAAGCCACATTGTCTCACACGGGAGGGACTTTGTCAAGGATGACAGTATTGCTGAGGAAGATAATGCTGTGGCGCTGAAGTTGTGACTTGTCACAGTTAATCTGTACACTGTTACTTGAATGAACTTTGAACACTTGGAATAAGCGTTGCTCATGCTCCTCGGCGGAGGTGGAGGGATGATATTATCATCTAAGTATGCATAGCAAAATAATAATGAAAACGTGATGAACTGTTGCCACGTTTGTACCAGGTTCTTCAGGACATAGGGCATAAAGCAATACTCAGACAGGCTGATTGGTGTGATAATTGCAGGTGTATGATACCAGCATCTAAACGTTCTTGCACAGTGGACTTTGCATGACATAGTTTCTTAGCAGTAAGGTGTCTAGCTTTATAACAGATAGGAGGGCTTTACACAGTAGTCAATTTGGGGCAGACCCATTAGATATTGCAACAACATTTTTTTCGTATGCACTGGATGGGGTGGGGTGGGGGGAGAGGGGTGTGGGAAGAGAAATTTCACACTGAATACTGGGGAAATGAGACTCACGGACCCTGCATATTTGCAGTGTGGCTGGTGAAGGAGATGCAACAGGAGAGTTGGCAGGACCCTCATTGGAAGGCAACTGCAAAGCAGTGAGGTTGTCAGCCATTACATATCAAGTTGTCTGATGTGTTGGTGATCAGCTGATGGAATATTATACTGTTGGCACTTAATGGATCTATGTCTTGGTGTTGAGTAAAGAGGTTGTGAAGGGAGCTGACATGAGAAGCCGTCAGGTGAGTGCACTTGGAGGAAACTTGGATGAGAAGGTCACAGTGAGCCACACGTGAGGTAGGGATAGAGGCGAAGCAGCCAGGAATGTGTATCCCCAAGGTGTGGTGAAGCAAGGCAGCTGCATGAAGATGTGGTGAGAGACCAAAATGTCTAAGGAAATCAATCCTGAGGATCAGGCCGTCAATGTCAGCAATGAGGAAGGTCCAAAAGAATGGAAGCTTGAAGGGCGATGGAGGGAGTGGTGATACTTGAATCGGCATCCATGTCAACGGGGAACAGTTTATTATTAGCTTGATTGAGCACATGAAGTCTGCCGAAGATTGAAGATGCAGGGAATGACGACTGACCTTGTTGGTGGTTTCCTGTTGCAGCAATGTGGAATGAGGCACCGAGACCAGTCCACTTGGCTTGTTTAGCTGCCATACACAAGGAAGTTGACAGTTCCTCGCAGCAATGCTAAATGCCACGTGGAACCTACATAGTGGGAAGATTGGGTGTGGAGCATGATGAGTGTTGCTCGTGCCATCTGCTGTGCTGTGCTGGCTACTAACAGTGGATCGCTCACCGGTAGAGGGAGTGGGATGGGGGCCGAGAGTCAATTGAACTATGGCTTTTTCCCAGGTGGCAGCACAGTGCTGTCTAGTATTGTGCACAATCTCTTATGCCCCCTGTCATATGGACAAAAGGAGGAGGGGATTGGCGAAGCACTGTTGTCAGCTATGTTTGACATGGGGTGATTAGCACAGGGCAGGAGCTGGCGATGACATATTATGCGGTACACTCGGCTAGTGAGGTGAAGTTTGGTGTCTGATAACACTTGTAGTTGCAGGTCCTAAGGTAACTTCACCACCCACAATGTCCACAAGGATACGTCTGGAGACACTTCAGGGTCGACAAGAGCGTGCAATATTTGACAGAAATGTGATGGTGCTTTGTTGCCCAGCTGCCCTTCATGTATGATTTGATAAAGTGCATCCTCTGGCAAGTGAGACAGGCACTCAATAATAACGTCCTGTGTGCTGACATATTTAGGAGTGCAGTCGGAGTGGTGTCTGAGGTGTGGCATTGCCCGAAATCTCAGAGATGGTGCAGGAGGGGGTGGGGGGGAATGTTGTCCACAGGTGTGGAAGGAGGGGGGAGGGCAAAGGAATGACAGGTGTAGCTGCAATGGCTGTAGCCATTTGAAAACATAACTGTGAATGGACTGATCACTCAACAGAGTGATGAAGTTCTTGCATGAAATGCTGATGACATACTGGTTGGAATGTTGGAAGTGAGTGATGTTCATATTTGATTGGTGCAAGTCCTTGCGATGAACTGAATGTGGGTCCATAGGAGCTGCGGAAAGTGGCGTCCAGAATCAGCAGCATGGCATGGTGTTCCCACGTTGGTGGCATTATCTCGTAATGGTTAAGTTCATGAATTGATGTGTTCAGCAGCAACACAAAATGATTTTGTGGCTGCAATTGCACAGATGGACGTGGTCGCATCACACACGCATGAATGGTGTTGATTAAACATTGGTATTAAACTGGTCCATTGTTTGTAACTGTTTATGCCAATGACTCACCAACATAAATGGCGTGGAATGGTGAAGATTGAAGTACACTGTAAAAATAACACATTAAGTTGCACACTGGCACAATGAAAAGACTGTTACACAGTGAGCTTTCAGCCAGAACCTTCTCGAGAAAGGAAAACACACACACACACACACACACACACACACACACACACACACACACACACACACATTCTCACAAGCAAGCCAGAATCTGGCTGGAGAGGCCAGAGATATCGGTCATGTGTGTGTGTGTGTGTGTGTGTGTGTGTGTGTGTGTGTGTGTGTGTGTGTGTGTGGTGTTCTTGCTTGTTTGAATGTGTGTGTTTTCCTTTTCCTTTCTGAAGAAGGCTTTGGCCAAAAGCTCAATGTGTAACAGTCCATTTGTTGTGCCTGTTTGCAACTCAATGTCATCTTTACAGTGATTAGCAATCTATACTTTTCATAATATTGTTGATATTCCAACATCCACTTTCCACTGTTATACATAAAGAACTCCATTACTAAACTAAAGATACAACAGAAATTTTATATTTTCATTCCTTCCACTCAGTTCAATAGCTACTGTATTTTTTCGAAGCTAGGACAATACTACATGTCTAGTTCTTTCTGCGTTCACTAAAGGGGTTTGACAATCAAAGAAATTACCTTAAATGGAGATGAATTTTTCTTCTTTCAATATTTAACATTGGAATAAGGTTTAGAAATTTATTTCTACTACAGAGGAATGCCTACAATTTCTGCAATCTCTAGATTTTCATTTAAGTCCAAGGAAAGGCAGCTAATGTCTGAGGGATGGGAGGGGCAGGTGTACCAAATGTAGCTTGTGTGGAAAAATGTTCTTGAACCAGCATTGCTGTGACTTAAAGGAATTATACAGTGAAATATTAATAAGAGATGCATATTTATAAACAGTGAGTTCATAGTTGGTACACGAATTGCTTTTTTGTCAACTTTAATTGTACATTTTGATTTGATAAATCAAGATATTAGTTCTTTGTTAGAACAGTTGTAATATTAATTGATTTCTGTAGTTGGTGGCAGTGTTACTGTGGCTAGATACCATCATGGTTCTACATTAAAACATCACATAAATTGGCTTAGAAAACTGCTGTTACTACTCTGTTGCGAGGGTCACATATTCATCTAGTACCCATCCCCAAACAAGCTGTTGGCATTGTCCATTGCCTAAGCACACTGAAAGTGAAATGTAGTATATTTTAATTAATTCTAATTTTGAGCACAATTTCGAGGGAAAAATTATGTGCATAGTAAAAGTCCACAGTGAAATGATGGCCATGAATGTTTGTGTCTAATACTTATACCATAATGTCACACAGTGATACTTATTGCATTAATAAATCTGGTTGTAAACATTTTAGGGTAGAAATTTTCCAATTATTATTGAACAAATTTAAAGAAATTCGTTGGATAATTATCCTATTTTTATATTTGTTTTAACCAACCACAGTCACAAATTCATGTCAAATGTGATTAGTGAAATGTTTTTCGAATTTCATATGTGTCCTGCCATGGATTTTCTACTGTCGTATGCTGTTGAAACTCTGGTAAATGTTTTGAAATAAAGCCAAAACTGCCTATATGTCTGTTTAAATAATTTAATTAATGTTATTTTTTCTTATGAATTTGGTGTTTATAGTGTGTTGCATAAATTTTTCAGTTTTTACCAAATTTGCTATACCTCACTCTGAATTTTTATATGTACATTATATTGATTACAGCATTTCTATGTATTCGATTAGCTATATTCTTTAAGAAAAATGTCAGATGCAATTTCTTATTCCAGTCTTTATTGCAGAGAGCCAGTATTTTAATAAAATGTGCATTTAATATAAAAGTTGTAAAAAAGAATGTGGCACATGTCATTTAAAAGGAAACAAAACATAAACCATGTTTCATTAGATGTTAATCTTATGGATCATAGAGTGAAAGGATGTAATAGTTTAGGCGACATAAGTGCAGGTAACTATGCGAAGTTCTCATCAGGAATTTATTAAATTCATAAAGAGACACACAGATTGAGCAACACTTACCTTCAGGATGCACAACCTGTAGCGCAGCCTAAATATTCATAAAAGTAAATTTACAATACTTCCAACTTTTAAAACCACAGATTCCTTCTCCTGGACAGAAAATGAGAAATATTTAGAGGATGCTGGAGATGGGATGGCAGATTATTCAGAATTGTTAAGAAGGATGCACCATATTAGAGGAAGGAAGGTGGCATATATGAAGGAGAATGCAGCAAAGAGAGGTTTCGTCTTATATTGGATTCTAAGTAACCTGCCTCCCCTCTACGAACTACTCAAAGTATTTCATATTTTTTGTCCTGAAGAAGGAACCTGTGATTCTGAAAGCTAGGAGTTCCATGATTTATTTTTATTTGTGACTTTGGGCATTGCATATTGGGAGTTGCTGATCTGAAGAGAAGTACTAGTTAGCCCAACTCTCTTTTTGTCAGTTTTATAAATTCTGGTGTTTCATTTTGTGATGTGCTATTGATGTGAAAGTTCCTGTATTTCATGTAAACCATTAAGTAGAATAGAATGCAAGGGCTGCACAACAAGAGTTGCTCAGAGTTAAAAATGGCACACGAGTGTAAAAGTGGAGGAGGCCCCAGTAAAAGGAATACTGCTTTTATTTAGTGTTGAGAGCTGTAGAGGAGCAGCAGTGTTTCAACAGCAAACATGAGTTATAAAGATATGAGAGGCTGATACTAGAGAAAATGGAAGGAGGAAATATGCTGACAAACTGAGGACAATGTGTGTTAAGTGGGTGGGCATGGCGATTTAATCTTCTGGTTAGGTACAGTGCATCTTCCCTTGATACTTTACACACAAAAAAATAGAAAGTGTATTACTGGTGATACAACACACATTAGAGGAAGGAGAAGGAGCAATGTATGTTATGAAAAATAGGAAAGTGGAGATTGAATGTCATGTGTTGATATACTGTGGCATTTGATGAGGGCAAATACCAGTAAAAATAGTTTTAACTTAAATGGGAGTTATAACTTACAACTGTGTGTCAAACAGTGATATGTTGATTGTGGAGCCAAGCTCTTCCATCCAAGCCTTGCACAGCAAGTCAGCTCTTTGGCCTGCTCATGCTAGTGGCTGTTCTTCATTCCTTCCAAATTCTGCTGTGTGACTGGCACCTTCGTGCGTCAATACGGTAGGCAGTTTGTCTTCTCTGTGGTCTCAGGAGTGTTACTGAAGAAGGAGTGTAGAGTAACGATCAGCAATTTGATACTGCCAGTTACTTCCTGGGACATACTCGTGGGGCTCAGTTGGTAGAGCTCAGTTCATAAAAGGTAGCTATCAAAATTCAAATTCGAGACCAGAACACAGTTGTGACTTCACACATATAATAATCTATTCAATAAATAATTGAAGGATTGCCTCACACATAAATGAGTTCATTATTAAATCAGCGACTGTTGTGGAAGGTCCATTGTGACATCTGTTACAGAATTGAATCCTCTTGACACTAACTTTATGACACTGGACTTACTCTTGCTCCAGCAGCTATAAATCAAGAAAAGATATGAGAAAGTATTCCCATATCTCTCTTCAGGCAGTCTTGTCAGAAGTATTTGAGAAAGTTGTTGATATCCCCATACAAAATTTCAAATGATCAATTTGATTTCCAGCAGGAAAAAATACTGTAGATGTTGTAAATAATTTTGATAAGTTCAGCACATCACAAGAAAACAACAACAGAGTTGAAGGAATCTTCTATGACCATACCAAATACATGAGTTCATTAAATCACATCTTGCTGAACATAAACTATGTAAATGTGGAATTAAGGACAGCTCTCTGTAGTGACTAATTTTTTGCATCTGTAACAAGAGAAAAATAGTAATTGTCACTTCACTTAACTGATGAACAATCAGAAAAGGTGTCCCTCAAGTTTGTGGGTATACGTTTTATCTCCATTCAAATTTACAGTTATTATAGTCCCCTGTTTCCCAAATAGCTTGCTTGACCTGGTAAATGGTTTTTCCATCCCATTGATTGTACTGCAGAAATTAACTCTTTCTGCTTCACATCACATTGATAGTTTACCGCTGTGGGGTCCTTCTAAAATAAATCGACTCTATTTCTAGCCATCAAATATCTTCAGGAGGTGAAATATGTATTACTGCCAATGAGTACATATAAAAATAAAAGAAACACACAACCTACCTTTGGAACTAATAGTTTGTTGGGAAGGAGAGAAGTATAGGTTGGGGAGGGCTACAGAGGACGGGCAGGTCACTCATTTGAAGAGACAATTACTTTTTGTCTTCTATTACATAGTTATGAAGTAATTCACTGTAAGATTCCTGCCTCTATTACCACATTTACTGTATTTGTGGATTACCAGGGTAAGGGTTACAGAGTCTTTGTGATATCAAGGAAATAACAAATAGTTCTGTTTACAATAGTTCTTTCTTCCTTTGTATGTGTTTATTGACATTACTTAAGAGTAAGTACTGGCAAACAATTCTCTCATGTGACATTTCCTTTTGATAATATTTATCATAGTATCGATGATTCCCATGAATGAACTGATCATATCAGTGTAGGTCATATTAGTGTCTTAATTTGTATGTAAAGCATTATGTCTACCACATCTAATTTATTTCCTGATTTCCTTTGTCTTTCCTGTCACTAGCCATGGGAAGCCATGGGAACCTTGTGTTCTTAATTCTTAAACAATTCTGTTTCCTTCAACCTTTTTCTCTACTTTTTTCTTTTCATTGCATTCCTTGTACCTTTATTTTGCAATAATTTCATTTTGGTGTTCTTTTATGTATTTGTTATCCAAGAAGGATATAAAATATATAGTTGTTGCAAAATGTCTAGCAGCAGTTCTCCAAAAGCCACCCCTAATGGTCAGCAAGTATCACTCAAATTTTCTTTTCTTTTAGTAGCGCTCAGTCTATACATTTTAATGCAACAGTTCTCACCTTTAACAACTAAGGTCACAAACAGAAGCCTGAGGCATAAAATGTGGTGAAGAAGCTAAGTAGGGAATGAAAATTTTGTGGTCATGAAATAGTAGAGAACACTTCTATATGGAGGAAATACGCAGGACACATTTGCTTTCAAAGGGTGCAACTTCAGCTGTCGTAATAGTGTGTGTGAGACAGGATGTCACACGTGATCCCTGTGCAACTTTTGCAGTTAAATATGCGAACCATTTTTTATTTTGAGTCCTTTTTCTGATATTCTCTTATATGTAGTGCACATTTTATGTTGTAAAAAGAATATCTCTATAGCTATTAGAAGTAACACACATGTAAAAGTCACTAGTTTTGTCTGATTTCATCATTGTTGGAACTTCTCCCCAAAAGCAGATTATTCGTCAAATACTCTTTATGTATTTGAGGATTTTCCTCCAACTATTCACAAGAATGACTGCACACGAACTAAGCATTCTGTTGTAGGGGAACATGGTGATATACTGTAAATGATTTTTTGTTGTGTATTTCATCCTCAGGTCATGCAACAGGTATCTGTACGAGATTCATCTTCTTTGTTAGTTACCATCAGATAACTTGAATGTTACATAATAATGGATCAAAGTACAACTGAACAGGTCAGGAGAAATGTTCACACTGTCCATTACATCATGACTGTCTCTGTACTCTGTTCAGTTGTACTTTGATGACTTGCTAAGAAGTTGAAATGGCTAATGATACCATTTGTGTAACATGGGACTGAATTTAAAGTAAAAAGAATTATTAATCACCCCACTTCTCTGTTGTTAAAATATGTTCCTTATGCCTCCATTTTTTTATTAGGTCTCAGGAATACCAAGTCTAGTGACAATGTAAAATTACATAAAAATTACTTTAAAGTAGCACTAAGGAGCATGTGAGTTAATCAGACATGTTTATTTTCTTTCATTTATATATAAATTTAAGTATTCATAATTTGATAATCACTGTATGTCTTCTTTTACCAGTAGAGCATGCTGTGAACTGATTGCATTCCATTTCAAGTTTTTTTTAGCAAAACAGCCCTCTTCTTGCATTCATTATTGCCAGCTAATAAACAGGCCATAAATACATGGAACTTTTGTCATTGCAGATGGCTTATGAACTGTATAATAAGTAACTATCAAAACCTAAATGCTCGTGTTGAGAGAGATGTCACAGAACAAAAAATGCTAGACGATGAAGCAAAGAAAGAAAGGCTGGAAAGAGTACAGAAGCTAAGACAAGAAAGAGGAGAAATAGCAAATGAGAATGGAGGACTTGATGTAAATCATCAGGAGCATCAGCCCAGTGATGGTGATGTGGCCACAGAAAATCCATTCCGTCCAATCTCTCAAGTTGTGGTGAGTTGGCCTTTGTGTTCCATTAGCCTCTTCAGATCATGTTATGTATTATTAACTTTGTTGCTTTGATCACTGCATGAACAGTTTCCTTACCATTATTTCATTACTAACTTTCCGTTGTGTTTCTAGATCCTAATTTTATTTTTAAGTTTCTATTGTTTTTCTAAATCCTTATTTTATAACTAATTTTCTATTGTGGACAACGTCCTCATTATTTCAGATGTTTTCTTGTGGCAAATACTTGTGTATACCCTGTAATAGATTATGAAAGTAGGAATGTATGGTGCACATTTCTTTTTATAGTTAATAATTTTACTCTTTTGTAAATCTGATGTTTCCTTTGACAAAAATGTGTGATTTTTTAAATACTGGGTACACATTACATTTCTTTCACCAGTTTTTCTACTCGTTTTAAGTTTTGACTGTTTCCCATGTTTTAATATACATTTTTTGAATAGGAATATTTCTATATAAAATTTTGTACTGTTTCAGTGTGGCTAACAACAAAGTATACTATACCACTGCTTTAATATTAATTGCAAAAGTGTGTGCATTTCAATTTTTAGAATTGTTCTGGGAAAAGCCTATTCAGAACTGCTGGACTTAGTGGTAAATTCAGATTCTCTTCATCACAAGTCCTGATATTTGTACTACCATATTTCTTTTGTTGAATTACTTGAAAGATGTGGAGCATTTCTATGAAGAACCAGTTAGCGATTATATGTTTTACTTGCAAGACTTGTGATATAGCAGCTTTTGTCTATTGCTAGTAGTATAAAGATTGATTAATTAATTAATTGCCATTCTGTCATAAGAATAGAAAGATTCTTACAACAGTTGTCAGCAGTTACATTGATTGATAGAATGCTCACCATTTTACTTCTTGTCCTTCTTTCAGTTGTGTTCCAAATATGACACATTTTAAAACTTATTTATGGGCCATCTGGGGGAATCCTTCATATCCATTCAACATCTAAAACCTCTTGTCTAGTTCACATTCATTGATGACATTTTCATGGTCTGGACTCACAACAAGGACAACATTTGCTCTTTCCTCCATCAATACCTACTCCCAAATCCACTCCACCTGCTTGTTCTCAATTCATCAAGCCATATTCATAGCTGTTGCTTTCCACCTCTCAGATGGCTTCATAAATATTTCTGTTCATATCAAGTGTGCCAACCACCTATAGTGCCTCCACTTTGACAGCTGTCATCTATTCCATGTCAAAAAATCTCTTCCTTACAGCTTCGCCATCTGTGGACACCACATCTGCATTGGAAATCAGGAGTTGTCCAGTATTACCATGTCCTCAACAAGACTACACCTACCTCATATCATGCCCTGAGTTTATTGATATCCTATCCAAAATCCTACCCACATCCCCTGAAGTAGTGTTCCATCACCAACTAAACCTTCAGAATGTCCTTGTCCAGCCCTATTCCAATCCTACTCCCAATCCTGCACCCCACCTTGTGGTCAGCCCAGTTGCAAGACATATCCCATATACAACCCACCACCTCCCACTGCAGTCCATCCACAGGCATTTCTTACCCAGTAAAAGGCAGGGCCACATGTGAAACCAGCCATGGTCATTTATGCTGCAGTTACTGTACAGCATTCTATGTGGGCATGAATGGTCGTCACCAAATTGTGGCAAACTGCAGACTTGACCATCCTGTTGCCAAATATGAGTACTAAAAGAAATCTTCTAAGATACAGTTACACAATAAATCGTACACATCTAAAGGCTGTAAAAACAAAATATTGGGTTGGTGTATAAGTTTTTAGTGTTTTTCCATTAGTTTAATAAACACAACACATACCTATAACAGAGATTTTAGACTTCAATAATATATTCTCCTACACTATTTGCAACAGTCTGCCCAATGTTGGAGTAACTTTTCAAAAAAATGGTTCAAATGGCCCTATGGGACTTAACTACTGGGGTCATCAGTCCCCTAAAACTTATAAATACTTAAATCTAACTAACCTAAAGACATCATATACATCTATGCCCGAGGCAGGATTCGAACCTGCGACCATAGCAGTCGCGCGGTTCCAGACTGTAGCGCCTAGAACCGCTCGGCCACCCCGGCCGGCAGTAACTTTTCAATCCACGACTGTAGAAATGACAGTTGCCATTGCTTAACATCAAGAACCAAATAACAATAGATTGGTACAATCGAACAAAACTGATTTGCATAGTCACTGTCACTTGTACTCCATGTAACAAGTAACACAGCTCATATCCATAATGAAAAACCAGTTGGAATTTACATCATACTGGCAACTTAAACACAGTCTTTGGTTCACTTTCTACACAACATTTTCTATGTGTTCTTTAATTTAAGTTGTTTGTAATTGTAATTCCAAGTTATTTAGCTGAATTTACAGGCTTTGAATTTGATTGATTTATCATGTAACCAAAGCTTAATGTATTCCTTTTAGCAATTTCTGGCAGAATGTAAATAATTTAGGAGTAAAGGATTCCACACACTGAATAGCTATTTGGCGAGTACGCTCCTTTACTACTAATCATTTATAGACAGCATAAATTGCTGTTTTTTTTTTAATTGAAGAAAAGTGGAAAGAGGAAATAATGTAAAATTTGCTATGAACACACTGTGGGAAGCAGCACAGTGCTTCAAGGTGACCAACTATGAAGTGGTGAAGTGAAAGTCTGAGGTTTGACACTGATTAGCTTCAGATCATATAGAAATCTACTAACTATAAATAAATGTGGCATTTCCATGCCTATAATTACTCTGACTAAACTAGAGGTTGGAGTCCTTCACTCTCTTCAATGTCATCTCTACTTGTGATGTTCTTGCAAATTTTTAAATGTGTACCTTAGATCTTTGCCCAGAAATCTCTCTGCTCTCGTTTCCTTTCTCCATGTCTCTCATTATTCATAATGGTTTCAGCTTTTAATGTTTTTATTTCACTCCTTGCATACATCTTTCCTGGAACTTTAATAATACTGCAGATTATTTTTGTGTTTTCTTTTGTACATAATTCAACTTGCAAGATTTTTTTAATTTCAGTATCAGGTATTTGTCCTTTTTCTGTAGTTATATGTTTTCCTCTTAAGCCCTCATTAAGTTCATGGTCATTCTGTACTCCAGGTTAGTGATCATGAATTGATGCTTTGCATTTATTGTGCCCAATTGTTTCACTGCCAAATGAAGTGAAGCTTGTGAAGAGTGTGCCCAGTTTGTACTACATGAAGTCCCTAATCCAAATCAACATCTCACAATGCATAGAAAGAATAGTCAAAAGTATAATATCATCTAAATCAAGTACCAATAGAAAAACCAATTTCCCCATTTTTGTTGTTTATTTAACATAATATGGTCAGAGATCGATAGTGAAATTAGCGGTCATGCTATACAAAAAGATTTGTAAAATGAGTTCTACATCTAAACTAGACCTGTGTGGCTACTCAGCAAATCACCCTTTAAGTGTCTGGCAGAGGTTTCATCAAACCACCTTCACCATAATTCACTGTTATTCTGCTCTTGAACAGTGCATGGAAAAAACAAACAACTGTATATTTCAGTGAGAGCTCTGATTTCCCGTATTTTATTATGATGATCATTTCTCCCTTAGTAGGTCGCTATCAACAAAATATTTTCACATTCGGAGGAGAAAGCTGATGATTGAAATTTTGTGAGAAGATCACACCGCAATAAGAAATGCCTTTGTTTTTATTAAGTCCATTCCAAGTACTGTGTCATGTCTGTGATACTCCCCCTCCCCCCCCCCCCCCCCCCACCCGCCCCGCCCTGCCCCGCCTCCTGTTTCTCAATAATACAAAATGAACTGCCTTTTTTTGAACATTCTTGATGTATTCTGTTAATCCTATCTGGTAAGGATCCCACAATGTGCAGCAGTACTCTATAAGAGGATGGACAAGTGTAGTGTAGGCAGTCTCTTTAGTAAATCTGTTTCATCTTTTAAGTGATCTGCCAGTAAAACACAGTCTTTGGTTCACTTCCTCCACAACATTTTCTATGTGTTCTTTCGTATTTAAGTTATTTAGCTGAATTTACAGTCTTTGAATTTGATTGATTTATCGTGTAACCAAAGTTTAGCTTATTCCTTTTAGCACTCGTGTGAAGCATGACATCACATTTTCCATTATTTAGGGTCAAGTGACAATTTTTAGACCCTACAGGTATCTTATCTGAATTGTTTTGCAGTTTATTTTGGTCTTATGAGACTTTATTATATGATAAATGACAGGATCATCTGCAAACATCCAAAGACAGCTGCTCAGATTGTCTCCTAAATTGTTTATATAGATAAGGAACAACAGAGGGCCTATAACACTATCTTGGAGAATGACAGAAATCACTTCTGTTTTACTCAATGACTTTCTGTCAGGTATTATGAACTGTGAGCTCTCCGACAGGAAGTCACAAATCTAATCACATAACTGGGACGATATTCCACAAGCACACAATTTGATTATAAGCTGCTTGTGAGATATGGTGTCAAAAGCTTTGTGAAAATGTAGAAATACAGAATCGATTTGGAATCCCTTGTCAATAGCACTCAACACTTTGTGTGAGTAAAGAGCTAGTTGTGTCTCACAAGAATGATGTTTCCTAAATCAATGTTGACTGTGTGTTTGTAGACCATTCTCTTTAAGGTAATTCATAATGTTTGGACACAATATATGTTCCAAAATCCTGCTGCATATCAATGTTAATGATATGGGCCTGTAATGTAGTGGATTACTTCTAATGCTTTTCTTGAATAATGGTGCGACATGTGCATCTTTCCAGTCATTGGGTATGGATCTTTCGTTAAGCGAATGGCTGTATATGATTGTTAACTATGAACTATTGCATCAGCGTACTCTGAAAGGCACATAATTGATGTACATTCTGGACTGGAAGACTTGCTTTATTACATAATTTAAACTGCTTCTCTATTCTGAGGATATCTTCTTCTAAGTTATTCATGTAGGCAGTTGCTCTTCATTGTAATTCAGGAATATTTGCTTCATCTTCTTTAGTGAAGGAATTTTGGAAGGCTGTGTTTAGTAACTCTGTTTAGCAGCACTATCATAATAGAATTTCCATTGCTGTTGTGCAGAGAAGACAAAGATTGTGTCTTACTGCTAGCATACTTTACATACGACCAGAAACTCCTAGGAGTGGTAGCATTATCAAAGGTGAAAAATAATAAGCAGCAGGATTTAACTGCTGTAAGTGATTGTTCTCAGTTTAAATATCTAAACTCATAGATTTTACTTTACTACCCTCTAAAACAAAACTATAATGTAATTAAAATTGTCTGTTAGCTGACATATCACACCTCAGAACTTAATTTCTCCAGTCAGGACTCTCAGCATCATACACAAACTGTCTGCCATTGCCAGTATGCCATAGTCTATTAGTCTTCACTGCGGAGCACCTGGCAGCCAGCGTAACATTGCTGTAGCGCATAATAAACATAATAAAACTAGTACGTTCAGTGAGAGAGTAAAAAGAGAAATTATTTTCCTGCTACCATAGTTTTGCAATATTTAAATGTGAATCTTTCAGTTTGATGCTTTCTTCATCTCTTCCTATCCCTATGCTAATCTCTGCCTATAAAAACTGGTTTGAATGTTCTACACTTTGTCTGTACTAAAATTTTCACATCTTCTGCTACTTCTAGAATTAACAACTCCCAGAGGCTGTCCCACTAACCTGTCTCTCTAACCTGTGTTTTACATAGATTCTTGCCCACTCATCCAATTTTGTGCATCTTAATTTCTTACCTTACCAGTGTCCTTACTTTTTAATTTTAACATTCTTCAGTAGCACCATCTTTCAGACACTTCCATTCTCTTTGTCTCTAAATTTTCCAGTGCACATGTCTTACTTCCATACAATGATATGTTCCAGACATGCACTTTAAGGGACTTCTTCATTAATGCCATATCAGTTTTTACTAACAGAGGACCTCATTTATCAAATAAAGCTTTCTTTGTTTGCACATGTGTATTTCTCATACCTCTTTTTTTGCTTCAGCCATCCTATGTTATCTTACTTTGTAGATAGCAGAATTCTTTATTCTTGTACTACTGTGTTGTTCTAAATTTTTACATTAAACTAGTCACTGTTCTTTCTTCATCACCTTCATCTTAGCTTTGATTTCATAAAACCCTGTTCTGAGCTAAATACGTACCTAATTTTGCTCAGCAGATCGTCTATGTCTATCGTACTTTTGCCCAGAAAAGCAGAATGGCTGTCCTGTCTGGGAAGATTAGAAATTGAATCTGTTTACTATCACATTTGATGACAGTTCTATTGGTAAAAGCCTAAAACAGTTTCTCTTTGCCACTAGGTTTATGTAGTTGTTAGATTAAAGTAAATTATTGATTTTATTTTCCAGGCCATTGATGCAGAGGATGCAGCAAAGGAAGATACTCTAGAGTTGGTTCACGACACAGGATATCCTAACATGCTGCCTGAGACTGGCAACACAAAAAGATTTGTAAAACGAGTTAGCAATGGTAGCATTAGTTTTGCAGAAGATAACTCACTGTTTAGCAAAATACGCACTTCTTTAGATACCACAGTCCACAAGGCAGTTAAAACAACAGCCTCTGCTTCAGAAACTGTCGGAGGTAAGTTACCAATAAATGAAATTTCCTGGCAGATTAAAACTGTGTGCCCGACCGAGACTCGAACTCGGGACCTTTGCCTTTCGCGGGCAAGTGCTCTACCATCTGAGCTACTGAAGCACGACTCACGGCCGGTACTCTCAGCCTTACTTCTGCCAGTATCTCATCTCCTACCTTCCAAACTTTACAGAAGCTCTTCTGCGAACCTTGCAGAACTAGCACTCCTGAAAGAAAGGATATTGTGGAGACATGGCTTAGCCACAGCCTAGGGGATGTTTCCAGAATGAGATTTTCACTCTGCAGCGGAGTGTGTGCTGACATGAAACTTCCTGGCAGATTAAAACTCTGTGCCCGACCAAGACTCGAACTCGGGACCTTTGCCTTTCGCGGGCAAGTGCTCTACCATCTGAGCTACCGAAGCACGACTCACGGCCGGTACTCACAGCCTTACTTCTGTGAGTATCTCGTCTCCTACCTTCCAAACTTTACAGAAGCTCTTCTGCTTCGGTAGCTCAGATGGTAGAGCACTTGCCCGCGAAAGGCTGCTAATTTAATCGCAATTGCTTTCTTAATAACTGTATCCCAATAACTAGAAGCACATGCCAGAAGTTCTGAGTTGGTATATTTTATAGGCAGTGTTTTGTAACAGCAGATCACCTCGGCCATTGTAAGTGTGTGTGATACTTATGCTCAGTACACTGGTTGTCCACAGGCCTGATAGTCTGACCAATGTATGACAGGCCCAACTGCAAGACATACATTAGAGACCTGGCATATGTAAACTGAGGACATCCTTTGCAGTCCATAAAAGGGTTCTAATCTTAGATGGTGCTCAAACAATACACTTCACACCATGCTTTTGCAGATTATGACCAATCTTGTTGGAAATACTAACTGTATAAGGCAAAAGGATGGAGACTTAGGTGCCACATTGTTGCTTTAATCACTCTCCTGATTCATGGTTGGTCATTAGTGTAATGTGCATCTGATCTGTCTTTCATTATAACCATTCTGGTAAAGGTGATTTTGAAATGAGTCAACTCAGCTGACAAACTTTCATGATGTGAGATGACGTGATACGTATGAACCAAGTATGAAGTATTCCTTCACACTGTGCTGGAGGGTGACAACTACTAGTCTGAAGTTACAAATAGATGTGCATTGGCTTCCTGTAAATGGCATGTCCTTCTGCTGTACCATCCTCCTTCTTCTTGACAAACACATCAAGGAAGGGAAGACAGCCCGTGAGCTTTATGAAGTGGATATTCGGGTGAATTTAATTCATATGTTCCAAAAAGCTGTATAAATTCTCACTTCCACAAGACCAAACAACAAAAGTATGATCAGCACATCTGAAAAAGGCACACAGGTTTCAGTGGCAAGAACAAGGCAGCAAGCATAGAAGTAAATTACGTATTGCCATGGAAAAAGGTAAAAAGAAAACGTGAAAATTGTAAGGACAAAATTTCAAAGCTAAATGAACATATTTCCAGTTTACAATGTATAATTGGCACTCTAAAACTGGATGTAAAGAAACTTTAATCTGGAAAATGTGAGTCACTGATGAATCAAGAAAATTCAGATTCAGCAGGCAAGTGGAAAACGGAAGAAATCTGTATCCAGGGAGTACAATTTCAAAATCTCATTGAAACTTCCGTGTGTAAAAACAGTCCATCTTTAGCGCATAAAAACAGTCAATGTCGAGTGCATAAAAACTTGATTGTGTTCACTACTATAGATTCAATGACCATGCCAACCAAAGCCAAAATGTTGGGAAACGAATTGTAAAAAGTAAACAGATAATTACTAGTCGATATTCCAAGTGTGAAAATTGCAAAATATGAAAAAATCTGTGTGTTAGCGGATAGTCACAGCCGGTGAATTTATGCAGTGGTAACAGAAAAATACAACATCAAGGCATCTGAATTTGTGAAGCCTGGTGCTCCATTATGTGAACTAACAAATGTAACAAAATTAAGTGAAGTAACTACACTCCTGGAAATGGAAAAAAGAACACATTGACACCGGTGTGTCAGACCCACCATACTTGCTCCGGACACTGCGAGAGGGCTGTACAAGCAATGATCACACGCACGGCACAGCGGACACACCAGGAACCGCGGTGTTGGCCGTCGAATGGCGCTAGCTGCGCAGCATTTGTGCATCGCCGCCGTCAGTGTCAGCCAGTTTGCCGTGGCATACGGAGCTCCATCGCAGTCTTTAACACTGGTAGCATGCCGCGACAGCGTGGACGTGAACCGTATGTGCAGTTGACGGACTTTGAGCGAGGGCGTATAGTGGGCATGCGGGAGGCCGGTGGACATACCGCCGAATTGCTCAACACGTGGGGCGTGAGGTCTCCACAGTACATCGATGTTGTCGCCAGTGGTCGGCGGAAGGTGCACGTGCCCGTCGACCTGGGACCAGACCGCAGCGACGCACGGATGCACGCCAAGACCGTAGGATCCTACGCAGTGCCGTAGGGGACCGCACCGCCACTTCCCAGCAAATTAGGGACACTGTTGCTCCTGGGGTATCGGCGAGGACCATTCGCAACCGTCTCCATGAAGCTGGGCTACGGTCCCGCACACCGTTAGTCCGTCTTCCGCTCACGCGCCAACATCGTGCAGCCCGCCTCCAGTGGTGTCGCGACAGGCGTGAATGGAGGGACGAATGGAGACGTGTCATCTTCAGCAATGAGAGTCGCTTCTGCCTTGGTGCCAATGATGGTCGTATGCGTGTTTGGCGCCGTGCAGGTGAGCGCCACAATCAGGACTGCATACGACCGAGGCACACAGGGCCAACACCCGGCATCATGGTGTGGGGAGCGGTCTCCTACACTGGCCGTACACTACACCTCTGGTGATCGTCGAGGGGACACTGAATAGTGCATGGTACATCCAAACCGTCATCGAACCCATCGTTCTACTATTCCTAGACCGGCAAGGGAACTTGCTGTTCCAACAGGACAATGCTCGTCCGCATGTATCCTGTGCCACCCAACGTGCTCTAGAAGGTGTAAGTCAACTGCCCTGGCCAGCAAGATCTCCGGATCTGTCCCCCATTGAGCATGTTTGGGACTGGATGAAGCGTCGCCTCACGCGGTCTGCACGTCCAGCACGAACGCTGGTCCAACTGAGGCACCAGGTGGAAATGGCATGGCAAGCCGTTCCACAGGACTACATCCAGCATCTCTACGATCGTCTCCATGGGAGAATAGCAGCCTGCATTGCTTTGAAAGGTGGATATACAATGTACTAGTGCCGACATTGTGCATGCTCTGTTGCCTGTGTCTATGTGCCTGTGGTTCTGTCAGTGTGATCATGTGATGTATCTGACCCCAGGAATGTTTCAATAAAGTTTCCCCTTCCTGGGACAATGAATTCACGGTGTTCTTATTTCAATTTCCAGGAGTGTAGTTTGACTAAGGATGATTTTGTTGTGTTGCTGGGAGGACCCAACAATGTTTATAGAAATGAGACTAACAAGACTAACACAGAACTGAAAAAATGTGTAAATAATTTAACCCATATAAATGTACTCATTGTTAATGTCCCACAGCATCAGGATTTGCCGAGTTTGTCATCAGTGAACCATAAAATTTGTTTTGTAAAAAAGAGTTTCATAGAAATATGCTCATATCTCGAATGTCAATGTTATAGACACAAATATTTTGTAACACAGGTTCTATACAGCTCATGGTCTTCACTTAAATGCATCAGGAAAGGAGGTACTTGCTGATAAAATATTTACTTGTATTTCACAGGACAGTGAAGAAACTAGGACAAGTGCCAGTTGAATGCTAATTACAGAGCGTTTTGGTGAGCAGCAGACAGTAAAGCAATCAATCAGTTCCAAATTATGAGCTTTAACAATCAAATATTAAAACAGAAAGTAACAATCAAATATTAAAATAGATGCAAATTACAAAATGGTTCAAGCCAATAAGGACGGAGGTGAATGAAACAAATTTTGCAAGCTCCAAAAATAACTTCACCACTTGATCAAGCGGAAGCCACATTCAACAAATACACAAAGATTTTTTTAGGCATAACATCACCTGCAGAAGAAGAAGAATAAGTACCAGCAGCAACAGAAGTAAACACAACAGCCAAACAGACTGCAGAAGGAGCAGTGAGCAGATGGAAAGTAGTGCACACATCTAGTCGGAAAGTATTTTTAACTACTGATACAAAGAGCAAGAAGCACCCAAGATAAGTGACACCTCTACAAATGAGTCTAACCTGTCCATCTTTCATCAAAACTTTAGGGGACTTAGCAACAAAGTAGGTCAGCCATCAGTTAATATAAATGACAGAAATTGTATAAACAGTGCTCATCATGTCAGAAATGGCATTAACTTATTACATTTAGAATCTAACTACAACATTGCAAGCTACTACTCTAGAGACAACAAGGAAAGAGGTGGTGCAGCTATTTTTGTTAAAAATAATGTCATATTTAGAGCGGTACATGTAAGAAAATACTGTTTAGAGCAACTGTTTGAAGCATGTGCAATAGAAGTTACAGTAGATAGCTCCCAAGTAATAGTAGTGGCTATTTACAGGGTACCTGGAACTGACTGGTCTTGTGTCAAAGCGGTAGTTGGATCAAAACAAAATGTCCAGACACTCTGTGACCAAAATGGCACTGAAACAGAGGATGACAGACTAAAGGCCAAAATACTAAATGTATTTTTCCAAAGCTGTTTCATAGAGGAAGACTGCACTATAGTTCCTTCTCTAGATTGTTGCACAGATGACAAAATGATAGATATCGAAATAGACAACAGAGGGATAGAGAAACAATTAAAATCACTCAGAAGAGGAAAGGCCGCTGGACCTGATGGGATACTAGTTCAATTTTACACAGAGTATGCCAAGGAACTTGCCCCCCTTCTTGCTGCGGTGTACCGTAGGTCTCTAGATGAACGTAGCATTCCAAAGGATTGGAAAAGGGTGCAGGTCATCCCTGTTTTCAAGAAGGGATGTCGAACAGATGTACAGAACTATAGACCTATATCTCTAACGTCGATCAGTTGTAGAATTTTGGAACACATATTATGTTCAAGTATAATGACTTCTCTGGAGACTATAAATCTACTCTGTAGGAATCAGCATGGGTTTCGAAAAGACGATCGTGTGAAACCGAGCTCGCGCTATTTGTCCATGAGACTCAGAGGGCCATACATATGGGTTCCCAGGTAGATGCCATGTTTCTTGACTTCCGCAAGGCATTTGATACAGTTCCCCACAGTCGTTTAATGAACAATGTAAGAGCATATGGACTATCAGACCAATTGTGTGATTGGATTGAAGAGCTCCTAAATAACAGAACGCAGCATCTCATTCTTAGTGGAGAGAAGTCTTCTGAAGTAAGAGTAATTTCAGGTGTGCCACAGGGGTAGTGTCGTAGGACCATTGCTATTCACAATATACTTAAATGACCTTGTGGGTAACATCGGAAGTTCACTGAGGCTTTTTGTGGATGATGCTGTGGTATATCGAGAGGTTGTAACAATGGAAAATTGTACTGAAATGCAGAAGGATCTGCAGTGAATTGACGCATGGTGCTTGGAATGGCAATTTAATCTCAATGTAGGCGAGTGTAATGTGCTGCGAATACATAGAAAGAAAGATCCTTTATCATTTAGCTAAAATATAGCAGGTCAGCAGCTGGAAGCAGTTAATTCCATAAATTATCTGGCAGTAAGCATTAGGAGTGATTTAAAATGGAATGATCATATAAAGTTGATCGTCGGTCAGACTGAGATTCATTGGAAGAATCCTAAGGAAATTTAATCCAAAAACAATGGAAGTAGATTACAGTACACTTGTTCATCCACTGCTTGAATATTGCTAACCAGTGTGGGATCCGTACCAGTTATCATTTAGCTACAATATAGCAGGTCAGCAACTGGAAGCAGTTAATTCCATAAATTATCTGGCAGTAAGCATTAGGAGTGATTCAAAATGGAATGATCATATAAAGTTGATCGTCTGTCAGACTGAGATTCATTGGAAGAATCCTAGGGAAATTTAATCCGAAAACAATGGAAGTAGGTTACAGTACACTTGTTCATCCACTGCTTGAATATTGCTAACCAATGTGGGATCCGTACCAGATAGGGTTGATAGAAGAGATAGAGAAGATCCCACGGAGAGCAGCGCGATGCGTTACAGGATCATTTAGTAATCGTGAAAGCGTTACAGAGATTATAGATAAACTCCAGTGGAAGACTCTGCAGGAGAGACACTCAGTAGCTTGGTACGTGCATTTGTTGAAGTTTCGAGAACATACCTTCACCGAGGAGTCAAGCAGTACATTGCTCCTTCCTACATATATCTCGCAAAGAGATCATGAGGATAAAATCAGAGAGATTAGAGCCCACACAGAGGCATACCGATATTCTTTCTTTCCACAAACAATACGAGACTGGAATAGAAGGGAGAAGCGATAGAGGTACTCAAAGTACCCTCCGCCACACATCGTCAGGTGGCTTGCGGAGTATGGATGTAGATGTAGATGTAGAACTTCTGGGTATTTTTGGTTCAAATATAATTATTGTTACCTGCTTTATTTTCTAAAAATAATGAAATTATCATTCTGGGTGGTTTTAATGTTGACTTTTTAACTGAAAATAACAAGTGGAGCTCCAACATCTGGTGAGTTCATATAATCTTATTCCTATAGTTGACTTTCCCACTAGGATTACCCTGAGAATCAGACTTTCATAGACAACATATTTATAGATTTAAGTACATACCATAGCTTTACTGTCACCCCTGCCTTGAATGGACTATCTGACCAAGATGGACTACTTCTCACTCTGCATGACAGTACTCCCCTCAAGAAATTAATCCTGTCCTGGAAATCTCTTTGGTCAATGACTAGTGATGCACTGGAAGTTTTAAAGACAAACTGCAGCAGATGGACTGGAGCCCAATATACAGGGTGGATGAGGTTAGTGCAAAATTTAATATATTCATAAATGAGTTCGCAGCCATCTTTGAAGAGGTTATCCAAAAAAGTTTCTTAGAAGCAACACTGATACATCATCAAACAAACACTGAATCACAAATGGAATTAAACAATCATGTAAAACAAAGAGGGAATTTTACATTGCAGTCAGAATCTCTAAGGACACAACGAGAACTGGCCATTATAAAATGTACTGGAAGACACTAAAGAAGGTAATACAAAAGTCAAAAGCATTGTATTACGAGCAAGAAACTGATAACTCTCATAACAAAATGAAGACTATTTGGAATATTGTTAGAAGGGAGATAGTGAAAACCATAAGAACTTTTGAAGAACTCAAAATTATACATGAAGGAAATCTAGTACTTGATCCTGAAAACATAGCCAATATTTTCAACAACCACTTCTTGTCAGTTTCAGAACAAACAGGCTGCAAGGGCTCTGTGAATGAAGTTCTGAGTCATATGCAAAAGATTATATCCAAACACACAGGTAATATTCATATCAGACCTGTCACAGCCTCTGAAATTAAAAGAACAATTATCTCTCTCAAGAATAAATATTCCACTGGGGTAGACAATATCTCTAACAATTTACCAAAACAGAACTTTGCCTCTGTTAATGATGTGCTTAGCCACATTTTCAGTGCATCCTTACAACAAGGAATTGTGTCTGACAGACTCAGATAAGCTACTGTAAAACCCTTTTCAAGGAAGCTGACAAAACCTAAGTCACAAATTACAGATCAGTTTCCTCCCTAACAGCTTTTTCAAAGATTCTGGAAAAGCTTATGTATATGAGAATTTTAGAACATCTAGATAAATATAACATTCCTCAGCAAAAGTCAGTTTGGTTTCCGAAAGGGTCTGTCAACTGAACAAGCAATCTATGCTTTCACAAATAAATTTCTGGATTCAATTAATGACAAAAAATGTTAACAATAGGGTTATTTTGTGACTTGTCAAAAGTTGTTGACACTGTGAACCACCAAATCCTATTACAGAAAGCAGACCTATTAAGAATAAGTGGTGTAGCAAATAAGGGATCATAATAATATCTGAAAGATAGAAAGTAGTAATAAATGGTACTGATGACATCTGTAGTGGCCTGGTTTCATCTGAGTCCAGAACCATTAAATGAGGAGTGCCCCAAGGATTGATTCTTGGTCCTTTACTGTTCCACATATTTATAAATGACCTACCTCAATTATGATTGATGGTCATACATATGAAGATATTCAAGGATCTGTTAAGAATATTCGTATTGATTTAATTAAATGGTTTAGCATCAGTGGACTCTCACTGAACTTTAATAAGGCTAACTATATTTAGTTCACTGCAACTACTAAAACTGAGGATGAGTTAACTGTGAAGTGTGGCACAGAGTCAATTGAAAGAATTGAAACAATGAAGTTTTTAGAGTTTCTGATTGACTCCAGAGTAAACTGGCCTCATTGTATAATAAATCTTAAGAAGAGACTCAGCTCATTGATTTTTGCCCTACACTTTTTCTCCAAGTTGCCCTACACTTTTTCTCCAATAGCAGAAATATAGACATAATGAAAGTAGCATACTATGGATATTTTCATTCTCTTATAACATATGGTATTATATTTTGGGGAAATCAATCACTTGCAAATGAAATAATCTTGGCCGAAAAGTGTGTTGTAAGCATAATGAGCAGCACAGACTCCAGTTGTAGTTGTAGAAAACTTTTCTGGGAAATAAAAATTCTTACTGTTACTTCCCAGTACATATTTTCTCTTTTGTGTTTCATCAGCAAAAATACTGGGTTTTGTAAAAGAAATAGTGAATACCATGGATATGATACTGGGAGAAAGCATGATTTCCACAACGATTGTAAAAACTTGACTGTGGTGCAAAAGGTACTCAAATCTCTGGTGCAAAACTTGTTAATGCTCTCCCTCCAGATATTATAAGCAAATTTGATAACCATTCCTCTTTTATGGAGCATCTGAAGCAATTTGTACTGGAAAGGTCTTTTTACAGTTTGCAAGAGTTTTTTTTAACTACAATGATAAAACCTAATAGATTTGGACCAGAAATTTTGAGTATGTGTAAGTTGAGCAGTGATGGAGGTACCATACAAATGTAATATTCATAATTATTTTCACTGGTCTTGTATTTGTTTTCCTCTTTCTGTATCTAATGTTTGCTGTAATCTGTCATTCTTACCACATATCAGTAATCGAAGCATGGAGTATTATTTCTGTATGATTGACTGCTTTAATTCTACCTATGTGTGAAGTGTTTTCTGACACACTCTGTATCCTTGTGAGTTAACACAGTTGGATCAATGGAATAAGAAATAAATAAATGAACTACAGGATACATGCCTCAAAATCTTCCATAAACAGATTGCCAATAAAAGGTGATGAAGGGCTACCCATCACAATTCCATCTGTCTGTTCATGTACCTGATTACTGAATAAAACTAAGTGGACGCCAACACATGTCAAAATAGGTTCCTGTGGTGCTATGCAGACAAACAGCCATCTATCTTCCCCTAATTAACCTTAACTAATCATACAGAGGAAGGGAAATGAAGGGAGAGACCACATTAAAACTTACTCAATGTCAGAATCATTCAAATGTAAACCTCACTAATAAACATACGAAGTCTGCTGAGCTTTTAATATGGTGTATTCACCAGCCTACTAGTGGGTTCGACAGAGTTACAAGATGTTTCATTAAACAGTATGCTGGAGCACTAATGTTACAGTCAGTAGGCCTAAGAGTAATCCCATCCTTGTGGATCTTCAGAATGCCATATAATCTAGTGGGAACAGTACAGTAAGAGTCACAACTCTTGATAGTCTCTTGCAACAAGGTTCTTTTCTTCAGGAGATTGTTAGTCTCTTTCACAACCCTTTTTGTCAGGTCAAGAGTGAGTCTATGGTACATTGGATCAGACTGTAAACAATACAGCTTTTTAATGCACTCCCTGCTTGTGCAACATAAATGTGGCATTGCCCTTGTCTCCAGGTAAGGTAACAATGTCAGGATTCAACTGAGTGAACACAAAGCAGCACTCTCAGCTACTGTAATGTTAACCTTGGGTGATTGTGTCCCAGTCAGAATACAGTGCACTTCTCTTCTAACCTCCTTGGCAGTATCAGGAGGTAGTTTAACTCTTCAGAAATCGAACCTGAGCATAGCTCAGGCTGTAGCTTCGTGTTAAAAAAGATCGCTGCCAAGTATAGGTCAGGCTGCAATTTTCTCAAAGCGTGAACCACTTGTCGCTAGAAAACTGGTCTCATTTCATATGAGAACAATATACAGACATCTTGTGATCCACTGCTTCATTGGTGCTGCCTTCTGTTGTCAATTTCTAAAATTATTTCAAAAGAAACATTAGTGAACATAACAGCTGCTATTGTGAATGGCTGAACCAGTATGACCACACTGACACAATTTCATGTGCGTATTCAATAGGTTTCATAGTTTGCTGTAATTCTGTTACAAATACATCTTGTTTGTTGATTGAGTGAGAAATTTTGGAGGCCCAAGAGGAAGAAATTGCACAATAACTCAACTCAAACGTTTTTCTGTGGAGGATAATCATACTTCCTGTCCTCATTGTTTCAAAATTTGTTATCTGTCAAAGAAATAAGTGAATATGAAAAATAAATCTTGAATCTTAGGCCTTCTTTAGTGTGTATTACTCTTGAAGACACAGCAATTACATATATGCCAGTAATGCTTTAAAAGATGGCATAAATGGCCGGTTTCCTAGGCCCAGTATTCTTCTAAGTGGCCGGTCTCCAAAGTGTTAATAAACAGCCTCTTCCACAGAACTTATAAAATCAACAACAGTTAAAGTTAAAATCTGAAAAAATTGAACATGAGATGTGATGTGCATGCACACAGTACAAGAAACAGTCACCTGCTGGACTTGCCTTCCACAAGACTTGCTGTAGTCCATAATAACTATAAGTACTTAAGCATAAAATTTTTAAATATGGTACCATGCTCAGCTCGTACAGTACCCCTAAATAAATATAAGAATACATTGCAAACCTGGCTAAAAAACAACAAATTCTATACAACTGAAGAATTCTTAGAAACTAATCATCAAAATATATGTTTTACCTAAGTTATGAAGAAAATGTTTTGATATTATATAAGCTAGTTATTTACTGTGATTCTTTTCTTATGTGTGTATTTAATTACTGTATAAAACAGTGTTTTACATCATGCTGAAGAAAAGGTGTTTAGTTCCTTTTCTCCCCTTTCTGTAACTATTTGAATATCGTACTGAAACTAAAACCCTCTGTAAACTTTGACGAAGCCAATTGTATGAAAAATACTGAAAGGCTAATAGAAATATTCTATTCTATTCTTCACAGCCGGCACAAAGTCTAAACCTTTCCCTATCTCATACAAACCTGCATAGTCCATAGTTTTCTCTGGGAGATGGATCACAGAACACTGAGATGTAATGTTACACTCTGAGCCATGGAAAGGTTCAAACGTACATGAATGCTTGGAAGTTTTAGAATGAAATTCCAAGTCAGACTGTGACGAGGAGTACCCTTCAGCTGTTTGAAGCAATCACCAGATGAATCCAAATTAATTCTGTGGAAACAAAACCCAACTGTCAGGAAGCATAATGGACCCTTTTGTGAACAAGAGCAAAACCATTGCATATCTTGCAATTAGTGGCAGGAGAATTCATATGACACTCAACTTGGCAAGCATGGAAACAATATTATGGTCTTGACTCCAAATCAAAGATGAAAATGAACATTACAGTCACACTCTTGCACTCTGAAGTTTATGTAACGTCTGCAGACAATGTTACATTTCCTCCCCTTATAAGTAAACAACGTGGAACTTGAGTTTCTTCCAGCATCTAATATATTCAAACAAATTGTAGGAATGCAGCTGAGTGACATCTTTAACAACAGCCAACATTTAGACAGGTGCACACCCTGTCATTTTTGAAAGAGATCGCAATGAGAGATCGCTGTGCAGGGAAATTTACAATCTTGACATGCGGGGCATATGTAAAAAGACAACACACACACACACACACTGTAAACAACTGTCACCACCACACAACCACAGATGACCAACATCAGAAGATATTGATAGTGAATAATAATTACCAATGGACAGAAAAGTAGCTTTAACCATGTCCCTCTATTGTTTGACTTGGGAGAGAGTGGGATTCCAAGCAGAAACCTTTGTATCTATTTATTGGATGGTAAGTCTACCCTATCACATGGTTCTTGGTGACTTTTCTGAATTCTACCCCTTCACCTGAACCTCACCAGTCCCTTTCCTTCACCCCTCTTCCTTCCCATTTAACCCTTCTGCCAGAAGAAGGAGCCGTTGGCTCCAAAAGCTTGCATACATAATATCTGTTTTATGTGTGTTCTCCTGTCACTGCTTGGTGAGTAGGTTTTTTATCTATTTTTTTATCTACCTGATTTGTATCTATTCTGCTTGTTTCATCCCTTACTTCACCATTCAGTCTTATGCATTTGCTTGAGATACTTTTTATCTATCTCCAACTTCAGCTTGTTTTCAGAGGCAGTTTTCCCTCACACAAAATATTTCCAATTGACTGTGTAACCTCCCTCTTACTAATCGGCCTATCCTGCTTGCGATATAAAATATGACCATCGATCGTGTGTATGCTTAATGGAGATTTTCTAATTGTATAAGGCTATCTTTCCTGAAGAAGTGTTATCGATAAGTAGGAGGAAGCTGTACAACCGACCCTTATGATGGAAAGTCTACTAAAAATAGAAGTAATTAAACTGAACAGGGCTATAATTTGGAAAATGAAAGTTATTTTGTTCATTCACTAATGAGCAACACTGGACAGAAAGGGATACCACTGATCAGGAATCCAAAGTTACACTAATGAATGAAAAGGAAGTAATTAATGGTCGCCAGTCCACTAGGGCAATTTACATCCAAAATCCTGTACAAGATCATGTGAAAGAAAAATATGTATTATTAAACACTTACATGGCAACTAAAGGTTGCCGCAGTTTTTTTTAAGTGAGTATGTAATGATAAAGACAACTGAGAAGTCACTCTTAAGTTATGTTTGGCTTCCAAGACTTACCAAGCGGGAAAGCGCCAGTAGACAGGCACAATAAAATAACACACAAACCCACACACACAAAATTTCGAGCTTTCGCAACCGGCGGCTGCTTCGTCAAGAAAGAGGGAAGGAAAAGGAAAGATGAAAGGATGTGGGTTTTAAGGGAGAGGGTAAGGAGTCATTCCAATCCCGGGAGCGGAAAGACTTACTTTAGGGGGAAAAAAGGATAGGTATACACTCGCACACACACACATTTCCATCCGCACATACACAGACACAAGCAGACATTTGTAAAGACACAGAGTTTGGGCAGAGATGTCAGTTGAGGCGGAAGTACAGAGGCAAAGATGATGTTGAATGACAGGTGAGGTATGAGTGGTGGCAACTTGAAATTAGCAGAGATTGAGGCCTGGTGGATATCGAGAGGAGAGGATATATTGAAGGGCGAGTTCCCATCTCCGGAGTTCAGATAGGTTGGTGTTGGTGGGAAGTATCCAGATAACCCGGACGGTGTAACACTGTGCCAAGATGTGCTGGCCGTGCACCAAGGCATGTTTAGCCACAGTGTGATCCTCATTACCAACAAACACTGTCTGCCTGTGTCCATTCATGCGAATGGACAGTTTGTTGCTGGTCATTCCCACATAAAACTGTGACCCCCTCCATCTAATAGGCGCGGGGTGATGGAAAACTTTTTTTGATGTGTGAAGTATTTAATATGTTGCCTTTTTTTTATGAGCTGTAATACATTTTACATTTCCATTTGCCTTTACATTGATATGATATTATCTTGCTCTGTAGCTATTAATATAGAAACAAAATGAGGATGGTTGTCTCTGATTTATTAAATTTTTACTGTAGATCAGCAAAACAATGAGAGACGTGGGAGTGCAAAGGCATCACCCAGCACAACTCTGGGTCCAGTGACTGCTTCAGGTGGAGATAAAATAGTCCAGTTACCACCGCTCCGTTTGCCTGGCCGTCACACAACAGAGCCATGGGCAAAGCCACCTATGCTGCGTCCTCCTAGTAGAGGTAATACCCTAATTCTATGATTGTTAATTTTAATTATTTGAGAATAATGTGGGGGGAGGGGGCAAGAGGTATTTGCTCACAAGCATTTAAATAAGAACATCTTCAACAGAGGTGTGCAGTACAAATTAGAATAAGTAAAAATAAATAAAATTGACTCAGGAAACAAAAAAGAGATGGGGTAATTATTCATCTGTGAACGTGTTACTCCCACTTCTTTTGCTACGACATGCATTTCTTCTGAGCCACAGCTTCCAATAACGTCTGCTGCTTGTCAGCGCCATAACACAAATGATACGAACCCTCGTACCAAAGTAATGTCTCCAAAGCAGTGGGGCCACAGGGAAACTGTTTGCGTAATGGTTGCCCACATTGTTTTTTTCCTTGCTCCCTCCACACTCTACAGAAACCACCACACATCCTCTGGAGCTTTCATTCTTGGTTTGGCAGCTAGTTTGTAATGGAGCTCACGTTAGCCACTACCACCAGATGCCAAGTTCTCATAATTATTAGATTTTTGTGTGCAAAAAGGTGTTAAACGAATCAACATTCATCAACATTTGATGGAAATGAATGGAGTGTCATATACAGATGTCAGAAATGTTTGCAAGAGGTGTAGAGAGTTTGCAGGTGGTCATGGTGAAATTCATGACTAGGAAAGAAGCGGGAGACCGTCAGTTCCCAAAGAGACACTCACAAAGGTTGAACAAATTGTGCTTTGAGATTGGCGGGTCACTCTCAATGAGCACTGCAATGTTCTTCCTGAGGTTTCTCAAAGCACCATGTATTGTAACTGCGACCAGGATAGCACTGACGGACGGCGCGGTGGGACCCGCGGAGAGGCCCGCGAACAACAACGCAACGGAAAAGGACAGACACGACCAACGTAGGACAGAATGAATATGACAAGACCAAACAGCAGAGTCACAAGGAAACAAACTCGTAGACGAACCAGGAAGAAAGCAGTCTAGCGCAAGCAAGGTGTAAACCGACGTAAGCGAGATTAGACTCACGGGATGAGCGAGTGGCCGGCACTTATGTATGCTCTCGGGGGCACCGCTATTGGCCACTGGGACCATGTGTTCCACTGTGGCGCCCTCACACTAAAAGCGCGCCAGGAGGTGCGCGCCACCACAGCTTACGGTGCAGCGACCTCTGTGGGTCTTCGACGTCTTGCGCGGATTCAAATTCCACAATGCACGGTACCAGACCATGCACTGGACTTCGACTGAAGTGCTGAAATTTCAGAGGGCATACAACAATAACACATGTCAAGAAAATTAAAAAAAAAACCACACAATCTCATGGTAAAGTCATGGCAGCTATCTTCTGGGATCAAAATAGGATATTGTTGGTCATCTGAGCGGTTCCTGAGACAAGAATAAATGCTGACAGGTGTTGCCAGACATTAGGAAAACTCCGGTGGGTGATTCAGAAATGAAGAAGAGGAATACTGAGCAAATATGTAAGCCTTCTCACGACAGTGCTCATCCCCAACATTGCCCATCAAACTGTGTATCTTCTGCCACACCCATCTGCTGTATTGTCTGGACTTAGCGCCCAGCCACTACTACCAGTTTCCCAAGCTGAAAGAACACTTGGCTGGAAGGTGCTTTATTGACAATGACGAGGTGAAAGATGAGGTGTAGCAGGCTAGGATGACATGGGCATACAAAATCTGCTACAGCATTTACAAAAATGCATTGATCAAAATGGTGATTATGTGGAAAAATAGAAAAAAATGTTCAAGCCTCACACCTATGTACAATTTATTGTAAATAAAAGTTTCTTTATTATTATTATTATTATTATTATTATTATTATTTTTAAATTGGAGGCCTTTATTTTGAGATCACCCTTGTATATTAAAATCATTTACCCCATCAGTCCAGAGAGTTACAAGAAAGTTAAGATCATGGTTTTGATGTTTCAGGTGTTCTATGACGTCTCCTGCCAACCTGTCCCCTCCCTCTCCCTTGAGTACAACACACGGAATGCTCATACAACCACGTGAAACTATCAGAAAAGTTTCAGTGTCAGTTATGTCATCAAACCTCGCCCCATTATGTGAATTTTTGCAGTTTGTCATCTTGCGGTAAGTTTGTATAGATAACACCATGTCTCATCACCCGTGATGATTTTTTCCAGAACTGTCACCCATGATGCCATGATAAAGAAATCCAAATGTCGTGTGACTAGGTGTCGCGTCCCAAGCGTGGGTTTTGCAAGGGATTGAGCGACACGGTTCGTAAACGGGAATTAGCCGGTTGACCTAATTGAGAGGGAGACTTTTGATCTGGCTAAGATGTTAAATTCCCTGGTGTGAAGGTACAAGGCTAGGATGTTGGTAGAAGTAAACTCGTATGGACGTTATAAAAGTTCTAATTTATTCATAAAGAATACAGATCACCCTAACTGCGTAGTGATTGTACCTACAGAATAGCCAAGCCCATTACAGAGACGGTGACTGACTTCCACCGTTCTGGCTGCCTGATAGAACTTTCCAGCACTTTGCTGCCCACACTAGCACCCTACGTCAGAGTCCCGCGGTCGCTGCCTAAACGCTCATCGGCGACTATCTCCAACTGTCTGCCTGCAGCTCGCCCTCAGCCCAAGTCGGCTGCTACTCACGCTGACTACCGTCGCTGCCTAAACCCGAGAGAGAGAGAGCTCCCCGGAGCGGCGTGCCTCCGAGTTTTGTTAGCTCTTCCCCTTCGACCCCGCCAGCGCTTGGCATGACGTAGCGTCGAGTGCAACTTTTCCGTATTAGGGATTGTTTTAGTATTAACTTCAGTACTTTTCTTCAGAAGCTGGGTGGAGAGGTAGAGGGGCCTCTCCCTATATGGTCACGCACTGCGTCCTGAGCCCTTCATTGGCTCCTCATGACGTAGTGCGGTCCCCACCTAGGGCCCTCTTTCTTTCTCTCTCCGCTCCCAGACTTCTCCCTCTAGCCAAGAGTGTTGATACTGTAAGTTATTGCTTATTAAGGGACCTGCCCAGAGCGCCCTTTTTATCTTAATAGCTAAGTCTGCTTCCTTGCTTATCACGCGCAGCTGCCTGGCCGCTTGGACCGCCGCCTCGGCTATCTGGCTGCGTCGTTATCTTTTGTGACCCCTCTGACATGCCTGGCGTCCCCTGTTAACTCTATCTCCCCGTATGATTTCTGGTGTATCGTCTGAGAACAACTGCATTTAGACTTGGCTTTTCTGCGGTTACAACACCTCCCCCACCAGGGAAATTGGCGTTACTCCTCAGAGTAGCGTCAATTGTGACTCTTTTTTTTTTCCATTACATGCTTTACAGATTTGTTTATTACATTAGCATCTGATATGTTATATTTTTCATTTTCATTTAGTAAAGTCAAATTCATTAAACGCACAATAATACAATTACATTATACATGCCTAACATTCAGTTATGTCAAAAGCATTTGCATTAAAATCAAAAGACACTTTCATTGATACATACATTCACATTTCAATTAGAATTACATTTCAAATACAGTTACATTTCAATTACACATTTCAAATATAGTTACATTTCAATTACATATTTCAAATACAGTTACATTTCAATTACACATTTCAAATACATTTATTTAACGTCTGTTTCTGAAAGCGACCGTATCACCTTGGTCTTTTCCACATCTTTCATAAATTACTATCTCTTCAGTTTCTTTATTACTGTGTCTTCTAGCTGAACTAGTCTCTGGGTATTGGTTCACTATGGTATTTCTTATACATACTTTTCCACAACAATCACTGTCTTCAAAATATTTCCATATATTTTTAAAACAGTCTTTACAACATTTACAGTTTTTACAACAGCATGTTATTATGATTAGAATAACTATTGATATGGCTACATACGTAGTTATGGAGTAATGTGTGAAGTACCTGGAGTACTTCATTTCCTCCTCTTGTCTCTCTACCATCTTCTGGACATCATCCAGTCTTTTTCCTGCGACTTTCAAGTCGTCTAACTGTGTTATTACCTGGTCCAATGGCAAATCTAATGCTAACGTTGAGACATTCCTTTTTTTTCCTTGTTTACCACGCAACAATCGAATTCTAGATTGATCTGTGGAACTATGTCTTTCTTCGTCACATTACTCTGAATCACTCTATCTGTTTGTATGAACACTCTAGTGCCATACCCCTCACATTTACTGTAAAAACTAATTTTTCCTACCCCTTTTATTACTAGGTCCTTTGGTGGTTCCCTTCCACACAATACTGTTAAGCCTTCTTCCTTCGGTGCTACATATAGCCATTCGTTACTGTTTAGATGAGTCCAAAGGCTCTGATTCAGTGCGACTATTTTTCGCACACAATCTTCCGGAATTTCTCTTACCGGTTGCAACAATTTGGCTTCGCACTCTTCGTGGTCGAATGTTGACAGCAAGGCGAATGCTTGTTTGCACAGTCTCCTATTTTTACTTAGCTCCTTGCATTTTAGTTCCTCCGCAGAAAGTTTCGCGTACTGCCTTTTGGATTCATCTATTAGTAAGAATTCTTTCTCTGGCTGTATGTACACATATTTACCTTTCATGTTTGGAATTTCTTTTGGTAGTGGGAGTACTCTATACAAATTGAAATTGTTATTATTTATTAATGGAATATTAATTACATATCCTAGTATGCTACCCGAGATGAAAACATCTAAATAAATTATTCTTAACAATAGATAACCTGAGGACTCCGTAAGAGGAACAGGAAACTTTACATCTTTTAGTTCTTCCCGTATTAAACTTAGGTATTTTACAATTTGGACTGGATTAATTATATGAGGCTGTAGTATTCCCTTCTGAGCATTTACAATGGCATTTATCATTTGTTCGTATTCCTCTTCGATCTGACCAAACACTGCCGATAGTTGTAATACTTGCTCTGTTACTGTGGCGAAGGACGCTACACGTTTAAACCCTATATCGGTTTCCTTCACGTATTCCTTCATGAATCGTTCTAGTCTTTGCATACCTGTCTTCAGAACGTGCTCATTTGACTCTAGCGTATATACCGTCCTGTTTACTCCCGCCAATGTGGCTCTTACCACTGCCACCTGTTCCTTTGTTAGCCTCAACAACCCTTCTGAGTTTTTCTCCATAGCGTCTATTCTTTCCTTATAGTATGCTGCATCTGCTTCGTCCAACGTCCCGAACAGTATTTTACTTACCTGCCCGACGAAGTTGAATACTCCTCTCTTCCTTCTGGTCTCGTGTTTCGTTAGCTGCTGTACTAAAAGTTGCAATCCTGTGATTTTTTCCACATGATGGGTTACTTGTTGGTCTAGTACCCTGCATTCTATTAATCCTACATTTAATTGTGTTAGTGTTTCTCGGCACCTTTGTACCGCTGCCCTACCATACCTCTCTGCATTCTGAAACCTTTCTGTTATTATATCTAGATTTACGTATGTGACTATTCTCCATGTGGTACTGTATATTTCTACCTGTCCTCTATTATCGTAATATAGTCCTGATGAACTCGGAAATGGCGTCACTTGGTACTCATTTGTTGCATGCTCTGATGCAGTGATGTAGTATGCTGTTATCACTATGACGAATTTCACGACCTGCCACTTGAGTGCCATACCTGAAATTTAAAAGAATTGTTTCAGCCTGTTGGCATGTACTTTTGTTTCCTTATTTCTTTTAACTGTTATTACTACGTTAGGACCTTCCACTTTTACTACTTCAAATGGACCTCTCCATTGTGAATCTAATTTCCCGAGATCTACCCCGTCTCACCGACTAATCGTGCAGTAATACTTTATCTCCTACCTTGAAGTTTTTTGGATTTTGTTTCATGTCATACTGTTCCTTACTGATTTTCTTACTTCTTATAATCGAGTCTCTGGCCACTCTGTGGGCTTCCTGCATTCTCGCTCTTAGTTTATTTACATACATTTCATAATTGTAACTTAACCTGCTGTGTTTCTTGCTGCAGTACTCCTGGTATGTTAACCTTTCTTCCGTATAGTAATTCAAATGGTGTGTATCCTGTGCTGCTGTGTGGTGTAGTGTTGAACACAAAAATTGCATACGGTACCCATTTGTCCCAAGAACTTTGATCTCCTGTTACAAAGTGTCTGAGATACTCTACAATAGTTCTATGACTTCTTTCTAGTGCACCATTTGATTCAGGGTGGTATGCTGTAGTATTTATACGCTTTACCTTCAACAATTTACATACACTTTTAAATACATCACTCAGAAAGTTAGACCCTTGATCTGTTAATAATACTGATGGAATTCCATACCTTAATACTACGTTTTCCACAAATGCCTCAGCTACTGTTTCGGCATCTTGTTTGTCAATTGGGATTGCTAAGGTAAATTTACTCAGATCATCTTGGAATGTTAATATGTACCTTTTTCCTGTATTAGATACATCTAGTGGACCCACTACACCCATCGCACACTTTCCGAATACTGTTTCTGCTGTGTCTGTAATTTCTAAGGGCATCCTAGTTTTCATTTGCGTGTTTTTATTCTTTTGACACGATGGGCATTTCCTAATGTAATTTTCAATGTCACGCTTCATTCCGCGCCACTGCTTGTATGCTTTAATTCTTTCGAGTGTCCTGTGCATTCCTTGGTGACCTCCCAAGGGATTGTCATGCATTTCCTTTAGTATATTTTCTTTTTCTTCGGGACTAATTTCCTCACCACTATCCGTTTCCTGTTCTATTTCACTCGACACTTGTGCTTGCCGCACGTTTACGGAACTTTCTTCCCCATTTGCTTTTGCTGCCGAGATCTCTGTCTCCACCTTCTGCTTCGCATCTATCTCTTCCTTCCCTTCATGCCTTATTCTACTCAGCGCATCCGCATTACTATTTAACTTTCCTGGCTTGTATATTACTTCATAATCATACTCCTCGAGTATCAGTCTCCACTTCAGGAGTCTCGAACTCGGATCTTTGACACTAATTATCCACGTTAGTGGCTTATGGTCTGTCACTACAGTGAACTTTCTGCCATATACATATGGTCTGAACTGTTTTACTGCGTAAACTATAGCCAACAACTCTTTTTCCATTGTGCTATAATTTAGTTCGGCTTTGTTCAATGCTCTGGATGCATATGCGATGGGCAAGTCTTCGCCAATCTTCTTACCTTGCGATAACACTGCACCCAAGGCTGCGTTACTCGCATCCGTTGTAATGATGAACGGTTTCGTAAAGTCAGGGTGCTGAAGTAACGGAGGGTTTATTAATTTCTCTTTTAGTTCTTCGAGCGCATTGTTCTGACGTTCGCTCCATCGGTACTCCACTCCCTTTTTTAAGAGCTCATGGAGAGGTTTCGCAATCTTGCTGAAGTTAGCAATGAAACGGCGGTAGTAACCTATCAATCCGAGAAACCCTTTTAGTTCCTTAGTTGTCTTTGGCTGTGGGAAGAACTTCACCTTCTCCACCTTCGCCATATCTGGTGATATTCCTTTGTCAGTGATGCAATGACCTAGGAAGATTACTTCCTTCCTCAGGAATTCACATTTGTCTGGTTGCAGCTTCAAATTGTGCTCTCGCAACCTGTCAAATATTTCCCGGAGCTTTTCGTTATGCTCCTGCAGGTTTTTCCCATAGCATACTATGTCGTCTAGATATACAAAGCATTTCACTCCTTGTAAACCTGCCAAGACTGTATTCATCAGTCTCTGAAAACATCCTGGGGCTCCCTTCAGTCCCATCGGCATTCGTTTGTATTCGTAATGCTGATAGTTTGAGCTAAATGCCGTTTTCTCTCTGTCCTTCTCGTCCGTCAATATTTGATGGTACCCGCTTGCGAGGTCAAGCGTCGAGAAGTACTTAGCTTGCCCTAACTGATCCAGTATCTCGGAGATATTCGGTAGTGGAAATGCATCGCCTACAGTGATATCATTTAATTGTCTGTAGACCACTACGATTCCCATTTCTGTTTGCCACTAGCGTCTAGCTTCTTTGGAACTAACAGTAACGGTGCGTTCCAAGCGCTCTTACTCTCGACAATTATGTCATCTCTTAGCATCTGCTCTATTTGCTCCCTTAGCACTTCCTTTTGCGCTTCCGGGATCCTGTACGGTCTAGCGTTTACTACCTTTCCCGCGTGTTCCGGTGCAATCGGTATTCTGTGCTTCACTGCGGAAGTATAGGACAGGTTGTCCCCTGGTAGATGAAATACATCTCCGTATTCCGCGCAAACCTCTGCTAGAGCGCTTTTCTCTTCAGCGTTCAAATGATCCATTCTTAATTGCCTTCGCAACACACTAGTACAACTTTCTGTCTTTCCTATGACATTAGTACAACATTTTACTTCGCGTATTTTCCCTACTTTTTCTAATTCTTCCGTCATTAACCCGACGTTTCCTAACTGCACTCTGTCTTCTGACAAGTTTAATGCACTTACTATGCATTTCCCATTTCGTACTTTTACTAACGCTTCAGGTACATGTACCCCTTGTGCAATCTCCTGCCTAGGAATAATCATTTCCTTTTCGATTCCCCTTTTTACATTTCCTTCCACCTTTAATAACATTATTTTTTCCTCTCGGGGCCCTATTTCCCCGCCTACTTCTGAATCTTGTTCGTTCTCATGTCCCTTTGGCTCTTCCTCTACTACTAAGGGTATATCTCGCCCTTTTAGTCTCACTATTTTACCTGCATAGTCTAACTTAACTCTATGCTCTGTCAAGAAATTTCTGCCTATCAGTCCGTCGTACGGAATATCTAATCCTCTCCTGTACACGTGAAATTTTTGCCCTACTTGCTCAGAACCGTCCACACTTAAGTGTACCTGTACCGTACCTATTGTGCTGACGGCCTCACTGGTTACACCTTTTAGCCGAAGCCTTTCCGCTTCATTAATTGCAAGTGTACTATTTATCGGAATACTCGTTCTCTTGAGCAGACACAACTGTGCTCCAGTGTCTATTAGCAACTTCAAATATCTTTTTAATTCTATGCAGTATAAAACCAAAACGTCATTTTCTGTTTGCACAGTCGATTACCCTAACTGAGGGTTTACCTATCGCAACAAGGCCCGACTGTGCGGCCTTGCCGCCTCTTAGTTTCCCTGCACCACTTTACCGGTTTTGCTCGATACTGGCACCCTGCCTTTTCTCCATGCGTGCCAGGGCCCTGCGTGACAATCTTTCGCGTAATGTCCCGGCCGCTTACACTTGAAACAAGCAACGTCTTTTACCCTCGTACACGGAACTCCACAGTTCCCTGGTAGATTACATTGTGGGCACCTCCACTCTCGTAACCCTCCATCAGCTTCCCTATGATTTCCTCTAAAGTCTCTTGTATCTATCGGCTGAATTTTTCTTAATCTTACCCGGCATTCCGTGTCTGTATGTCCTGGCTTGTCGCACCCGTAACAAAAATTCGTAAACTCTTTGCCCGTCATTATCCGTACTCTTCCCTCTGGCCTATTCTTTCTACACTTGCTTGCCATGTGCCCTCTCAATCCACAATTGAAACATTTCAAATCTCTAATATCTCTGGTATTCTTCACCGTTTCCTTTCCCCGGTTGAAAGTTACTCTTGGGGCTAGTCCCCGCTCTTTCATTGACAGTATTGCACTTTCTTCTTGCAATGCTAGTTCCACGGCCGCTGCTAGCGTGATTTCATCGCCTCTACTTCTTACTATCGTCTGTATTCTATCATTGCTTAACCCTTGTATAAAGCATGCTCTTCCTAGTGAATCAACCAGTTCTATTGCGCCCTTTAAGTTCTCCCTAGCCGTAACTCTGCTTACTGCTTCCCTGAAATCCCTTTGCATTTCATCTATTCGGCTTGCCCATGTCGCAATTGGCTCTCCTTGTCCCTGTCTCGATTGAAATATCTTGCACGCGTAGTAGTCAATGGTACGCTTACTCGCATAATTTTCCTCTAGAACATGTTTTACTTCCTGCCATGTCCCCATGCGTTCCCTTACTTGCAGCCTCGATCTGGCCTCTCCGGTTATTTTGGCTTTAACAAACTTCAGTAACGTTTCGTGTTCCTCTGGTTTCACAAGTTCAAATGCAGCGTCTACATTTTCAATAAACTCCCTAAGATCTCTCTTATTTCCTTCGAACACTTTTGGAACTATACACAAGGCTTCTTTCACTGATATCTTACCGCTACTGGAGGATGACGGAACTTCGTTAGTTTGGGCCATCTTACCAACTTAACTATGTTAGCACTTTACAATACAAGATACAAAATTCTTAATATAATTTTATATGTACCGCTTCTCTTGTGGTGCGCCGTCTGTTCCGCTGATCCGCGTTGTCCCGCGTTGTGCCGCGCTGCCTCTGTGCTCTCTATGCCCGTGCTGTTCCGCGCTGCCGCGATGCGTCGGCCGCCGCTCTGCTGGGCTGTGCCGACCCCGTCGCTCGCCTCGGCTGCCGCTGCTACGGCTGCTGCCGCTGCTCGGCCCGGACCTCCGGTCTCGAACGCTGGCTGCTTAGGCACCTCTGTGCCTCGTCGCTCCGCGTCGTGCTGCCGCTATCCTGCGTTGCCCTGCACCCGCGAGGACTACTTCTCTGGACTCTGTCGTAGTGGGGCTACTAATGCTGAAAGTTGCGAGTCGCCACAACTTCCTGCTAATTGCCACAGTCGCTGTAGCAAAATCTACTGGCTCCTATCTCCTTTTTGCCTATATGCCTTTGTGGTACCCCACACCTGGCACCAAAACTTTTATTTATGTCGCGTCCCAAGCGTGGGTTTTGCGAGGGATTGAGCGACACGGTTCGTAAACGGGAATTAGCCGGTTGACCTAATTGAGAGGGAGACTTTTGATCTGGCTAAGATGTTAAATTCCCTGGTGTGAAGGTACAAGGCTAGGATGTTGGTAGAAGTAAACTCGTATGGACGTTATAAAAGTTCTAATTTATTCATAAAGAATACAGATCATCCTAACTGCGTAGTGATTGTACCTACAGAATAGCCAAGCCCATTACAGAGACGGTGACTGACTTCCACCGTTCTGGCTGCCTGATAGAACTTTCCAGCACTTTGCTGCCCACACTAGCACCCTACGTCAGAGTCCCGCGGTCGCTGCCTAAACGCGACTATCTCCAACTGTCTGCCTGCAGCCCGCCCTCAGCCCAAGTCGGCTGTTACTCACGCTGACTACCGTCGCTGCCTAAACCCGAGAGAGAGAGAGCTCCCCGGAGCGGCGTGCCTCCGAGTTTTGTTAGCTCTTCCCCTTCGACCCCGCCAGCGCTTGGTATGACGTAGCGTCGAGTGCAACTTTTCCTTATTAGGGATTGTTTTAGTATTAACTTCAGTACTTTTCTTCAGAAGCTGGGTGGAGAGGTAGAGGGGCCTCTCCCTATATGGTCACGCACTGCGTCCTGAGCCCTTCATTGGCTCCTCATGACGTAGTGCGGTCCCCACCTAGGGCCCTCTTTCTTTCTCTCTCCGCTCCCAGACTTCTCCCTCTAGCCAAGAGTGTTGATACTGTAAGTTATTGCTTATTAAGGGACCTGCCCAGAGCGCCCTTTTTATCTTAATAGCTGAGTCTGCTTCCTTGCTTATCACACGCAGCTGCCTGGCCGCTTGGACCGCCGCCTCGGCTATCTGGCTGCGTCGTTATCTTTTGTGACCCCTCTGACACGCCTGGCGTCCCCTGTTAACTCTATCTCCCCGTATGATTTCTGGTGTATCGTCTGAGAACAACTGCATTTAGACTTGGCTTTTCTGCGGTTACAACATAGGGCCTCCTGTCGGGTAGACTGTTTGTCAGGTGCAAGTCTTTCGATTTGACACCGCTTCGGCGACTTGTGCGTCGATGGGGGTAAAAGGATGATGATTAGGACATCACAACACCTCATCCCTGAACAAAGACAGTCTCTGATCTAGCCAGGAATCAAACCTGGGCCCTTAGGATTGACATTCTGTCATGCTGACCACTCAGCTACCGGGGGCGGACAATATGCTATGATGGTTTTTTCCAAAAAAGAAGTGTCCACATTTTGCATTTCAACCAAGCCGTGGAAGGCATCCACACATCATTGGTTTTTTGGAAGTCACAGTGTGTGGTACAAACCTTCCCAGGTGTTTCTGTTCTTCAGAACATTCTGGAGAATCTCTTGAATATTTGTTTTAGAGATGTTGCTCCATTGGGATTTGTGACACAACATTGACACCCTGAAGATGCACGTCCAGCATTTAATGCTGCCTGCTCACAACCGACTGGTCAAATGCACTTATGTTGTTTACAATTGTTAATTGACTTCACACTTATATGCCAGAAATGACTTCACTTATATGCCAGAAATAAAATCAGTCTCAAAACCTTTTGGGCAGACATTGCAAGTCAGGCCTGGCCAACATTTGCACTTCTGGAGCATGCTCACGGTCCAGGAGTGCAGTCGAGTCTGCTCAGTGTTTCAATTTCCCCCAATACTGCACTATCGCGCGAAGCTGTGAGTTAGATGTCTATATGCTGAAGGCAACTCGTGTGGGAAAATATTGCAGCATCCTTTACAAGCAGGTGTTTATCATGTGTGCCTATTTTCGGCTTTCTATTTTTCTACCAATGCAAATACTTTTATTATTTGATTAAATAAATACATTATATAGTGCTAATACAGTGAACAGAACTACAGACTATAATTTGTTAAACCCAAGCATTGGCAGCATTTCATCAATTTCATAAGAGAAGAAAAAATGTTGTTCAGCCAAATATTGAAATAACTGTAGCAGTTTATCTGAGCAATCAAGGATATCGCTCTTGAGGTAACATTTTATGAAAGTCTTGAAAATTCCTGGATTGGACAAACGAGTTGTTGAGCTGGGTGCTCCACTGTACATGTATCATCTCAAGTTAGGAATAATGAAGTACATGAGGAGCATAAAGCAAAGGTGGTATGACAAATAAATAGATATCCATCTTCAGTCGTACACTGTCTTGCAATTTCTATGAGAACTCCTGATGAAATATTTCAATTACTGAAATGTATTCAGTTGTATCTTGTCCAGAAATGACTGCCTGGAGTTATTGGAAAATTTTCATGTCATCAACTCGAAACTGATTTTTCCACAGGATTAATTTTTATTTGATAGCATCAATCATGTACAACACATGTGTGACCAAATGATTCTCCACTTGCATTTAGATACTTAATGAATTCAGATAATTTGCAATGTCTACAATAAAAGATTTGCCACAACTCTACTTACTGTGAACTCACTTTTATTCTCTAATGGCCACCTTCAGTTCAGCCAGCATTCACTGTTGTTCATCAGGAAAAAAGTGCATTGTATCATCTTTGTGGCTGGTGTTGTAATGACAGTCCAGTAAATGTTCTTCCAGCTCATAATAGTGTGATGGCATATTACTCCCTTTGCTGGGCCTTTAAACAATACAAAAAGTAAGGCAATTCCCATTTGCTTTGAGTGAATGGCTTCTCCACTTTTCCTTTTTTGGACAACCGCTTGGCATCTGACAAGGCTACTGTCCAGCTCTAGTGATGTCTGGCTGTAGATTTCCTCTTCCTCCTCATCCCTTAGCCCCAATTGCTGCTGCGATCGGAACACAAGGCAGGAGCACTGTCGGAGTGCTTGCACTCACGGAGCACTGTTTGACCAGGCCTGGTGTAAATGGTTTTACTCTCTTAATGTTCATTACTTTTCTTATATTTGAAGATTGCAGTTAGTCATTTCTCCAAATGTAGAGCTTCTGCAACTAATCTAAATGTTCTACCATAGGCAACCTGACTGTACTGAAAACTTTATCTTATTTACTGTCCACTAAGTATGACTAGATAAATGAATGACAGAATGTAACAGTTACCACCAGCCATGATATTATTTTCTTGATACTTTTTGCGCAGTAATACGTTTCTTCCTGTGGCCCCCTCTACATCTATATCCACCCCTACACTCTGCAAATCACTGTGAAGTGTAAGTACCATATATTAAGATTTCTTCTCCTCCCATTCGCAGATGAAATGTGGGAAAATTACTGTTTCTGTGCCTTTATATGAGCTGCTACTTGTCTGGTGTTATATGCACAATCTCCTTATGATAGATAAGTAGAACACTGAGGAATATTTACCGTTTCTGACATGACATATTGTTCTTTAAACTTTCTGAGCAGGTTCTTATGAGATATGCAGCACTGTTCTTCAAGTGTCTGCAAGTTAAGACTTTCCAATGATCCATTTACACTTTCTTGTCCGTCAAACAAGCCTATGACCATTCACACAGCCCTTTTTTCTATACACACTATGCCTCCTGTTTGACCGACACGATATGAGTCTAATACACAGGAGTATTTAGATATGGGCTGCACAAGTATTTCGTATATAATCTCTTTTTTTGGTAAACTGCAGTTTTCCTGTAATCCTACCAATGAATTGTAGTCTGGCACATGCTATACTCACAAACTGTGTCTATGTGGTCAATCCATTTCTTATCTATACACATTGTTACTCCTAAATATTTGTTCAATATGACTGATTGTAGTCAATCCTGTAGTCAAAGGAAACTACACCATAAGTGTACCCAGGATCCAAGATAAGGACTGGCAACTCATATTATTTTTATGAAAAAGAGAGAGATGAGGGAAGTGAAACACAAATACTTACAATATAAAACTCAAAACTACAGAAAACTATTTTATTCATTACCAGGCATACCAATTATACTACTTTATAATACATCTCTACTTCTTGCAGTGCACTTTACTGCAAGTGTATATTTTTGTACATATTATTTTGTTATTAGACAAGTAACATTCAGATACATATGCTCGCAGCTTGTGGTCTAGTGGCTAGCATTGCTACCTGTGGATCAAGGAATCCCAGGTTCGGTCCCCGGACAGGTTGGGGATTTTCTCTGCCTGAGGACTTAGTGTTTGTGTTGTCCTCATCATTTCATCATTCTCATCACCATTCGTGAAAGTGGCTAAATTGGACTGTGTAAAGATTGGGACTTTGTGTGGGTGCCGATGACCGTGCAGTTGAGTGCCCCACAAACCAATCATCATCTTCATCAGATATATGTGTGTAGTTTCCATATTCACATTTAGTAGTGTTTGACATTGGCTGGTAACATGAGATATTGAAGGTACAATGCTACTAAAAGCTTTTAATACACAGAGCCATCTGGCACCTTCAGTTGTAAATGATGAAATAGTTTTGAGATTTTGTGGCAGGCCCTGGGTGCACTGGCTACTAATCAGTGCCCATTTCATGTTCTGCTGATCTTCGTACTGAATTGATAGATCTTTCTGTTTGATGGGACAGTATGTGAGGTTGATTTGCAGAAACCATAGTTAAGATTCCAAGGAAAGGGGAGGGGAGGGTTGGAGGGGGGGGGAGGCAGGGGAGTTGCAGATTGTTAAGATTTGTGTGGGTGATGCACACTTCAGTGAATGATGATTCCCAGGTTGAACAATAGAATACTTTTATTCGTGGCATAAGTTCACAGTGAGTCTGGCTCAACTGACAACTGAAAGATCATTTGTGATCACGTAAGAGTAACAGAAGCAAAGTTCACTGGTGTAACACTGGTTCAGTACAGAAGTCTCATCTTGAGTGACTGTAGGAGCAATGTCTGTTGACTGTTGCACTACGTGGCATACTGTGTCAGTGGGTGGAGACGATGCAGTGTAGATCAGAGTATCCAGGCTGGTCTCGGCAAGTTCTGATTGATGGGCTACAACGTGTAGTTGGCTTATGGCCTGGAACTGAGAGCAATTGAGTGCTGCTGGTGGAAGCTTAAATATCCAGCAGGCAGAAGTATGTCTGCAATCATGTAACCTGCAGCAGCCGGAATTTGTTATCTCAGCAGCAGCACTGTCAGCTTCCTGATGTGTGTGCTGTTCAGACGCATTGGCTTGTGCCCCCCTGATGACACCTGTAACAATCAGTGTATCAACAGACTGTTTGTAAACAGTACCATGTCCTCAACAGGTGACGCTCTTGTGACATTTGTAAATAGTCTCCAGAGAGGAGAGATGCCTACAGGTCAAGTGCAGGCAAACCTTTATGGTCGAGATGTTGTGCTAGAAGAGTAACGTAGTCAGCCGATGACCAATATACAACACCCCTTCCCTCTACAGAAGGTAGCAAAGAAGTATCAGGTTTGGGTTTAGTGGAACCAGTTGACAACAGTGGGACAGCAGACTGCACACACTGAGCATCAGTGAGGGAGTAGTGCCAACATGGAAAGGGTGGCCCGCCTGCATTCTAGTAGTGGTTCTGTCTGCACATGGCCAGCCACGACTGTGGTGTCGTGGGCAAAGCTTCGAGGATGCCAGGATGGAAAGTAAGCTAGGATCTCAGTACGGGAAGAAATGGCGTGCCACCATTGTGAAGAAAGTGGCCACAGCTGCATCCTCATGGTAAAGGTGCAGGAGAACAGAAGCAGTGATGGGCTTGGTGCCAGAGGGGGTAGTGAGTGGATGGCAGGAGAGGTCAGGTGCAGCAAGAATGGATTGGTGTGGAGGATCAGGATGGTGCATCCTGGGCTGTTCCACCATCCTGAGGAAGACTAGCTGTGACTTCATCTTCAAGATGAAGGCAGAAATTGGCAAGGCACTGTTGGGTGCAGCCTAAGAGAGGTGGCGTGGCAGGTGGGCAGGACAACAATGGCTGATGACACCGGGAGCTTCAATGTGTGTGACAAATGTCCGTGCTGTGCCAAACTCAAGAGGAGCTGACTGTGCTGCATTGTGTAGAGCAGCTTCAGGCACAGGTGGAGGTGAGCGGCAGATGAGATGAGGCACAGCATGCATGAACAGCAGCCATGTCGTCAGCTTCAGACTGCATAGGACCACCTTCGAGAGGAGTGCCAGCTCTGATTGCAGGAGCATCAGGCAGAGCTGAAGGAGGATGGGGACTGGGTGATGGACAAGACCAGGAGCTGGTGCTGGAGCTAGTGAAGGCATTGAAGCCAGAGGAGGCACTAGAACCAAGTCTGAGGTTGGATCAGCCCTGACACATTTTCAAGCTATACAAGCTACCTTTGACAACCATCCCTCATGACTTTCTTTCACTACAGAAAGGTATACCAGTGTTGAAACATCCCACGTGACACTGTCTGACAAACAAAAAACCTCCAGAAACAAAATAGGAATAGTGAACAAATAGTAGGTAAATAGGATAGTGAACAAACAGTAGGTAATCCATGTCCAAAAGTACAAAAAAGGTACTTGCATCTTGAAGGTGCCAATCACATGAAACAGTATCAAACAGGAGCAATAAAGCAGTGCCTCCTATGAGATAAGAGTGCAGCAGGTAACACATTGTCACCACTGTAAGACCCCTGTGAGGGATGCACGCTTTAGTGAATGATGATTCCCAGATTGAACTTAAGAATACTTTGTTTGTGCCACAAGTTCACAATAAGTATGATTCAACTAACTACTGAAAGCAGTACATGTTCACATAAAAGTAACAGAAATAAAGTCTACTGGCGTAATACCAATTCCATCGAGCAGCCTCATCCCGTGTGGCTCTAGGAGACAAATTCAAAGGGTGCAGTGCCATGTGGTATCCCGTGAAGCTGTGCAGAGATGGTCCAGTGTAGTTTTCTCGATAGCAGCACTGCTGGTTTCCTAATGCAAGCGTCTTGGAAGTTAGGCTGGTGGTGCCTGTAACAATCAGTGTATCAGCAGACTGTTTGTAAGAGGTGTCATGTCAACGACACACAGTGCCTGTGGGGCAAGAGTAGGGCAAACCCACAGGGTGAAGATGTGCTGGGCACATAACACAGTTGACCTACGACTGATGTACAACAGAGATGCCTTGCTCTGCACTTTGTTGGTATACCATCGTATTACACTTTTATATACTGTGAAATGAACAACTTTAAATTTTTCTACATTAATTGTTGACTGTTTGTACCGTGCTGTGACAGTTCTAGAGTCATTCAGAGGAAGTCTGCGGCCAATACCACATAAATACCCTGATCATGTAGTACTAGTTGGAGGTGACTTTAAGCTGCTGAGTATAGACTGGGGTGTCTATGATTCATTGTGGAAGGTTCGGACAGACAGTCATGCTACTTTTGAACATGTTTTCTGAAAACTGATATCGTTATAGCAACTATGATTACAAAAGTTAATAAATGAGTCAAGAAGGCTATGAGAGTGTTTCTGTAAATAGAGCAGATAAGCAATTATTAACATCTCACTAGGACAGTGAATTGGCATATGTAGTTCCAGTAAGATGGATGTAGAGGAATTATGGGCAAAGTTTACGGAGACTGTAAATCATGGCCTGGAGAGGTATGTCCTTGTGCAAAGCATACAACAACTACCAAGAAAATTCTGGTTGTATGTAAGGCTTCCACACAGTTCTTTGTTGACCAGTCTGGTGTGGCAGTTGAAGATAGGAAAGCGAAAGCCAAAGTTTTAAATTTCACATTCAAGAAATTGTTCACACTGGACAATCATACAAACATACAATTATTTGATGATTGGACAGACTCCTCGATGGATGATATAGTAATAGGCATATCTGGCACAGGGAAACAACTGAAAAATTTGAAAGCAAATAAATCACCAGGTCTGGAAGGAATCCCAGTTCGATTTTACAAAGAGTACTCTATGGCATTAGCCCATTACGCAGCTTGCATTTATTGTGAATATCTTCTGCAGCATGAAGTGTCAAGCAAATGGAAAAAAGTGCAGGTGACTCCAGTATATAAGAAGATACAAGAACAGACATGCAGAATTACAGAACAATATCCCTACTTGTGTTTGCTGCAGAATCCTTGAACACATTCTCAGTTCAAATGTGATAAACTTTCTTAAAACTGAGAAGCTTATGTCCATAAATCAACATGGTTTTAGAAAGTATCACCTGTGCAAAACTCAGCTTGCCCTTTTTTAACATGATATACTGAGAACTATGGATAAGGGCAACAAGCAGATTCCATATTTCTAGATTTCTGGAAATTTGACACAGTGTCCCATTGCAGGCTGTTAACGAAGGTACAAGGATATGGAATATGTTCACAGATACGTGAGTGGCTCAAAGTCTTCTTAAGTAATAGAACCCAGTATGTTGTCCTCGATGGCGAGTGTTCATCAGAGACAAGGGTATGTCAGGAGTGCCCCAGGAAAGTGTAATAGGACCACAGTTGTTCTCTGTACACACAAATGATTTGGCAGACAGGGTGGGTATATACCTTCAGTTGTTTGCTGATGGTGCTGCGATGTATCGTAAGGTGTCAAAGTTGACTGAATGTAGGAAGGTACAAGATGACTTAGACAAAATGCTGTGTGAATGGCAGCTAGCCCTAAATGTGGAAAAATGTAAGCTATTGCAGGTGAGTAGCAAGATCAAACCTGTAATGTATGGGTACAGTATTACTAGTGTCCACCTTGACACAATCAAGTCATTTAAATGCCTGGGCATAATGCTGCAAAGCAATATGAGGTGGAATGGACATGTGAGAACTGTGGTAGTGAAGACGAATGGTTGACTTCAGTTTATTGGGAGAATTTTAGGAAAGAGTGGTTCACTTGTAAAGGAGGCCACATATAGGATGATCGTGTCACCCATTCTTGAGTACTACTTGAGTGTTTGGGATCCATGCCACGTAAGATTGAAGAAAGACATCGAAGCAGTCCTGAGGTGGGCTGCTAGTTTTGTTACTGGTAGATTCAAACAAGATGTAAGTGTTAAGGAACTCAAATGGGAATCCCTGGAGGGAAGGAGATGTTCTTTTTGAGAAACACTATTGAGGAAATTTAGAAAACTGGCATGTGAAGCTGGCTGCCGAATGATTCTGCTGCCGTACATCCATTGGACATAAGGGCCATGAAGATAAGATACGAGAAATTATGGTGCTCTATTTTCAAGTGGAACAGGAAAATAAATGACAAGCAGTGGTAGAGGTTACCCTCTGCCACACACGGTGGCTTGTGTAGTGTCTGTGTAGATGTAAATTAAGAGTTAGTTGACAGACTTTGCATGAGGTTATTTATCTCTAACTGTGTACTATGGTCTTTCTTAGATGTTAGAATTTTCTCATAAATAATGCATCATCATGCAACTAATACTACCATCTAATTCAGTAATACGTAACCAATTACATTCCCCTGGGGCACACCCAATATTACTTCAGTGTCTATAAATGACTCTCCATTCATAATAACGTGTTGTGTCCTGCTTGCCAGGATATTTAAATCCAATCACAAACCTGAATAGATACACTATAGCAACATATTTTCTTTAGAAGATGTTGGTATGGTAATGCATCAAAATATTTTCAAAAGTCTATCTGTAGGACTGAGGGTATCATGTGAGAAGACCTGTAGTTGCGTTTAAAATCGTCAATGATGAAATGAAATTTCCTGTCAGATTAAAACTATGTGCCAGACTGGGACTTGAACCTAGGACCCAAGAGTGTAAGTTAGCAGGAAAATGTCTGTTAAGTTTGTGAGGTAAGAGATGAGGTACTTGTGGGAGTAACACTGTGCCAGGTTCGATTACTGGTCCGGCACAAAGTGTTAATCTACCAGGAAGTTTCATATCAACGTACACTCTGCTGCAGAGTTAAAATTTGTTCTAGAATCAGTGATGACAATTTCCGTGTGGAAGGTTGTTTTGTTCTAGGTGGGTCATAACATTTGGTCTCAAAATTTTTCTAGTATTCTGGCTCAGACAGATTATTCAGGCAGAAGTGAGTGACACAGTATAGTAATTGTGCATGTCAGTTCTCCTTTTTTATTTATAAATGTGACCTGTGCTCATTTCCAGTCATAGGGACCATTTCTGTGCTTAAGGGATCATCTATCAATTATAGTGAAGAGAGATACTTAATCTGTTCCAAATTCTGTGTAGAATTTTACAGGATCTTGGGGTTTTATTGATCTTTAGCTATTTAGATGGAAAAGACCCACCGTCATTCTAGATGTGTCAGAAAAGTTATTATGAAAGCAAAGAGAGCTTCATCTCAGATTTAAGTGAACTGAAAGCTTGTTAGACAAGCAGAAGCTGACTGAAGACAAAATGAGCAGGAGGAGACTAATGCAAAAAGCATTTAATTAGTTTCAAAGTCAAATTTTACCAAACAATCTGACAATAAATCCTACGATGTTTTGATCTTATGTTAAGTCAGAGAGTGGATCGAAATCATCTGTTAAGTCCTCAGTGACCATACTGGTGTTGAGACAAAGTTGATAGAGGAGAATGTCAAAATACTAAATTTGTTCTTCCGAAATTGTTCCACTGAGGAAGGTCGTAATACAGTTCCTCCTTGTAATCGCTGCACAAGTGCTGAAATGGCAGATACTGGGATAAGTAATCATGAATAGATAATCATCCAAACCTGCACAGCAGTGGAAAAGCAAATCAACCCTATGAAATTCCTGTGAGGGTCTACAAAAAGGAACTTGATCCTCTTCTGACAGTAGTTAATCGTCAGTCACTGGAGCAGTGAAGGGTACCTAGTGATTTTAAAAGAGCACATGTCATATATGCTTTAAAGAAAAGTCATCAAAAATTGTGCATAATGAAAGGTTTATTTTGCTGATGTTGATATAGAAAATGTTTTATGATCATGCATTGTGATGTTCATGGAGAATGAAAATCTCCCCTATAAAAATCATCATGAATTCTGCAAATAGCAATTTTGCAAAACATAGCTTGCTCTGTTCGTCCATGAGGTCTGTGGTTGGCACTGTAAAGAAAGGTGCTCAGGTTGGTGCCATTTTCCTTTACTTCCTGGAAAGCATTCATTATATTTTTGCACTGTTGCTTATTGGACAAAATACAAGCTTATGGATTACTGGTCCAGATTGGCGATTGGATACAGGACTTGCTTGTAGACAGAACTAAACATATCATTTTCAATAGAACAAACTGCACAAAGATAATTTCAGGAGTATCTCAAGGAAAAGTTATGGGGCTGCTTCTATTTATATATTAATGTGTGCAAAATAATGGAAGCTCAAAAAGGCATTCTGCATATGATACTGTTGTTTATGGAACGAGACTGTATTGAAATGTAGGTAGATCTTCAGAGGATTGATGATTGATGCAGGGACTGGCATATGACCCTAAATGTAAATAAATGTAACATATTACACATGAACAAACAAAGAGATTCACTTCAGTATGATTACACTATTACTGACAAATCACAGGTAATAATAATTACCCCAAAGTACCTATGCATAACCCTCTGGAATGACCTAAAGTGGAATGACCACATAAAACAAATTGTAAGGAAATCAGATGTCACATTGAGAGTCATTGGGAGAATCATTAGAAAACATAGTGCATTCATGAAGGAAGTGTCTGATGAATCACTCTTTCAGTTGATTCTTGAGCACTGTTCATCAGTTTGGGACCTTTACCAAGTTTGATCAAAAGAAGAAGACGTCCAACTCAGAGTGGCTTGTTTCATAATGGGATCATTTATTCAGCAAGAGAGCATTACGGAGATGCTCACTAAACTCTGATGGCAGATGCTACAAGAGAGATTTTATGTATCAAGGAGATGTTCACTGTTGAAATTTCGAGAGCATATGTTCCAAGGTGAGTCGGGCAACATATTACTTCCTCCTACATACGTATCACAAAATGATCATGATGAGAAAATTGTAGTTCATGCATAGCTTTACCAACAATCATTCTTCCCGTGCACCATTAATGAATGGAACAGGAAAGAGGGGAAAAGATAACGGTAGCAGAAGTACTCTTTAGCGAACAACATAAAGTGACTGGCAGAATATTTATTTATTTAGTTATTGTCCTCTGAATCAATACTGTACATGACATGCACATGGTGATCCAGAAACATACATTTGATGTTGGACATTGTGATAATTTCCTGGTATGAAGTAATATGCCAAAAGTTTACACAAACATGAGTTTACATACATATTTTCTGAGAAGTTATAGACATGCAAATTTATGGACACTCAAATTACATACTCAGTTACACATTTGTATTTTAGTGCTATATTCCTCTAACATATATATTCAACAGTACCTGGTTGGATATTCTTTTTGCACTTAATTTGCTTAGTAGCAGATGATACAGATCCAAGATTTTTGCACATACTTGCATTAATGTTTTACTGTTTACAAAATTCCATGCTGCAATTTGTTTCATGTTTCTTTCCATCGATGTGGAACAGAAATTCACTTGCACTGTAGCAACAATGATAAAGTAGGAATGATTTTAATTTTTTATTAAATACAGTCAGGGACTTACTGTTTTTATTTCTGATATCAGGCTATTGTATATTTTAATGCCTTCATTGAAGGGAGAGTTTTTAAAGGCAGAGGTGCGCATTTCTTTAACATGGAGTTCCATTTTCTGTCGAGTACCATAGTCAGAGACAATAACATTTTTATTAAATTTTGTAATATTACTTTTTACAAATTTGCATAGTTCTAGTATATACAGGCTGCCAAGGGGTAGGATGAGGAACTTTTGGAAGAGAAGTCTGCAGCTATCAGTCGGCTTTGCCTTGTTCATTATTCTTATAGCTCTCTTTTGGGTGAGAAGAATGTTTGGGCTATGTGTAGAGTCTCCCCAGAATATAATAGCATACTGCATTGCACTGTGGAATTGTGCATAGTAGTCTGTGTGAACAGTTTCTGGGCTTATGCAGTATTCAAGTATTCATAGGGCATAGCACACTTGGTTTAGCTTACTATTAGTTTTATTAATGTGTGTTTGCCATTTTAGATTATCCTGAATCCATAGGCCTAGAAATCTTGTTTCTGTATTTGGGGATATTTGGGAACCGTGTAATTTCATATCAGGCACAATTTTATTTGATCTTTGGTGGAAGTTTAGGTAAGTGGTTTTTTTCGTGTTAACTATGAGCTTGTTTTTCTCAAACCAATCACGAAGTTTGTCTGTATTTCCATTTATGGCCTCTTGGCGTTCATGTTCATTTTTGCTTGTTATGAGGATACTGGTATCATCTGCAAAGAATGTACTGGTGCTGTCATTGATGTTTGACGGTAGGTTGTTTATGTACACAAGGAAGAGCACTGGTCCAAGTATTGAGCCTTGGGGCACACCTTGTGTAATATTGCAATAGTCAGAGTAGTATGTTTCGATATGTCCTTGGTTGTTATGTTTTATTGACACTTTTTGTTTCCTATTTGTCAGATATGAGCTGAACCAGTTTAGTGGGTTGCCTCAGATGCCATATGACTCCAGTTTGTTGAGAAGAATCTTGTGGTGTATGACATCAAATGCCTTGGACAGATCTAGAAAGATCCCAACTGCTTTTTGTTGGTAGAGCACTTGCCCGCGAAAGGCAAAGGTCCCAAGTTCGAGTCTCGGTCGGGCACACAGTTTTAATCTGCCAGGAAGTTTCATATCAGCGCACACTCCGCTGCAGAGTGAAAATCTCATTCTGTCGTGGATTAGTTTTTTCTGAAACCGTGCTGGGCATCAGATAGTATCTGGTTCTTATCAAGAAAATTTATTAGTCTTTGGTGAACTAGTCTCTCCAAAAGTTTACCAAACACAGGTAACAGTGAAATGGGTCTGTAATTTTCTGTGTTGAGTTTTTCACCTTTCTTAAAGATTGCGATGACTTTAGCCACTTTCATGCAATATGGAAATGTACCTGCCATCGACGATGAGCTGTACACATTTGAGAGTGGGAGAACTATTTTGTTAATGCAGTTTTTGACGATAAAATCAGGGATGTCATCTATTCCAGATGAGAATTTATTGTTGAGGTACTTTGCACTTAGTAAAATTTCTTCAGGAGTAGTTTCCCAGAAGAATATAGATTCCTCAGGAGTTGTTATTTTGTTTTGTCTGTTGGGTGTGGGTTTGTTGAAGCTTTGTAACAGATTTTTAACAATATTTTCATAGTAACTGTTGTAGATATTTGCAATTTCTTGTGGTTTAGTAACTCTGGTGTTGTGCTTCAGGATAGTGTTTTCATGTTTACATGGCTGTTGATTTGTTTCGTTTCTTATAATGTTCCACACTGCCTTGGTTTTGTTTGTGGATGTTGCCTCATAGTTGTCATTTGCTGTTTGCTTTGCTAGTACTACGACTTTTTTTTAAAGGATTTTGACATATTGCTTGATGTATCTTTCTTCAGATGGGTGGGGATGGTGTTGTTATTTTTTAGATACTTCAACAGATCTCCCTTCCTTCTGCAGGGAATCTTTATATCAGTTGTTATCCATGGCTTCTTATTGGGTTCTTTTGATGTGGTGCGTTTGAGTTTAAGAGGAAAGGCAATATTGAAATGATACAGAAATGTGTTTAGAAATGATTCCATTTTGTTGTCTGTATCGTCTGCTTCATATACTTCGTTCCATGTTTCTGCAGCTAAGGAATCATTGAAGACTTTCGTGTTTTCAGTGCTATAGTTTCTTACTTTAGTTGTGTATTTGTTGTTGCAGTCTAAGGGGAGAACATTTGTAAGGTTTAGGACTTGGCCACAGTGATCACTATAGCCTGTGTCCAGAGGTTCTACTCTGAGGTAGGGACAGTTTACAAATATCTGGTCAAGTGTGGTTTTGGTGTTGTTTTTGCACCTTGTGGGGAATGTTACTGTGGGATTCAGACTCAATGAGTTAGTGAGATTCAGTAGGGATCCTTTCACACGCCCTGTAGACTGGAAATCAACATTGAAATCACCACATAAAATTAGTACCTTTTTGTTTTGGTGGAGTTTGTTTAGGAGTATTTCAAGGTTTTTTAGGAAGACACATACATTGCCTGTTGGAGAACGATAGATACATGTTATGATTATATTTGCTTCTAGAATTTCGATTACAGCTGCCTCAAAATCATTTTCTTTATTTAAGTGGTCAAACGGGTCAAAACTTCTATAGTTTACGGAATATTTTCTAAATAGGGCAACACCTCCACATTTCTGGGTTTTCCTGCATTAGTGGAAAGCTAATGTGTAAACAGGTATGCCAGCTGAACTAATTTGGTCTGGTTTCAGCCAATGTCCTGTAATGCAAATGACATTTACGTATTGTAGGTCTGTTGTGAATAGGAGTTTGATTTCTGCAAGCTTGTTTGTTATTGACTGCACATTTTGGTGGTATATGGAGAAGTTGTACGTATGTGGACACCGACGGCTCTTTTTTGTCGCCCCTGTGGAGGTAGGGGGCTTGACCATAAAAAAATTTCTAGATTTAACATCCTACCTTGGCGTAACCTGTATGGTTTACACTGGTAGATGTAGACATAGATGAAGATGTAGATGCACCCAGTTGTCAGTAAATGTAGAGTGTCTCATGCCTATGTACTGCATCATGCAGTGTCAGCTTGGTGTTTCACTGTACCTCATTGTCTACACAAGTACATTATACAGTCCATACAGGACAAGCACACATCAAGCCAGAAGGCTGTCATTGGCAGTGGTGAACCTGTTGTAACAATCTGAAATGTGAATGGATACATTATATCTATCCTTTCTTGTCTTTTTCTACCTATACCACTAATTTTCTCTCATTCTAATTCAGTTCACTTCTCTCTCATATTCTGCCACCCAACTTTCATGATTGTTATCACTACAAATCCACAGTTTCGCTTTCATAATTGAGAGCTACTTGTCTAACTCACTTATCTTCCAACACATTCTCCCATCCCCTATCCTCCTCTGTGTTGCCCTACTTCTGTCATCCCCCCTCTCCCCGTTCATCTCCTTGGATTATTACTCATCAAGGGTTAGGGTTGCCAGGGATCTGTATCCAGTTGTATACAAGTGTGTGTTTGTATGCAGAAGCTACACTACTGGCCATTAAAATTTCTACACCAAGAAGAAATGCAGGTGATAAACGGGTATTCATTGGACAGATATATTTTACAAGAAAAGACATGTGATTACATTTTCACGCAATTTGGGTGCATACATCCTGAGAAATGCCCAGAACAACCACCTCTGGCCGTAATAACAGCCTTGAAATGCCTGGGCATTGAGTCAAACAGAGCTTGGATAGTGTGTACAGGTATAGGTGCCCATGCTTCAACACGATACCACAGTTCATCAAGAGTAGTGACTGGCATATTGAGATGAGCCAGTTGCTCGGCCACCATTGACCAGACGTTTTCAATTGGTGAGAGATCTGGAGAATGTGCTGGCCAGGGCAGCAGTCCAACATTTTCTGTATCCAAAAAGGCTCGTACAAGACCTGCTAGATGCGGTCGTGAATTATCCTGCTGAAATGTAGATTTTCGCAGGGATCGAATGAAGGGTAGAGTCATGGATCGTAATACATCTGAAATGTAATGTCCACTGTTCAAAGTGCCGTCAATGCGAACAGGTGGTGACAGAGACGTGTAACCAATGGCACCCCATACCATCACGCCGGGTGATACGCCAGTATGGCGATGATGAATACATGCTTCCAATGTGCGTTCACCATGATGTCGCCAAACACGGATGCAACCATTGTGATGCTGTAAACATAATCTGGATTTATCCAAAAAAAAATGACGTTTTGCCATTCATGCACCCAGGTTCGTTGTCGAGTACACCATCGCAGGCGCTCCTGTCTGTGATGAAGCGTCAAGGGTAACTACAGCCATGGTCTCTGAGCTGATAGTCCATGCTGCTGCAAACATCGTCAAACTGTTCGTGCAGGTGGTTGTTGTCTTGCAAACGTCTCTATCTGTTGACTCAGGTATCGAGACGTGGCTGCACGATCCGTTACTGCCATGCGGATAAGATGCCTGTCATCTCAATTGCTAGTGATACGAGACCATTGGGATCCAGCACGGTGTTCCGTATTACCCTCCTGAAACCACCGATTCCATATTCTGCTAACAGTCTTTGGATCTCGACCAATGCGAGCAGCAATGTCGTGATACGATAAACCGTAATCATGATAGGCTACAATCCGACCTTTATCAAAGTCAGAAACGTGATGGTACACATTTTTCCTCCTTATACAAGGTATCACAACAACATTTCACCAGGCAACACCGGTCAACTGCTGTTTGTGTATGAGAAATCGGTTGGAAACTTTACTCATGTCAGCATGTTGTAGGTGTCGCCACCAGTGCCAGCCTTGTGTGAATGCTCTGAAAAGCTAATCATTTGCCTATCACAGCATTTTCTTCCTGTTGGTTAAATTTCGCATCTGTAGCACGTCATCTCCATGGTGTAGCAATTTTAATGGCCAGTAGTGTAGAAGAAGTGTGAAAGGTCAAACTCTACAAGTTATCATCTGATCTTTCTGTAGACCTATGCACCAATTAGTTTGTCTGCAGGTAATAGGTTGATGGTTTTTAGATTTTAATCTCTACAGTGTAGATTTTTATCTTTCAGATTCTGCATGGGATCTGGATAAATCCTTGGAAGTTGTCCCGGCACCAGAAGGAACTGCTGCTCAGAAGGAAGAAAAGAGTTAGCTGAAGAAACATGAATGAAGTATATCATTCAAAACGAAAAATGTGGCCTAGCCATGAGTTGAGAGACAGATGATCATACTTATTTTTACACATATTTATAAGCAGTGGCTCTAGTCATAATATTTAGGAGTTTTTGGAGTGAAGTTCTTTTAAAAAATGTTTAATCTCATGAAAATTTTAACAAACATTTGCATCTATTTTTGTACTGCACAAAAGTTTCTGTAAGCAAGTAAGGGAAGTTTAATATTCATAATATTTTCAGAACATTGGAACATTGTTATTGTAAATTTCACAGGCCTTACAGGTTACAATGTTGAACAAAGCTCTAAATAATATTTGCTTTTTTGTTTGTTTGTTGGATTCTGTTTCAAAAATGGCATGAAGATTCACTCGTGAATTTCATTTCCTACCATATAATGTAGGAAAAACTAACTTCAGATTTCACATGTACTCCAAGGGATAAGACATAAAACTGCTTCTTGATGTGAAACATGTTCGTAATCCTTAACTGAATGTCTATTGTAAGATGTTTAATGCATTTTATTGTAATTTGAAAAAAATTGTTACAATTTTTGGAAAACATTTGTTACCCATGTTCAGTATAGCATTACAAAATGGTTTCTGTCCATTGAAACAAGTTATTATTTTACATTTGAAAAGCATTGGTGGGCTAAAAAACTCAACATACGAAGTAAGCACTGAATCTGAAATGTATGGGACAGGTGGAAAACTTCTTTATTGCATTTTGTGGAAGGATCATAAGTTGCATAGTTAACCAGTGAGGAATACCAATGGAAGGGAGACAGAATAAAAATAGCAATGTATAAGTAGACACCAAACAACAATCTGTTGCTAAAAGTTTCTTGTAACTGTAATGTAAGACACCTGTCCAGTCAATAGACTTCATATTCACTACAATCTGCTATGGTGCCTGTGTGTCCAACTATTTTGCCTGTACAAAAAACTATCATCATACTTGGTGTAGCCATCTATTTTCTTGTCATTTTTTATTTTCATTTCATGTAGCTGTTGTGTCATTGGCAGTTCACAGATCTGATAATGACCTTCATGCATCATGTTACTTACTCATTATTTATAACTAACCAAGTCTGCAACTGGTTACTGTGTTAGGTGAACACAACATATGTTCAAAAAAAAGTTAACTCAAGGCTTCTCGCATCAAACAGTTCCAAATGTTACCACCATTAAAATTAGAGAATTCTCAAGCACACTGCATGTGTATTTGGCAAAGATATCTATACATTCCTTGTGAAGAAACTGTGGGAAAAAAACTATTTATTGTGCCATCTTCTCAGATTAACAACAATATGTCAAATGCAATGTAATTTCCTTTATTGTATGGTGGTTTAATCCCAAGAGGTTCACTGGATCGTAATCTTTTATAACTGGAGCATTTTGTTGCTCCTGCCTTTTTACATTAATTGGTACATCAGACTGGTTGCATAGTACCATCACCTTTCTTAAATCTTGAAATAAAACTTCTTCATTCTTGGGAGTCTTTCCTGTTAACAATTCAGGTGATTGATTCTTTCTAACATTTTGCACTATATAATACAGTTATTAACTAGAGTGCAGTGTTGAATCTAGTCATTTACCACTTTTTTGTTGTTATATAAGACTGCATGTGTAACATGTCAATTTTATGTTAACATCATTTGAAACTATGCCTTTCAACAATTCATACACACCCCCTCACCCTCCCCTCCCTACACACACACACACACACACACACACACACACACACACACACACCTATCGTGTGTGTGTGTGTGTGTGTGTGTGTGTGTGTGTGTGTGTGGACAGATGTTAAACCACCATCTATACCAAATTCATTGTAAAATTTCTGGATGAAATCAAAAGCCATGTTTTGTAGGAATATGGGTAACAAGCACACCTGCTATAATTAATTAGGGTAAAAGTAAAAAGTGTTAACAAAAAATAACCAGACAGTTAGTTGAGTATGTATCTACGTAGAAAAACACAGACCAGTCTTTAAATGTTTTGGTTTCAGTACAGACTGAGCCGTAGGTGGGAAAACCGATAAAGGAGTACATCATAGGATGTACCTTAAGTCTTTTGCCATATCATTTTCTTCCAGATAAATTAAATGTGTTTCAAAATCCTCTTCCTATTTTTGTTTGTAATATGGAATTTTCATATTTTATCGTCTTCTGCTTGAATTTTCCACCATAAAGTGAACAAATTCTGACTTTCCAGAAGTAGTGAAACATCAAAGGTATGATGTTTGTCACTGAATGTGGATACTATTTAAGTTGTTATAAAACCAAAGATTATTTTTGTTTTATTGTGTATTTTTTTATGTATATAAGATTACAGCAATTGGTATCAATACTAAGTTATAAGAGTTTAATTTTTGTTAGTATTTCTCTTTTATTGCAAATATTTGTTTCTGGATATGTCTACATTGTATAGCTCTCACCCTTTTATTGTAAAAAGGACAATTTCTAAAAATCTCTGTGATTCAGTAACAGATGGAATACTTGTAACAGAGAATCATGAATTATATTTTCTTCCACATTCTGTGGACAGCTATACAGATTTTGAAAATAAAATCATTTTTCTTTTGTCTATGTGCATTATTTATAGCAATAAACATGTTTTGATTTTCACGATTTCCTCATATTAAAGAAACTTTATTTATTACTGACAGAACAATTACTAATTGTCTGTCTTCTTATTTCTAATGTATTTTTTATTTTCAGTTATATTGTTCTCATTTTTATTATACTTTAGGAGTAAAGGAGACCACTCACTAACAAACAAAAATGTTGAGTCGTCAACAGGCACCCATCAAAAAGGAAAACTTGCTAGCTTGCAGAGTAATACTTTCATGAAATAGAGCACATACCCACACACACTCACACTTGCCTGTGCCCATGCATAATGTGGGATGTATGCACAGTGCTAGGATCGCAGCTTGGTTGGTAGATTAGAAGGGGTGGGAAGAGGGAAAGAGGTGGGAGGCAGGTAAATGGCAGGTGCATGGGCTATGTATCTGATGTATGGGTGTCAGAGCCAGCAGGGAGCAGCACGCCAGCAGGCAGCAGTAAGATGACTTGGAGATGTGAATTGGGCAGGGGTAACAGGACAGAGGAAGGGCAAATTGTTGGGTGAAGAATGTGGGTGTAATGGGTTAACGGAGATGGATGCCAGGAGGGTTACAAGAATGAAGGATGTGATAACTTCCATCTGCACAATCCAGGAAAGCTGGTGATTTATGGAAGGATTCAGATGGCCAGAGATGTGAAGTAGCCACTTAAATTGAGCTTGTTGTGCTCAACTGCATGCTGTCTGTGTCACTGGGTGGTCAACTTAGTCATTACCCACAGGTTGGCAGTGGGCATTCATTCCAGTGGACAGCTGATAGGTTGTTATACTGATAAAAAAAAGAGCTGTGCCCCAATCCCTACAGTGCAAACACTACTTTGTCACCAATCCCTCCCATCAAAGCCAACCTAATCCCAACATTGAACTTTGCCTCTCCTAGTTCAGACCACTATCCAACCATGAGCCTCGCTTCCCCCCCCCCCCCCCCCCCCCCCACCTTACCACTCTGTGATCACCATTCAGGAATACCTTAACTTCAGCTTGGCATCACCATCCTTCCTCAAATTGATTCCCAAGAACTGTAACTTTTCAACAGAGCAGCCATAAATAGTTTTGAAACAGATCCTGATATAATCATGCTCCCGGCAGATGAAGGCTCCACCACTGTTGTGGTGAGTCACAGTAACCACCTGACTGAAGGCCACCTCCCTCTCACTGCAACAACACCTTAAAATCTATAATCCTAACAATCCTAGATGCTCCACTAGCTGGCTACTGTGGCCCTACTGAAAGAATTTCTTCTTTTGTTGATCTACACCTCCAACCAATTGCCCAAAACCTAGTCTCTCACATCAAAGATACCAAGCACTTCCTTCACCAACTCTCCACTATTCTTACCCTTTTACCTCCTATATCCCTATTCATCACAGTTGATGTCACCTCCCTATACATCAACATTTATTACACTCTTACCCTTGGCACTATTGGACAATGCATCTCCCAATGTCCTTCAGATGCCATAACTACTACTCATTTGAGGAGGAGGAGATGAGTGTTTAATGACCCGTTGACAACGAGTTCATTAGATATGGAGCACAAGCTCAGATTAGGGAGGATTGGGAAGGAAATCGGCTGTTCTGTTTCAAAGGAACCATTCCAGCATTTGCATGAAACTATTTATGGAAATCACGGGAAACCTGAATCAGGATGGCTGGAGATGGGTTTGAACCATCGTCCTCCTGAATGCAAGTCCAGTGTGCTAACCCCTGCACCACCCCACTCGGTTTCTCATTTGAGGCGAAGGTATCTGTGGAAGAGTAATGGGTACTCACATGGCACTCTCTTATGCCAACTTTTTTATGGGCCATTTAGAGAAAACTTTCCTAGCCTCCCAAACCACATAACCCCTTGTCTGGTACAGAATCATTGAAGAGATTTTCATGATCTGGACTCAAGGTCAAGTCACCCTATCCTCATTTCTTCACAACCTCAACATCTTTTCCACCATCTGCTTCAGCTGATTCTCCACAGCTCAACATGCCCCCTTTCCAGATGTTGACTTCCATCCACATCTTTGTCCATATTAAATCCTCTAACCACCAACAGTGCCTGCTTGTAGATATCTGTCATCTGTTCCACACCTAAACATACTTTCTGTACAGCTTGGCCGCCCTGGGACAGTATTTCTGCAGTTCCAAAAACTCCCTTACCCAGTATTCTTAAGATCTCATGAGGGCCTTCACAGACATTAACCCCAAACCTTGTCCACAAAGAGATTTCCCATGCCATATCCTCACACGACCCTGACCCTCCACCACCCCAAGAATCAGCTCCAAATGAGGGCCCCCTCATAATCCAGTATCTCTCTGGACTGGAACAACTGAACCACATCCTTTGATTATCTATCATCATGCCCTGAAATGAGGAACATCCTATTCACAATCCTTCCCAACCCTCCTTAAATGATGTTCCATCACCCAACCAACCTCCACAGTATCCTAGTCCATCCCTATGCCACTCCCAGTCCCAAGCCATAGGGATCATATCCCTATGGAAGATCCAGGTGCAAGATCTGCCCAATCCACCCATCTGTTACTTCCTGTTCCAGTCCTGGCACAGACTTATCTTACCCAGTCAAAGGCCAGGACACCTGTGAAAGCAGCCAAGTTGTATACCAGTTCTGCTGCAGCCATTGCACAGCTTTCAATATTGGTATGACTACCAACGAGCTGTCCACCAGGATGAATGGCCACTGCCAAACAGTGGCCACAAGCAAAGTATGCCACACTGAGGCATAAAATGCAGCTGAACATAACATGCTTGATTTCAATGGCTGCTTCACAACCCGAGCCACCTGGATCCTTCCCTCTACCACCAGCATTCCTGAAGTGTACAGATTGGAGTTCTCCTTACAACATATTCCCTGCTATTGAAATCCCAACCTTAAGCTACAGTCCTCACATCCTCCACCCAGCAGTGTCCACCCTTGTCCTATCACCTCCTCCCTTTTAACATTCCCTCACCCTCTTTATGTGTCACCCTCTGCCAATGTATCTGCCCATCCATTCACCTTTCTGGCTTTTCTCCTTTTCTGCTCCTCTCCTTTCCCCCACTACAGGGTGTGCGTCCGACTCTCAGGAGAGTTTGAAAACAAGAGTGAGAGCCCGGTGGCAGGCGGCCGTGTATATTCGACCATGCAGCTTCCTCCGCCCTGATTGGTCAGGACCGAGGAACCCGCAGAGTTGGCAATGGAACTTTCCAGAGCGTGGCTTAATCAGTGACGCCTGAGATGGCGTTACTTCGTCAGCTCACGAGGGAGGCGCATGATCGAGGTGCCCTTCCTCGGTGCTGACGTCCTGTTACTAGACCATGGTATGAAAGAATTTACAGGCAGCCACCACTTCTGGCCATGGCTTGGCGATAATGGAAAAATGAAGTTAACTCGGGGAGCTAATGTAATAAAGTAAAATATTCCTACCGGCTGGCTCCTCCTTTACACTGATTTTTCTTTGAATCCCCACCTTCCAACGCTGCACTTGTCAGTCTCTAGTCCTGCACACGCTACCAGATGGCACTCCCTTTTACCCCCACCCATACCCTCCTATCCCTACCCTTTCCCTGCCACACTCCCAATAGCTATTTACGTGACAGTTGCACACTGGTTGGAGCTGTCGGAGGTATCGGTCATATGTACATGAGGTGTGCTTTCTTTTATGAATGTGTGTGTGTGTGTGTGTGTGTGTGTGTGTGTGGTGTGTGTGTGTGTGTGTGTGTGTGTGTGTGTGTTTCTTTTGCTGAAGAATGCTTTGGCCAAAAGCTATAATGTTTAGCAGTATTTTTGTTGTGCCTGTCTGCAACCACGCGTAGCAATCTATCCTTTTCCTAATACTGTTGATGCTGCAACCTGGAGTTTCCATTGTTTTTAGTATACAAAACCATGCAAATCTTGAAACAGAAAGAATTCTAGTAGTGAAAGTCAGGGATGCACAATGCCTGAGGCAGTTTTGCCAGACTTTTCCTGAAAATAAACTCTTGCACAATGAGGGGTGTCTGACCTGACATGTTGTAGTGATGCAAAATCCAGTTGTTTGCTGTACCTGTCCTGGTACATTTATCCTTATCCTGCAACTGCGCAAGGACTTGAGTGTAAAAGTTTCCATTAACTGTTTGTTCTCGAGGCACAAATTCATTGTGAATCAATGAATGCATTCAAAAAAGACAATAAAATTGGATTAACCTTGGGTTTGCTTATGAGGGCTTTCTTTGAGTCAGGTGAATTTTTTGTGTGCCACTCACTGCTTTATCTTTTTTATTCAGAATATTATTTGAAAATCCATGCCTTGTGATCTGTCACAATTCAGTCCAAAAAATGAGGGTCACTTTCATGGCACTTCAGGACATAAATTTCCTTCTGTTCATCAGTTAGCATTGTGGGAACCATCTTTGTGCAAACCTTGCTCATCATTAATTCATCTTTCAAAATCTGATAATGATGTGATTTCAGTATATTGCATACCTGTGCTAATATTTTTATGCTCAGGCATTGATCCCCATTCAAAAATTTTCACACTTCCTGCATATTTTCATGTGTTTGGGATGTTGACAGACATCTGAAGCACTCATTGCTGTCAACATTCTCTCGACCCTCCGGGAACACCTTGCGCCACTTATAAACTCTTTGCTGGGACATGGCTTCCTGACATAGCCAAGAACCCTCACCACCATTCCTGCTGAAAACTGCATCTATCTAGCTCCTATGGTTCACTGGAGAACTCTTTTCTCAAAACTTTTGAGACAAAACCTACATGTTAGAAACTGTAAGGAAGATAATTGTACTTCTAAGAATATGGCAAAGGAATGGCTTTACTGATAGATTTTTAATTGAAACTTCAATATTTCTTTCCATTTTGCAAATAAGTAAATGTGATGACTGTGGCATTGTTGAGAAGCTTGGCTTTCATGAATAAGAGAAGATGGCAGTGCATCTGAAAATGAAATTTCATCAGGAATAATTTCCACAAGGTATACAAAGATGAAAATTGACAATAAAACAGATTTGATCTTTCTTGTATTATTTTCTGTTTTAATAGAAAGTTTTTGAAATTTGACCCAATTTTTGGTATCTTAAAGGATGTGAGATAGTGTGATGGTATGGGTAAATGTGTGTGAGTGTAGGAGAGAATGAGCGTGAATTTCTTTCACAATATTTTCAACAATTTAACAACATTCATTTGTACATATTTTAGTAAGGGCACCAATAACCTCATTGTCGAGCACCCTTAAATCACAAACACACACACAAAACATTTCATACAAAGATAGCAATGAATGAGGACCTCTTGAAATACCTTGAAGCACAATGTCTCACCAAAATACAGTTATCTCATTTACACAAGCTCCAGACATGTAACTTATCCATTCATGATGCAGTATCCAACAACAATGGCTAATGCATGGTAAGGGATGAAACAATTGGGGGATGAGCCTATGGGAACAGGATGCATGTATGGGTATACTGAACGAACTTCCCCACAAGTATCTGCACATAAATATACACTCCTGGAAATGGAAAAAAGAACACATTGACACCGGTGTGTCAGACCCACCATACTTGCTCCGGACACTGCGAGAGGGCTGTACAAGCAATAATCACACGCACGGTACAGCAGACACACCAGGAACCGCGGTGTTGGCCGTCGAATGGCGCTAGCTGCGCAGCATTTGTGCACCGCCGCCGTCAGTGTCAGCCAGTTTGCCGTGGCATACGGAGCTCCATCGCAGTCTTTAACACTGGTAGCATGCCGCGACAGCGTGGACGTGAGCCGTACGTGCAGTTGACGGACTTTGAGCGAGGGCGTATAGTGGGCATGCGGGCGGCCGGGTGGACGTACCGCCGAATTGCTCAACACGTGGGGCGTGAGGTCGCCACAGTACATCGATGTTGTCACCAGTGGTCAGCGGAAGGTGCACGTGCCCTTCGACCTGGAACCAGACCACAGCGACGCACGGATGCACGCCAAGACCGTAGGATCCTACGCAGTGCCGTAGGGGACCGCACCGCCACTTCCCAGCAAATTAGGGACACTGTTGCTCCTGGGGTATCGTCTTCCACTCACGCTCCAACATCGTGCAGCCCGCCTCCAGTGGTGTCGCGACAGGTGTGAATGGAGGGACGAATGGAGACGTGTCGTCTTCAGCAATGAGAGTCGCTTCTGCCTTGGTGCCAATGATGGTCGTATGCGTGTTTGGCGCCGTGCAGGTGAGCGCCACAATCAGGACTGCATACGACCGAGGCACACAGGGCCAACACCCGGCATCATGGTGTGGGGACAGATCTCCTACACTGGCCGTACACCTCTGGAGATCGTAGAGGGGACACTGAATAGTGCACGGTACATCCAAACCGTCATCGAACCCATCGTTCTACCATTCCTAGACCGGCAAGGGAACTTGCTGTTCCAACAGGACAATGCACGTCCGCATGTATCCCGTGCCACCCAACGTGCTCTAGAAGGTGTAAGTCAACTACCCTGGCCAGCAAGATCTCCGGATCTGTCCCCCATTGAGCATGTTTGGGACTGGATGAAGCGTCGTCTCACGCGGTCTGCACATCCAGCACGAACGCTGGTCCAACTGAGGCGCCAGGTGGAAATGGCATGGCAAGCCGTTCCACAGGACTACATCCAGCATCTCTACAATCATCTCCATGGGAGAATAGCAGCCTGCATTGCTGCGAAAAGTGGATATACACTGTACTAGTGCCGACATTTTGCATGCTCTGTTGCCTGTGTCTATGTGCCTGTGGTTCTGTCAGTGTGATCATGTGATGTATCTTACCCCAGGAATGTGTCAATAAAGTTTCCCCTTCCTGGGACAATGAATTCACGGTGTTCTTATTTCAATTTCCAGGAGTGTATATTTCCACAGTAGTCGTACACATGTACACAGCAAGAGACATAAAAAGCAGACTGCTAGAATAATATAGCACCTCGAATGTCAGATCTCAGTTAAAGATCATGTTAATGTAGGCTAATTCTTACAAAGAAGAAAACAGCAACCAGCCACTATTAATACTGTTATTTATTTAGGCAAATAGCACTGTTACTGGTTTGTAACTGTCAAGTTCATCATCAGACGGCTGTTCACATGATTTTCAAGATACACTTTACATTATCGTCTGTTTTCAAATTTTATTATTACACTGTGGCAAAGTATTTTTGGTGTGTTGTTGCCCTACAGTAGAAAACAGTGTTAGAAGTGCCCTATGTGAAATAACTAACCTCCAAACTACAAAATACAGTGTAAATAAATACGTGAGGTTAAGTGGTTATGGTACTTACGTCGAAACCATACGAGATGGTAGACGCATGACCGGGACCTCCACCTCAACCGGGGGGGGGGGGGGGGGGGTGGAGGTGGAATGACGGGAGGTGGGTCCACCTCAAAGTCATTGTGCCAGCTGCCAGCGAGGGCAGACGGTGTGGGGGCTGGCCCATGAGCAGGCGGGCAGAACGGTGGATGGCAAGTTGTAAATGTGGCAAGCCCAGATGATAACCGTGCCATCCGGTAAGACGAAGATTTGGATTATCGTTGAGTCACAGTCACAAGGGAGGGTGAGGCTATGCACAACACTGAAGTTTAGCTGGTCATTGGGTGACAAGGGCGCCGTGTCTGTGAGTAGAATGAGAACTCGGTCATCAAGAGTTATGATTGAAATGTCGTCCACGCGGTGTGGGGGTACGTTGCAGAACAGGGTGTCTCCGTATTCGGTGAGGCAGTAGCAAAATTCGCACACGGTGTGGAGGCTGATATATCCAAGAAACCTGTGAATCATGACGGGGAGGCATTGGGTGAAAAAATTGGCATGGTGGCCTGAGGAGAAACGTTGTCGGACTCCATGGTGGGAGAGAGACGTGCAGGAGAGTCGTTAGAAGAATCTGACTGAGCCAGCAGGGGGGTGTTGGGGTCCCCAAATTCTGGTTTGAGTTGGAGTAACAAAACAGTTTGGAGAGAGTCTTTGATGATAATGTCAAAAGTTGTATCGCCCCACCAGAGGACTTTAAAGGGGCCGAGGTAAGGTGGTTGCAGAGGTTCTCGGACTGTATCGTCTCTCAGCATCACATGGGAGCAAGTGTTGAGAGCAGTTGGCGCGTAAGTGTCCAGCGGGGAGTGGCTGATAGGTGGGTGCAGGCGCGCATGTTTGAAGTGAGTGTGCATGCGACTGATGAAATCCGGATAGGGGGGGGAAATCTTCGGGTATCTGATGCTGAATGAGTTCCCCTGGTAGGAAGGGGTTCTCCCCAAAAGCGAATTCTGAGATAGTTCCCTGTAAATCGGGCTTGAAAGTTGAGTGGAGGCCGAGGAGCATTTGTGGAAGGGCTTCAGACCATAGGCAGTTGTGGCACCTGAGAACCGTCTTCAGAGTGTGGTGCCATCGTTCTACCAACCAGTTGCTTTGTGGGTGGTAGGCTGTGGTATGAATTTTCCTTATTCCATAGATGTTAATCAAATGGTGAACAGGGAAGACTGAAACTGCCGACCCTAGTCGGTGGTGATGGTGGAAGGACAACCGAACCTAACAGTCGATGAGTAGATGAAACCCTTGGCCACAGTCATGGCCATGATGTTAGGTAAAGGAACTGCCTCTACCTGGCGGGACATGCAAATGATTGTGGATAGAATGTATCTGCGGCTCTCTGATGGCGGAAGAAGACCGATACGTTCGATATGTATATGTGATGAGGTGGTGTGGCAGCCGATTTTGTTGCGTTAACAGGGGACGCAGTTGCATGCCTGGGTCTGACAGTCCCATTTTATATTTTTCCAAACAAAATGCTCGAAGACAAGCCATGTAGTGATCCGGATGCCAGATTGAGTGAGGTTATGCAGTGCATTGAAGGCCTGCTGGCACAGGGGAGGCGGGAGCAATGGGTGTAAGGTACCGGTAGAAGAGTCGCACCATACCATTTCCACAATGCTGGGGAATTTAGATTTGGTAAACACAAGGGATGTTTGAGGGTCCGCAAGGAGAGCTTGAGATTCCTCGTCGAAGGCTTGTAGGGCGGCCATGTTGGATAAGTCTATGGTGCGCGAATTAGTATTGATCCACGAGAGAAAATCAGTGGCGATGTTGTCCATGCCTTTGATGTAGCGAATGTCGGTTGAGAATTGGGACACGAGATAAAAGTGTTGGAAACGCAGAGGGGGGTGGATCCTCGGGAGGGTTGCAGAAAGCATCTGTCAGTGGTTTGCGATTCGTGAGGATGAAGAACGAGGGACCCTCCATGTCTGGGCGGAAGTGTTTGACAGCCTTGTAGACCATAAGGAGTTCTCTATAGAAAGCGGAGTATTTCTTCTGAGCTGCTGATAGTTTTTTAGAGAAGAAATGAAGAGGGGAAACTGTGTCTGCCTTGTGTTGCTGTAGTACTGCTCCCACTGTGATGTCACTGGCGTCCGCAGTGATGAACAACTCGGCCAAGGAGTCAGGGTGGGTGAGCATCATTGCGTGAGCTAAAAAATACTTTAGTACATTGAAGGCCTCCAGCATAGGTGCAGTCCAGCAAATGGGTTTGAGTCCTGAAGTCTGTTTACCCGACAGCGAGTCTGTCCATGAGGCCTGCACAGCGGTGGAAGAGGGCTGGTGATGGCGGTAGTAATTTATCGTGCCAAGGAAATGTCAGAATTCTTTGAAGTATCAGGGAGCGGCATTGACATGATGGCCTGCACATGAGATTTGGGAGGCTGCATTCCATCGGTGGCGATGGTGTAACCCAAGAAAGTGACGGTAGGCTGGCGCAATTGAATTTGTCTTCATTGACCTTGACGCTGTTGGAGTTCAACATCTGGAGGATCGTGGGTAAATGATTTTTATGTTCCTCAGCCGACTTACAGAAAGTGAATACATCATCCAGATATGCAAAGCAAAACTTGAACTGTCGTAAGAAGGAGTCAATGAATCGCTGCCACATTTGTGCCGCATTTTTCAGACCAAATGGCATGAAGTTGTATTGGAGCAAACCAAGCAGTGTGATAATAGCTGTTTTAGGGATGTCCTCCAGTGCTACGGGAATCTGGTGGTAGGCATGGTTACAGTCAATAACACTGAAGATTGTAGCACCCGATAACATATATAAATCCTGTATCTTAGGCAAGGGGTAATTGTCCATGACGGTATGAGCATTTAGACGTCTGTAATCACTGCACATTCGGAAAGAACCATCATCGTGTTTCAGGGCGAGGTGAATCGGTGAAGACTGGTTGCTGTCTGACAGTTGCAGGACACCTGCCTCCAAAAATTCATTAATTTGCTGCCAGGCTGTGCACAACTTAATAGGGTTGAGGCGTCTAACCTTGTGCCTAATAGGAGGGCCAGCAGTGGTAACTATCTTGTGCATCGTTCTGTTGGTGACGGAAGAAACTGAGAACTGCACACGAGCTTGATCACTGTCCTGATGTGAAGTTTTTGGATGAGTAGAGCACGAGTCATAGCCGTTGGTGTGAGTGGGATAGGGCAGCTCAGAAGTCACATGCCTAGTACGTGAGCGCGGCATGCACTTGTGTGGAGAGGACAGCTGCACGCACAGTGGAGAGCAGGTCGGAACGCGCAGTAAGTGTCTGCTGTCAACTTTGCACTTGATAACCGGCATGGGTGAGAGCGGTGTTGACGTTGCACGTGGAACAGCAATGGCTGCCGAGTCACGTGGCTGCCGCACGAGAGAGGGGGAATGTTTATCAACACGCGAGACGGCTACTTGCATGGTGTGCGTCGTTGCGTCGCTTGCGCGACTGTCATTAGAAGCACTGTTTAAAACACAAGGCTCCGAACATGGCGAGTGTGTTGATGGGTGCAGAGTCTACTGGATGTGAATTGTCACACGCGATTAATGTATTTGGACTAACTTAATAAGTGTCAGAGCTGGTTTTGCCCGGAGAAGCTCGATTAGGTGGCAGAACTATGGACTGCAAGTTCAGCAGCGAGATGCGAGCCGCAACGAGCTCGTTATAATTGTGTGCAATGCGATGTTACAGCTCATCATTGTCCCGGCGGGGTTGTGACGCTGAGTCGTATTCTGACAGTAGATTAGTTACGTAGATCACAATGTCACCTACAAGGTCGGAGCACTCACGTACTAACTCACTTGTCGCAAGGGAAGCAGAATGGGGAACATCAGTGTGGGAGCTGAGTATCTGAGTGTTAGTGGGATGATATAGCACTGAGCCCTGAACTATGTACAGAGAGAGTTTGTAATGGAACAAAAAATTCATACCGAGAATTGGTTCATCAATGTCGTCAATGTAGAAAGTCCATGGAAAACGCAGAGAATGAGACAGGTGCACTGTAACTTTGACAGAGCCTGAGGTTTGTAATGTTAATGCGTTGACAGCTCATAGAAGTGATCTCATCAGTGAAAACACGGGGGGAGCCACTGATGTAGGTATGATAGACACGTCAGCACCAATGTCGACTAGGAAAGTGAGCCATGTCGAAACGTCAGTCACATACAAACGACTGCTCAGCAGGACGGACAAGTGGACGGAGTGCAATGTACGAGGACGCTCGTGAGGTTCCCTGCAGGACTCGGCATCTTTTAGGTCCTGCGGTTGGCGTTTGGGTGCTGGCAATGTACTGGCAATTCTTAGCCTCCTCACCAAAAACCTTGTGGTACCAGCAGTATGGATGAACCAGATGTGGTGGTGGTGATGACTGCAGCAGTGGAGGAGGCTTGTCCTCGTTGATTTGTTCTGGCATGGATACCGGCATGTATAGTGCTTGGGCTATTCTGGAGTGCTTGGACAGTGGAGAGAGCGAGCAGATGCTGCCAGCTGATGTAAAAGGCATGAAGGTGGAGCGAGCTCTGCCTCTGCCAACAGACGGCTGGTACGTGGGAGCAGTTGTGCCAACAAACAGTGAGTGGTGAGCTGGCTGGTGTTGTCGTAACAGTGAATACAGTTGGTCTGTGATGTGGAGACGAGAGCCAATTGGCTCAAAGGAGTGCAGTAGCAGCTGGATCTGAAAGTCAGTAGGCAGCTTGGCAGACCACACCGCCCACAGAGTGATGTCCGGCATGGTATGCTCACTCACAAGTAACCAATGGTGGCGCCAGAGCTGTGATGGTGTTCAGTCCCCCAGGTGTTACTTGTACAAGATCTTGATGATTAATTCTTGTGGTGAGCAGGCGAGTCGTTCAATGATCGTCTTCTTCGTGAACTCATATTTTGGCGGAGGCAGTGGCAAGAGTAGTAGATTGCAAGTTGTCTGAAGGATCATGAAGGTGCATGACAAGACACAGGAATTTAGAGTTGTCGTTGGACACGTGATTCAACTCGAAAAGATGTTTGAGAAGCACAAACCATTACACTGGGTTGTCCTTGTATAAATGTGGCAGCTTCAGCAGACAACTTGGAGGTGGGGACGAAGGCGGCTTCAGTGTCTCTTGGAAAGCCGTCTGTTCTGTTATGGGAGAGGCTATGCAGCATGCGGGTGTGTTTCAGCAAAAATGTCCATAGCAACCACGGGCTGCATTGTCCTTGATGTGTCACGAAAACACCATGTGGCTGACACAGTCGGTACCGTGGGAAGGGGTGGTTGTGTGGTAGGTTTTGGGGTCCTGTAAACTGGGCTGTAGGTTACAGGCACTGATTTCAGACCCACCTCAGAAATAACATGAAAGGCCAGTACGGCAGGCACAGGCAGTGCTGTGTGAGAAGTGAGCAGCTGAGTCGCCAGAACCAGGGCCCCCTGTGAATGCAGGGCGAACAGGAGCAGGTGGGTTGGTGACTCGTATGACAAAAGTTTGAGTTCTCCATGCGTGATGAATACACGCCTGGTGAAGTCAGACTATAAATGACCAATGGAACTTGTGGAAAGTCACTTTGGTGTTGTAAGACGCCGCTGAAAGACAAAACACTGAATGACGAACTCGAACCAACGTAGGTGAAAACTTGAGTGGCCAGTCTGGGTGGTGAGTATGGAGAATTGTGCACACAAAAATGTCCTCGATTAGTTTGAAAATGAGGCAAAAGCGGACCAGGTCAAGGTTTATACGAGCCGGGTGCGTTTTGCAGTAATGGCGGTACTGCACATGGCACCACAGTAACTGTTGTTGTGGCCTGTTGAGTATGTGTGCGAATTTAGATCGCTTTGAGTACTATACGATAGATCAGTAGGTACACAGTTCTGAATATTGGCCACACGAAACCTGAGTCCATTGTTTGTGTTAGCAGTGTAGTACTCGACCATTTTAGAGTGACAAAGTTTGAGGTTAACGTGACTGGAGATCGCAAATCGCTGTGAATTAATGTAGAACCTGTCATTTGCGAAGGAATGAAGAAGTCTGGTGATCGTTGTTGAGCTTCCAAATCTTTGAACAAAGCGTTGGATGAGGCGGCCATGGCACTGTGCACATAACCTGTTGATGCTACAACACCCGGTGCGGTAGTCGTGGAAGACGTGCAAAATTCAGGGTCACCAGTATGGGAATGGGATGTGTGTATGGGGATACTGAACAAACTGTCCCACAAATATCTGCACGTAAATATATATTTCCACAGTCGACGTACACATGTACACAGCAAGAGACATAAAAGCAGACTGCTAGAATAACATGGTGGCTTGAATGTCCGATATCAGCCAAAGATCATGTTGTTCATGGTCGATATGACCTATCAACACCACAAGCCAATAATAAAATAGCTTCCTCTGTGTTAAAATAGGCTGATGATCCTCTTGAATATGAAAGGATCCTGCCTGGTCTAAAAATTGTGAGGGACAAAAATAAACATCTAAACTGCAATCAAGTATATCTGTCTTCTATCACAATTTCCTAACCAGAAAGAAATTGACCATAAATATTTCATCAAAGGCCACACACTCATCAAGCAAAAAAGGCTTAATTGTCCAATTTGGAAACTGTTGCCACACATGATTTATCCGAAAATGTCAATTGCTCAAGCATTTGGTGATTTTTGTTTCATGGGCATTAGACCAGGGTCCAAGGCATATTTCTCTGCCTAAAAATTCTCCAGCATTGGAAGATAAAATAATGCTGGTCATGGAAGCTGCGTTGTATGATGAATAAACCTTTGGTTGTGAATAAGATGCATTCAGAGGATTTCAAAGATGTCACATCCTTCACAATGTCTTCTTCACCCCATTTTGGTCATCATACAGAATGTAATAATGGTGTGATATCACTTATTTCCAAAATGGCTTCTCAAATTCTGTACAAATACCTTTGTAGTTACGTCATGCAAGACAGACTTTTCATCTGATAGCTTCCAAGAAACTGACATTTATGCAGTAATGTAAGAGTTCTGTTGTAGCTCAATCTTTCTTAAAGTACTTCCTGCAGTGAAGCCTGTAAGTTCCGTTAAGTATGCAGACTCACAACAGTATATGGAATTTCTGATAGCCATATTCCACAAAGATAAAGATGATGATCATTGAGAATAATGAGAGAGACCTGTAATATTGGAATGTTTAACGCAACACTAGAATGCAGATTACCATGTTTCAGGAAAGCTTTTAATGTATTTTATGTGACAATTCAAGTGAAATCTATGTTGTTCCACTAAATAAATACTGTCCAAGTAGAACTGAGAAAAATTTGCTTTGACATTAATTTTTAGTATAGTCTTGGTTATTGCTCACCTGCTTGTTCTGCTAGTGCCTGAGATTAGGTTCGGGAATGAACTTATGTTGTGTAGTGACTTGTCTTAACATTAGAGTTGATGGCTATCATTCCGCAGTTTGCCATCCTGTAAACTTACCTTACTACAGGAACAGTCTTATACAATCTATTTTTCTGTTTGAAAAGTGATCTTATGTGAAAATGCTAAAATGAATTTTGACCAGACAAGGCAACAGTTAAGCCTGCATGTAAATAGAGAACCAAATATGGTCAACAATTTACGATGGACACACAGTAGTCTCTCAAAATCTTGCTTGACATATGACATTAACACTTTGATGTAGTGTGTGTCTTGGCACCACAGTGCAAAAAGCAGTCATGGAAAACCATTAACTCAGACTCATAATATACCCTCCCTACATAATGAGCATGAAGTTATGGAACAAATGGAACACACATCTTTACAGAGAGTGTGAGCTTAATCTTACTTTTACCAGTAATATTCTGTAAAGTTAATTTCTCAGCCACGTTGGTCTTGAAATAAAGTAATTGGAATGCTACACTTACCATGGCATGTTTCACTGTAGACTTTGACAACATATAAAGAATATTACAGATTCACTGAATGCACTATGTGGTGACAACTAGATCAATAACAATAACAACACTGACACAGAGAAATGAAACAAGTAAGTCAAAGCACACAGTCTAAATGTACTTATTTCATCAGCAGAGAGGCAGAGTTTTCAATGCAATATTGTTTCTAACCACATTATTCACAGATTCAAAATACAGTTTAAACAATTCTATGCACATGAACTGAATCTGAAAGCTAACAGCCATTTGGTCTGTTGCTTCACCATTTTCAGGATGTCCACACTAAACAACTATTGTATAATCTGCATGGTACTTTGGCAAACATTCTCAAGACATACATCTTCACCTATTACTCACCTTGAGTCTCTTCCCCAAGTGTCTTCACCATTTCTACCACACTTGGGCTGTTCATGTGCTACGACTTTCATACAGTCTCTTTGCCACATCTGATGTCACTTTAGACATTTCTGACAATTTTTTCAGATATCGGCCTTCCTGGTGAGATTATCACAAAATTTGTTCCCTTTTTAACAGTTGGAAAATCTAACGCACTATTTTTCCTTCCAGTCCCACCAAAATCAGATGGTAGAGTCCATTCACTTGGTCAAGGGCTGTCTTCACACAGGTTTACTGCATCTTTAGGCTGGAGTAGACTTGAAGTTCACATATTAAGAATGTTCTAGAACATTCTTGAAGCTCTTCTGGGTTCTCTATGTGGCCAGCTTCCAGTCATGCTTTGACTGTGTGTCTCTCCCTCCTTCAAATGCATGTGGCTTACATTATATTCTGCATTCTGTCATCCTCCTTATGACAAACACAAGATTGACTTCATGTACACCTCCTTGCATTATGGTGTTTCATACATTTACATCAAATTATTACAAGACTACTTTGGTCACTGCACATAAAGTGGTTATGTCAAGTGAATCAGATCACTGTGACTTTTCATCTGGAAACTTTAGAAGGATTATGCTGTTTTTACAGCATGGACTTTGACAGTAACAGACTGAAAATAATTGGTTTGTCACACTCCATGAGCAAATAGATCATTTGTTAAACACACTGTAATTGAAGAAGGACTCTATATAGCTAAGTGGAAGAAAGGTGCATGTCCTATTTTACTAATTTCTGCACCTAGTAATTGTAAAGATTGTGTTTATGCATAACATTTAGGTTAATAAAGAGTTTCATATTCCAAAAATTTAAAATCAGAGTCATCCTAAAAGTGTATCTTCAATTGTTCAAAATAATGAAATATCTTTTTGCTCCTATAAAACTATGGAAAAGGGCATATTCTGATTTACCTCTTAGCTATGGAACTGTTTCTGTTGTTGTGATCACCATGTGTATAAACTCATGGCGTGTGTTCAGTTAAGAGCACAACAATATAATACTTAAAGACATTAAGTAGAAGAACATTTTGAATTGGAAACCACTGACTTCAGTGTCAAACCTTATAACATAAAAAGTCTCATCAAGTCTTTGCCAAGAACATGCAAAGCAATTTTGTTTGTTTGTAGTGATCACATGTTATAACAGAGACAACGGCTATAGCTGCATGGCCAGTTCAGCTATTTCGTTTGTTCAAAAATTGTCCTGTTATGTCAAGAATTTCAAACAAGTGAGGAAAATACTGAACACAGAACAGCTCAAAGACAACCAATTGCTAATATAGCTTTGCCAAATCCTCAGAAAACTTCCAGGTGAATACCACGAGGACATTGAATGATAGTTGACATTCAAGTAAGTAGTGCTCTCAGCCTCTAAAGAAACAATTGGTTGAAGTCAGAGACAATGTCAGGACTAGTTTGATGAAAACGACCTTGAAACTCAAAGCCTTGTAGATCAAAAGAGACAGGCTAGCATTGCCATGCAGAATGATCCAGGCTAAGCCCTCAAACAACAACCGTTCTTACCACCAACAGATGAAGTTCAGAGCATAACTTGCACTCTTAAGAACGAATCACGTAAAACAAAATAATTTGAATACAGCTCCCAGCTGACACTAATAATTCTTGGACATTTTTCAGCAGCACAGAAACTGTTTAGTGTCGACTGCCTGAGGCCCCTAAGATCCAAAGATGGCACTGCAGTTCCTAGATACAGCTACTCTGTCAACACCAAATGGAAGAAACATTTTCAAGAATTTGCTGGCAGGGACACATTCATTGAGGAAAATATATTCAACACAGTTCCTCAAGGACTTACTCAATATCAACTTGACAGCGCCCTTCTCTTCAGGAGAAAACAACATTGCTGTTGTTACAGATGGGTTTCCTGCAGAGTGGTATAAGGAAGGAGGCTCCAAGCTCACCCAACATGTACACCTCGTATAGTCAAGATATGGATTACTGAAACCATTACAGTTCAGTTGGCTTACAAGATGCTCTGACTGTAACATTACTGAAAAAGGGGAATGAAGCTGATTGTGGCAACTGTTGTGACTTGCCGATCTTTCAAAGTGCCGCAGCGCAGTTACGCGCGTCCTCTACATGCGGCGCTGTCTGCCAGCCATGCAGCAGCAGCGCCACCTAAGCGGCCAGCCAGCCAGCGGCTGCTAGACTTGGACTCAGTTATGATTTGACTGTTTAAGTGTACACACGTCTTACTTTGTTTACTTGATCTGTGACCTTCATGTAATGCATCTTCCTTGAAATATATTTGTTCAACTTGAAGTTATTACAGCAATTACCATGGAACATCCCTACTTTCAGCTGCTGGGAAAATCCTTGCTAGAATTATTCTGTCTAACTGTCTGATGTTCCTCACTGAAGATACTCTGTCAGAAACATGATGTGATTTTAGACCACACTAAGACACAGTCTGTTTAAGTTCTAGTGTACAACAAATGAAGGAGAACTCAATGGAACAAAACCTCACCCTCTATATGGCCTTTACAGATTTTATCCAGGTATTTGACTCTTAATCAAGAGGCTCTTTGGAGGGTCGTAGCCTCAATTAGCTGTTCCCCTGAATAAATATAAATACATCACCTATCCACAATGCTTTTCTCAACAATTACAGAGGACCCAGAAAACTTTCAAAATCAGAACAGCTGTCTCTGCTTTATTTTCAGTATTTGCTGGAATCTTACTATACCTTGCTGAAGGAATACTTTCATTGAGAGTTGAATTAGTGTACAGAATGGATGACAGGATTCACAATCTTAATAGATTTAAGAGCTATGACCAAAGTAATCACAACCTCTGTCATTGAGCTCCAAGATGCAGATGATAACTTTCTTACAGCTATACTCCTTGAGGCAATGCAAAGGCCTCTGACAGCTGGCAGGACACTTAGGGCAGTATTTGACAATGAAGTGCAGTCGGCCAATGAGCAGACTGATATTCCTCCCCTCCAAACCTTTGGCCCCACAGCAGCTAGGTCTAAAAAAAACCTAACAATTCCACATGATTCATTGCAGCATTCTTGTTGGCAGCATTCTATTGAGTGGTACGTTCCGTGATCAAATGTTTTTTCTCATGTGATCATAGTGTTTGCCTCCTTACACAAACACACACAAATAGATTTTCAGTATTAACAAGGCACACCAAAATGAGCAAATGTTTTGTGTAATATTAAATAAAGGTGTTCCCTTTATATTTTGTGCAGGACAGGAACCCCCACATTATCATCATCTGACTGATCATCTCTCATCATGACCTCACAGATTTCAGTATCCTCATTGCTGATTAAGAAATTAAAATATTTTCTATTGAGTCTTCTCTTATGCCCTCTTCTATGTTCGACCTTGTAAAATCTTTCCACACATGGTTCATGACATTCTTCTAATTTTATGGACTTATAAATGTGACAGCCTCATTTATCAGCATCGCTGTGTCTTGCAACATTTTGCTTCATCTGTGTCTTGTATCATTTTGCTAATTCCAGAAGTTCTGCTTTTTGCATATTCTGTTCAAAGCCTGCTAACTATTTTGTCTGACTGTGGAACAGCTATTAGTGCATTATTTAATTGTACAGAATGGTCTGGCGCATTGTCCATTATTAAAACACTACCACAACTGACATTTGGTAGCAAATGAATTATGAACCAGTCTTTAAATGTATCTGCATTCTTTTCATCATAGTAATAATTTTTTTTTAATGAAACATCATTGTACCATCAGACACAAAACTATTCATAGAGCCAACATGAACAATAATTGGTCACCCTCATTTACCAGTTGGCACACTCATAGTTCCATGGCATGTCTTTCCACACATCAGATCGTGGATGATGCACGTTGACCCATGTTTCGTCAATTCACGCTTCATTTTCCGATTCATCTCACATAGGAAATGACATCTCCGAGCCACAGTGTCTCCATGTTTCATTAGTACCTTTTTTCCTGGGAAATTTTTCCACCAGAAGCCAACTTTTTTAAAAAACAATGGAGAGGCTTATTGTTCTGCCTGTGAACAAACCAACATCTGACAGGGATGCCATCAATTTTTTAAATGCCTGCTGCTCCCTCCTGCTGTAGTAAGCGTATATATGTTGCATGATAGCACTTTCACCAAAGCTGTCTGTTCACTTCGTTGACTTTCTAGGCATTACAATAACAGGGCTTCCACCTGAATGGGCAGCCTCTTTATCATTTGTGACTTACTTCACTGTCACTGTAGAGACATTCAATGCTTCTGCCTCTCTGTCCATCGCTTTATGCACAAGTATCAAAGACCCTTTCCCTTTCATAGGAACCACACAGACCTACATAAATTTGCATGCTTAAGATTTCAGCATAGTTCCTTTTCCAAAAGTCCTCTTCTTTGCATTGCTGGAAGCCATTTTCCACACACTAACCATGAAGCTTACAGAATTAGTGTAATGCACAATTACACACACAAACCTGAACAAAGTATTCAGCACTACTGACTGAAAGCAAGAGTCAGCTAGTACTATGGCAGCACTGGGGTGTTACCACAGTATGGTAAAAAAAAATCTCATGATCTGAAGGGCCATTGTGGACATGTGAAACATTAGTGCCAAGTCCACTTCAACAGAGATCTTCTTTCACTGTACAGAACATAACTCAGAGGTAGCCCTTCAAACAATTTTAAATGTATTCAGTGAGGCATCAGCCCTGATGCTACATCAGGAAAACTCAAATATTGCATCATCCTTCAGATGCCAGCTATACAGATCCAGGCATAACACTTCTACAGAATGTTGAACACTTTATTTACACTGGCAGCTGACACTGGAATCCGTATTGGATTAGATGTGCTAGTGCATATTTTAGCCATTTACAGGATAGTGTTTTCAACAACTCTACACTATAATTCAGGTCTTTGTCTACCAGATCATTACTATACCAACTCTCACTTACAGGTTTGAGACCTAGATCACAAGCAAAAGACATCTGAAGATCCTCAAGAAACAACATCAATTCTGTCTCAGGAGAATCCTGTAAGTGAAATGGCAAGACCGGTGTACCAATATCAGCATCCTGAAGCAAACAAAACTCTACCAGGATAGAGGCCTTCATTATCAAACACCAGCTTCGATGTTTTGGTCGTATTACCTGTGCCCCTGACAGGTGTCTACCAAAAGAGGTAAGGTACCCCTTACTTAAAAGCAGACAACAAAAACAAAGAGGACAACTAGAATGATCTAAAGATATTCTGAAGTCATACTTTAGGAAATTCCAGGTCACACAGACCACAGGTTAAGGATACCAACAAAAAATAAAGAGGGCTGCTGAGGTTTTCATAACACCCTAACAACATTTTAAATAATGCAAAATTATTTCTCTTGGTTTGATAACAACATGCATCTGTGAGCGATATGTGCATTGACGTATCCTCTAGGACAAGGTGCTGTGTGTTTTTAAATATTTTAGTGATGACTAACATTTATAAAGTGTTGAGTTTTATCCACTTGACATCTTGTGCATGAGGTTCAATGTGAAATGAACATCCTTTCTACAAAAACTGTTTAAGACCCAAGATGGCAGCTAAGACTGTTCAGACTGTTTGTCTTGAATAAAAAGTTATTAATTTATCTATAGCTTTCTATTTTCAGTCTACCATGTTTCTTGAAAACTGAAGTTACCTAAGCTCACTGGGCCAGGAAAACTTCCTGATGTTAATATGTTTTCCATGTGGGACTTTAGGATGCTCATATGTAGCTCACCATATCCAACAGACTTAAATTTCTTAATGCACGTACTATGTTTTTCTTTTTTCCCATCCTGTGGTTGGGTGAGATACATATTGTATGTAGTCGTACCTTAAAGTTGTATTTAAGGTTACTGAAATTACCATTGATGGATTTACCAACAAATAGAAACATTCATGAAAAGTATGCTATCAGCATTCTGTAATAGTACCATTGCAGTTAATTACAAGATCATTGATGAATTTGTCCTTTCTTACTCAGAAGCTATTTGTGACTTTCATATCCAACACTGAGCACAAAACACTTCTATATTAGCCAACAGTAGCTCAACTACAAGCCCAGAGAGCTGAACCCAGGAAGAGGGAATGAAACTCGAAGTGCAAGTCAATCAATTGGGAAGCAGAGAGTTGAACAACTTGTAGAGACAAGCTTGGAGCAACACGTGACCAGCATGAGTGACAGAATAAGTTAAGCACATGGAAAACAGAGAACAGTGAGGGGCTACATAAGAACTGTTGGACCAGGCCTGTTACCACAGGCAACTAAACACCTGGGTCATTGGCTCTGCCCACACTTTGTGCATGCCCCCCACCACCAGTCTGCATGATTCCACTGTGATACTCATGCCAGCTCATCTGCATCCATCTCAGTATCTGCTGGTTGGGATACTAAAAAGGCATTCTAGATACTAGTAGTAGAGGGCCACATATTCACTTGTTCTCTGTACTCATAATTCCTTATGACGTTAATTACATTTACTGAATGCTTCTTTCAGCTGTGTATTTGTAAGTTCTGATATCATTAATTATATTTATTGAATACTGCTTTCAGCTGAACATTCTGTCTTGTAGAACTTTGCACTGGAACAGTGTTAACTTTCCCTTGCTTGTACAATTTTATCATCTATCCAGCTCCTTTCATGCATACTTCAATTATTTTTACTGCTATGATTTTCACTGGGTATGTGATGCCAAAATAGTACAAGTTGGGAAAATTTTCATAACTTTAACAATTTGTTTCAATCCAGCCAACATTTTCTAACGTGTGGCATAGGATATATGATATAGTCATCATTTATAGTTCTTTTCATTAAATACCATCTTGTTTTACTAGACAGAGATTTTGTATTAAACAAACATTGTAATTTCACAGCCTGGTGGCCAGAAATAGTGAGTTTGCCAACAGTTATCTTAAATGCAAACTTGTTATCCATGTTAGTGAGAATACGAGTATTATGCCAACTTTTGTTGAATGTATTTGAGTGTCTGTTTTTTTTTTTTTTTTTTTTTTTTTTTTTTTTTTTTTTTTTTTTGCGAATGTATATAATTTTTCTAGCAAAAGAGCCATTACTTGAAGACTGGTGTGAATGCAGTTTTCTGTTATGTGTTTCCGTGTTCCACACGTTTATCCATTATAGGAGAGTGCCTTTCCCTTATTTTATGTATTCCATTATTATAATATATTTACTCCTTAATACATGGCTACATGTTGGGTATTAACATTTTATATACTGAGTGAGGTGGTGCAGTGGTTAGCACACTGGACCCGCATTCGGGAGAGCGATGGTTCAATCCCGCATCCAGTAATCCTGATTTAGGTTTTCTGTGATTCCCCTAAATTGCTTCAGGCAAATGCCAGTGTGGTTCCTTTGACAGGGCATGGTTGAATACCTTCCCCATCCTACCCTAATCCAATGAGACTGATGACCTTGCTGTTTGGTCTCTTCCCCCAAATCAATCCAATCCAGTCCAACAGGTTTATAATTGACAAAGTTGGGAGTTGTGTGTACAAATTTCAATATCCTTAAAATGACTTCTGTAGCAGCAGCTGCCAAGCTGAGAGGACATGCAGCAGCACCACCAGCAGCAGCAGCAGTTGCCTGATAAACAGTAAATTAATTTACTCTTGTTTTTTTCATCTGCTTCTACAAAGAAGTGAATTATGTGTGTGTATTTCACTGTGTAGACTAGTGGTTAGAAAATTAATCATAGTTTTTGTTTTTGCGTAAGTCCTGGGAATATCCTGGTGTAGGGTGGCTTCCTAGTGTAAATTTTCCGCCACCCGAAACTCCATCATGCCATTAAATGTTAATTTTGTGCCAGTAGGCAGCATACAGTTACGATTAGTGCATTCTAGTTTGATAATTTATCCTGTGTGGTAACTTTTCGGTAAACAGGATTTCTAGTAACAAGTATCTGTAAATATATCAACTTCAGTAGATTTGCAGTCTCAGACTTCAGTAAGAAATCTGCACAGCAATTTTTAGTATTACTTTATTCTCCTTTGGTATATTTTGTGTACATTTCAAACTCAGAAGACAAAAGAGGCAGAAGGTCATGTGGCTGGCTCTCTATGTCTTAGCAACAGGTACAAGACACTACCCAGTGTTGATGATAACTCTGAGCCAGCATGGGATGCCTTTCCTGTTGGGCCAGCAGTCAATTTTCCTGTCCAGTCCAAACAAGTACAGAGGATGGGTATGCTTGTCATTGGGAACTCCAATATCAGGTGGGTGATGGAGCCCCTCAGGGAGATAGCAGGCAGGTTGGAAAAAATTCTAGTGTGCATTCGGTATGTTTGCTGGAAAGTCTCATCGGTAATGTGGAGCTGGCTATCAAGTGCACTGGGTACATGCCAGCATGAACGATGCCTGCTGCTTGGGTTCTGAGGCCATCCTTGGCTCATTTCAGTGGCTGGCTGATTTGGTGAAGGCAAGTAGCAATGCAAGCAGGGAGCAGGCAAAGCTTTCTATTTGTAGCATCGTACGCAGGGTTGGTCACAGTCCTCTGGTTTGGAAAAGAGTGGAAGGTCTAAACCAGAGGCTCAGATGACTCTTGTAATCATATCAGATGCAAATTTCTCGACCACCGCTATTGGATGCAGAATTGTAGGGTTCCTCTTAATAGGTCAGGCGTGCACTACATGCAGAAAGTGGCTACTAGGGTAGCAGAGTATGTGTGGTGTGCACATGGGGCTGTCTTAGATTAGAGAACCCCTCCCTTGGGATCAAAGATGATTTGCCTGTTAAATCAGCCACAGTGACCTCAGAGAATCTTGTTCCTTGCAGATCAGAGGTAGGAAAGATTAATATGATTTTAGTAAACTGCAGGAGCATCCAGGGAAAGGTTCCAGAAATATTATCACTTACTGAAGGTTATAATGCACAGATAGTACTGGGAACAGAAAGCTGGTTGAAACCAGACGTCGATGACACCAAAATCCTAAGTTCAGATTGGAATGTTTATCGTAAGAATAGATTAGTCACCAATGGTGGCAGTGTGTTTATTGCACTAAAAAATTAAACAAAATCTAGCAAGGTTATCACAGATTCCAAATGTGAATTAATCTGGGTGAAATTGAGTATCAAAGAATGGTCAAAAATGGTGATTGGGTGCTTTTGTAGACCACTTTAGTCAGGATCTGTAGTTGTAGATTTCTTCAGACAGAACTTGCAGAATATCATTAGTAATTTTCCTGATCAAGCCGTCGTAATAGGGGGTGACTTCAACTTGCCAGGTATAGACTGGCAGTGGTATGCCATCAAAACTCATGCCAGAGACAGGGATTCGTGTGCAATTGTTCCGGATGTCTTGTCAGAAAATTATTTTGAGCAGATAGAGGTTGAAGTTGTGAGGGTAATGTCTTAGACCTCCTGACAACAAACAGACCTGAACTTATCAATTCAGTTAACGTAGAGGAAGGTATCAGTGGTCATAAGGATGTTACAGCATCTATGACAATGGGTCCTACAAGGAATGTTAAGAAAAGTAGGAAGATATATTTGCTCAGGAGGGGTAACAGGAAACAAATTTCAGAATATTTCAACAGTAAGCATCAAATATCCGGTGATGGAGACGAAGATGTGGAGAACAAGTTGAAAAAAATTCAAATGCATCATTCAATATGCCCTAGACAAGTATGTTCTGAGTACAGTTTTAAGAGATGCAAAGAACCAACATGGTTTAATAGACGTGTTATAAAAGTGGTATGAAAACAGAGCAGTTCATCTCAGATTCAAGAGAAGTAAAAACCAAGCTGACAAAAAAAAGCTGAATGAAGTGAAAATGAGAGTAAGGAGAGCTATGAACGAACTGTTCAATGATTTTGAAAGTAAGACATTGTCAGCCAACCTGAGTACAAACCCTAAGACATTTTGGTTGTATGTAAAATCAGTAAGTGGGTCAAAATAATATTTTCATTCTCTCAGTGACCACACTGGCACCAAAATGGAAGGTACCAGAGAGAAAGGTGAAATACTGAATTCGGTCTTCGGAAGTTCTTTCACTGCGGAGGATCATAACACTGTCCCTCCTCTCCCCATCATACGAATGTCAAAATGGCAGATATTGAGACAACCGATCATGGAATTGAAAAGCAGCTACAATTGCTTATTAGTCAAAAGGCATCGGGACCAGATGAAATACCTATAATACACTACTGGCCATTAAAATTGCTACACCATTAAGATGATGTGCTACAGACGCGAAATTTAACCAACAGGAAGAAGATGCTGTACTATGCAAATGATTAGCTTTTCAGAGCATTCACAGAAGGTTGGCGCCTGTGGCGGTACCTACAACATGCTGACATGAGGAAAGTTTTGAATCGATTTCTCACACACAAACAGTAGTTGACTGGCGTTGCCTGGTGAAACATTGTGCTGCCTCGTGTAAGGAGGAGAAATGTGTACCATCACATTTCTGACTTTGATTAAGGTCGGATTGTAGCCTATTGCAATTGCGGTTTATTGTATTGCGACACTGCTGCTCACGTTGGTCGACATCCAATGACTGTTAGCAGAATATGGAATCGGTGGGTTCAGTAGGGTAATACAGAATGCCGTGCTGGATCCCAATGGCCTCGTATCACTAGCAGTCAAGATGACAGGCATCTTATCCACATGCTTGTAACAGATCGTGCAGCCATGTCTCGATCCCTGAGTCAACATATGGGGACGTTTGCAAGACAACAACCATCTGCACGAACAGTATGATGACATTTGCAGCAGCAGCATGGACTATCAGCTCAGAGACCTTTGACGCTGCATCACAGGCAGGAGCACCTGTGATAGTGTACTCAACAACGAACCTGGGTGCATGAATGGCAAAACATCATTTTTGGGTGCATGAATGCATCATTTTTTCGGATGAATCCAGATTCTGTTTACAGCATCATGATGGTCACATTCATGTTTAGCGAAATCGCAGTGAACGCACGCACATCGGAAGCATGTATTCGTCATTGCCATACTGGCGTATCACCCGGTGCGATGGTATGGGGTGCCATTGGTTACACGTCTCGGTCACCTCCTGTCCGCATTGACGGCACTTTGAACAGTGGACGTTACATATTAGATGTGTTACAACCCATGGCTCTACCCTTCATTCGATCCCTGCCAAACCCTACATTGCAGGAGGATAATGCACGACCACATGTTGCAGGTCCTGTACAGGCCTTTCTGGATGTTCAACTGCTGCCCTGGCCAGTATATTATCCAGATCTCTCACCAATTGAAAATGTATGGTCAATGTTGGCCGAGCAACTGGCTCATCACAATATGCCAGTCACTACTCTTGACGAACTGTGGTATTGTATTGAAGCTGCATGGGCAGCTATACCTGTACACGCCATCCAAGCTCTGTTTGACTCAATGCCCAGGCGTTTCAAGTCCATCATCATGGCCAGAGGTGGTTGTTCTGGGTTCTGATTTCTCAGGATCTATGCACCCAAATTGCATGAAAATTTAATCACATGTCAGTTCTAGTATAATATATTTGTCCAATGAATACCCGTTTATCATCTGCATTTCTTCTTGGTGTAGCAATTTTAATGGCCAGTAGTGTATTCTATAAAGAATATGCGAAAGAACTTGCTCCCCTTCTAGCAGTAATTTACCATAGATTGCTTGAGCAAAGAAAGGTACCTAACAACTGGAAAAAAGTGCAGGTCATTCTCGTTTTTAAGAAAGGCTGTAAGACAGATTCACACAATTATAGACCTATATTGTTGACGTCAATCTGTTGTAGAATTATGGAAAATGTCTTATGCTCAAGAATTATGATTTTTTGGAAAATGAACATCTCTATAAGAATCAACATGGATTTCCTCCATGAGATCCACGTCACAGTGAGCAATGGTGCTGAGGTTGATGCCATGTTACTTCATTTCAATAAGTCATTTGACACCATCCCGCATTGATGTTTAATGAAAAAAATATGAGCTTATGGAGTAACAGAGCAGTCTTGCGATTGGATTCAAGACTTTCTTGCAGACAGAACTCAACATGTCACTCTTAATGGAACTAAATCGAAAGATGGAGTACCACAGGGAAGTGTGATAGGACCATTGCTGTTTACAATATATATAAATGAGCTAGTAGAATGTGTCAGATGCTCTTTAAGGCTATTCACAGATGGTGCAGTTGTCTATACAAAAGTAGCAACACCAGAAGATAGTAAGAATTTGCATAATAACCTGCAGAGAATTGATGAATGGTGCAGGCTCTGGCAGTTGACCCTAAGCATAAATAAATGTAACATATTTCACATACACAGGAAAAGAGATCCACAGCTTTACACTACACTATTGATGACAAACAGCTGGAGACAGAGTCTGGCATAAAATATATAGACATAACTATCCAGAGTGACCTTAAGTCTAATGACCATATAAAACCAAATAGTGGGAAAAGCAGATAACAGAATTTATTGGAAGGATCTTAAGACATGTAACTCATCCATGGAACAAGTGGCTTATAAGGCACTTGTTCACCCGATTCTTGAGTATTGTTCATCAATGTGGGATCCCTATCAGGTAGGACTGATAGAGGAGATAGAGAAGAACCAACAAAGAGTGCTGCGTTTCGTCATGGGATTGTTTAAGTGCCGAGAGACCGTTATGGAGATGCTAAACAAACATCACTTGCAGACGTTACAAGAGAGGCATTGTGCATCACAGAGAGATTTACTATTGAAATTTTGGGATAACACTTTTTAGGAGAAGTTGGACAACATATCATTGCCACTTCCAGAACCTTAATTGACAGTATCTTTTGAGAAATGAGAAGAGCTAATCGTACCACAGTAGAAAAAGTCATACACGGTCTCTCTAATCATCATCATCATTTAAGACTGATTATGTCTTTCAGCGTTCAGTCTGGAGCATAGCCCCCCTTATAAAATTCTTCCATGATCTCCTATTCAGTGCTAACATTGGTGCCTCTTCTGCTGTTAAGCCTATTACTTCAAAATCATTCTTAACCAAATCCAGGTACCTTCTCCTTGGTCTGCCCCAACTCCTCCTACCCACTACTGCTGAACCCATGAGTCTCTTGGGTAACCGTGCTTCTCCCATGCGTTTAACATGACCCCACCATCTAAGCCTGTTCGCCCTGACTGCTACATCTATAGATTTCATTCCCAGTTTTTCTTTGATTTCCTCATTGTGGACACCCTCCTGCCATTGTTCCCATCTACTAGAACCTGCAATCATCCTAGCTACTTTCATATCCGTAACCTCAACCTTGTTGATAAGGTAACCTGAATCCACCGAGCTTTTGCTCCCATACAACAAAGTTGGTCAAAAGATTGAATGGTGCACAGATAACTTAGTCTTGGTACTGACTTCCTTCTTGCAGAAGAGAGTAGATCGTAGCTGAGCGCTCACTGCATTAGCTATGCTACACCTCGCTTCCAGTTCTTTCACTATATTGCCATCCTGTGAGAATATGCATCCTAAGTACTTGAAACCGTCCACCTGTTCTAACTTTGTTCCTCCTATTTGGCACCCAATCCGTTTATATTTCTTTCCCACTGACATTACTTTCGTTTTGGAGATGCTAATATTCATACCATAGTCCTTACATTTCTGATCTAGCTCTGAAATATTACTTTGCAAACTCTCAATCAAATATGCCATCACAACTAAGTCATCCGCATATGCAAGACTGCTTATTTTGTGTTCACATATCTTAATCTCACCCAGCCAGTCTATTGTTTTCGATATATGATCCATAAATAATGTGAACAACAGTGGAGACAGGTTGCAGCCTTGTCTTACCCCTGAAACTACTCTGAACCATGAACTCAATTTACCGTCAACTCTCACTGCTGCCTGACTATCCATGTAAAGAGCTTTAATTGCTTGCAAAAGTTTGCCTCCTATTCCATAATCTCATAGAACAGACAATAACATCCTCCTAGGAACCCGGTCATATGCCTTTTCTAGATCTATAAAGCACAGATACAATTCCCTGTTCCACTCATAACACTTCTCCATTGTTTGCCACAAGCTAAAGATCTGGTCCTGACAACCTCTAAGAGGCCTAAACCCACACTGATTTTCATCCAATTGGTCCTCAATCAATACTCGCACTTTCCTTTCAACAATACCTGAAAAGATTTTACCCACAATGCTGATTTAAGAGATACCTCTGTAGTTGTTAGAATCTTTTCTGTTTCCATGTTTAAGATTGGTGCGATTACTGCTTTTGTCCAGTCTGATGGAACCTGTCCCGACTCCCAGGCCAATGCAATTATACTGTGTAGCCATTTAAGACCTGACATACCACTGTATTTGATGAGTTCTGACTTAATTTCATCCACCCCAGCTGCTTTATTGCACTGCAATCTATTGACCATTTTCTCCACTTCCTCAAATGTGATCCTATTTCCATCATCATTCCTATCCCATTCTACCTCAAAATCTGAAACATTACTGATCGCATTTTCACCTACATTGAGCAACTCTTCAAAATATTCCCTCCATCTGCCCAAGGCATCCACAGGATTCACCAGCAGTTTTCCTGACCTGTCCAAAATACTTGCCATTTCCTTCTTACCTCCCTTTCAAAGACTGCTAATTACACTACAGAATAGTTTTCCAGCAGCTTGACCCATATCTCCAACCTGTTTCCAAAGTCTTCCCAAGATTTCTTCTTGGATGCTGCAATTATCTGTTTGGTTTTGTTTATTTCTTCAACATAACTTTCTCTGTCTACCTGAGTTCTAGTATGTAGCCATTTTTGATACGCCTTCTTTTTCATTTTACAGGCTGCCTTGACTGTGTCATTCCACCAAGTTGTTTGCTTCATCCTACTTTTACACACTACCATTCCAAGACACTCTTTAGCCACTTCTAGTACTGCGTCCCTGTACCTTGTCCATTCCATTTCCAATGACTGTAATTGACTACATTCAACTAACTGGTACCTTTCTGAGATCGCTGTTATGTATTTGTGCCTGATTTCCTTATCCTGAAGTTTCTCCACTCTTATCCTCTTACATATGGACCTGACCTTCAGCACTTTCGGCCTCACAATCCCAATTTCACTGCAGATTAAATAATGATCGGTGTCATCAAAGAATCCCCTGAATACACGTGTGTCCCTCACAGCCTTCCTGAATTCCTAGTCTGTTATCAGTAAATGACAGATCCGGTTCCCCTGCCTTCCCAAGTATACCGGTGAATGTTCTTATGTTTAAAAAAGGAGTTTGTGATTACTAAGCCCATACTGGCACAGAAATCCAAGAGTTGTTTACCGCTCCTGTTGGCCTCCATATCCTCTCCAAATTTACCCATAACTTTTCATACCCTTCTGTTCAATTTCCAATCCTAGCCTTAAAATCACCCATGAGCAGAACACTGTCCTTTTCCTTTACCTTAACAACTACATCACTGAGTGCCTCATAAAAACTACCCATCTTATCTTGATCTGTCCCTTCATAATGTGAATATACTGACACAATCCTAATTTTCTTGCTAGACATTGTCGTTCGTTTACATACCTTATTGCAAATATGCTGGGTTCCATTTCTTTCCTGATGTAAAGCCCTACACCCCATTGTGCTATTCCTGCTTTGACTCCTGACAGATAGACCTTGTATTCTCCCACTTTCTCTTCTTTCTCACCCCTTACCCGAATGTCACTAACAGCTAAAACGTCCAGCCCCATCTTACTTGCAGCCTTTGCCAGCTCTACCTTCTTCCCAGAGTAGACCCCATTGATATTAATAGCTCCCCATATCATTACCATTTGTCTGCCAAGTCGTATCTTAGGAGTCCCTGGTTTGTCAGTTAAGAGGTGGGACTCAGTCACCTCCAAAGGTCCAAGGCATTTTGCTCTGATTATTGCCAGCATCATATTTGAAGTACCAGAGAAGCAGGTTGCTAGCCTTACTTGCCCTGAGTCCCATTGGGTTTTACCCCTAACGGCTGAGCGACTAACCAGCGGATTTGGTAGTCTTTGGCGTATGAGCACAAAGGTGACCATGACTCAGAATATGTCCGAGATGCCCAGCCTTATTCCAAAGTAACTGGTATCCCGACTGTCAGGAGCACTTACTTGGCCACTCATACATTGCCCATGGTTCATGAACTAGGACATGACTACAGGAACCCACACCATGAACCACCTCTCTAATCATGATGGGAAAATATTCACAGTTAATGACTTTAATGCACATCAGACTAATGTTGGTTCTCTATGGAAAACCATTAGAAACATGAATGAATAACATATTCAAGAGTTCAAATTATGCCTTCAGGAGACTGATTGGAGGTTGTTTATCTTGCAGGTGGTGCTAATACAAAATATAATTTATTTACTGATGAAGTATCAGGTATATTTGAAAGTGTTTTTCCAAAAAAGATCTGTAGGACAGGCAAAAAACCATGACTCACCAAGGGCATAAAAATATCATGCCACAGAAAAATAAAACTGTATGCAATATCCAGAAAATCTAATAATTCTCTCCAGCTTAACTATTATAGGACAACAGTAAAATTTTAACAAAAGTAATTAGTAAATCAAAGAGTCTACACATAACTTCTGAGATTGGATGTTCAAATAATAAAATCAGAATGATCTGTAATACAATAAAGAGGGAAACAGGAACTTCACCTTGGTGACCTAAGTAAAGCTGCAGATAATCTGAAACTTAACTTCCGTGATATTTCTAATGACATAAATGTATCACCCATAACTATCAATGAAATCAAAAAAATAATTCACTCATTAACAAGTAAAAGATCTCAGGTATAGATAACAACTATAGCAAGCTGTTAAAAGCCTGCAGTAATGAAGTAAGTGTAATATTTGCTCACAGTTGCAACACATCTCTTTATGAAGGAGTTGTTCCAGAGAGGACGAAATATGCCGTTGCGAGACCTCTTTACAAGTCCAGCGATGCTACAGATGTCATGAATTATTGTCTGGTCAACAACACTTTCACAGGTTCTTGAAAAAGCAGTGTATAACATGATTGTGGCCCACCTACCTAACCACTATATTATTAACCATAGATAGTTTGGTTTTTAAAAAGGGGGACCAACAGAGCGAGACATATACTCACTCACAAATGATATCTTGGAGTCTATTAACAGCAAGAAGCCACCAGTTGGTGTCTTCTGTGACCTTTCCAAGGCTTTTGATTGTGTAAACCACAAGATACTCTTCGAGAAGGCCTATCATTATGGAATCAAAGGGTCTATAGGTAATTGGTTAAAATTACATCTCGAAGAAAGAAAACAAAGGGTGGTCCTACATGACAATGGATCTCTTAATACTGTGGCTTCTGAATGGGGCAAAATACAGCAGGGCTTCCCCAGGGATCTGTCCTTGGCCCCTTGCCGTTTTTAATATATCTTAATGATCTATCCCTGTCCATTTGTAAAAAAAAAAAAAAAATGAATTCACAATGTTTACTGATGATACAAGTGTTCTGATTCATAGTACATCCACTACTGATCTAGTGCCTGATGTTAATGACATACTCAGAGAAGTTACGGCTTGTTTTACAATTAATCCTCTTCCAGTTCATATTTGAAAAAAACTAATTTTATTCAGTTCTATATTAAAAAGAAAATTCCAGAAAACATAGTCATTGCACATGACAACCAGGTACTAAATTCATAAGGGTTCATATTGACAGTAGTCTCAACTGGGACATCATGTGTCCGTGACTAAAAAGGCTGTTGTCAGCAACTTTTGCTTTAAGAATCATTGTTCATTTTGGGGACATCATCATTTTAAATTCAGCTTATTTTGGGTACTTTCACTCATTAATGAGTTATGGCATAATTGTCTGGGGTAATTTACCAGTCTCAAAAAAATCCTAACAGTTCAGAAGAGAGCAGCAGAATTATGTGTGGGGTTTCACCACGAACCTCATGTAGAAAACTCTTCACACAATTAGGAATACTGACAACAACAAGTCAGTGCATATACTCTCTGATGAATTTTGTCATTAAAAACTATGCTCAGTATGAAACAAATTGTTCATACCACAACTATAACACTGGAGGTACAGATGATCTCCATTTTGAACTAAAAAATTTGTCACTTGTACAGAAGGGTGGGAAGTATGCTGCTATTAATACTTTTAATGCGCCTCCTGATTATATTAAATGTACAAGAGAAAATGAAATGCTATTTAGATGTACACTAAAGAAATACCTGCTTGATCATCTGCTGTACCCCTTTGATGAATTCTTTTCCAGAAATAATTAAAAGTCCCCATGTACACTTTTAATGCACTTCTTGAATAAAAAGATATAACTTGTTGTTCATTTATTAGACAAAAAGTGCAATACTATGTTAATGTTAGACAGTGAATTACAATACTAGATAAATGTTAACTAGTAAATAAGAAAAATTGATACTTACTATTATTTATATTATTGTACTAGATTATTATTATTCTGTAGTATTAATTGTATTTGCATAACTGTATTGATACATTCCACATCCAAGTGAATTATTCACATGTATGGATCCATGGAATAAGCAACCAATTAAAATTAATAAAAAAATAAAAGATGTTGCCCATTCTGAAGTTAATTTTATGCCTGTGACACAGTCTGTTAATGGTACCCTTTGCTTTTTTTATTATGGAAGAAAGCCTCCATCCATGCAAGAGGGTGATGCAACAATTCGTTTCTGATCCACACTTTGGCAAGGTTACAAAACACACCTACTAGATAATTTTGTTGTTAGGTTCTGCTAGCAGTTTTTTTTTTTTTTTTTTTTTTTTTTTTTTTTTTTTTTTTTTTTTTTTTTTTTTTGTGGAGAATCTTTTAGAGAAGTCATACTGAGAAGCACTTAACAGGTTCAACTCAGCTAAATATGTCAATATTCTATCATAGACCAGTTTCTCAAATATTTTGGAAAAAGATTGGTAGGAGTAATATAGGTGAGGAGTTAGAAGTGGTGAGCGTATCTCAAGTTCTGTATATGGGTATTGCTACAGCATATTTAAATCTGCAAGGAAATATGTCCCGAATCATTGATTAATTGCAAAGATAGCTTAAGGACAGTCCTGTCAAGTCAGCAGAAGATTTTAATACTCTGCCAGAATCACCACCACATCCAGCAGAATTACTAGTTTTTTAGTAATCTGATGAATTCTGTAATCATCTTAAATGTTTCATTTTTGAAACTTATGCCTGCTGGTGGTGCTGCATGCATTGTCTCTGAATCTGACAAACCTATATTTGGTTGTTTACTACTGGGTGCAGAATTTACTGTCATTGTAAGAAAATGAGAATTGAATTTAGTGGCCCATTTCTTGAAATTTTTACTGCCACTGTAAGGAATAAACATTGAATTTAATGGCCCACTTCTGTCAATCTTCATCTTTTTTGTGGCGTGAAGACTGTTCCATAAAATTTCGGGAGTGCAGCCACATACCTTCAGTTTCTTCTTCTAATATTTTGGCTGAATACCATCCAGCCATCTTCAGAGTGAGCTCAGGTGACTAATGCTCGAGCACTTGCTCCATCATTTTAAACTCGAGGACCGAACCACTGCATATGTGGCCATAGATACACAAGGTGCCAGAGACATTGATACATGGCAAAAAGGTGTAACATATGCATTTTAAGGAAAGCTGGTGCTGCTATTGTTAAGGAGAGAATCTGTTTTACCCACTGTAAATTGGACCTGGTTTCAGAACAACTTTATCGCCATAATCTAAAGATATCCATGGAGTTATAATACAATTCATGGAACTGGGTTGATGGCATAGTGTGGGCCAAGTCAGACTGGGTTCGTGAGGTAGCCACATCAAGACAGATGGCAAAGTTTGGCCAGCTTGAGACGTCTTCACAGCAAGAAACTGTTATTTAATGCTCTGTTATTAATATTATGGATAAAGATTTGGATGACGCTCCGATGATGGTTTTAAGTAAAGCACTGAACTTTGCACCCACACCAAAGGTTTTACCAATACCAGCTTTCATCCGTACCATTGAAGAAGCTGTTCATCATCTATCTGCGGAATCAGCAGAAGAAGTAAGATGTGAAACTTGTCGAGCAGTTATGAAGGCTTGCCCACAAAGGAGTAACATATCTGTGGCAGAGAGGGCTGCACTAAGGTAATGGCACTGTCTTAATGTCTGGTGATGACAATCACAAAAAAATGAACAGTTTACTGAGTGACAACACATACCTGAAGATCAGTAAAGACCCCACCAACCAGGTGGTAAGGGAGGCTGTTTCACTTCTGAAAGCTGCTCCCCCCCCCCCCCCCTTCCATCAGAAGTTGTGCAAAGATTGAAACCAATTGGTGCTGTCCCTCCAAGGCTTTATGGACTTCCAAACATCCACAAGAATGGTTTTCCTCTATGTCCCATAGTGAGTAACATTGGCTCTCCAACCTATGATTGTGAAAAACACTTAGTGTCCTTATTAAGGCCTCTGGTGGGAAAATGCACTCATCACATACGTAACTCTGTGGACTTCATTATCAAATCACTCAAACTGAAAAATTATGATATATTAGTCAGTTTCGGTGTAGTGCCATTGTTCACAAAGGTTCCTCTTTCAGAATCATTGTCCCTCATTGGAAAGACTTTAGGTAAAAAGATTTCAGCTTTATTTGTAGATGTTTTGACCTTGACATATCTTTTTTTATTCAATAATGAATTTTGTGAACAGACTGACAATGTCACCATGGGTAACCCTTTGTCACCCTTGGTGGCCAACTTCTAATGGAGGACTTCAAGGAGAAATTGCTGGAATCTGCTAGCTTGAAACCACAGTGTTTTGGAGGTATGTTGATGACACATTTGGAGTGTGGCCCCATGGTGAAGACAAGCTAAAAGAATTTTTAAACCATCTGAATTCTATCCACAGACAAATTCAGTTCACGATGGAAATCGAAAAAGATGGATGCCTTCCAATTTTGGGTGTGTTGGTATGGCACAAAGACAATGGCACTTTGGGGCAAACAGTGTATTGAAAACCAACCTATACAGATTTATATTTATGTGCAAATAGCTGCCACCATCCTTCACAGATGATGAGTGAACTCAGAACTGTAGCACACAGGGTACATGTCATTGCTGATGAGAGCAGTCTGGAGGACAAGCTTCTACACCTGAGAAGAGTTTTTGAAGTCAACGGGTACTCTCCACAGCAGATACGTAAGGCACTACAAATGAAGTCAGCAGTGGGCACAAGAAAAGTGGAAGAAGACACGGAAAATTTTAAATCCATGGCTTTCCTGCCATATGTGGGAAGCCTTTCATCAAAAATAGGACAGATCCTCAGGAAACACAAAGTGAAAGTGATTTTTCGCTCTCCACCAAAGACTGCAGCACTCCTGGGTTCCGTTAAAGATGATTTGGTGCTTCGGAAGCCTGGAGTTTAAAAGATCCCCTGTGAGTGCGGCCGTTCATACATCGGACAGATGACACGTACAGTCCAGGAGAGATGCACAGAGCACTGCACATACACCCGTCTCTTACAACCTAATAACTCTGTGGTGGCAGTGCACATATTGACACTGGGCACTCTATGGTGTATGATAATGTCGAAATTTTATCCTCAACTTCATCTTTCTGGACTCAGTAGTGAAAGAAGCAATTGAAATTTGATTGGTGATGAATTTAATTAATAGAGACAGTGGCTTCAGCTTGGACAAATCATGGAATTCTACAATTTCTGTAATTAAGTCACAAAGACATTGTAATGGTACAGCTCTCCGTGACACATTGATATCATGGTGTGGATCGACTGCGCAGTCATAGATGCATATGTTACACCTCTTTGCCACCTATTGATGTCTATGGCACCTTGTGTATCTTTGGCCACACACACACAGTGGTTTGGTCCTTGAGTTTAAAAGGATGGAGCAAGTGCTGGAGCGTTAGTCACCTCGTCTCACCCTGCAGATGGCTGGACAGTATTCAGCCAAAATATTAGAAGAAGAAAATGAATTTATGCAGCTGCAATCCCAAAATTTTATGGAACACTTCTTTCAAAGTTATTTTCTGGTGGCTCAATATCATTTGGGTCACTACTGTTGTTTGTTTCATGTTTAACCCATAAGTGATCAGAACTTTTGTTTTAACATGGAGTTTTATGATTTTCCCATATGTCATTTATTACTGACCCCAGACAACAACTATAACAGTAATTTGTAGTTGTCAGCTCTGAAAAGAGAGTTTTCCAGTGGTCCTCAGTGACCTCATGGGCACATAAGGTCATACGCTATTGTTATTACCACAAGTTATTAATTATTCAGTAAACATATTTGATGAGTAAGAAACATAAAAATAATATCATTATGCATAACCTCTGTAATTCATTTGTCATGCAACTTTTCATCCCATTTGTGGTACATTTTGACACTCTTATTTTCACAAAGTGCACATCTTCAGATCTGGCCAATGAGAATAATAAGTTGACTTTGTTGGGAGACAGCAGGTTCGTTATTGACCCTGTGGGCATATATTGATAACAATGTTCCAACAATATTTGCCTTTTTCATTGAGTGTTTTTGTTTTTGAACATAGTACATGAGTTCTGCTTTCTTAATGACAAACTGGAAAATTTTACAATACTGGTGGCAATAGAATTTCAAAACTTATCAATTTTATTCTCTGAATTAGGTAGAGCATTCATCTGTTTTAGAGGAAAACAAAGACCCAGAATGACACCACCTTATTGTTAAGAAGGAACTAAATATTCCATGAATATAATATTCTTTATAAATTTCACCCCTGCTTTCTTCAATTAATTTGTCTCTAAACACTGTGATCAAGTCATGCTTTTTAACTCTGTGAAACAATACTTTCCTTCTGTGACCTGTGTCTAACTGTTCACTACATTTTATTATCTTTTGACCATCATGGTCAGATACACTGTTCACTATTAATTTCACAGCTAAGTTACCACAGGTTGTTGGATCTAAAAGAAAGCTGTCAACAGCTGTTGCACCACGTCCTTCAATTCTCAGGCAAATTTTACTAAAGGAAGATAATCCAAAGCTGGACATCAACTCTGGGTGCCCTTGGTCAGCACTGACAGAAAATCGACATTAAAGTCATCACAAACACTGATTCTCCAGTTAAATCTGCATAGTCTTATTGCTAGGCTTACCACATGTCCCTGATTAGCCCAGATGGTACTGTTTGTTTAGTGCTGTCTTGGGTCAAGTCTGTGGTTGCAAAAATGTGTAGGGACTGAGAATTTTATAGCTCATGAGGATTTCTTTAAATTGTAGACCAATCAGGGGCATTCCAAAAGAAATGAGCTGGAGGCATAATTACAGAAACCAGTACCTGAATGTTAGAAGTACTGGCCTTGCCTGTTGAGACACTTGTCCCACTGTGACGCAAGACAGTGCATGGCTGTCTCATAAAATTGCCGGGGCTCCAATGTTAACCAGTTCCGCATGTACAGCTGGACGTTGTCGTCCAAGGTGAATCATTTGCCGCTCAGAGCCTCTTTAAGGGGACCAGAAATGGCACAATCACAGGGAGAGAGGTCCGGACTGTATGGAGGGTGGCCGAGAACCTCCCATTTGAATTTCTGCAGGAGTGCCGTGACTCTGTTGGCCGTATGAGGCACTGTCGTGGAGCAGAATGACCCCACAGGGGAGATTGCTTGGCTGTTTTGATTTGATCACTTGGTGAAGGGAGGTCAAGGTTTGCAAGTAATGCTGGCCATTCACTGTTGTCACATGCAGCAAGAAGTGAATCAGAAGGGGGCCACCTTGATCGAAGAAGAACGTCAGCATAACCTTTCCTGCACTCATATGGATGGCCTTGGCTTTTTTTGATGGTGGTGACCCTGTAGGTTCCACTGGAGATTTTGTGGTTTTGATTCTGGTTTGAAGTGATGATACCATGACTCATCATCTTCAGCCACCACTCGTGCCAGGAATGAGTTCCCTTCCTGAGCATAGTGCTACAGATGAGCAAGACAGTGGGCTATTCTACATGCTTCTTGGTGCAGTTGAAGACTGTGGGGCACCCACTGGGCACATACTTTGCGCATGTGCAGTCATTCCTTCATGATGGTGTTAACACTTCTGACACTCAATCCAACCATGGTGGCTATGGCTTTCACTGCTACTCACTTGTCCTGGGTAATGACTGCACCCACCAGCTGGACGATGTCATTGGTAATGCAGTGTGGTGTTCCAGACTGTGCATCATCGGCTAACAACATGAAGCACTTGTGCCACTACTTGACCCTTGCAAGGGACATGCAGCATTCGCTATACACTTGTGACATTCATCGATGAATGTCCATTCCTCCTACTCCTTCCACTGTCAGAAAACAAACAACACCTCTATGCTCGTCTATTGATGCCGCCATATCACTGTTTGCAATGCGACTTGCAACATTGGACAGTTAAGGAATGCTGCAGCTAGTTCTGTATAGTCACATGACACACACGCATGCCCTCTAATGATGGGCTAGGAACTTCCACGCTCTGGTCGGAACCACACCTCATTACACATGCCGGGATATTGCCCACGTGTCACCAGTATGTGCATTCCACACTCTGGCTTTTTTCTTTTTGAACGCTCCTAATATATGTTCAACATCACATTCTTAAACATTCTCTTACAGCTGTGTGTCTCTCAGCCGACTTTGGAGCAAGTCAATGGGGAGGCGTGGCCGGTTCCACCACAACTTTTCACTTAGTCATTTGGAAAAATAACAGGGCCAATGCGTGTTTTGCTGCTGTGTGTTAAATAACTCATCTATGCAATTTATCATTTTATCTCCATTTCTTTTTTGTTCATTGTGCACCACTGGAAAAAAGAAAGAGTGTGATTAATGTTAACCTGCAACAGGACTAATGGATCTTTGAAATTGTGTAATGACTATAACAAAGATTGCATTTATACAATCTTGTGGCAAAGAACTGCAATGCATTCTAAAAAAAAGACTGAAATAGGTGCTGGAAAAAAAAAACAAAAAGTTTTAATCATAAATTAGAAATTGTAGGGCAATGAGTATAAACTGTACAAAAAGGGAGATTGCTACTTAGTGTAAAGAAGACACGGCAAGTTGCAGACAGGTACGATTAAAAGACACCACATACACACAAAATATTCTCACACAAGCAACCCCCCCCCCCCCCCACACACACACATACAAAATATTCTCACACAAGCACTCCCCCCCCCCCCCACACACACACACACAAAATATTCTCACACAAGCACTCCCTCCCACCACACACACACACAATTGCCAACTCCAGCATATGGGACCGGCCAAAGATGCTGACGAAGGCTGTGGCTGAAAGCTATAAGTGAGTCTCTTCTAATCGTGCCTGTCTGAAACTTGACATGTCTTCTTTACAATAAGTAGCAATCTATCATTTCCTACATTGTTGATATTCCCACCTGGAGTTTCATTTTTTGAAGAATTCAACAGGTATTTTATAACTTCAAACGAAACTGATGATTTCCCTTCTCCACACATAAATCCCAATATATAGTGACACAGATCAGGAGAATTCAAATTTACACTTGTATGCTGCTATGAAGCGGCTAACATTATAAAATCCCTAGAGAAAATCTTAAATCTGTGGGCTGGGAATAAATTCCAACAAAAATAATAAAAGCAGGTTGTGATAATATTGCACCCCAATTGCGTCACACAATAAATCAATTGTCCTAAGAGAGCTGCTTTCTGGACAGTTTGAAATATGTGGAAATTTGACCTATGCACAAAAAGGCCAGACAAGGAGATTCTCAGCCAGTATCAATACTACCAATTTTTTCTAAAATGTTTGAAAGAATAGTGTATGACCAATTAGAAAAATATAACAAAAAACATAACATTATTCTTAATAATCAATGTGGACTTAGGAATGGGCTAAGCACTGTACATGCTACTAATGAACTAATTACTAAAATAAGCAAATGCCTTTATAACAAGGCATGTGTATCCAGTATTTTCTGTGACATCACTAAAGTATTTGATATGGTAAGTCATAAGCAGCTGCATCATAGAGGGAGACCAAGAGAAAAATACACTACACAGATTCAGAAGGATGTAGGATGCAGTAGTTGCTCTGAGACGATGAAGCTTGCACAGGATAGAGTAGCATGGAGAGCTGCATCAAACCAGTCTCTGGACTGAAGTACTACAATGACAACAACAAACAGCTGCTCCTTAGATTAGCTTCTTAAGGCTTCCATGAAAAATCTTTAAGTTGGTTCTCATTCTATCTCAAAAATAGAAAACAGAGGATAGATATACAACACAAGGGTGAGAAATCTTGCTCTAGTTGTAAGGAAATACAAGCAGGCATGTCCCAGGGGTCTATACTAGATCTGTTATTGTTTCTGTATTATATAAATGACATGTCAGGTAAGCATCAAGCAATGGAAAATCCAGGATAGAATTAACAATATTAGTGTGTATGTGTGTCTGTTGTTGATAAAGGCCAATGGCTGAAAGCTTTAATTGTAAAAGTATTTTTGTTGTGCTTATCTGCGACTCAGCATCTCTACTGTATGGTGAGTAACAACTTTCCTTCACATAATATTGTTACACGTCAGGTAAGCTAATTTCAGATACTACTCTGTATGCAGACAACTCAACAGCATTAGTCTGATGTAAAAACATGGAAGAGGTAGCTCACAAAATAAAACAAGCTCTTCAAGAACTAGAAAACTGGATAAATAATATGGTGTGAAAGTAAACCTAACAAAAACACAAATTGTACACTTCAGGACTAAACAAACTGCTGAATATATAATGCACTTAAGTTATGAAGGCAGAGAACTGATACTGCAGAGTCTATTAAATTTCTTGGAGTGACTCAACAAAACCATGTCATGGGCTGATCATGAGGACTGCTTACTGACATGGTTGAAAAGTCTACACAGTGAGTGCTCTACATAAAGTAACTTACTTAGCTGTTAAGAAGATTGTGGACCATGCATATTTTATATTAGTTGTAAAATGAGGCACAATTTTTTGTGGATTTGAAAAAGGAAACCTCCTTAGAATGTTCAAGTTACAGAAAAAAATATCAGAACTATGGCTGGAACAAACTGTAGACAATCATGCAAAGCTTTATTTGCTAGCCTTGACTTATTGATAGTTCCTTATATGGTTATACATGAAACACTTCTCTTTGAAATAAAAAACCCCACATCTTTTTGAAGAAAATTGGTTTTCATATGCTTACAAAACAAGGCATAAACGAGACTACATGTTACCTTGCCATAGACTGATATTATCTGAAAAAGCTCCATATTACATGGTTTTGAAGTTTAGCAATAAAATAGTCAAAATTCAAGGATTGCAAACTAAAATTCACAGGAGCAAACACTGAAAAATATTTAAAAAGTAAATGTTACTATAGTGTAGATAACTTTTTAAATGAAGAAGACAAGTAGGAGATTTTAAAATTGGTTTGTTTTTCTGTTTTTTCCTACTTTATGTTCTGTGTGTATGCAAACATTCTCTTTTAATGAAAGTATATGTTCTTTTTATATGTGCAATACTTATAAAATATGCATGTACGTAAACTATGTATCTAAGTGTCTACATATACAGACAGCTTCCCGTTTTATGGAGGTATGTGTTCATTTTGTGTATGTCCGTGTTTATAAACAACAGAAACAAACATGAAAAATACTTTTAAAAAATTTAAACCATTGTGGAAAATTTTAAGAAACAGGAATAAATGTAACATGTATTTACCTTTTTATTTTGTAATATGCTTCTAGGTTATGTATATAAACAGAACAAAAAAAGTTTTGCATCATCTCGGTTCTGAGAGTCCTGAAACCTGTACTGAAAATTGGAGTAGAGATCAACATAAACATAATTTCCACCCTTTTAATTGCTCATGAAAACCACACATTGCATGTTGTACCACCGCGCAGCAAGACCCTCTTGCATTGATGCATGCCTGTATTCATTATGTGGCATACTATCCACAAGTTCATCAAGGTACTGTTGGTCCAGACTGTCCCCCTCCTCAACAATGATTCAGTGTAGATCCCTTGGAGTGGTTGGTGGGTCACGTCATCCACAAACAGCCCTTTTCAATCTATCCCAGGCATGTTCAATAGGATTCACGTCTGGAGAACATGCTGGCCATTATAATCAAGTGATGTCGTTATCCTGAAGGAACTCATTCATAAGATGTGCATGATGAGGGTGCAAATTGTTATGCATGAAGACGAATGCCTTGCCAATATGCTGCTGATATGGTTGCACTATCATTCGGAGAATGGCATTCATGTACTGTACAGCCATTATGGGCCTTCCATGACCACCAGAAGAGTACGTCAGCCCCACATAATGCCATCCAAAAACAGCTGCACTCACTGGACAGTGTGTCTAAGGCGTTCAGCCTGACCTGGTTGCCTCCACACACATCTCCGACGATTGTCTGGTTGAAGGCATATGTGACAATCGTCAGTGAAGATAATGTGATGCCAGTCCTGAGTGGTCCATTCGGCATGTTGTTGGGCCCATCTGTACCGCGCTGCATGGTGTTGTTGTAGCAAAGATGGACCTCGCCATGGGTGTTGGGAGTGAAGTTGCACATCATGCAGCCAATTGTGCACAGTTTGAGCCATAACACGATGTTCTGTGACTGCACAAAAAGCATTATTCAATATGGTGGCGTTACTGTCAGGGTTCCTCCGAGCCATAACCTGTAGGTAGTGGTCATCCACTACAAGCCCTTGGGTGGCCTGAGTGAGGCAAGTCATCAACAGGTCATGTCTCTCTGCATCTCCTCCATGTCCAACAACATCACTTTGGTTCACTCCGAGACACCAGGACACTTCCGTTGTTGGAAGCCATTCCTGGCACAAAGTAGCAATGCGGACATGATCGAACTGTGGCACTGATCATCTAGGCATGGTTCAACTACAAACAACATGAGTCGTGTGCCTCCTTCCTGATGGAATGACTGGAACCGATAGGCTGTCAGACCCCCTCCATCTAATAGGTGCTGCTCATGCATGGATGTTTACATCTTTGGTCAAGTTTAGTGACATCTCTGAACAGTCAAAGGGACTGTGTCTATGATACAATATCCACAGTCAACATCTATCTTCAGTTCTGGGAACTGGAGTGATGCAAAACTTTTTTTGATGTGTGTACTTTCTTTCAATGAATCTTTTTTTTATGTACACCTGGGTAGGCAGAAAATTATTCATTGACAAGTTACCACTGCTTCAAATGATTGTATACAGGGTGTTACAAAAAGGTACGGCCAAACTTTCAGGAAACATTCCTCACACACAAAGAAAGAAAATATGTTATGTGGACATGTGTCCGGAAATGATTACTTTCCATGTTGGAGCTCATTTTATTACTTCTCTTCAAATGACATTAATCATGGAATGGAAACACACAGCAACAGAACGTACCAGCGTGACTTCAAACACTTTGTTACAGGAAACATTCAAAATGTCCTCCGTTAGCAAGGATACATGCATCCACCCTCCGTCGCATGGAATCCCTGATGCGCTGATGCAGCCCTGGAGAATGGCATATTGTATCACAGCCGTCCACAATAAAGAGCACGAAGAGTCTTTACATTTGGTGCCGGGGTTGCATAGACAAGAGCTTTCAAATGCTCCCATAAATGAAAATCAAGAGGGTTGAGGTCAGGAGAGTGTGGAGGCCATGGAATTGGTCCGCCTCTACCACTCCATCGGTCACTGTGTCTGTTGTTGAGAAGCGTACAAACACTTCAACTGAAATGTGCAGGAGCTCCATCGTGCATGAACCACATGTTGTGTCGTACTTGTAAAGGCACATGTTCTAGCAGCATAGGTAGAGTATCCCGTATGAAACCATGGTGGTGAATCGAGGAAGTACAGTACATACTGACGAAACTAAAATGAGCTCTAACATGGAAATTAAGCGTTTCCGGACACATGTCCACATAACATCATTTCTTTATTTGTGTGTGGGGAATGTTTCCTGAAAGTTTGGCTGTACCTTTTTGTAACACCCTGTATAACGTGTCATGAGACAATAAAGATTCTATTTTTTTTCTTTTTTTTTATCTAATACTTAGAGATATGAAGAACTAGATTTGATAAAAAAAGGTATTTCTGTGGATAAATTTATGAACTGAAATTACCTAGTCAGGTTTACAACTGTTGTTAATGAAATTATAAAAGCTTCCATAAATATTGATGACCTACTTGATTAATATACATTGCTGGACCAGGTAATTCAAAAATAAAGTATAGTTTATGTTACAAGTTCTGAGAAAGTACTACATACTACTGAAGAGAAGTTGAAAGTAATTTTAAGGTGTTTCAAAAGAGTGATATTTAATGTTAGAATATTTCTAAAATGGTTGAGACAGATTCCTACTTACCCTAAAGAAGTCTCGTTAAGTTGCAGACAGGCACAATTAAGACACTTGCAGAAAGCTTTCGGCCACAGTCTTCATCAGCAAAACAGAAACACATGCCATTCATACACACATGGAAGCCCACACCATGCACACACAATCACCAGCTACAGCTTCTTGGGTCATTCTGACCTGAGATGCTGAAGGTGGCAGATGCATGGGGTGTGCTTGTATGTGTGTACGAATGGTGAGTGTTTCGCTTTTGGTGATGAAGGCTGTGGCCAAAAACTTTATGTAAATGTCACTTAATTGTGCTGACTGCAACTTGATGTGCCTTCTTTATGGTAATTAGCAACCAGTCTTTTCCTAGACTGTTAATATTCCTACCTGGAGTTTCCATTGTCTGAAATGGTTGAGTTTGCTATGTCTTTGCCTGGGAGATATGCTCCAATTGAGATAGTTATTTCAGTTATGGGGAACTTCTGGTCTGGAGAAAGGGTTAGATTTTCTATATTTAGTTAAACATCTGCTAAATGTTAAAATTACTTCAGAATTTTCTTGTTGTGAATTTTATGAGGTAATGAAGACAAACAAACTGTTTTTAAAAAAGTAATGTCTAATGAAATGTATAACTGAATAAATAAAGATTAATGTTTCAGTAAATGGTTCAGATTATCAAGTAATTTCAAAAATGTATCCTGGGTTGGACCGCAAAAACTGTAGTAATATGTCCTGCGTTGGACCCAACAAAATGTAGTTAGACTACTTATTACAATTGTCTTTAGCTACTGGTACTTTATGAAACTTAAAATATTTCCTTCTAATGGGATGTAAATTGTCAATACTACAAGCTGAGCCACTATTGTGGCACAGTGTTCAAAATCTATTTGAAACAACACTCATTAACCTCAAGGGCATGAGATTTATTTTCATTTTTTGAGATATATATATATATATATATATATATATATATATATACACACACACACACACACACACACACACACACACACACACACACACACACACATGGGAAACATATATATATACATGGGAAACAATGATTCCAAGACTTACCAAGCGGGAAAGCGCCGGTAGACAGGCAAATATGTCTGTATGTGTGTGTGTGTGTGTGTGTGTGTGTGTGTGTGTGTGTGCACGCGCGCGCGAGTATATACCTATCCTTTTTTCCCCCTGAGGTAAGTCTTTCTGCTCCCGGGATTGGAATGACTCCTTACCCTCTCCCTTAAAACCCACATCCTTTCATCTTTCCTTCTCCTTCCCTCTTTCCTGACGAAGCAACCGCCGGTTGCGAAAGCTCGAAATTTTGTGTGTGTGTTTGTGTGTTATTTTACTGTGCCTGTCTACCGGCGCTTTCCCACTTGGTAAGTCTTGGAATCTTTGTTTATATATATATATATTAAAAACAAAGATTCCAAGACTTACCAAGCGGGAACGCACTGGTAGACAGGCACAATAAATAAAACACACAAACACACACACAAAATTTCTAGCTTTTGCAACCAATGGTTGCTTCTTCAGGAAAGAGGGAAGGAGAGGGAAAGACGAAAGGATGTGGGTTTTAAGGGAGAGGGTAAGGAGTCATTCCAATCCCGGGAGCGGAAAGACTTACCTTAGGGGGAAAAAGGATAGGTATATACTCACGCGCGCGCGCGCACACACACACACACACACACACACACACACACACACACACACACACACAGACACAAGCAGATATATATAGGGAGAGATAAAGGTGTGAAAAAAGTCGAAAAGTGTTGGTTTGAGATGACTGTCCTTTTTTTCCCCCTAAGGTAAGACTTTCCGCTCCCGGGATTGGAATGACTCCTTACCCTCTCTCTTAAAACCCACATCCTTTTGTCTTTCCCTCTCCTTCCCTCTTTCCTGAAGAAGCAACCGTCAGTTGCGAAAGCTAGAAATTTTGTATGTTTTATTTATTGTGCCTGTCTACCGGTGCTTTCCCGCTTGGTAAGTCTTGGAATCTTTGTTTTTAATATATTTTTTCCTTGTGGAAGTTTCTTTCTATTTTTGTTGGTCTTTGGGTAGGATAATATTATCTTGTAATCACCATGATGAAGCTGTTCAGCTTCAGTGATTTCCTTCCAGTATTCTAGTACGCACAATTCTGTTGAAATTCCATCTATCCTTTCATTTTCAAAATGATTAAAAGTTTCTCCTTTATATTTACAATGCTTCCGATTTGATCAGGACTCAAGAATCTTTATTGGCCACTGATTATATGAGATGACAAAGGTTTCTTCTGTGGTACATGTAGCAATAAAAAAATCTGACATTATATACACTGAATACACATATTTAATATAGAAGCAAGTGAATGTAGACAGTGAATGCAGACGGTGAATGTAGTGTTCAGTACACATTTCAGTTGTTAACTTGGTGAACACAGTCAACACACAAAACTACTAAATACAAAATATATTAAGACAACACAGGAAGAAAGGATGAAGTCCATTTCATAGATTTTTCGGGAGAGCAGTTATAATGTTTGAAACCTTATAGTTTCAGTATTTATTGGAATACAGTTTTGTAATTTATGCAGCACACTGAATTGCCATTCTTAAGGTTTTTTTTTTTTTTTTTTTTATCTCGCTATTTAATTTCCATGCAAATTCCATGACAAAATTTTATTCATCAGGTTACCTTCCATTCGGAAAGTGGATGCACTCAGCGGCTGTATGTGACATAAATTATGGAGTGCAGCAGTCAGTTGTCCTTTTTAGATTTTATTATGCAAATCCAGATTTCAGCTAGTAGCTAGCCATTCTCAATGCTCTATTTGTTATTCTCAATGACTGTAAGTCCCTATTGTTCAGCCCTCAGTCACAGTTCTTTGAATACTACCATTTACAGAAGATAGGCTGTATGGAGAACACAGAATAAAAAATAGCGCATTGAGAATGGCTAGCTACTAGCCAAAATCTGGATTTGCATGATAAAATTTTATTCACCAATGAAATAGTCGTCCATCATATAGGGTGTTCGTGGCTAACTGGGTTTTAGGAATAATATTGTTTACTAATTTTCTGTTTTGATTTTGAATAAACTTGAGTAAATTATAACAAATAATAAGTCACTGTGATATTCTAGTGTCCTAACTTTTGATTCCTTATTAAATCACCTTGCATAAAACTCCCAACAATCATTCAGTCAATCAATCAATCTTTTTCAGTTTCCAGATATGAAATTCCTCTAACTGGAAATGTCACATGTATTGATTCAAACCACTTTTCATGATGGACAAAATAGTGGATGAAGCTGAAAAGAATATAATTTTTAGTTTTGACCCCCAAATGAGTCACATAAGAGTCCACATTTTTAACCCCTGGATTCAGAGTCAGTGGCATTATGATGCAGGAAAAACTACTTCATTTCTCCACTGTTGTTTAAGGATGAACGTAAAAATCTGCATACTGTCTGAGAGTTAATATATGTTAAGTAGATATAGAGAAAGCTAATATTTATAACTGACAATATTAGTGCTGATGTTTGGACATGGAAAATTCCATTAAACATTCTGCTTCTCTGTCAAGATTGTCTTTTACACTGACATAATGCATGAGATATTGCACAGTGTAGCTCATATTCAATCTTCTCTCTCTTAATACTATTTTGAGTGTCTAATCTTTCCCTTCTGATTTGTTGCATATGTGAGTTGTGCCTGTAGAGCATTGAAAATTACAAAAACTTATCACAAGTACTGCATATACCACTTCAAGGGAACCTGAATGAGATACTAAACTTTGCATTAAACATTGTGCAACCAGTTTCATATTATTCTCAACAGGTTTGATGTGCCTATTAAAACATCTTTTTGATAGTTAGTTCTTGAGGCAAATACAGTTTCTCTGTTATATTTATGCTGTAATGACTGAATCTCCCTTTAAATGACATTATATGAGTGCAGATATTTTGCTCTCTTTCTGCTAAAACTTTATGAGCTGGATTTCTGTGTTTCCCTTGTTTCTAAATTTCATTTTTTAAAGAATTGCTAATATTTTTAACCTTTTCTTTGAAATATCACGGAGTGATATGAATGCTTTTTGACAAAAAGTCAAATCTGTCATAGTATTATCTTTCATTAATCTTACCTTATAATAAATGTAAAAAACAAAGGTGCTGTGACTTACCAAATGGGAAAGTGCTGGTAGATAGACACAATAAAAAACACACAAACATACACACAAATGTCGAGTTTTCGCAACCCGAGGTTGCTTCATCAAAAAAGAGGGAAGGAGATGGAACGACAAAAAGATGTGAGTTTTAAGGGAGAGGGTAAGGAGTCATTCCAATCCCGGGAGTGGAAAGACTTACCTTAGGGGGGAAAAAAGGACAGGTATACACTCGCACGCACGCACGCACGCACGCGCACACACACACACACACACACACACACACACACACACACACACACACAGGCAGACATACAGTGATAAAATGTGGATATTAAATTAATATAAATGATGCACAACAACATTCTTTAGATAGTGAATACAGCTATTATCTTACATACTAATAACCATTATATTTGTTAATAACTGATAGGCCTATGTGAGCAGACTAAACAATGAATATGGTTACTTCAACTAATTGATCTCATCACTACTCAAATCATAAAACTCTTTCATATAGTAAAATGGTTGTCCGATAACCAACTGTAAAATCTCTCCTTAAGAATTTTTAAATGGATGGCCTGAGCAGTTTGTGATATTTATTGAAGATCTTTAAAGTATTCACTTCATGTGAGTTACCAGCCTGTACCTTGGTATGTAACAATCTGCCTTCTTTCTAGAGCTGTAGTCATGAGTTTCTTCCTTGATAACACCTACCATGATGGAAGACACTTTTTGGCCTTGTCTAACCTGCAGTATTTTGTTGAGCTAGTAGACTCAGATGTTTCAACTGCAACTACATTTATTCTGCAGCTCTGTCATTTTGCATGAATTTACCCTAATGGAGGTTCAGATAACATATTGAAAATCAGTAGTATAACGTTCCAACTACTTTAATTAAACTGGGTGCTTCTGGCAATAGGCCCTGCAAGTATCCTCTTTCCAGAAGAATTCAGCCGTGGACTGTGGTGTCTATAACATAATCGAGTGAGGGGTGATTCGTCAGTCTCACCCATGCAAAGAGTTCTCCACAGTGAAAGCCATACAAGATCTCCCAAATAAAATACTGGCAATTCTAAACAAGAAAAATTATTCTGTTGGTATATTGTCTGATCTCTAGGTGGGGACTATTCAAGAAGATGATGTTATCAGGAGAAACAAAACTGGTGTTCAATGGATTGGAGTGTGGAATATCAGATCCTTTAATTGAGCAGATAGGTTAGAAAATTTAAAAAGGGAAATGGATAGCTTAAAGTTAGATATAGTGGGAGTTAGTGACTTTCAGTGGCAGAAGGAACAGGACTTCTGGTCAGGTGAATACATTGTTGTATATACAAAATCAAACAGGGGTAATGCAGGAGTAGGTTTACAAATGAATAAGAAAATAGGAATGCAGATAAGCTATTATGAACAGCATAGGAAACACAAAATTGTAACCAAGATAGACACAAAGCCCACACACACCACAGTAGTACAAGTTTAGACGCCAGCTACCTTCACAGATGATGAAGAGATTGAAGAAATGAATGGTGAGGTAAAAGAAATTATTTAGATAGTTAAGGAGGACAAAAATTTAATAGTCATGGAAGACTGGAATTAGACAGTAGGAAAAGGAAGGGAAGAAAAAATAGTTTGTGAATATGGACGGGGAAAAGGAAAGAAACAGGAAGTGGTGTGGTAGAATTTTGTGCACAGCATAATTTAATTATAGGTAATACTTGGTTTCAGAATCATGAAAAAAGGTTGTATGAGTGGGTAAAAAGGTGAGGGATAATAGCAATCCTTGGGTAACACGAGACATACTGAATTTAATTGATGAAAGGAAAAAATATAAAAATGCAGTAAGTGAAGCTGGCGAGAGGGAATACAAATGTCTAAAAAATGAGACTGACAGGAAGTGCAAAATGACTAAGCAGGAATGGCTAGAGGACAAGTGTTATGATTTAGAAGCATGTACAGGAAAATTAAAGAGACCTTTGCAGAAGAGACAACTGTGTGTATGAATATCAAGAGCTCAGATGGAAAACCAGTGTTAAGCAAAGAAGGGAAAGCTGACAGGTGGAAGGAATACATCTGGGGTCTATACAATGGAGATGAACTTGAAAATAATGTTACAGAAATGGAAGAAGACGTAGATGAACAAGCGATGGGAGACATGATATTGCAAAAAGAATTTGATAGAACACTGAAAGGCCTAAGAAGAAACAAGGCTCCTGTAATGGACAATATTCTGTCAGGACTACTGACAGCCTTGGAACTCTTCCATCTAGTGCACAAGATGTATGAGACAGGCAAAATACCTTCAGACTTCAAGACAAATGTAATAATCCCAATTCTAAAGAAAGTAGGTATTGATAGATGTGAAAATTACCGAACTATCAATTTAATAAGTCACATTAACAAAATACTAACATGAATTCTTTATAGAAAATGAAAAAAAAACTGATAGAAGCTAACCTCAGGGAAGGTCTGTTTGGCTTCTGGAGAAATTTAGGAATACGCAAGGCAGTGCTGACCCTGTGACTTACCTTAGAAGATAGGTTAAGGAAAGGCAAACCTATGTTTATGTCATTTGCAGACTTGGAGAAAGTGTTTGACAATGTTGACTGGAAGACTCTCTTTGAAATTCTGAAGGTAATAACAGTAAAATACAGGGAGCAAAAGGCCATTTACAACCTGTTTAGAAACCAGATAGCACTTATAAGAGTTGAGTGGTATGAAAGTGAAACAGTGGATGAGAAGGGAGTCAGACAGGGTTGTAGCCTATACCCCACGCTTTTCAACCTGTGCACTGAGCAAGCAGTAAAGGCAACCAAAGAAAAATTCTGAGTAGAAATGAAAGTCCTGAGTGAAGAAATAATAATCCTGAAGTTTGCTGATGACATTGTAATTCTGTCAGTGAAGGCAAAGGACTTGGAAGAGTTGTTGAACGGAATGGACAGAGTTTTGAAAGGAGGGTATAAGATGAACACCAACAAAAGAAAAACAAAGATAATGGAATGTAGTTAAATTAAATCACATGACACTGAGGGTATTAGATTAGGAAATGAGACACTAAAAGTAGTAGATGACTTTTGCTATTTGGGGAGCTAAATAACTGATGGAGCACAAGGTAGGATATAAAATGTAGACTGGCTTTGGCAAGAAAAACATTTTTGAAGAAGAGTAATTTGTTAACATCGAGTATGGATTTAAGTTTCAGGAAGTCTTTTCTGGAAGTATTTGTATGGAGTGCAGCCATTTATGGAAGTGAAATGTGGATGACAATAAGCTTAGACAAAAAGAGAATATCAGCTTTTGAAATGAGGTGTTATAGAAAGATGCTGAAGATTAGATGGGTAGATCATATAAGTAATGAGGAGGTACTGAATACAATTGGAGAGAAAAGAAATTTGTGGCACAAGCTGACTAGAAGAAGGGATCGGTTGGTTGGACACATTCTGAGACAACAAGGGATCACCAACATAGTTCTGGAGGGTAGCGTGGAGGGGTAAAACTCATAGAGGAAGACCAAGAAATGAATACAGTATGCAGATTCAGAGGGGTAAAATTCCTTTCAGTCTAGTTGCATAATAAGTTTGAATCGAGTCAACATATACATCAGGTACAATAATAAGGAAGCTCGGTTCAGCGTGTTTTTCCCTTAGAAGCATCTGACATTATCTTGACTACAACAGTGTTGGCTTATTCTGCATATTTTCACTGCTTGATGTCTCACAGAATTATTTACTGAGGTAGTATGCCTAAAGTCAATAATGTGAATCTGGGATCAGCAGGCAGTAAGAATATTGAGTGAAGTAGATAGCCATATGTTTTTAACAACTTTGAAATTTTTACACACACTTCCTAACTCATTTTTCTCTTAATGGCCATTGTTGCACAAGAAGTTTGAATCGAGTCAACATACACGTAAAGTACAACAATCATGGAGGTCAGTTCTGCATGTCTTTACCCTTAGAAGCATCTACAAGAGTGTCAGCTTATTCTGCATATTTTCACTCCTTGATGTCTCACAGAATTATTTTAAAAAATGGTTCAAACGGCTCTGAGCACTATGGGACTTAACTTCTGAGGTTATCAGTCCCCTAGAGCTCAGAACTACTTAAACCTAACTAACCTAAGGATATCACACACATCCATGCCTTAGGCAGGATTCGAACCTGCGACCATAGCGGTCGCACGGTTCCAGACTGTAGCGCCTAGACTCGCTCAGCCATCCCGGCCAGCAGAATTATTTACTGGGGTGGTATACCTAAAGTAAATAACATTTGTATCTGACATCAGCAATCATTAAGAATACTGAATGAAGTAGATAACCATACATTTTTAACAACTTTGGAATTTTTACACTCACTACCCAATTCTTTTATCTCTTAATGGTCATTGTTGCTGACAAAAAAAAATGTTTCAGGTAAATCAAACAATGGAAACTCCAGGATGGAATGTAACAATGTTATGAAAAGCAAATTTGCTACTCACATCACAGACAGGCACAACAAAAAGACCATCAGAAATTAGCTTTTGGCCAGTAAGGCCTTTGTCAAAACTAGACACACACACACACACACACACACACACACACACACACACACACACGCACGCACACGCGTACGACTGCAGTCTCTGGCAACTGAAGCCACACTGTGAGCAGCAGCACCAGTGCATGATGGGAGTGGCAACTGGGTGGGGGTAAGGAGGAGGCTGGGGCAGGGAGGGGAGAGATAGGAGGGCAGGTTTGGGGGACAGTGAAGTGCTGCTGGGGAGCACGCATGGTTGTGGTGGAGAGAAGGTAGGGCAGCAATGTGCAGTTGAGAGGTTAGACGGGGACAGGGGAGGGTTGCAGAAAAGGAGAGAGGTAAAAAGACTGAGTGCAATTGTGGAATGAGAGCTGTGTAGTGCTGGAATGAGAACAGGGAGGGGGCTGGAAGGGTGAGGACAATGACTCATGATGGTTAATGCCAGAGGGTTACGGGAACATAGGTTATATTGCAGGGTAAGTTCCCACCTGCACAATTCAGAAAAGCTGGTGTTGGTGGGAAGGATTCATATGGCACAGGGTCTGAAGCAGTCATTGAAATGAAGGATGTTGTGTTGGGCAGCATGCTCAGCAAAAGGGTGGTCCACTTGTTTCTTGGCCACAGTTTGTCGGTGGCCTTTCATGTGGACAGACAGCTTGTTGGTTGTCATGCCCACATATAATGTAGCACAGTTGCAGCTTAGTTTGTAGATCACATGACTGGTTTCACAGGTAGCCCTGCCTTTGATGGTATAGGTGATGCTTGTGACTGGATTGGAGTAGGTGGTGGTGGAAGGATGTATGGGACAGTCTTGTATCTAGGTCTATTACAGGGATATGAGCCCTGGACTATGGGGTTGGGAGCAGGTGTTGTGTAGGGATGGACGAGTATATTGTGAAGTTTCAGTGGATGGTGAAATACCATGTGGGAGGGATAGGGAGGATAATGGGTACGACATTTCTCATTTCAGGGCTTGATGAGAGGTAGTCGAAACCCTGGAGTAGTACGTAATCCAGTTGCTCCAGTCCTGGGTGGTACTGAGTTACGAGGGGAATGCTCCTCTGTGGCTGGATGGTGCGACTTTGAATGCTACTTTTCCCAACACCTGACAGATTCCAAACCTACAACCTCCTTCCTAGTCCCCACGACCAACTATATCCTCACCCACAATTACTTCTCTTTTAAAGGCATTACCTACAAACAAATCTGGAGTATGGCTATGGGCATCCCCATGTCGCCAACCTATGCATGGGCCATCTAGAAAAATCCTTCCTGAACACCCAGAATCCTAAACCCCTCAATTGGTTCAGATTCATTGATGACATCTTTGCGATCTGGATCGATGGTGAGGACACCCTAACCACATTTCTCCAGAACCTCAAAAGCTTCTTCCCCATTTGCTTCACCTGGTCCTACTCAACCCAACAAGCCACCTTCCTAGGTGTTGGCCTGCACCTCAATGATGGCTACATCAGTACTTCTGTCCATATCAAATCTATTTACCACCAGGAATACCTCCACTTCGACAGCTGCCACCCGTTCCATACCAAGAAGTCCCTTCCACACAGCCTAGCCACCCATGGTTGTTGCAGCTGCAGTGAAAAGTGGTCCCTCTCAAAATATACCTAGGGTCTCACTGAAGCCTTCACAAACCGTAATTATCCTCACCACCTCCCAAAGTCCTACTGTACAGCCACAGAGGAGCATTCCTCTCATAACTCAGTACTACCCAGGAGTGGAGCAACTGAATTACAGTCTCTGCCTGGGTTTCGAGTACCTTTCATCAAGCCTTGAAATGAGAAATGTTCTGCCCATTATCCTACCCAGCCCTCCCACGTGGTATTCCACCATCCACTGAACCTACAAAATATACTCATCCATCCCTACATAACCCCTCCTCCCAACCCCTTACCTCATGGCTCACTTCCTGACTGCACATAACTGCCCTACCCCCTCTCCACCTCGCCCTGTGCACTCGCCAGCAGCACTTCATTGTCCCCCACTCCTGCACTAATATCCCTCCCCCTCCCCACCCCAGCTTCCTCCTTAGCCCCACCCTGTTTCCACTCCCATCATGCACTGGTGCTGCTGCTCGCAGCGTGGCTTCAGTTGCCAGAGACTGCAGTCACGTGTGTATGAGTTCCATTTGTGTGTGTGTGTGTGTGTGTGTGTCTGCGTCTATTTTTGACAAAGGCCTTACTGGCCAAAAGCTAATTTGTGACAGTCTTTTTGTTGTGTGATTCAGCATCTCCACTTGCAGATAAATTGTGATTTACACTATCACAATGCCATACACAAGTAGACTTTGCCTCTCTGACTACAGTTCATCATGCAGTCATGCACCCTGATGCAAAGACATTCAACAAGCTATCATCTAACAGACAGCACGAAACTGGAAACCTCACAAGTTCAAAAGAGAATTAAAACATGCCTCGCTATCAATTCCATCTACAAATTATCTAAATATCTACAATGAAGGATTGAAAAGTGATGTTAGATAAATGGCAAATAGCAGTGAAGTTACGGGTCAAGTAGTAATGTATTGTAAATGGGAATCTGTATTTACAGATACAGGTAATTATTTTCTTGAGCAATATCAAGTAAATATTATGCTACCAATAGCATGTATATCCCCTCCTCATGAACCATGGACCTTGCCACTGATGAAATGGTCAGCATGCCTCAAAATGGTTCAAATGACTCTGAGCACTATGGGACTTAACATCTTAGAACTACTTAAACCTAATTAACCTAAGGACATCACACACATTCATGCCTGAGGCAGGATTTGAACCTGCAACCGTAGGGGTCACGCGGTTCTAGACTGTAGCACCCAGAACCGCTCGGCCACTCCAGCCGGATCAGCGTGCCTCAGTTATCTGTACAGTAGGTGCAACAACAATGGAGGGATATCTTTTGAGAGGTCAGACATACATGCGGTCCCTGAAGAGGGGCAGAAATATTTACAGCAGTTGTAGGGGAAACAGTCTGGATGACTACTGATTTGGCCTTGTAACACCAATCAAAACAGCCTTGCTGCACTGGTACTGCAAACAAATGAAAGCAAGGGGGAAGTATAACTGTATTTTTTCCCCAAGGTATGCAGCTCTACTGTATGGTTAAATAGCAAGTGAGGTGGCACAGTAGTTAGCACACTGTACTCGCATTCAGGAGGGTGATGATTCAAATGTGTCCGGCAGTCGTGATTTTGGTTTTCAGTGATTTCCATAAATCTCTTCAGGCAAATGCTGGAATGGTTCCTTTGAAAGGGCATGGCTGATTTGCTTCCCCATCTGAGCTTGTGCTCCGTCTCTAATGACCTCGTTGTCGATGTGACATAAAACACTTATCTCCTCTTCCTCTTTGCCCTGTATGGCTAAATGATGGCATCCTCTTGGGTAAAATATTCCAGAAGTAGACTAGTTCTCCATTTGGATCTCTAGGTGGGGCAGCTCAGGAAGATGTCATCATTGAGGGAAACAAAATTGGCATTCTGTGGATCAGAGTGTGGTATGTTATATCTCTGAATCAGAAAGATAGACTAGAAAATTTACAAAAGGGAAATTAACAGGTTCCCTTCTAGAGGACACTGCCTTATAGTAAGCACCTTCAGTGCCAGGCGGGAGGGTTTGCGTACTTCACTGAAGTTGAGAGCTGTGCCAGCAGCAGCATAGCTACTGGCCACCCAAGCCACACGGATCTCGACTGAGGAGCCAGACGAAGTGTGTCCCACATCATAGGGCAGGGAGGACTCTACAGGCATAGTGAAGCCAACTTCCCTAGAGGAGTAAACCTAATACAAATCCTGGTCTTCCAGGTTGAGGGTTGGGCTTGGGGCTAATAAAACTGTACTGAAACAAAAGAAAAAAATAGAATATTACAGAAAATTAACAGAACCTCGGAACCTGGATGAAAACATGTATCATCAGACCGAGAAAGGAAACGGATAAATGATCAGACCGTAGCATCATGGAATGTGAGGACAATGCTTCAGCCTGGAAAAATGAAAGAAATAGCCAATTAAATTTTAAAATTTAAATACGACATTGTAGGGCTATAGGAAATAAGATGGCAAGGAAATGGTCAGATAGACAAACCTAGTAGGGTTTTGGAACATATACTGTATTTGAACATTATGTAGTACCTCGAAGAAAACAATTTATTGACACATAGTCAGAACGGATTCAGAAAATATTGTTCTTGTGAAACACAACTAGCTCTTTATACTCATGAAGTAATATGTGCTACCAACAGGGGATGTCAAATTGATTCCCTGTTTTTAGATTTGTAGAAGGCTTTCAATATTGTTCCTCAAAAGCGTCTTCTAACCAAACAGTGTGCCTATGGAGTATCGCCTCAGTTGTGAGACTGGGTTCGTGATTTCCTGTCAGAAAGGTCACAGTTCGTAGTAATAGACGGAAAGTCATCGAGTAAAACAGAAGTAATATCTGGCGTTACCCGAGGAAGTGTTATAGACCCTCTATTGTTTCTGATCTATATTAACCACGTAAGAGACAATCTGAGTAGCCGTCTTAGATTGTTTGCAGATGATGCTGTCATTTACCATCTTGTAAAGTCATCAGATGATCAAAACGACTTGCAAAATGATTTAGATAAGATATCTGTACGGTGCGAAAAGTGGCAATTGACCCTGAATAAAGAAAAGTGTGAAGTTATTCAGATGAGTACTAAAAGAAATCAGCTAAATTTCGATTTTGCGATAAGTCACACAAATCTGAAGGCTTTAAATTCAGCTAAATGCTTAGGGATTACAATTACAAATGATCTAAATTGGAACGATCACATAGATAATATCGTAGGTAGAGCAAACCAAAGACTGCAATTCATTGGCAGAACACTTAGAAGGTGCAACAGGTCAACTAAAGAGACTGCTTACACCATGCTTAATCGCCCTATTCTGGAATATTGCTGTGCGGTGTGGGATTCGCATCAGGTGGGACTGACAAATCACATTGAAAAAGTAAAAAGAAGGGCAGCTCATTTTGTATTATCGTGAAATGGGGGAGACAGTGTCACAGACATGATACGTGAATTGGAGTGGCAATCATCAACAAAGGTGTTTTTCGTTACGACGGGATCTTCTCATTAAATTTCAATTACCAGTTTTCTCCTCTGATCGCGAAAAAATTCTGTTGGCACCCACCCACATAGGGAGAAATGATCATCACGATAAAATAAGAGAAATTAAGGCTCGCACAGAATAATTTAAGTGCTTGTTTTTCCCGTGTGATGTTCGAGAGTGTAGCGGTAAAGAGACAGCTTGAAGATGGTTCACTGAACTCTCTGCCAGGCACTTTATTGTGAATAGCAGAGTTTTCACGTAGATGTAGAAGGAAATGGTCAGATAGACAAACCTAAGTACTCATTGGTATATAGTGGATCAGAAGAAAGAACAGGCAAACTCGGAACAGGGTTTATAATAACAAGGGAAGTTAGAAAAAGCCTATTAGACTTTGAACCCATAAATGAAAGGATGTGCGGACTCAGACTAAGAGGGAAATTTAGGAATATATCAATAGTGAACACACTTGCACCAACAGAGAAAACAGAGGATACAATTAAAGAACAGTTCTATGAAGATCTGGAAAAAGAATGCTGTGCAGTACCTAAATATGACGTGATGCTAGTAATAGGAGATTTTAATGCAAAAGTAAGGAGAAATGAACGTTCATATGGAGTTTCTGGAAAATATTCATTAGATGAAGAAAACAATGAGAATGGAGACTTACAAGGCCAAGTTGCAGCAAGGAATAATATGATTATTGAAAGTACCTGCTTCTCACCCAAAAGGATCCATCTGGGTACTTAAGAGTCTGCAGTCAATGGAGCAGTCAATCAGATTGACCATATTTTAATAATTGCACGCCACTCCACATCTGTTATGGATGCACAGAGCTGCAGAGGACCAAACTGTGACCCAGACCATTCTCTGATGAAATCAGTCTTGAGAGAGAAACTGTCACTAGCAAATGGCAACAGTACAGAAAAAATGATGAAATGGAATGCTGAAAAACTAAAAATACCTGATGAAGTAAAAAAGTACCAAATAACACTAAGCAGAAAATTGAGCAATGAAGAGACCACAGTAGGAGTAGAAGAAAGGTGGAGCAGGATTGAAAAAGCCATTAAAGATGCTGCAGAAGAAATAATAGGCACAAGAAGGAACAGAAAAACCCAGGATGGTATGATGAAGATTGCACGTCAGCAATAGATGAAAAGAACTGGGCAAGAATGAAAGTACTTCCAAGAGAAACCAGAAATAATATGGAACAATACAGAGAATTGAGGAGCAGAGCTAACAGACTGTGCAAGAGAAAGAAAAGAGAGTGGACTAACAAGTAATTTCAAGAACTAGAAGAGTTAAAGGAACAGAGAGAAATAAGAAAGTTCTATCATGCTGCAGGCAAAATAAAGAAAAGATTCCAGCCAAAAATAATGTCATGTTCCAGTTAAGATGGAAAAGTGATAAGGGAGGAAGAACAGATCATGGGAAAATGGACAGAGTATTTCAAAGATATGCTATGGGGAAGACAGCATAATCTGTGAATTAATAAAAATTGGTGGTGAGGCTGTAATAAATGAAGTGCACACATTAACACCAGATATATGAGAAACAGAAACTATGCCAGATAATTTAATAACTGGAATAATAATCACCATTCATACGAAAGGAGACAGAACAGCATGTGAAAACTATAGAGGTATAACAGTCCTAAGCACAGATTATAAGATCTTCACAAGTATATTAAACAAAAGGATACATGAGTGCACTGAAGACATGCTAAGGGAATGTCAGTGTGGCTTTCGACCAGACAGGGCAACAACTGATCAAATATTTGTGATAAGACAAATGATGGAAAAGTTCTATAATCATGACATAGATTTGCATTGCCTATTCATCGACTTCAAACATACTTTTGACAGCATAAACTGGCAAGAATTATACTGAGTACTGGAAGAAGTTGGTATATGTGCTAAACTAACAAGACTAATCAGAATGACAATGACAGAAACAAGAGAAAAAGTAAAGGTCTTTAGCAGAACAAGTGAAACCTTTGACTTTAGTAAAGGGATGAAGCAAGGTGATAGTCTCTCAATGGTCCTATTCAACATAGCCCTTCATAGTGTCATGAATAAAATCAACAAAAGAGGCACCATATTTATGATAACTAGCCAGATATGTGCATACACTGATGACATTGCTATAGAAGGAAGAAATATCAATACAATGCAAGAAACATACTGGGCAATGGAAACATTAAACAACTGAGAAAGGTGGAAGAAGGTTGTTGAAGAAGCCACAAGGCTCAACAAGGCCTGGACAGGTTGAGGTTAGATGTAGTGGGAATGAGTGAAGTTTGGTACCAGGAGGAACAGGACATCTGGTCAGATGAATACATCATCATAAATACAAAGTCACATAGGAGTAATGCAAGAGTAGGTTTAATAATGAATAAGAAAACAGTAATGCAGATAAGCTACTATAATCAGTATAGTGAATGCATTATCGTAATTAAAACAGACATGAAGCCCACACATACCATGGTAGTACAAATTTATATGCCAACTAACTCCACAGATGATGAAGAGATTGAAGAAATATCTGATGAGATGAAAGGAATTATTCACATAGTTAAGGAAAACAGGAAATTGGTAGTAGGAAAAGGACAAGAAGAAAAAATAGTAGGTATATGTGGACTCAGGAAAAGGAATGAAAGAGGAAGCCGCCTGGTCAGATTCTACACAGAACATAGTTTAATAATTGCCAACACTTTGTTTAGGAACTATAAAAGAAGGTTGTATATGGGGAAGATTCCTGGAGACACCAGAAGGTTTCAGACAGAGATTTCAGAACCAGATTTTAATTTGTAAAACATTTTCAGGGACAGATGTGGACTCTGACCACAATTTATTGTTTATGAACTGTAGATTTAAACTGAAGAAATTGGAAAAAGATTGGAAATTAAGGAGGTAAAACCTGGATAAGTTGAAAGATTCAGAGAAGTTCGCGGAAATAGCCAATAGTAGAAGGGATTGCAGTAGGAGACGAACAGGTAGCTTTAAGAAACAAAATAGTGAAGCCAGCAGAGGGATAAACTGGTAAAAGGATAAGTCCTAGTAGAAATCCTTGGATAACAAAGGAGATACTGAAGTTAGTTTGTGAAAGAAGAAAATATATAAATGCACCAAATGAAGCAGGTGAAATAGAATACAAATATTTAAAAACATTGGGTTGACGTAAGTGCAAAATGACAAAGAAGAAATGGCTAGAGGACAAATGTAAGGATTTAGAACCATATTTGACTAAGGGAAAGATACATGCTGCCTACAGGAAAATTAAAAAGGCCTTTGGGGAAAAGAGAAGCCACTGTAAAATGAACATTGAGAGCTCAGATGAAAAACCAGTCCTACACAAAGAATGGAAAGCTGAAAAGTGGACGGAGTATATAGAGGATCTCCACAGGGGAGATGAACTTGGGAAGACAATATTATAGAAAGGGAAGTAAATATAGACGACGATGAGATGGGATAAATGATACTGTGAGAAAAATTTGACAGAGGTTTGAAAGACCTATGTCAAAATCAGGAGCAGGAGTAGATGATATACTGTAAGAATTACTAATAGCCTTGGTGAGCCAACAATGACTAAACTCCTGCAACTGGCGAGCAAGAAGTACAAAGAGGTGAAATATCCTCACACTTCAAGAAGGATGTAATAATTCCAATTCCAAAGAAAGCAGTTGCTGAGAGGTGTGAAAATTACTGATCTATCAGTTTAATAGGTCACAGTTGCACAATATTAACATGAATTGTTTACAGAAGAATGAAAAAACTGGTAGAAGCCAACCCCATATCTGTTTGAGTTTTTGAGAAATTTAAGAACAGACAAGGCAGTACTGACCCTATGACTTATCTTAGAAAATAGGTTAAGGAAAATCAAACCTATGTTTATTTCATTTGGAGACTTGGAGAAAGCATTTAGCAATACTGACTGGAAGACACTCTTTGAAATTCTAAAGCTAACATTGTAGCCTATCTGCAGTGCTGTTTGCTGATGACATAATTCTGCCAGAAAGACCAAAACCCTGGGCAGAGCAGTTGAATGAAATGGACAGTGTCTTGAAAGGAGGATATATGAAGAAAATTACCAAAAGCAAAACAAAGATAATGGAATGTAGTCAAATCAAATCAGATGATACTCAGGAAAGTAGAGTAGGAAATGAGACACTTAAAATAGTAGATAGGTTTTGCTATTTGGGCAGCAAAATAACTGATGATGCCTGAAGTAAAGAGGATATCTACTGTAGAGTGGCAATGAGAAAGAAAAGCATATCTGAAGAAGAGGAATTCATTAACATTGAATATAGATCTAACTTAGGAAGCCCTTTCTGAAGGTATCTGTCTGGAGTGCAGCCATGTATGGTAGTGAAAAATGGACAATAAACAGCCTAGACAAGAAGAGAATAGAAGATTTTGAAATGTGGTGCTACAAAAGAATGCTGAATTTTAAATGGGTTGATCACATAACTAATGAGTAGGTACTGAATAGTAATGGGAGACAATAAATTTGTGGTACAATTTAAATAAAAGGGTTTCTTTGATAGGACACATTCTGAGACATCACTGGATCACCAACTTAGTATTGGAGAGAAGTGTGATGGGTAAAAATTGTAGATAGAGACCAAGAGATGACTACAGTAACAATGATGTAGGTTGCAGTAGTTACTCGGAGATGAGGTTTGCACAGGATAGAGTAGCATGGAGAGATGCACCAAGTTAGCCTTTGGACTGAAGAACACAACAGTAACAGCAGCAGCAACAGGTATGTAGTAGGTGTTTAGTAAAACTGAGGGAGCAGCAACTATTTTCAAAGTATTGTACACTAAATACTGGATGGGGTGGCATTGTTTTAAATGGACTGGCCTTGTATTCGGGAGGGTGGAGACCCTAGTTTTCAACTATTCATGCTGATTTAGGTTTTCAATTACTTCAGGCAAATGCTGGTTTGGTTTCTACTGTAAGGCCACAGCTGACCACCTGTCCCAGCCTTGTCAAGCAGGTCCTGGAACTATGTAAATGCCTGTAGATATGAATTACACTGTTTTTTTTTTTTTTGTTCTTAAATGGTAATACCAAGACAAGTGCAGTATCCTTGTAAAATGGATCTACAACTCCAGATGAATTGGAGCAGCTGCAGGTCCTTTTGAACACAATAACTGAATTACTGTGTGGTGTTCGCAATGGGTGGCTGCAACAAATTTGAAAACCATTGTTGTTTCCTTTCCCTCACATCCAAATGACTACAAAATCAAAACAAATACGTCTGTAGCTTCATATACAGTCAACAATGGCACTGTATTTGTGCAGCTTTATTCTGAGTTGACAAAACCCTCTTGAATATAAATCCAGTCCGTTTAAAATGTAGAAAGTTAGTTCCACACTATCATATCATATGTGAACACCTATAACAGCAAACACTATCCACGCCATATAACGACTACACTATAAATGCTTTTTTCATCTAAGAACTCCATAAGTATTTAGTTTACACACGCTTCACTCCACAGCTCTCCAGTAAGTGTCAATTGCTGGTTGTTCTGTACTGTGAAGGATTTTTTAAATATATTTATAATAATATTCTGTGCTGAAAAATACTCAAACAAGAGAGAGATGCACTTTTCACAAAAAATCTGAAAACCTCCTTTAAATCTGCTCTATAAAAGGATATCAGCAATTTAGACACTTTTGTCAGACTTAAATTCCAGAACACATTTGATTTGCGAACTTGTAATAGTGCACTGTTGCTGTCAGTGATGAATGACAGTGCAGTATTATACTGGTTAAATTTAACACTTTGCATTTGATCATACCTGATACTGGCTATGGCCATTAGCTCTATGGTTTATCTTATACTTTTTCATACACTCTTGGATAAACTTCTCTCACCTCCTCTATGAGGTGTACAATCAGCAAATTTATTTTATTGGCATTTGTTTTGTTTATTTGTAGATATCTTTTGTTAATCTTCCATTATGTCAAACTGCATTTATTTGTGGTTGTGAATAACTTCATTAATCTAAGATTCACTTCATTTATCCACGTATGTGGTACAGTTACTATAACATTTCAAAGCACCTGCAATCTCTAACATCTTATTGTCCCTACTCATTACTTACAATGTCCTTCTTTTATTGCCTATTGGATAACTACCAATTTTTCTAGGTGTTGCAGGTATTGGATCAATATCTCATTGCTGTGAGGCAGAAGTAACTGATAGTAAACACTGATTATACTTTTTGTTTCAGTGAGATAATAATTATACTTTTAGAGATGGTATTTAATTTCCTCAACCTAAAACTATACATTTTATTTCTATTGGTCGGAAACTTTACTGCTTAATCTACGTAGATTGTGCCCCATTTGGTCTTATTATGATTGGTATTTCAACTTTCTCCTCACACTTACTCAACCAAATACTTTTCTTTGTTTGTCTGCAGTCAAAATACACAAAAAAATACGCTTAGTAATTTGCAGACAAGATCTATTGATCTGCATTCGTCCATCTATGTTCAGTGATTTCAGAACCTCTTTGAGGTTATTAAAAACAGTTCTGAAAAAAAAAAAGACTCATCTTGGTTCACTCTTTCAGTTGTGGAATTTCTCCACTTTTAATATAAGATGACTGAAGGTGAAGTTTGATTAAAGATGTTCAAAAATAAACTAATATTTGCAGATTTGCTCGATTTCCGCCAGCTTTGACTTAACCAAATGTATTTTATATGTATAAATCTCTTAAGTGGTATTTTATAGCCTTATTTACAACTCGCAGGTTGTCCATGATGCCTTCTCCGCAATCATATAGGAACATAGGAAGATAAACTGTTTGTTACCATGTACCATTCTACTGCAACATTCGCAGCGTTTAAACTTCGCGCTAGTGCGCCTTCTTGATTGCGCTATGCGCGCAAAAATTATTCTGGACAAATACAATGTGTCTCTTTAATCGAAACAGAAATTAATCCCATGGTGTGATACTCAAGAAGTAATTTCTAACCTTATTCAGATAACATTATCTAGAGAACGTAAGTATCTAGCTCTCGAAAACCAAAGATGGCGCTTGAAAATGTGTGCTATCTTCTTGAACTCTTTGTCCCACTTATTTTGACACAGTCTCGGGAATGGCGTCGTCGAGGTAGGATGTGACAGTAGGGCTCTGTGAAAATCTGTGACCATGACTGCCACCGGTATACTTCCAACCTATCAGAGATTTGTAAACGGTGTTCCTGTGCCATCGTTTTCTAGACGGTCGTTTAGACCGAGAGAAAAGTATTTAATTCTCTTAGTGTTTATGACATTTGGTGTTGTGTGTTTCGGTGCGTTCTTTTACCTGCCAGAATTTAGCCGTGCGTCGGGTACAGTGAACAGTGTTTACAAACATATGCAAAAAGCAGGACCGGAGCTTCTGATACCTGCTCCGCCTCATGCTGATGATGTTAGCGAATTGCCAGGAGGTGGCAAGATTATTAGACATGGTGACTTGGGCCAACAAGACCCTCATAGAAGTGAAGATAGGGCCAAACTTCAAGCAAAAATTGAAGAAGCTGAAGAACAAGACAAGATGAGGAACCAGAAAGTGTTGGAGAGACCAGACATCTTCGTAGAACCAGTTGTAAGTGTGAGTGCAGCGCTAAAAACAAACAAACCGGTTGAAAATGTCATTGAGGAAAATGCAGCACAAAAAGAGCAGAAGATTGTAACCATTCCACCAGCACCTAGTGATCGTTATCCAGCTACTTTCGGCGGTGAAGATGCTGATCCTATTGCACGAGAGAGGAGGAATAAAGTGAAAGAGGTATGTCGACGTTGTTCTGTTGACTTTTGATATTTTTCCATCCCATACAAATATGTGTTGGGAAATAAATCTGCCGTTGCCAGGTTCATACGAACCCAGGGTATACATTTGTAATTTCATTATGTGTGTGTGCATGTATGTTGTAAGCTCATGAATTAGTGACGCGTGTTTAACCGCCGATATTAACTTAAATATTTTCAAGCTACATTTGTTTTAATTTGATGGTAGAAAATAATTATTTCCCAGAAGAACGAACTGATTTCGCAGTTACTCGTATTAGCTGACAACGAATTAATGTAACTCTGTCAACTAACGTAGACCTTGATGCATTTACTTCGACTCTTACTCCCATAAACATGGCCTGTAATTTGGCAGTTGTTTTCGAAATTGCTGCCGAAATTGTGTATAGTCTCCTACGCCAGTACATTACCGGCCATCGTGCAACCCTAGGTTCTTCCCTTGCATAGGTGGTAAGACAAGAGTGATATCAGCTGTGAATAAACTAGTATGTCTAATAACTGTTACACCGCGGAATGTACCGCAAAATTGTACTTCCACAGAGAAAGTATCATTGTTCTGCACGGTGCGTGGCCATCGCTAAGTAGTCTTCTGTCTTTGGTTGTCAGAGATTTGTTCTGAGTGTCGCATATTTTCAGCTATTTCGGGAGGAAAAAAATGTGTGAAAGTATTGTACACCGTTATTGCATTCGTCATCAGCTTTTCCATAAAAAGCGAAAGGACAAGCACATTGTAAAGATAATTCCGGAGTGACAGTATGTCAGAGGTGCAATTCGTAAAGTGCGCTTCAGCAATTGTTCAAAATGGAAATAGTGGTGGTCAAATTTATGGCTCACTAACTGCAGAACAATTTCTTAATTTTCATAATTTTGTCTGTCGTGTTAGATCCATAACATGCCCGATCGTAGGTTGGCGTTTATAGAACAATAGTGATTACCTTTTCGTTGAGGTCAAATGTTGCCGTTAAAGTAACAGTTCATTTATGCGTACAATGCGTTCTTAAAGAGCGTTTGGTGTGCTGTTTATCTTCGTCTAATTCTAATGCTTTTCAATAAAGATGGGATAGCATTAAAATCGTGTTGCACCTTTAAAAATTTCAACAGGTCAGCGTTACGTATAGTAGACGCCTTAATCACAGAGGTAAATCAATTTGTATCATTCATAGAAACAAATGCTGTATAACCTTACCAGGATTCATCCACGATTCATACTGCAAACCTCTAGTTTATTTCGGTATGTCTCGTTTCCTTGTTTTCCCGCATTGCGTTTAAAAATGAAAGACACTGATAAAAGATAAAGCCCTGCACACGCACCAGTTTATCGGCTAAGCAACCAACGTTGTGGCAGCCTATACACGACTCCTTGTAGTGATTTGTTTATCTTGTGTTTATTGTATGTATGTTCTACGAGATCCCGCTTGAGTTGACACAGGAAAAAAAAACGAGATTTTACCATGGCTGTTGGAATCCTATGATATCTCAGAATGGACGAATCATTTATGACGTAAATATCATGAGACTATTGTGAACGAAAAAGAATACAGTAATGCGAGCGGCTGTTAGCTGCGTTAAAATTTCTAGCGACTGTCAGAAGTTAAGAGGATCTCCACAGTTATTAACTAAAATTATTCCTGGAGAAATAAAACAAAAATTAATGAAACGCATTCCAAATTTGAAGAAGAAAGACTACATACGGTGGTGCTACACATCATCAACTACAACAACAGGAGGTACATAAGAAATGAAGCATTTAGCAGACTTTAAACATATCAACATCATCATTTAAGAATGATTATGCCTTTCAGCGTTCAGTCTGTAGCATAGCCCCCTTACAAAATTCCTCCATATTTCCCTATTCAGTGCTAACATTGGTGCCTCTTCTGATGTTAAACCTATTACTTCAAAATCATTCTTAACCGAATCCAGGTACCTTCTCCTTGGTCTGCCCCGACTCCTCCTACCCTCCACTGCTGAGCCCATGGGTGTCTTGGGTAACCGTGCTTCTCCCATGCGTTTAACATGACCTCACCATCTAAGCCTGTTCGCTCTGACTGCTACATCTATAGAGTTCATTCCCAGTTTTTCTTTGATTTCCTCATTGTGGACACCCTCCTGCCATTGTTCCCATCTACTAGTACCTGCAATCATCCTAGCTACTTTCATATCCGTAACCTCAACCTTGTTGATAAGGTAACCTGAATCCACCGAGCTTTTGCTCCCATACAACAAAGTTGGTCGAAAGATTGAATGGTGCACAGATAACTTAGTCTTGGTACTGACTTCCTTCTTGCAGAAGAGAGTAGATCGTAGCTGAGCGCACACTGCATTAGCTATGCTACACCTCGCTTCCAGTTCTTTCACTATATTGCCATCCTGTGAGAATATGCATCCTAAGTACTTGAAACTGTCCACCTGTTCTAACTTTGTTCCTCCTATTTGGCACCCAATCCGTTTATATTTCTTTCCCACTGACATTACTTTCGTTTTGGAGATGCTAATATTCATACCATAGTCCTTACATTTCTGATCTAGCTCTGAAATATTACTTTGCAAACTTTCAATCGAATCTGCCATCACAACTAAGTCATCCGCATATGCAAGACTGCTTATAATGTGTTCACATATCTTAATCTCACCCAGCCAGTCTATTGTTTTCAACATATGATCCATAAATAATATGAACAACAATGGTGACAGGTTGCAGCCTTGTCTTACCCCTGAAACTACTCTGAACCGTGAACTCAATTTACGTCAACTTTCACTGCTGCCTGACTATCCATGTAAAGAGCTTTAATTGCTTGCAAAAGTTTGCCTCCTATTCCATAATCTCGTAGAACCGACACTAACTTCCTCCTAGGAACCCGGTCATATGCCTTTTCTAGATCTATAAAGCATAGATATAATTCCCTGTTCCACTCATAACACTTCTCCATTATTTGCCGTTAAGCGAAAGATCTGGTCCTGACAACCTCTAAGAGGCCTAAACCCACGCTGATTTTCATCCAATTGATCCTCAACTAATACTCGCACTTTCCTTTCAACAATACCTGAGAAGATTTTACCCACAACGCTGAATTAAGAGATACCTCTGTAGTTGTTACAATCTTTTCTGTTTCCATGCTTAAAGATGGGTGTGATTACTGCTTTTGTCCAGTCTGATGGAACCTGTCCCGACTCCCAGGGCATTTCAAGTATCCTGTGTAGCCATTTAAGACGTGCCATTCCACTGTATTTGATGGTGTAGGTTCCTGTAGTCATGTCCTAGTTCATGAACCATGAGCAACGTATGAGTGGCCAAGTAAGTGGTCCCGACAGTCGGGATACCAGTTACTTTGGAAGAAGGCTGGGCATCTCGGACATATTCTGAGTTGTGGTCACCTTTGTGCACATACGGCAAAGACTACCAAATCCACCGGTTAGTCCCCCAACCGTTAGGGGTAAAACCCAATGGGACTCGGGGCAAGTAAGGCTAGCAACCTGCTTCCCTGGTACTTTAAATATGATGCTGGCAACAATCAGAGCAAAATGCCTGGGACCTTTGGAGGTGACGGAGTCCCATCTCTAACTGACATTTAAAATATAAAAAAAAATCCTACACTGCTCTTCATAGCAGAGAGCTTGGTTATAGGCTGGAGCTTTTTTTAACACAAGGATGAAGCAAGTATATTTTATGAATTAGCGCCAATTGATTGTCGAAATTTGGGTTGTAGATTCATTCCCGATCATGTCGGAAATACTGAAGGTCGACAGGCATATATTCTCACACTTAACCATTATGAATTAGATTTAAAAAACGAAAAAGTGCGTAATTCCTTGCATCTGTGTTGCTATACTCCTTGCACGGCGTGTTCCACAATCATCTGCAGTCTTAACATTTATCTAGAAACTCTGCCCTTAAGGTTTCGTCCGCCTCCATTCTGTCATGCATATTAGAACAGCCTTTAGTCCCGCGCGCAGTGACTTAAGACAGGCTTTAGTGGGGAGGTTGGCACAGCAGCGCTACACACTGCACAATTTGTTGTGTGCCGTGGTGGAGGGTTGGTTGTGTGTATGGTACTACCCGCCCGACAAGGAATGTTTTTCGGTCAGTCAAAATGCCTACACACGTCCCATTTTGTCCGTCAGTCGGTTGGTGCATGTTTAGGGCACTTTAGTGGTGATTTTCTTCGATTCTTTAAAATTCTTATAGCAATTTGACGGAAACTGAAATCTGAATCGAAGACAGTTTTGCGCTAAAGGTAGAATACCAATTTTGTGTTTATCCTCCATGAAAGCTGCAGTCTGTATTTCACAGTCGGAAAATTCACGATTTATTCCAGAGGTCGTTTTTGTGTTCGCCTCGCACACGGCATTTGTAAAATAGTTGTGAAGAGATGCTGTCATTATTGAAATTCGATGAAACAAATGCGAAACTTCGACTTGACCATGTTAAGGCTCACCCTTTTCCGATGAGTGATTCTGTGGAATACTGTGGTTTGAAGCATTATGAGATTTAGAACGTAATTATATGTGTTTTATGTACTGGTGTTGGGCTCTTTTACAGTAGGAGCATATGCGCACTCTACCTTGAGACAATCGGGATTATTTTACCACATGTTATGGAAAGGACAGAAACTTAGAACTGGCACAGTGGGACGTACCTTCTGCTATGCACTTCCCTGTGGTTTGCAGAGCGCAGATGTATATGGGCTCTTTTTATTAAGGGATTTGTAAACTAGCTCGTATTGTCAGAGGCGTGAACTGCTTTGTATTGATTCATATCAGTGATTAATATGCTCATGCTCTTATTTATTTATTTAGCCATCCGTGGACATTTTAAAATATATGGATGTTGTCAGTTACGTACATTCATATATTTATACAGTTTGTCGTTACATATAGTTATACATTGTGACATATAAGTTCCGTTTGCGTATTGAAAATTTTCTCTGTTGCCTAATGAAGTTCGGTTTATGTTTTGTTGACATGTGAAGCTTGAGCTTCTCGAGGTAATGCAGCCGGGTAACAACTGTGTATAGTTTGACAGGTTAAGGACAGAGGATACTTTTCTGGCTCAATATAGTGGAAAAAATCAACACCGACTTCTTTCAGGCACTTTTATGAATGTTTTGCGGATTTCTTGTAGATATCGGGCAATGCAGCACACTTTCTAAACAAATTATAAGTATTTTGAATATTTTTGAATCTGCTTAGGGTTATTAAAAATTACAAAGAAACTGATGCAATATTTCCAAAATTCTTCCTCTAATAAGGGTATTATTTAATACAGTATTATACATTTGAAGGAGACCAAATTTTTACCAGATATGAGGCACCAGACCTATTTAATTCCACCTATTATGTATATTACAAGGGTAAAAAAATTACATCTTACATTTTAATTTTTATAATTTTTTCCTAATAAGAATATTATTTTTTCTACAATTTTATTGATTCTGCAATAAAGCTTAGGTCTGCTACATAAGTATAGACTATTGCAAATTACAGAAAAAATTAGAGTAATGTTTTGTAAACTTCGTACCTGAATTCTGAAAAGAGCTACTTGTGGGAAATTGCAAGTGAAGATATGAGTCCAATTAAACTGTGCCTCAGAACATTCCTGAAGCATAGTCTTCATCCCGTCACATTTCTTCATCTTCAAGCTTCCTCTAGGCATTCCTTTGAGCATTTCTTGCTTCTTTGGTATCTTGAAGGGTGAATCTTTTGAGTTTCATGCACCTGTTGTCTGTCACATGCTAGCAATTTATCTTCCATATTAGAGCCACATTTCATGCCTAAATTTCCCAGGACTTCCAACCTCCCTATCACTCCATCATTGAAACATACTACTGCATCTAGTACACCAACTTTTAATGTATCTAGTCCTTCAAAAACATTCTTGGGTAATCTTTTCTCATATGGAATGGTTGAAACTTTCATTTGTATTTTGAGTGTCCCCATGAAAACATTTACTAAGCAAAACAAGGTCACTCAGGTCTCTTAAAATTGGTTTTATTTCATTCATAACAGGAAGAGAATGCTTATGATGGTATATTTGACCACTTTCTTTTGCTTTTTGGTAACCATACCAAGAATATGCTCCTTTGCCCTAAAGTTTGTGAATAGGGTAGTCATCTGTGGACAACTTACTAAAGTAGGTGGCCCATACAACTTTTCTCTTTGCTGTAACATCATTCAGAGGTGCAGTGCGTCTAATTGCTTGTCCATAATAACTCTGAAGGAGGTCTGTTTCAGTTTCTGTCAATCTGCCTTGGCCATGCAGAGATTTCCCATCAGACAGCAAATTCCCTTTCATTTCTCTTCATATTTTCCTCAATCTAGTACCCATCCTCTTTAGCACATGTCCACTACACTCCAGTTATGTTACCAAGGTATCACCATAAACATTGCACTCATTAATTTTATTGAAAACTTTAGAGTCTCCATTGCCTAGATACTTTCTATATCTACATTATAAATGGCCACCAATCTCTGAAATATTTTTAGAGCTCCATCACACTCCATACCTCCAATGTAACCATCATAATTTTTAGAACACTGATGTTCAATATTTCCTTCAGTGTTACCATGGCAGGTGTGGCAGTACTTAGATAAGCACTCAACATCAACCACTTTTCCATTCTCCAGAGAAGTAGCATGTACAACGCCATTCAAGGAATAATGTCATAGACATTGCGATGTCCCATGTTTCATCTGCTGTACGTTTCATAGATGCTTTAGACACAACTTCCAAGGCACTTAAAAATATTTTTATGTACTTGCCGAAGCTACTGAGAAGGGGGAAGGAGGTCCATCAAACCACAAAATGTTTGAGCAGCCTTCTCTCCTTTTCGTATTGCAGGCATGACATACACTAACTTCAAATTCACATCATATGAATTATGCATAATGTTTGAAGTCATTTTCGATGTAGATTTATTTCAGGATCTACATAGAACAACTAATTTTCATGCTAAACCCTTCCTGCTACTTTGTTGTTCAGTTATTTCCAGACAGCCTACACCATCACATTGTTTACATTTCGCCACTTCCTCTATCAAAGAAGATAAGATGCCGACATCAACAACAACAAATCCACTATAAACAGCGTAATTGTACACAAACATTTGAATCACCAGAGGGCATGCCATGTGGGAGTTTCTTCCCTGAAGAACAGATAAATAGGCTACTTTCAACAGTGTGACTTGCTTTGTTTGTGAACTGGTTACCACAGACTTCCCTTTTATTGAATTTGTTGATGTGTGGCGTAGTTCGTATTTATTCACACTAAAGGATATGTACTTCCACAAATATATGTAGCACTTGAGCAGCAAACATTCAGTAGCACTTCAACAAACTGCTTCAGCGAAACAAAAGTAAATACTAGCAAAGTTAATCATTTACAGGCACTAGAAACCCGCATTGTTACCAACATTACAATGTATCTTACGTATAATCGCTGGAAACAGAAAGTTCAGTTATTTTCAAAATAATACTGGTTTCTGTAACAAATAAAGGGAGCGTGGCGGCATACATGACCGTAACTTTAAAGTTATATATAGTGTCATTTGAAACTATATAATGTGTATATCAATGTAATCAGGAAATACTATAGATTTTAATAAAGTCATAAAAAAATTCGATTTTTCCATCATTTATAAGTACCATATATCCATAACACACCCTCATTTTTCTGCTCAGCTGCATTAGTTTTGACGATCGGGTGAATCCTGTGAATCCTGTGATCAAATCTTACTGTGTACCTTCACGAAAACCTAGAATATTAGAAAATGTAGCCGCTCTTTCATGTGCAATTGAAAGGAGACCACCGGTTATTGTTACATTCTATGTGGCTGCTATTTTGAGAAGAAAGGAAAAAAAGAGAATACGTCGATCAGGAAAACAACCCATGGTCGAATAACGATAATGCAGTCACTTAAATGAATGCAACTTTCATATAATAATGCCATCATTCAATAAATAATATCCGAACTGAGTATGACTGAGTTGGTTAATGTGGGGGAGGGGACCAAACAGCGAGGTCATCGGTCCCATCAGATTAGAGGAGGATGGCTGTGTCCTTTCAAAGGAACCATCCCGGCATTTGCCTGGAGCGATTTAGGGAAGTCACGGAAAACCTAAATCAAGATGGTCGGACGCGGTTTTGAATCGTCGTCCTCCCGAATGCGAGTCCTGTGTGCTAACCAACGCGCCACCTCGCTTTGTGGTGTGGCAGCGTTTGAACATTCTCTGTATTAACTAGTATGGATTCCGAAAACCCCCTATTATGCAACACCCATCTCGCTGACTTTATCCATTGTAATTCTGAGAGCAGTTGCTAACAGCAACTGGATTTTCGCTGAGGTGAACCTCCTTTTGCCCATCATACTGCAGCAACTCGACGTGGCATGGGCTCCAGAAGTCCCTCTGTAGCCGTTCATAATTGCAAAAATGTTTGGCCCTCTAGGATTTTGTGCACGAACTGACTTTTCCATTATGGCCCTTAAATGTTCAGTGGGATTCATGTTGGACGATCTGGGTTGCCAGATCATTTGCTCGAATTGTCCTGAATGTTGTTCAAACCAGTCGTAAACAGTTGTGGCCAAATGACATGGCGCATTGTCGTCAATAAAAATTCCTTCGTTGTTTGGGAACGTGAGATTCATGAATGACTGCAAATGGTCCCCAGGTAGCTGAACATAACCATTTCCAATCAATGATCGGTTCCGTTGGACTAAAGGACCCATTCCATTTCGTATACACACAGTCCACACCATTATAGAGCCACCACCAGCTTGCACAGTGCCTTGTTGACAACTTGGGTCCACGGCTTAACTTTACCATCAGCTCTTATCAGTTGGAATCGGGCCTCATTTGACCAGGCCGCCGTTTCTCCAGTCGGCTAAGGTCCAGCTGATATGGTCACGAGTACAAGAGAAGTGCTGCGGGCGATGTCGTGCTGTTAGCAAAGGCACTCGTGTCAGTCGTCCGCTGCCATAGCCCATTACCGCCAGATCTCGTCGCATGTCCTGACAGATACGTTCGTCGCACGTCCCAAATTGATTTCTGCAGGTATTTCAGTCATTGTTGCCTGTCCGTTAACACTGGCAATTCTGCACGCAAACGCCGCTGCTCTCGGTCGTTAAGTGAAGACCGTCGTCCACTGCGTTATCCGTGGGGAGAGGTAATGCCAGAAAGTTGGTATTCTCGGCACACTCTTGACACTGCGGATCTCGGAATAATGAAGTCCCAAACTATTTCCGAAATAGAATCCCCCATGTGTCTAGCTTCAACTGTCTGTTAATTCCCGTCGTGCAGTGACAATCACGTCGGAAAGCTTTTCACATGAATCACCTGAGTATGAATAACAACTTCACCAATGCGGTGACGTTTTATACCTTGTTGGGTTGGGGTTGTTTGGGGGGAAGAGACCAAACAGCGAGGTCATCGGTCTCATCGGATTAGGGAAGGATGGGGAAGGAAGTCGGCCGTGCCCTTTCAAAGGAACCATCCCGGCATTTGCCTGGAGCGATTTAGGGAAATTACGGAAAACCTAAATCAGGATGGGCGGACGCGGTTTTGAATCGTCGTCCTCCCGAATGCGAGTCCTGTGTGCTAACCACTGCGCCACGTTTAATACCTTTCTCCACCATAATATCACCATCTGAATATTTGCTTATCGCTGTCCCATGACTTCTGCCACTTCGGTGTACATTGCCTCCGAAACCTTTTGTTGCACCATTTGTGCTGTATAAAGAAGATTAACTAATCTTGGGCATATAACTAGACTCGCGACTAAGAGTCCTTAATGGCAGGCAGAACGCGAGATTTCCGACACAGCTGTGACAAAGCATTATTCGAAAAGATAGCGCAAATATCCAGTCAGATATTCCGTTATGTTTCGGCGTTACAGCCGGATGACGTCCACATCTCGCCACGAAATTTCGGCTGACAATCACTCGTTTATCTCCGGGTGAGTGTAAAACTGGATTGTCATCCGAATGAGGCTAGATGTCGACGTCTTCCGGCTGCAGTTCCTATAGCTCACGGAATATTCGTTACGCCTTGAAAACTTGCATCCCGTCTAATAGTAAGAAGAATAACTGGTGCATTATTTGGCAACTGTTTACTGTAGATAAATTTAATGTTGAGTGCATTACAATACATGAAATTGTGGTCGATTTTGAGTACTGGCTTTATAAATCACAACTGGAATCGGCCACGTTAGTTAATTGTTTATTCGTCACTAGATCAGTTTTACGATGTCGTTGGGCACTCCAGTTTTACACGAAAATAAAAGTACTTGAAAAGTTAAGTAATTGGCTCTCCATTGCTGAGTTATATAAAAACTCTCGAAATCAAGGTAGCTAATAAAGTCAAAGCTGTTACTTTAGGACCATGACGTATACCTGTCTTCCATTACATTTTTTTCACCTTTCCTACGACCTGATATGATGGAATTTCGTTCCAGTTGTAAATATCTGCCAGTCATCGTGATTTGGGAATTCTGCGGCTTTCCATCTGACACCTGAAATTGTTACACTACAATTGTGCTGGCTGTTAGCTGTCTGCTGTCGTGAGTTACGTATATGGTGTGACAAACTTTGTTGTGAAATTTTCCGCTATACTTGTCAGTGCTCGAGGCGAAACGTGTAATACGGAATACATTTATGCTACCTAGACGGAAAATTTAAAGAGGTACATAGTCGCAGAATTTCTTTTATTAATGCATTCTCAGAATCACTCGAGGATGCTGGAGTGATTACTTCGACATGTGGCCAATTGTCTGTTTCCAACCACTTCAGTGTTCAGTGCTTGGGGTTCAATTTCTATGTGCTTCACCGTAGACGACCGTTAAACTTTTCTCCCTTCCTGTCAATGCGCTTCCAACTATATATAGATGCTCTGTATAACTTATCACCTTCCTCGTACAATGATGAATAGACGGTATCCGTCGTGCAACATATTGATAATCAACTATGCGAATCGCCGTGAAGGATAAGGCAGATTTTTTGCCGAGATTTAATTGGATTATTCCATTATTATGTGCAAGATTAATTTATATGAAGATAAATTAATAACATTATCCTGTAACCAGTCATCCTCTGCCAAGTCCCCTCTCTTCAGAACATCACAGATATGCTCCATTAATTCAATCTTTCAGGGAATATCTTGGTCTGCCGTGTCTCCATCTGCCAGGTTGTTTCCATTCAACATTTTTTTTTGGTAACCGATGATCTGGCATTCTCAACAAATACCCATAATATTTTAATGATATTCTTTCACAACCCATCCCTGTATCATTTGTCTTCATTGTAGCTCATACTCCACCATTGGCTTATTATTATTATTATTATTATTATTATTATTATTATTATTATTATTATTATTATTACGACGCTTGACAATTACCGCCCCCGCCTTTCGTCTCTTAAAACAGCGGGTGGAACGACGACACCTATCCTTTGCTCTACGCCACCCTGAGCCGTATGATGCTCCATTTAGTGAATGGGGATTTCTGTGTGTCCTCGCTAATTGTCGTGAAACATCCCCTGGGCCAGACCGCATCTATCGCCAAATAATTAAACATCTGTCAGCGGATTACCAGCACCATCTCCTTGCCGTCCCCAACTGCATCTGGAGTGATGGAGAATTCCCGTTGCATTAGCGAGAAAGTATCATCGTTCCAGTACTAAAACCTGGTAAGAACCTGCGAGATGTGAATGCCTATCCTCCTATCAGCCTCACCAATGTACTGTGATAGCTACTCGAACGTATGGTGAGCCGGCGGTTGTGTTGGCTCCTTGAGTCTCGCTCGGGTCCTTCCGGCTCCGTCCCATTGAGATTTTCGGCGAGGTCGCACCACCATTGACAACTTGGTACTCCAGGCGTCTGCCATCCGAACGTCCTTTTGCTCCGCCAACGCCTTTTTTTTCGTGAGGAAAGCATGGGACACCGCTTGGCGACACCACATCCTCGCTACTCTGCACGAGTGGGGTCTCTGGGGCCCAGCCCCGATTTTTGTGCAGATCTTCTTGTCCGAGTCGGAGGTTCGCCCCATGTCTAGGAGAAAGGGGCCACACAGGGCTCTGTACTGAGCATACCACTCCTTTTAGTGGCCATTATTAGTCTCAGAGCAGCAGTGGAGTCCTCCGTATCCCCCTTCTTATATGCTGACGATTTTTGTATTTCCTTCTGCTCCTCTTCTATTGGTGTGGTGGAAAGTCGACTGCAGGAAGCCATACGAAAGGCACAGTAATGGACCATCATTCACCGCTTTCAATTTTCAGCTGCCAAGACTTGTGTCCTGCAGTTCTGTCGTCGTCATACTGTCAACCTACATCCAGCACTTCACCTCAGTGACCAACTAGTCAACCTTGTGGAGACTTGCCGCTTTTTGGGACTGGTTTTCACCGCCCAATTAACTTGACTTCCCCATCTCCGTCAGCTTACGGAAAAGTGCTGGTGACATCTTAATATTCTTAGATACCTGAGCCACGCTGACTGGGGTACAAGTCGCCTTACACTGTTGCAGCTGTACAAAGTCGTTATGCATTCACGTCTTGACTATGGGAGCCTGGTGTACGGTTCAGCATCGCCCTCAGCGTTGCTGCGGCTGGACCTATACACCACTGTTGAGTTTGACTTGGAACGGGAGGTTTCCGAACGAGCCCACTCAACAGGCTCATCGTGGAACCTGGTGTTCCTCCACTGTGGATCAGGTGACAACAACTGCTTGCGAGTTATATCCCAGTTACCATGTCGTTTTCCCTAACACGGCGATCCATTTCCCGCAACGGCAGCCCAGATCAGGGATTCCCATTGCAGTCTGTCCGGTCTCTTCTCACTGAACACGAGTCTTTCCCTCGCCCACAGTTTCGTCTGGACTTAAAGCGAGCCCTAAAAGACTCAGTTCCTTTTGAGGCCCTCCGCCACAAATTTTTCTCTATTCTCGACGTATTCCAGGGCTCAGAAATAGCCTACACTTATGGTTGATGGTCACTTTGGCCTTGCTTACGCTCGGGCTGGAAATACTGAACAGTGCTCCTTTCTGGATGGATGCACTATTTTGGCTGCAGAGTTGGTAGCCATCTCTCGCGCTCCTGAGCATATCCGTCCGTGCGCAGGTTAGTTCTTTGTCATCTGTAGTGACTCCTTAAGCAGCCCACTAGGTCTCGACCAGTGCTTCCCTCCTCATCCCATGCTAATGACTATCCAAGAGTCTCTCAACTCCCTCGAAAACATTGGACACTCCGTGTCCTTCTTGTGGACTCCAGGACATGTCAGGATCCCGGGCAATGAACTAGCTAGCAGGCTGGCCAAACAGAGTACCGGTAAACCGACCCTGGAGATCGCATACCAGAGATTGATCTCAGATCGGTCTTAACGCCGTAAAGTTTTTCGGACCTGGGCTGCTGTTTGGTGCACCCTCAGTATACCAAAGCCTTTTCACTTCCCCGACTCGTTTCTGGAAAGATTTTAACATGAGACCTGTTTGCAGGAGGAAAAAGGGACTCATGACTCTGTAGTTTAGTCTCTTTACTTTCAATACCGAACAGCCAATCTGACACTCCTCCGTAAATAATTCACCTCCACAGCTGTTAATCTTCTTTGAGGTCAGCATTCAAAAACAATAGTTCAGCTCTGTATCACAGGAAAGATTCATGCGTTAGCGCATCCACTCACTTCTTACCGTTGGTGGAAATGATGTTGCCCCATCAAAAAGAGTTCATACACTCTGTTATTTTTATGCTTTCTGTATTACCGTTTTTCTGTAGTACCTTTTCTACTTTCGTCTGTATATGCCGTAGACATTGAAATTTTTCTATCGTGCCTCGTAACAGTTCCTTCTTTGAGGCCGGTCGCTGTGATGCTTCCGTCCGGACCGCGCGGCTGCTACGGTCGCAGGTTCGAATCCTGCCTCTGGCATGGATGTGTGTGATGTCCTTGGGCTAGTTAGGTTTAAGTAGTTCTAAGTTCTAGGGGACTGATGATCTCAGATGTTACGTCCCACACTGCTTAGAGCCATTTGAACCTTCTTTGAGATGTACTTCAAATCTATCACTACCAGTAAAAGACGTTCGGCTTTTGTTAACTCTTCTTTAGTTATCATTTGTCACATTCCTGGTGTAAACGTCATATCACATATTCAAGATCATATTCATCTTGGGCTAGACTGGCTTCCACATACCCTTATAATACTGTTTTCGTTAACCTTCCCCCCCCCCCCCCCCTTTCTTTCTTAATGTATGTCTTCCAGTCTCTTTTCCTGATTATTATATTCATGTGATTGTCTTCGCTCTCCCACTCTTCTCAGTACCTCTTCATTTTTCACTCTATCCATTCAACTTACTCTTTCCATCCTCAGTGTCCACGTTTCAGCCCTTTACAGGATGACACTCCACACAAAATATTTTAATACACTTTTCCATAAATCTGTGTCCATATTGCTGCAGAAAATTTTCCGTGCCTCATAAAATGCCTCTTTCGCCATTGCTGTTCTGGTTTTAATTTCTCTGCTGCTCTCCCAGTCGGTTTCTATCCTGTTTCCGAGGTATTTAAAACTTCGTACGTGAACTAATACTTCTCCATACAACATTATATTTAGCTTTTCATTTTCTCCTTGTTCCATTATTTTTTGATTGATTTTCAACCCACGAATCTTTCCTTAAGCTACAGTGCTTCAGTGGTATCCGTTTTATCCTGTGATTCTTTTTCTTCTGTTTACTAGGAGAACTATGGCGTCTGCAAACCTCAGACACCATATTCTTCTTTCTCCACTTTTTTACTCCGTTGTCATGTAGTGGTCAGTTGTCAATCATATGCTCTAAGAATAGTTTTAATTCAGAGGTTTAGAGACATACAGTACAATATGATGGAGCAGCACCAATACCATTTCGCAAAACTCCCTGGCGTGCACCTTGCGTTGGGGGAGTACGCTGCAGTGAGCAGTTTGACAACTGGCTGGCCATTGTGCCCTCCTAGACGCCATTCCACAAAAGTTGCTTGCAGTTGGTAACGGCCTCCCATGAAGCAATTGTGATCATCGGAATTTGTCAGTAAGTAACCACTCTTTCAACACAATTAAGTTAGAAAAACCTAACTTTTGTAAATTTGTAAGACTTACATAAATTCAAATGACCAGTGCCCACACTGGCCATTATTCCCTCCCTTCCCCTACTACGTCTATAGATAAATTTTCTAACCAGTGGTAAAGCAGAACTTATTTTCTTTACAAAAACAGCCCGACTTTCCTGCCTTTTTTTCCGTTTTTGGATGTTTTGAAGGTCGATACTGCCACCCAAGATAAGCGTTCACTCAATGGTTCTTTTAGCTTATCTCGATACCACCTAGGTGTGTAGTGCTTTGGAGAAAGTGATTACTGAAGAGATGCTGTTTCTCGTCGCCTTCTCCAGCCGCCCCAGCGTACATCCATCCCACGGGTTGAGAGTTCCGTGCTTTCAAGCGCCGTTCAGGTGGGGCATAGAATCGCTAAGTGGAGTTTAGTCCGGACAACTGCGCGGCTACTCGATAGGATAGCCAGACAAAGGCTACCAGTCCGACAAGGGCAGGCTTGGGTTAAATTGTCCAACTTTCTAACGGAAATAGTGCAGTGCTGCGCGAAACTACACACTCTCGAAGGAACACGAACATGATAAACATTCGGTTAGTTATGGAGAGCAAAGCTTTGAATGACGTGCAAAGTATTTGCCATATCCGCCTGTATGTATCGGTAAATAAATGTTCATTTCATTATGAATTATTATTAAACCTCGTCACAGATGTTGCTGTTTTTATTTCCGAATAAACCTGATTCATTGTAACGATACAGTTGTTTGGTAGCAGATTAGAAAATAAAATGATGAGACTCGAACACACTTCGGGAAGATTTGCGTTTAGAGCCTTGATCCCGATTCAGACAGGCGACGTCACAGTTGGCATTAACGGTACGGCAGCACGAACTTAGCGTCACCGGTCTGATGCGCATTGACACGGTGTGCAGGGCACGAGTAGGACTTCGACATAGGCTGCTAGGAATTGGCAACTTTCGATCGTCTGTGAGAAAGAGTGTCTGAAAATTTTAGGCATCCTTCTGTATTTTGTATGACCACTATTACTCCAGGAGTCCGCTGCCGAACGAGTAAGCGCGTAGTTTCGCAAGTGCGAGATCTCTGGTTAAAACCTCACTGCCGGTTCTTATTTTTTTCACGTAATTTGACAACAGGTTTATTACAACTGTGCTTATCATCAATATTTAACGATTCTTGTATCATTTTCATAATCTTTATGATAAAAAGGAGAAATTTTTTTTCGTAAGCAGATTGGATATAAAAACTTTTAATAAAATCAGTACAGCCATTTTATTTATATTATTGTATCTACATTTGTGAAGAGTATAATTTGCACCCATCGAGCACTTCACGAATCAGGAAATATCGATTACAGAAATATGAAAAATAATAATTATTGCGATATATAGCACATGTAATGAAAGTTAAGTTTTGCACGTGCGTGGTTTTTTCAGTATGTGTATTGAAAAACAAACTTGGTTTACATTCATAAACGGTTCTTGGTCATCACACAGTTTCGTCGCGTACCATGCATAACGCATATCGGTTGCTAGAATTACGGGAAACAAAAAAAAAGTACCGTATTCGAGATTCGATCCGTAGACTTTGCGATTGTGAAACTATGCACTTACTCACTCCGCTGAGGATCCCTTGAATACCAGCGACCATACAAAATGTATAAACACGTCTAAACTAGGTTTTCCGAAAACTGTTGAGAGTTAAATCTCTCTGTTTGCATGTGCTGAAGTCTTTGTCGTGCCCTTCACACTCTTATCAGTATGAATCAAGTCAATTGGGAGAAGTTTATAAGGTCCCCTGCTTAGCCCAGTATCGAACTGTGGAAGTGAGCGTATGAAGTGCCATCTGTGATACAAGAAGTCGGAATTAATATCAGAGCTAAGGAACCAGCGGTGAGAACATTTATTAATGTCTAAAAGCATGATTGATGTTCTTGACAATGTCTGACTGATGTATCTATAGACAATGTGTTGTCCAAACATTTCAAAACATCGACATTTATTTGCTAGAGAAAAAATATATTAAACACATCAAACGTTTTTTACAAGGCAATACGTATGGCCTTTTTATCTTTTCTATGTAACATACAAGGTCAAAATCAACTGTTTTCCTTCTACAATAGCGCTGCCGTTATCACTGTTACAAGAAGATTATTTAGTGAAAATTGTGTCATCAGTCCCTGTTGTTATCACGCACAGTGTAGGTGTTTTCTGTGTCTGTAAATCCTAAATGATTTTTCATTTTCATATAACTCAGCTCTTCAGTGAAGAAGACTCAAAGGGAAAGTACCGAAATCCTCGTGGAAACTTTGCAAGAAGCCACGAAAGTCTAGCAAGCAATAAAATAAAAACTAAGAAGACCACATGTGCAGAATACACAACTACAACTTGAGTCAGCTCGCGAGATTAGGTTAACTTCCGCCAGAGTCTGCCTCCCAACGTCAGTGTCAAAACTTTCTCGCCGAGAAGCCTTGACGTGCCGTTCCGTCCCATTACGTTGACGGTCTGTGTGAACGCAGTCATTTGAAATACATTTTGGAATGTTTTGGCGCTACGTTCCGTCAAGAGTGAATCGATTATAGTCGGTTAGCGTTCTCGTGTAGCACTCAAGAGGTTTGTGGAACTTTGAATCTCGATTTCTGATAACGCTTGACAAGCGCTTCGTACTGGAATAGTATTTGTTACATATGATAGTATACTGCAATATGTGCAAGATTGGCAAAATCGATGACCTGTTGAACCTGTGCATCCCTTCCATCGTGAGTGCATTATTTAGTCATCAAAAATTAAACAGTTGCAGTGCTTAGCCATCAACAATTACAAAAAAACTGATTTAAAATACAAATGTAAAATGCGTTAGTGTAAAATAAGTAAACAATAATTCTTCACCTGTAGCAGAAAACTTCCTAATTTCTAATTACAGAAGTGATAATTAAGTTTCTCTTTACAAAAAAAGTTTGTAAACAGATTTGTAAAGTCATTACTCTCTGAAATATAAAGTTTTATAATTAACCATTAAAATTATGATTGTGCTTTCTATATAAGTCTGTTGCTAGATTTTAATATTACTAAAATAAATCTTTTGAGACATAGAGTAAAAGAGCAATAATACTTCGAGCAAATGCTACCCCAAACATTTTCAGTTTGTAAATAATTGTTCTATGGACTCCTGGAACTCGGAACAAGCGAAAATTAAATGATGTTTTCTCCAACGTCTCAATTGCTGCAATCACACCTGCCTGAATTTATCAGTTGTAAGTGTTACAACCCCCCCCCCCCCCCCCCCTTGAAGCATGGACCTTGCTGTTGGTGGGGAGGCTTGCGTGCCTCAGCGATACAGATAGCCGTACCGTAGATGCAACCACAACGGAGGGTATCTGTTGAGAGCCCAGACAAACGTGTGGTTCCTGAAGAGGGGCAGCAGCCTTTTCAGTAGTTGCAGGGGCAACAGTCTGGATGATTGACTGATCTGGCCTTGTAACAATAACCAAAACGGCGTTGCTGTGCTGGTACTGCTAACGGCTGAAAGCAAGGGCAAACTACAGCCGTAATTTTTCCCGAGGGCATGCAGCTTTACTGTATGAGTAAATGATGATGGCGTCCTCTTGGGTAAAATATTCCGGAGGTAAAATAGTCCGCCATTCGGATCTCCGGACGGGGACTACTCAAGAGGATGCCGTTACCAGGAGAAAGAAAACTGGCGTTCTACGGATCGGAGCGTGGAATGTCAGATCCCTTAATCGGGCAGGTAGGTTAGAAAATTTAAAAAGGGAAATGGATAGGTTAAAGTTAGATATAGTGGGAATTAGTGAAGTTCGGTGGCAAGAGGAACAAGACTTCTGGTCAGGTGACTACAGGGTTATAAACACAAAATCAAATACGGCTAATGCAGGAGCAGGTTTAATAATGAATAGGAAAATAGTAATGCGGGTAAGCTACTACAAACAGCATAGTGTACGCATTATTGTGACCAAGATAGATACGAAGCCCACACCTACTACAGTAGTATAAGATTATATTCCAACTAGCTCTGCAGATGACGAAGAAAATGAACAAATGTTTGATGAAATAAAAGAAATTATTCAGATAGTGAAAGGAGATGAAAATTTAATAGTAATGGGTGACTAGATTTCAAGTGTAGGAAAAGCGAGAGAAGGAAACGTAGTAGGTGAATATGGATTGGGGCTAAGAAGTGAAAGAGGAAGCCGCCTGGTAGAATTTTGCACAGAGCACAACTTAATCATAGCTAACGCTTGGTTTAAGAATCATGAAAGAAGGTTGTATACATGGAAGAACCCTGGAGATACGAAAAGGTATTAGATTATATAATGGTAAGGCAGAGATTTAGGAACCAGGTTTTAAGTTGTAAGACATTTCCAGGGGCAGATGTGGACTCTGACCACAATCTATTGGTTATGACCTGTAGATTAAAACTGAAGAAACTGCAAAAAGGTGGGAATTTAAGGAGATGGGACCTGGATAAACTGAAAGAACCGGAGGTTGTACAGAGTTTCAGGGAGAGCATAAGGGAACAACTGACAGGAATGGAGGAAAGAAACACAGTAGAAGAAGAATGGGTAGCTTTGAGAGATGTAGTGAAGGCAGCAGAAGATCAAGTAGGCAAAAAGACGAGGACTAGTAGAACTCCTTGGGTAACAGAAGAAATATTGAATTTAATTGATGAAAGGAGAAAATATAAAAATACAGTAAATGAAGCAGGCAAAAAGGAATACAAACGTCTCAAAAATGAGATCGACAGAAAGTGCAAAATGGCTAAGCAGGGATGGCTAAAGGACAAATGTAAGGATGTAGAGGCTTATCTCACCAGGGGTAAGATAGATACTGCCTACAGGAAAATTAAAGGGACCTTTGGAGAAAAGAGAACCACTTGTATGAACATCAAGAGCTCAGATGGAAACCCAGTTCTAAGCAAAAAAAAAAAGGGAAAGCAGAAAGGTGGAAGGAGTATGTAGAGGGTCTATACAAGGGCGATGTACTTGAGGACAATATTATGGAAATGGTAGAGGATGTAGATGAAGATGAAATGGGAGATACGATACTGCGTGAAGAGTTTGACAGAGCACTGAAGGACCTGAGTCGAAACAAGGCCCCGGGAGTAGACAACATTCCATTAGAACTATTGACGACCTTAGGAGAGCCAGTCGTGACAAAACTCTACCAGCTGGTGAGCAAAATGTATGAGACAGGCGAAATACCCTCAGACTTCAAGAAGAATATAATAATTCCAATCCCAAAGAAAGCAGGTGTTGACAGATGTGAAAATTACCGAACTATCAGTTTAATAAGCCACAGCTGCAAATACCAACACCAATTCTTTACAGACGAATGGAAAAACTAGTAGTAGAAGCCGACCTCGGGGAAGATCAGTACGGATTCCGTAGAAATACTGGAACACGTGAGGCAATACTGACCTTACCTACGTTTCTAGCATTTGTAGACTTAAGAGAAAGCTTTTGACAATGTTCGCTGGAATACTCTCTTTCAAATTCTGAAGGTGGCAGAGGTAAAATACAGGGAGCGAAAGGGTATTTACAATTTGTACAGAAACCAGATGGCAGTTACAAGAGTCGAGGGACGTGAAAGGGAAGCCGTGGTTGGGAAGGGAGTGAGACAGGGTTGTAGCCTCTCCCCGATGTTATTCATTCTGTATATCGAGCAAGCAGTAAAAGAAACAAAAGAAAAATTCGGAGTAGGTATTAAAATCCATGGAGAAGAAATAAAAACTTTGAGGTTCGCCGATGACATTGTAATTCTGTCAGAGACAGCAAAGGACTTGGAAGAGCAGTTGAATGGAATGGACAGTGTCTTGAAAGGAGGATATAAAATGAACATCAACAAAAGCAAAACGAGGATAATGGAATGTAGTCGAATTAAGTCGGGTGATGCTGAAGGAATTAGATTAGGAAATGAGATATCAGTGTAAGCGCGATATGTGGGGTTGAACCCAAACAAAATATTTTCGTTTGTTTGTGTTTAATGTTCCCCAAGCGTCTTCCAGCTGGGACCTGACTTTTGCTTTACTTGATGTAAGAATTCGGTGAATGGTGACTGGATATCACAGTAGCGGGTGTAGCGGCTTTCTTGGCCATCTGGTCTACTGTTTCTTCATACAAAATGCCTGCACGAGCTTTTATGCGAAGCTTAGAAGTAAATTTATCTCCCTGAGAGCATACCACTACTTCGTGGGCTATGTCGGCACCAAGTTTATTTCTGTGTTTTCCTCCCGTTCCCGCTCTTCATGACACTGCCAACAGGAACAGTCAAAATCTTTTCGTCGTCTCAGTGAGAATACTTGATGGCCTCGTGATAGCCGCTGCTTCCGTTGTGTGGGAAGAGGTTGGTGAAGAAAACTTACACTGTTCGTCGTGACCCGTTCTTGGGAACATGAAAGCACATACCCGCACTGCCTTCTGACGCGATATAAGTTCGTAGCATTTTTGTTATCTACATCTACATTCATACTCCGCAAGCCACCCAACGGTGTGTGGCGGAAGGCACTTTACGTGCCACTGTCATTACCTCCCTTTTCTGTTCCAGTCGCGTATGGTTCGCGAGAAGAACGACTGTCTGAAAGTCTCCGTGTGCGCTCAAATCTCTTTATTTTTACATTCGTGATCTCCCCGGGAGGTATAAGTACGGGGAAGCAATATATTCGATACCTCATCCAGAAATGCACCCTCTCGAAACCTGGCGAGCAAGCTACACCGCGATGCAGAGCGCCTCTCTTGCAGAGTCTGCCACTTGAGTTTGTTAAACATCTCCGAAACGCTATCACGGTTACCAAATAACCCTGTGACGAAACGCTCCGCTCTTCTTAGGATCTTCTCCATCTCCTCCGTCACCCCGATCTGGTACTGATCCCACACTGATGAGCAATACTAAAGTATGGGTTGAACGAGTGTTTTGTAAGCCACTTCCTCTCCCGATGAATCTCAACCTGGTACCCGCCTTACCAACAATTAATTTTATATGATCATTCCATTTCAAATCGTTCCGCACGCATACTCCCAGATATTTAACAGAAGTAACTGCTACCAGTGTTTGTTCCGCTATCATATAATCATACAATAAAGGAACCTTCTTTCCATGTATTCACAATACATTACATTTGTCTATGTTAAGGGTCAGTTGCCACTCCCTGCACCAAGTACCTATCCGCTGCAGATCTTCCTGCATTTCGCTACAATTTTCTAATGCTGCAACTTCTCTGTCTACTACAGCACCATCCGCGAAAAGCCGCATGGAACTTCCGACACTATCTACTAGCTCATTTATATATATTGTGAAAAGCAATGGTCCCATAACACTCCCCTGTGGCACGCCAGAGGTTAGTTTAATGTCTGTAGACGTCTCTCCATTGAGAACAACATGCTGTGTTCTGTTTGCTAAAAACTCTTCAATCCAGCCACACAGCTGGTCTGATATTCCGTAGGCTCTTACTTTGTTTATCAGGCGACAGTGCGGAACTGTATCGAACGCCTTCCGGAAGTCTAGGAAAATAGCATCTACCTGGGAGCCTGTATCTAATAATTTCTGGGTCTCATGAACAAACAAAGCGAGTTGGGTCTCACACGATCGCTGTTTCCGGAATCCATGTTGATTCCTACAGAGTAGATTCTGGGTTTCCAAAAACGACATGATACTCGAGTAAAAAACATGTTCTAAAATTGTACAACAGATCGACGTCAGAGATATAGGTCTATAGTTTTGCGCATCTGCTCGACGACCCTTCTTGAAGACTGGGAGTACCTGTGCTCTTTTCCAATCATTTGGAACTTTCCGTTCCTCTAGAGACTTGAGGTACACGTCTGTTAGAAGGGGGGGCAAGTTCTTTCGCGTACTCTGTGTAGAATCGAATTGGTATTCCGTCAGGGCCAGTGGACTTTCCTCTGTTAAGTGATTTCAGTTGCTTTTCTATTCCTTGGACACTTATTTCGATGTCAGCCATTTTTTCGTTTGTGCGAGGATTTAGAGAAGGAACTGCAGTGCGGTCTTCCTCTGTGAAACAGCGTTGGGAAAAGGTGTTTAGTATTTCAGCTTAACGCGTGTCATCCTCTGTTTCAAAGCCATCATCATCCCGCGAGTGTCTGGATATGCTGTTGCGAGCCATTTACTGATTTAACGTAAGACCAGAACTTCCTAGGATTTTCCTTGCTGCTATTTCGGCTACATTGGGTTTCCTTATCGATTGTCATTTTTTATTTGTAGTTGCTATTTAATTTTACATATTATAGTTGTACCATTTTGTAGCTGTCGACGCTAGAAAATGGAGTGCCAAGTGGAAAAATCAGTACATTTCCGAAATATATTCTTCTGTTTGTGTTCAGTAGAGGGGTGACAACAGAGGAGACATAAATATTTACGGCGCATATGGGGATAATGCTATTGGACACAGCACGGCAAGAAAATGGTTTTCTCCTTTTAGGTGGTATCGTTTTGACGTTAATGGCTCTCCACGTTCAGGGAGATCTTGGGGTTTGACGGAGGTCGTTTAAACGCTTTAAGCCACAGTCATCTACGTCGTTGTACTCGATAACTGGCAAATATGATGAACTGTGGAACATTTGCATGCAGTGGGGAATGTTCAAAAATCGGATGTATGGGTACCACATGCTCTGATCTGAAATCACAAAAATCAGTAGTGGGCGTATGTGCATCTCTGCTTGGTTGCCATCGATTGGGTCGAGAGCAACACTATTTCTGTCCTGTGTCGTTACTGGTGACGAGAAATTGTCTTTATGCCAACACGTGGAAAAGAGAAGAAAAGTTAAATCCAAATAAAGGAGCAACTCATTGTACAACGATCTGCGCGCATCCACAAAAGATAATGTTACGCATCTGATAAAACAACGACGGCGTGGTTCACTACGAATTGCTTCCCCGAGGTGTAACTATAATTGCTGGCATTTTTTGTAAACGTCTGAGGCGTCTAGCAGACGCTGTCCGAGAACAACAACCAGGGAGGCTGTGTGAACTGACGCTACTCCACGATAACACCCGCCCGCATTCTGCTAGACTGACAAAAATCATTCTACAGGAGATGGGTTGGGAAGTCATTCCGCACCCACCTTATCCACCTCATCTTGCGCCCTTAGACTTCATCTTTTCCGCTCCTTATCGAACAACATTCAAGGAAATTTCTTTCCGGATTAAAAATGCGCTGCGAACACGACTAGACGAGTTCTTCGCCGCAAAACCACGTGATTTCTACAGCCGCGGACTCGATAAGTTACTCCAGCGTTGGCAGACTTTTTTCTAAATAGTAAAAGTGACTGAATTCTCTGTTACGAGTATCTGTTGTGTTTATTAAACTTACGGGAAAACGCTACGGCCGGCCGGAGTGGCCGAGCGTTTCTAGGCGCTACAGTCTGGAACCGCGCGACCGCTACGGTCGCAGGTTCGAATCCTGCCTCGAGCATGGATGTGTGTGATGTCCTTAGGTTAGTTAGGTTTAAGTAGTTCTAAGTTCTAGGGCCAGGGGTACAATACAGGGAGCGAAAGGCTATTTACAATTTGTACAGAAAGCAGATGGCAGTTATAAGAGTCGAGGCATATGAAAGGGAAGCAGTGGTTGGGAAGGGAGTGAGACAGGGTTGTAGCCTCTCCCCGATGTTATCCAATCTGTATATTGAGCAAGTAGTAAAGGAAACAAAAGAAAAGTTCGGAGTAGGTATTAAAATCCATGGAGAAGAAATAAAAACTTCGAGGTACGCCGATGACATGGTAATTCCGACAGAGACAGCAAAGGACTTGGAAGAGCAGTTGAACGGAGTGAACAGTGTTTTGAAAGGAGGATACAAGATGAACATCAACAAGAGCAAAACGAGGATATTGGAATGTAGTCGAATTAAGGCGGGTGATGCTGAGGGACTTAGATTAGGAAACGAGACACTTAAAGTAGTAAAGGAGATCTGCTATTTGGGGAGCAAAATAACTGATGGTCGAAGTAGAGAGGATATAAAATGTAGACTGGCAATGGCAAGGAAAGCGTTTCTGAAGAAGAGAAATTTGTTAACATAGATTTGTCAGGAAGTCATTTCTGAAAGTATTTGCATGGAGTGTAGCCATGTATGGAAATGAAACATGGACGATAAATAGTTTGGACAAGAAGAGGATAGAAGGTTTCGAAATGTGGTGCTACAGAAGAATGTTGAAGATTAAGTGGGTGGATCATGTAACTAATGAAGTATTGAATAGGATTGGGGAGAAGAGAAGTTTGTGGCACAACTTGACCAGTAGAAGGGATCGGTTGATAGGACATGTCCTGAGGCATCAAGGGATCACCAGTTTAGTATTGGAAGGCAGCGTGGAGGGTAAAAATCGTAGAGGGAGACCAAGAGATGAACACACCAAGCAGATTCAGAAGGATGTAGGTTGCAGTAGGTACTGGGAGATGAAGGAGCTTGTACAGGATAGATTAGCATGGAGAGCTGCATCAAACCAGTCTCAGGACTGAAGACCACAACAACAACAAGTTCTTGGGGACTGATGACCTCAGCAGTTAAGTCCCATAATGCTCGGAGCCATTTTGAAAACGCTACGACCTTATGCCCCAACATATTTTTGTAAAGGGACGGAATGTCACACCCCTGGACGGAAATGTGTTAGCTACCACGACCTTTAAGAAAGCCAAACTGGGATCGATATAGTAAGTCATTGGTTCCCAGCCATAGCTCAAAACGATTTTTGACAAATCTTTCAAGTGTTTGCCCCACACAAGGGAACTGAAAATGGCGCGGGGCTGGCGAATGGCGCGCAGTGTCCGGTCTGGCGGACAGTTGGAAGCCAGTAGTAGCGGCCAGTGGTCGCTCACGGGCTGACCTTGGCCAGTTCTCCATGTATCTACATAATAACGAGCCCGCCCCAGCTGTGCAGGCCATTCAGAGGCGCCCGCGTGCATTATCTGGCCGCCACGTACACGCGACCGAAGCGCCGTCCGCTTCAGGCGGCGAACGACGCCGTACCAGGAGGGAATACGTCGCCAGTTACATAATCGTGAAACAACGTGTTTTCGTGTTATTACATGCGAGAAATGAAGGCTTTGAAAACGAAATTGTTTGTGACAGAGGTATAGTGTATGCGCTTCTAAGCACGAGGACTGCCACGGGACCAGGTTACGCAACGCGAGCGCGTCTTCTCTCTTGTCCTCTTCTTCTGTACATTGCTGCACGTCCACAGTCTCTTTTCAATCTTCATCGCCGTCTCCCAGTCTCCAAGTACGAGTCGCCGTAAACGCAGATAACGACCACGTGTCATGCCAGAAGAAACGTAATCTTTCTGAAGTGGGCTAGCAGGTTGAACTGGGCGTCCATTTATCTTCACAGAAATGTTCTAACAGCTGATGTCCCGGCGTTGCCATGTTGCTTATTCATCGCAGTGTTGTATTAGATTTGAAAAATATAAAACAGTTTTCAGTTCGTACTGGAGTTTTGAGCTCAGTTGCAGTGCTTGCAAAAATAATAAATTAAGGATGCGTCTGCCTTTTTACAAGTATACAAGATTTTTTCTATCACCCAAACATGTTTCACCACAGCTGTGGCATCCTCAGTTGGTTTATTATTATTTACCTGAAACGCGAATGGCTCTGAGCACTACGGGACTTAACTTCTGAGGTCATCAGTCCCCTAGAACTCAGAACTACTTAAATCTAACTAACCAAAGGACATTACACACATCCATGCCTGCGACCGTAGAGGTCGCTCGGCTCCAGACTGTAGCGCCTAGCTTGAAATACGTACATACAGCTTATTTTTAGTTTAAGGAGAATGATAAATCTGATCTTGTTGCCATTCAAATTGTATGTACACTCTACATTTTATTTTACGTTGTGTGTTCTGTGGATGCCAACCAAAATAAGTGTTGTTATGTATCTGTATGTACACTGATCACTCAAAACATTATGACAACTGCCCACCGCGGCGTTGGATGCCACCTGGCGGCGTTGCGGGCACGTGACGCGGTAACAGAAATACAACATAACTGTAATACTAATGCTAGTTCGGAATTTAAAAAAAAAACACATTAAAGGATGTTGAAACAAAAGAAATAATGGCGAAGATGGCAATCTAAACAGCTTTAACCCAGTATTGGAAATGACTACAGCTTCAGAGCATGTGGACATAATGTCTTCAGTGGTAGTACACATTCATAAAGGATTGACGATGTAGAATAAACCTATTTTCGCATTTGTGCAAATTGTTTTTTGCCCTTGCAATCCCTGTTGTGGACCAGTTCAGTGTTTCTACAGTGAAACCAGCAGCTAGATTTTCCGATGTTTTCATCCAATTGTGTTGAGACCTCTCTTCCACACAGATAATTGGGAATACGTATGCTGACTAATATTATCTGTTGCTCACATGACTCTTTTCCTAGACGTCAGTCTTGAAGGGGGAGGGTGGTGACCAGGGTGTTCATCGGAGGTAGACGCCGTACACCTTTCTCTGCATGCCGCTGCCTCACGTCTTACGTCTGGAGTGGTAGTTCCAGCTAAATGGTGTAGTTCATCCATCTGCGTATGTGTCAGACATCCAGGAATAAAAGGTATAATTAATAGTAGCTTTTTTTTAAAAAAAATGATAAATGTAAGATCTTGCCTACAACAACGCGTGAAAATCTGGTAGTATCTGATCACAAGATAAGTGGTGTCTCTTGAGCACGTCGCATGATAAAACTATTATGGAATATTGTTAAGAGAGAGTGCGAAGTGGGACAACACACAAATTCAGAAATGAGGGAAGTGAATGGAAGATTTAGATTCATTTGTAGTGTTCTGCGAAGATGCAGTTATCTGGAAATAAAGTCGCATAGGATACTCTAGTGCGACCAAGTCCGCAGCTCGTGGTCTAGTGCCTGGCGTTGCTACCTCTGGAACACGGGGTCCTGGGTTCGATTCCCGGCCTGGTTGACGTTTTATTCTGCCCGGGGACTAGGTGTTTGTGTTGTCCTCCTCATTTCATCGTCATCGTCATTCGTGGCAGTTGTTGGATTGTGTAAAAATTGGACTGTGTAAAAATTGGGACTTCGTATGGGCGCTGATGACGGCGCATTTGAGCGCCCCACAAACCAATCATCATCCAGTGCGACCACTTTCATTGTTCCAGTGTTTGGAGACCTTATCAAGCAGGCATGAGAACAGAGTTCGAACGAATTCAGGGATGCACAGCTGGGGTGGTTACACGTCGCTGTAGACTATAAGAAAGTGTAACAGAAATTCACAGGGTACTTCCATGGGAATCCTCACAAGAAGACAGCGTAGTTGTCAAGAATCCTTGGAGGGTAAATGTTGCACATCTTGCATAGGGATCGTGAGAATAATAAAAGTGATATTAGGGCACGTACGGAGGAACAAAGACAATCTTTTTCTCCTCACTCAACACTCAGCCTGCATAGGACAGAAAACTGATAGTATTGTTACAAACCCAGAGTAGAAATGACACAGTCTCGCCAGTCACATGGAGCTTGATTCTCGGACAATTAATTGTACACAGCTGCACTTCATCCCAACTGCTATGAATGTGGTTGTGCTAACCTATGATACATAGTTACCGAACCATTGAGAGTACTTGAAGGATCATAACACGTTGTAGGACCACGTTAGTCTCTAGATTTATGTCCGAAGCAATAAAATAACTGTGGCGAATTTTGCAGTGAAATATTTTACTGTGCATGAATTAACTCCGAGTGAGGAACGGAAGAAAGATATCTTCCGAGTGGTCTCAAGAAACCTCGTCCCAGTCGTAAATGTAAGCTGGGCAGCCGTAATTGACGAAAGTGTGGCCGCCATATACCTCTGCCATAAACGTCATTAGCCGCTACTTCGTCAGGTGCCACCACACTTGTGTTCACGAAACGGAGTGGAGCACGATTAGCATGGTGCACGCTGCTGGTTTCAACCCACCCAGCCCGTGTTGGCTCGCTGGCACGTGCGGGTAACGGGCTAGTCCGTGTGGCTCACCGAGTTGGCGGGCTGAATGCAGCCCAGCACGCCACACGCTAGCTGGCTCACCAGCCTGCTTAAAGGCCCGTTTACACCTGTGCTGCTTGCGGCTGATCGGCTTGCGACTACGCTTGCCTCACACGGACGTGCCTCTTCCTCAACAAGTGTGTGTCAGTGACTCCATTCACACCTGTGTTCACAATGGGCGCCTCTGCTCCCATACGAGGCAAGTCAAGCTACAAGCGCACGGCGACTAGGTACAAGGCGCACAGGTTTAAATGCGTCTTAATGCGTGTGTCCACAAGCAAGTAGCTTTCCAGAAGCTAGATCTGCAAATTCTTCTACATGGAAACACCTCCTGCAGGTCGACTTCCGCACGATTCGCCAACTTCTGAAAGTAACTTCCACAAGTTAGTGGAAGTTTCTTGCAGCTTGCTGCAAGTACTTGTCAGTTTCTGCGAGCTTCTCTCAAATTTGCAGAAGTTTTGTGCGTTCAACACCAATACGAAAATGTCAGGTATCGAAAAGCAGAAGGCCACAAAGTCAGATGGGCCGAAACGGACGTGCGATTGGAACCCCTAAACATATATAATTGGCCACCGTTGGTTTAGGAAGTGGGACATTAGTTTACCTATTATTTTGTTTCACCAGAGTGTGAAGAAAAATGACAGTGCATACCTCTTCAAATTTTTGTTGATTTTTTTAAATGTTAGCCTAAATGTAAATACGTTATATTTGTAATAAAAGTAATTACTACTGTTTGTAAACGTCGAAGATAATAAAAACACGATCTCGTGGTGGTATAGCGTGCCGCTTTTTATATGCTGTACAGTAGGCAAGAGATGTTCGAAATAGCATATGGCGTTCTCAGAAAATTTTTAATCTGACAAGCAAACCACGCGGCAATCGAGTTTTTCTAATTATTTGTATTTATGATGCGTGACGATCAGAACTCAAATATCAACTGTGCAATGTAGTTTGATGAAACACTCAAAAATTCTCGAGAAAATCTACTTTCCAAGCATCGTTAATTCACTAAAGCAAGTATGATGTTGCGTTGGGCCGCATAGCTCTGTGGTAGAATGTTAGGATGCTGCGTGGAAGGCTCAGGTTTGATTTCCGGTTGAGACTTTTTAAACAACGGTGTGGGATCCTTACCAGATAGGATTGCGGAGTACATCGAAAAAGCTCAAAGAAGGTCAGCACGTTTTGTATTATCACAAAAAAGGGGAGAGAATGTAACTGAAATGATACACGATTTGGGGTAGACATAATTACAACAAAGGCGTTTTTCGTAGCGGAGGAATCTTCTCGCGAAATTCCAATCACTAACTTTCTTCTCCAAACGTGAAAATAACTTGATGACGGCGACCTACATAGGGAGAAGCGATCACCACGACAAAATAAGAAAAATCAGAGCTCGTACGGGAAGATATAGGTGTTCATTCTTTCCGCGCGCTATACAAGATTGGAATAATAGGGAACTGTGTAGGTGGTTCGATGAACCCCTTGCCACGTACTTAAATGTGATTTGCAGAGTATCGATGTAGATGTGCATTTTCTACGAGCTTTACATGAAGCACAAAATATGAAGATTTCAAAAAGTTGTAATATTTTTACTGTAATATTTTGTGTGATGTCTACGAGGGGACGTTCAGTGAATAATGGAACACTTTTTTCGGCCAGTTTCTTTTGAAAAAATGCAGAATTTGTTACGAGACATCGTGGAATATTCCCGCTTCAGCCTGTATAGTTTCGTGAAGTTCCGATATGTGTGGCGCTGTACGTAGCCTTCAAAATGGCGTCTGTACCTTAGGTTCGTTCCAAGCAGAGAGCTGTCATTGAGTTTCTTCTGACAGAAAACCAGTAAACAAAAGCACGGTGAGTCGTTGGTCGAGGCGTCTGTCATCTCAACCGAGAGCAGCTTACAAAACTTCATTGGACTATCCGTCCTCATCCTACAGCCCGGATCTCACATCTTCCGACTTCGTCTGTTTGATCCAATGAAGAATGCACTCCGCGGTAAGCAGTATGTAGACGAAGGGGATGTTATTGCTGCAGCAAGACGTTGGCTCTGACGTCGACCAGGAGAGTGGTACCGTGAAGAGATATAGGCCCGCCCAGTAAGGCGCTGTAGAGTCGTCACATTGAACGTAGATTATGTTTAAAAATAGGGTGTTGTAGCTATAAGAATGGGGAGCAATTATATTATTATAATCCTGAATAAACTTGCTTTCAGAAAAATGTTGCCTTACTTATTGGTCACCCTCCTCGTAATTATATATGAGAGTACGTGCTTTTTTCATAATAATTACAAATATAACGTGTTCGTTTACATGTATTTGATGCATTAAATGAATTACGTATAACGAAAGAACAATAAAAACGACGAAAATGACACTTGAAGCAGCGATCCAGTCTCGAGCGCTAAAAATTTTGTTTTTTCGTCTTTATATTTTATGATTCATGGAAATGCTCATTAGAATATGCATCTTTGCTTAAAAGTTTGTGCAGGCGGGATTCGAACACAAGCATCCCGCGTGGCAGGTGAACATTCTGTCAGAGAGCCTCATGACCCGTCATAAAGCCGTTCTTGCTTCAGTTTCTTAAAGGTGCTCGGAAAAGTTCGCAGACAGTTTTCTCGAGAATTTTTGAGAGTTGCATGGGACTGCTTCGGGCGATAGCTGTTGGGGTTCTGAACTTCATATGCCATAAATGTAAAAAAATTTGAATAATTAATTCTCATAATACAAAAAATTAGAAAACCGTATTGCCATGTGGTCTTGCTGTGAGCGAAGTGGTCTGATTTCAGTTCATTCAGTAATGTTTCTTGATAACCTAAATAAGTACGTCTGTGTATCCAGTTCTTTACCCAAACATTTCTTTTTTCATCACGATATTTCTTCAATAATAATAATAATAATAATAATAATAACCAACAACAACAACGATAATAATAATAACAGTAATTGAATAACTGTGGCGGCTGCTCTGGTATTGTAAGCGCAACACTGTAAACTTTCACGTGCCTATCTGACGACACGACTCTAGTTGAAACACTTTTGCCAGTACTTACAGCAAGTTTCCGAAATTAACTTGCGCAGGCGACTTAGAGAAGTAACCTCGAGAAAGTTTTTGTTCTAATGTAAACACATCAGCAAAGTGTTTGCGCATGTTACTTTCTAGTGGGTGCACGTCTTTATGGAGTCACCGCTGCAGCCAGTTGCCTGTGCTGTTACACGCCTGGCGTCTGGCATCAAACTCGTGTAACTTAGCGAGAGGAAATGAGTTTAATTTGTGTACTGTCTGATACACTATTCGTCAGTGGATTCATACACTACGATTGTCAGTGATTCCAGCTTAATAGAATGCAATGCCTCTAATTCCCTCAGTGTGTACCTGATTTGTACTATTTAGATATTAAGAATCTATTTGTAGACATTCTGTTACTATTACTGATGTCACATACACTCTTCTGATCATAAAAGAAATACCTGCGTGAATGCTGTAAATGTTTGGAGGTAAAATGAACATATAAACTGGTACTATAGAGAAGTACGAAAACTGAATTGTTGGAATTGCAGCCCATTCGACCCTACATATTTGATTCAAGTTATAGTAAAGGAGGGAAAATACACAATTTGCCGTCGGAGGGAGGACGTACCGCAGCAGAGGCGTCGGGGCTGGCCTGGCGAGTAAACAGGGGCAGCGACGGACCGGCGAGGTGTGCTCAGCAGGCCGCAAGACACGAGCTGAAACCAGCACCGTGCTTGTATTAAAACGCAATCCACTCCTCTCAGCCTCTTTAAGCGGAAATGGGATCTACGAAATGCCGGAAAACACTAAGTTTATGCGCACAGTCGATGTATCAGGAATTTTAAATGCATGTAGGGTGATGTAACTAAGACAGACCACCCAAAATAGACCCTGAACCAGTAAAAATATAGAGATGCCATTATAGCATCAATGTGTTGAATTTCCTGACGTACGCAGGTGCTATTAGGTTCCATACATCAATCGATAAAAATGGAAACCTTATAGGATCACTTCCTTGTCCGGCCGGCCACAGTGGCCGAGCGGTTCTAGGCGGTACAATCTGGAACCGTGCGACCACTACGGTCGCAGGTTCGAATCCTGCCTCGGGCATGGATGTGTGTGATGTCTTTAGATTAGTTAGGTTTAAGTAGTTCTAAGTCTAGGGGACTGATGACCTCAGCAGTTAAGTCCCATAGTGCTCAGAGCCACTTGCACCTTGTCCGGCTATCTGCCTATCTGTTCGACTGTTTAAAAACCCCTAATATTATGAACGGGTGGGTGTTGAGTTCAAATATATGTCACACGCTAAGGCCTTCGGTACCTTGGTGGTGAAAAAACGAGCTTCTAAGTCACTGGAGTCGAAAGATACGGTCATTTATGTGACTTATTTTGATACACGCAGACTCCGTGTACGGCTCTTCCCGTTGACCTAGAATCATGAAATGTGGCAAGAAGCAAGATAAGTAAAGGAAAAAAATCCGAAAGTTGTTAATTTTTAATGATGTCACACGAAAAATATTTCTTTCGTCATCTGTGATCCGACGTCAAACTGAAATTAAAACATTCTCGAAAATCTTGAAATTCTTGAGACCAATATCTTTCCAGTATCAATGTCGACAACTGACAAAAACTGTCAAGATTCTCGAGTTCTAGACTGGATAAACCGTCTATTTACATACTTAAGTTTGTACGGAATCCTCAGTGCTCGAGTCCTAGTCGTACTTGACCAATTTTTTTAACGTTTGAAGCTACCCAACTATGATACCAATTTTCTAACAGAACGAAACCCTTTTCCTAAAAATTTGGAGGCGTTCACCATAAACGAAAATAGTATGCCCTTTTTGACGACGACGACGACGACGACGACTACATCCTAAAGAATTTCTAACGCATTTTTATAATATCTTAAGTTCCTCTTTTTCAGAAATGCTTTTCTTGCTATTGCCGGTCTGCACTTTCTATCTTCCCTACTTCGGCTATCATTTATGTTTCTGCCCAGAATTGGAAAAATAGTCTTCTACTTTTAGTGTGTCATCTAATTCTTTTAGCATCGCCTAATCTAATAAGAATACATTTTATTACCTTGTTTTAGCCCACCCGGCTAGCCGTACGGTCTAACGCACTGCTTTCCGGGCGGGAAGGCGTGCCGGTCCCCGGAACGAATCCGCCCGGCGGATTAGCGTCGAGGTCCGGTGTGCTGGCCAGCCTGAAGATGGTTTTTAAGGCGGTTTTCCATCTGCCTCGGCGACTGCGGGCCTTTTCCCCTCATTCCGCCTCAGTTGCACTATGTCGGCGATTGCTGCGCAAAAACTTCCTCCACGTACGCGTACACCATAATTACTCTACCACGCAAACATTGGGGGTAACACTCACCTGGTCGGAGACGTTCCCGGAGGTCCAGTAGGGACCGAACCGCACAAGAACCCGGAGTTCATTGTGGGGCGGCGGTGGGGTGAGTGGATTGCTGTAGCCTGTTGTGGGGTTGTGAACCACTGAGGGCTGCGGCAGGGACGAAGCCTCTCCGTCACTTCTAGGTCCCCAGATCAATACAATACAGTACCTTGTTTTGCTTTTATTGATGTTCATCTTACCTGTTTCCAAATACTATCCATTTCCTTCAACGGTACCTTCAAGTCTTCAGCCGCTTCTGACTTAATTACAATGTTATTGGCAAGCCACAAAGTTTTTATTTCTTCTTCTGGAACCTTAATCTAATCCCCTTTCCAAATTTAACCTTGATTTATTTAACAGCTTGCTCACTGTGCAGATTGAGTAATTTCGGGAATAGCCTACATCACTTTCTCACTCCCTTCTCAACTACAGCTTCCTTTTCATGTTTTTCATTCTTGTCACTGGAGTCCAGTTTCTGTACAAGTTATAAAGTCTTATGCGCCGTGTATTTTATCCCTGCTTCCCTCGAATTTTGAAAGAGTGTACATTGTAACTGTCTGAATAGCTTCATGGACAGGTTTTATGATAGCTACAAAGCAGAGCATAGACAGATGGACTTCAAGCGCTCAAGTAAACCCATGGACCGCACCTGAGTTACGTGTTTGCGTATGTTAGGCACAAACGAGCAGACATGTATGGAATCGCTCCTCCTGAAGGCGGGATACTGGCTTGTGGCGTTCTTGTCGTTTTACTATTTGTTATGTCGTGCTGGAAGGCTCCTTCCATTGCTACAGTAAAACACAGTCAGAGGAAAACCACACTATACAGGGTGTTACAAAAAGGTACGGCCAAACTTTCAGGAAACATTCCTCACACACAAATAAAGAAAAGATGTTATGTGGACATGTGTCCAGAAACGCTTACTTTCCATGTTAGAGCTCATTTTATTACTTCTCTTCAAATCACATTAATAATGGAATGGAAACACACAGCAACAGAACGTACCAGCGTGACTTCAAACACTTTGTTACAGGAAATGTTCAAAATGTCGTCTGTTAGCGAGGATACATGCATCCACCCTCCGTCGCATGGAATCCCTGATGCGCTGATGCAGCCCTGGAGACTGGCGTATTGTATCACAGCCGTCCACAATACGAGCACGAAGAGTCTCTACATTTGGTACCGGGGCTGCGTAGACAAGAGCTTTCAAATGCCCCCATAAATGAAAGTCAAGAGGGTTGAGGTCAGGAGAGCGTGGAGGCTATGGAATTGGTCCGCCTCTACCAATCCATCGGTCCCCGAATCTGTTGTTGAGAAGCGTACGGACACTTCGTCTGAAATGTGCAGGAGCTCCATCGTGCATGAACCACATGTTGCGTCGTACTTGTAAAGGCACATGTTCTAGCAGCACAGGTAGAGTATCCCGTATGAAATCATGATGACGTGATCCATTGAGCGTAGTGGAAGAACATGGGCCCAATCAAGACATCACCAACAATGCCTGCCCAAACGTTCACAGAAAATCTGTGTTGATGTCGTGATTGCACAATTGCGTGCGGATTCTAGTCAGCCCACACATGTTGATTGTGAAAATTTACAAGTTGATCACGTTGGAATGAAGCCTCATCCGTAAAGAGAACATTTGCACTGAAATGAGGATTGACACATTGTTGGATGAACTATTCGCAGAAGTGTACCCGTGGAGGCCAATCAGCTGCTGATAGTGCCTGCACACGCTGTAAATGGTACGGAAACAACTGGTTCTCCCGTAGCACTCTCCATACAGTGACGTGGTCAACGTCACCTTGTACAGCAGCAACTTCTCTGACGCTGACATTAGGGTTATCGTCAACTGCACGAAGAATTGCTCCTCCATTGCAGGTGTCCTCGTCGTTCTAGGTCTTCCCCAGTCGCGAGTCATAGGCCGGAATGTTCCGTGCTCCCTAAGACGCCGATCAATTGCTTCGAACGTCTTCCTGTCGGGCACCTTCGTTCTGGAAATCTGTCTCGATAAAAACGTACCGCGCCACGGCTATTGCCCCGTGCTCATCCACACATCAAATGGGCATCTTCTAACTCCGCATTTGTAAACATTGCACTGACTACAAAACCACGTTCGTGATGAACGCTAACGTGTTGATGCTACGTACTGATGTGCTTGATGCTAGTACTGTAGAGCAATGAGTCGCATGTCAACACAAGCACCGAAGTCAACATTACCTTCCTTCAATTGGGCCAACTGGCGGTGAATCGAGGAAGTACAGTACATACTGACGAAACTAAAATGAGCTCTAACATGGAAATTAAGCGTTTCCGGACACATGTCCACATAACATCTTTTCTTTATTTGAGTGTGAGGAATGTTTCCTGAAAGTTTGTCCGAACTTTTTGTAACACCCTGTATAACGAGCATTTCGCGGACGTCGGTAATACAAGTAGGTCTGTGTATAGAAGTACCCTCTATTGGGAATCTGGAAGGAACGGCGCGAATTTTCACCACTTTGTTATACTATTATACGTGTTCGACGTGAGGTCAGCATCATGTGTGCGTCCGACTTCACTATGGAGGACGGGAAAGAGGAACAGCAAGGTGTAGCGCTATTTTACCTGCGGGAGGAATGTCACGAAGTGAAATTCACGCCCGAATGTTCGCTCTGAATGGCGCACACAGTACGTCACGTGCTCGTTTCTTTATCGTGAAGTAAACGATGTAGAGAAGGTCGGGTATCACACAGCAATTGGTGAGGGCAGACATATCGTGTCAGTACCCCATCGTTCATTGCTGCAGTGGGTACTGCCGCCAGAAATGACCGACAGTGAACGACATTCGGCTAATGTCGGTGAGGTGTCACTCACTCTAGAATGGCACATCTCAAGTTCCGGAAAATCCGCGCGCAGTTGGCTCTCCACAGCTTGACGGACGAGCAGAATCTGAACAGAATGTCATCACTGTAGCACCTGAAACGATATCACGATGAAGAGTATTGTTCCATGCCCCGTATTGTCGCGGGAGATGAAACATTATTTCGTCATTTTGAGCCGGAGAGGAAGCGTCAGAGACACCAAAGGAAGCTCGTGGGTTCATTCCCACCAAAAAATCCAAAGGCATGCACGAAAGCTCCGGAAAATTCGTGGTGCCTTTATTCTTTGACTGCAAGGGCCCTCTGGTCACTGACTTACGGAACACGGCGCCACAATCAACGCACAGCAGTACTCGGACACTTCGCAAAAATTGAAACGCGCCATCAAGTCCAAACGCCCCCACAGGTGGCTCGCCACACTTTGGTGGGTTCGTGATTGGCTACCACAGTGCCCCAGCTTTTGCAGCATTTTTCCCCTTCCATGCTGCATGTCTATCCTCTTGCTATTCCTTTCCCCCTCCCATGGGAAACATGTCTGGGGTGTTACGGTGAATGTTCAGCGTTGTCTATCGCTGACGTAAGAACAGTCTCGCCACTGTTTTTCGCTCCCTTTTCGTTTCTTTGTTTCCCTTCTCTCGTTCCTCTGCTTCGGCGTATGAGGTTCCTTTTTTTTCTTCTTCCTCCCTGTGCGCTCCTGAAGGCCGGCCCACGCGTCTGACACTTAAGAGATGACTGGGTCGACAGTTAGGGTTCACATGTACCCGCGGTACAGGCCAGGCCTGCGGAGGGTTGACTGCCTGAGCTGCTATCTTCCCAAACTGCCGATTGGTCCCACTGTCAGGTGGTCAGGAGATGTGACATGAGGTATGAACAATATAACCTAAGGTGGGTGCGCCCCCTTGCGAAGGGAGAAGGAACGCGCCACCAGAGACTCTGGCAATCATGAGGGATTTTCTCGCAATGAGCCAATCATCTTCGCAATTAATGTCTACAAAACGTAAATGCAATGAGTCTAACGGTTCAAAGACCCTTCCAGCAGCACCATGGTTCTTTGTGGTCTCAAGTACTGAAGACTGTCAGTCCTTCGCCATGGTCAGTCCGTTTATTATTCAGACAGGTGTTGATGCAATTGCTGGCCCTGTGAAATCCTGCTGTCGTTTACGGAATGACACGTTGGTTTTGGAGACTACTTCTGATTCTAAAGCACAACAACTGCTTGCCGCCTCGCTTCTCCACAGCTACCCTGTTCGTGACGAGGCCCATAGAATTCTGAATTCTTCCTGTGGTGTAATTTACACCAGGCTGCTCTACGGTCTAACCGAGGTCGAATTCCAATCTTGCCTTTCCGATCAGGGTATCATTGCCGTCCATCGGCTAATAAAGGTAGGTTCCTCCTTAGTGCCCACCAGCACCCTTTTTCTCACCGTTGATTGAATGGTTCTTCCATCCGAGATGAAATTATCACAGTCCGACCGTACATTTCGAACCCGATGCGCTGCTACCATCCAGCCAAATGTGTAATCTGTGCTAGGGATGTGCACGAGGGCTATTGTCGCCTCATTCTCCCCTCTGTATCAACTGCAATAGCGGACATGCCGCCGTCTCCAGAGATTGTTCCGTGTATCTTGATGACCGATCTGTAAAGGATATCCGAGTAAAGGAAAATTGCCTTACCTGGTCACTCACAAGTTACTGGCTAATCACAGTCCCTTCATTCTTCCGTCTGGCACCTATAATTCTGTTCTTGTTACACCTCACTCCATGAAGGACATGACCATGCAGACATTCGACCTCAAACTAGGCTCTGAGGCTGTTAAATCGCCCAGTGTCAAGGTGGCACCGCCATCCCCCTGTCCAACTGTGCAACAAGCCATCAAACTCTCGCCTCGAGGAGCGAAGCCACCAGCAACACAACCGGTAGGCCCGAAAGGACAGAAGGAGTACTCCCGTGAAGACTTCCTACGTCCCTCCAACCAAAGAACACCCATATCTTTCTCTTCTAACTGGGAAGGTTCGTAGACGTTCTGGCCTCTGTGTCACCCGTGTGCACCACCAACCGTTTTTCTGCGTTGGATTACACAGACTGACAGCACAAGCAAGCCGGTGTTTCTGTGGACCTCATGGAGCAGAATCCTCCTGCTTCTGTGCCCTGTAGCAGCGACTCTTCGCATGCTATCACTCGGCAGCCGCCAAGGTGACACTGCCTTCATCTCTTTGTCATCATGACTCGCCTCCAATGGAACGCTCGCGGCCTTTGGTCCCACAAACAGGATTCATGGCTGGTTTTAGCATCGCAGCGTCCCTTTGTACTGCGCCGTCAGGAAAAAAAAATTGCGTACTCATGACCACTTTGAACTTTCACATGTCTTCCTGGTTCATTTTTCCTTCCCCCTGAGGTCGGCATTCCATTTCATGGAGGCGTCTGCTGCTCAAATGGGACGACGTTCATAGTCAACCGATCTCCCCGACCACCCATCTTCAAGGTGTTGCAGTTCGCCTTTCCTTCCTCACCTGACTTTTTCCATCTGTACCATTTATGTCCCTCCGCCATTCGACGTCGCCAGTCGCCAGGGCATACTTCCTTCAGCTTATTGGGCAGCTACCTCCCCCATTTCTGCTACTCGGTGACTTTAATGCGCATCATCCCCTATGGGATTCTCCCAGAACCTGTCAGAGAGATGCCCTCATGGCTGATTTTCTTAATCAACTGAACCTTCGCTTTAACTCTGGAGCACCCACATTCCTTTCCAACTCCTCACACACCTATTCCCATTTGAACCTATCCTTCCGCACTGCCCAGCTTTCTCATCGTCTGGAGTGGTCTGTTCTTTCTGACACCATTTGCCGTGTCCTGTCCATTTGCTGACTTCTACCCCAGCTACATGCACACCCAAATGGCAGCATACTAAGGCTGACTGGTGGCTTTTCTCCTCCCTGGCGACCTTCGAAGAATATAATTTCCCCAGTTGTGATGACCAGTTGGAATACCTCACTAGCGTTCCCTTATTGCTGCAGAATGTTCCATTCCTCGGACTTTCTCTTTACCACGCCGCGCCCCAGTCCCTTGGTGGACTGAGGCATTCCGCAACGCAGTTCGCGCACGGAAATGTGCTCTCCGCGTTTTTAACTGTCATATTGCGAATGCAATCTGCATTCATTATAAACAGATGCGTGCAAAGTGTTCTTCAGGATGACAAAAAAGCTAGCTGTATTTCATTCACAAATTTTTTTTAACAGTTCCACCGTTTCCTCTGTCGTGTGAACCAACTTCCGACGGCTCTCTGGGACAAACATCCATTCGCATATTTCCGGCCTGACAGCAGACGGTGTTATCGTGGATCCTGTTGCTATCTCCAACACCTGGGGCCGCCATTTTGCGGAAATTTTGAGCTCTTCCAACTACCACGCTTCCTTCCTCCTTCGGAAACGATACCCGTCTCTCCCCAGAATTGTGCTACAATGCCGCCTTTACTATGAGGGAGCTTGAGCATGCTCTCAGTTCATCCCGATACTCCACCCCAGGGCCAGACGCTGTCGACGCTCAGATGTTGCAGCACCTTTCTCTTGTGGGTATCCCCCGTACTCTTTATACATGGGACTTCCGTGCTCGCCTGCCTTGTTTCCTTCAGGAATTTTTAAAAGAGCGTGGCTTTAAGGTGCATGTGGGTTCTGCCTTGTCAGACACCTTTGTCCAGGAAAACGGTGTGCTTCAGAGTTCCGTCCTGAACGGATTCCTCGTTGCTATCGCCATTAACCCTGTAATTGCCTGTCTCCCGCCATCTATTGCAGTTCTTCATGGACATGTCTCACTGAGCGGCGACTTCAGCGATGTCTTTACTCCTAGATCATAGACGATGGCTTTAGTTTTTCCACTGACAAAACCATATGTATGAATTTCTGGTGGCTCAAATGGTTTCTCCCACCATCTTTACATCTTGGGTCTGTTGCTCTTCCGTTCGTTGAAACTACGAAATTCCCGGGGCTCATGCTCGATAGGGAACTCTGTTGGTCCTGTCATGTGTCTTACCTGGCGCCCTCAGTGTCTTACGTGTCCTCAATGGTACTTTCTGGGGTGTCGATTGAACCACCCTCCTCCGTTTGCACCAGCCCCTTATCCGTTCGAAACTCGACTATGGGTGCCTTGTTTATGCGTCTGCACGTCCATCCCTCTTATGCCGTCTCAACATTATCCACCGTCGTCGCATCCATTTGGCAATGGCGCATTTTACACTAGCCCGGTTGAAAGTCTGTATGCTGAAGCTACTGAACTACTACTGTCCTACCGCCGTCTTTCTCCTCAGCAGGTATGTATGCCGTTTGTCTGCCATGCGTGACCGCCCATCCTATGCCCCCTTCTTCGATGATTCCTTTCATCGCCAGTATGGGGCGCGTCCCTCTTCTCTGTTACTTTCTGGAGTTTGCTTTTGGCGCTTGCTCCTGCTGCTGTAACTTCACACTACCTGCAACTTTCCCAGTGGGTATGAGCCCTTCACCACCTTGGCTTCGTGAAGTGGCCCGTGTTAACCTTGGCCTTCATTCGCTTCCTAAGGACACTACTCCAGCCTCGCTCTGTCGCCTTCAGTTTCACGACCTTCGCATGGAATTTCGCGATAGCACCTTTGTATACACTGATGGCTCTCAGACTGACCATCGTGTCGGGTATGCCTTCGTCGGTCGCACCAGTGTCTTTCGATATTGGCTTCCGGCACACTGCTCAGTATTTACAGCCGAGCTAGGTTTCGCCCTGTATCAGGCCATGAGGTACATCGGGCGACACAGACTTTTCAATTGTGTCTTCTGAGCAAACACTCTCAGCGCCCTTCAAAGTCTATGTGCGCTGTACACCGCCCATCCCTTAGTGCAACGGGTACAGGAAAACTGTACCTTCTTCCCTCCTGGTGGAGCTACTGTGGGTCGCTGGTCATGTGGGTCTGCCAGGAAACGGGGCTGCTGATGCTGCTGGCAAGGCTGCAGTCCTCATACCTCAACCCACTGGTTGCTATATTCCCTCCAGTGATCTCTATGTTATCGTCTGTCAGCAGGTGGTGTTCCTTTGACATCGCCATTGGTCCTCCCTTTTTGGGAAATAAGCTCCGGCTTATTAAGCCTCTCCCAGTGACTCGGCCATTTTTACTAGGTCATTTTTACTAGGTTGCATATTGGGCACTGCCTTTTCAGCCATCGTCATTTGATAAGTGGCGCTCCTCCACCCCTTCGTACATATTGCGCCGAAGATTTAACTGACCGCCACTTCCTGACTAAATATCCAATTTTTAACCGTTTACGTTCCCACTTGGGTTTACCGTCCGAGTTATCGGTCGTTTTAGCAAATGTTGCGCGGAGTGTCGACCGCGTTTTACTTTTTATCCGTCAAAGCAGTATGGCGAAGGCCATTTAATTTTTAGTTTTGTAGCCCTTTCTCCACGTCCATGTTTTTAACTGTCTTCTCTTATGTGTACTGGGATTGACGTTTAGTCGTTTTTCAACTCCTCTATTTTCGTGTTCTATAGTTTCGACGTGGGCGTGTATGACCCCAGTTGTTTTTGCGCCCTAAAACAAAATAAAACAAACAAGCAAGCCCAAACGTCCAGGAGTTGATGGACGACATCATACTGTTGCAGGATAATGCTCTCCTACATGTTGCCAAGGTTGTTCAGACTACGCTGCAGATTTTCGCTGGGAAGGCCTTACACATCCTCTATACAGTCCCGATCTCTCTCCACAGGATTTCCATATTTTTCGAGCACTTAAGAGAGGCATTAGTGGCCGCCGAGTTGCTTCGGACGATGAGTTGCACGCCTGGGTGCAATTGTGGTTCCGTAGGCAACCTCAAACATTGTTCTATGACGTTATTGACCGTCTTGTCTCACAGTGGGATAAATGTATTAACAATCATAGCGATTATTTTTGGAATAATAAGAATTTACATACTATTATCTCATTTGTCTCATTTTCATTTGACTGTGTCTTACAGCTCTGGGGAAAAAAAGCTTAGGTTATAATTTGGCAGCTGCAAACGTTAAATATTACTTGTGTATGTCAGAAAAAAATTCGCCACATTGTCTGCTACATCTTAGAGAAATCTCACTCCCAATTTTTTATTCTTCCAGGATTTGGTTGGGGTAGCGTGTCCTAAGTGCTACATTCTGTATATCGTTTAAATTCCTGGTGAAACTACTACGTAGGTAAACTGAGTGTCTGCCAGCATTTCGTAGAAGCTATTTTTCCTTACATAGGGTGTAACAAAAATGTACCGATAAACTTTGAGCCATTGAGAATATTGCTGTGAGGAACAGATTGAGGATAGGAACCAATTTCCGGAAAAGTCACCCAACGACGTTGCAGAGCATCGAACTTGACAGCAAACGCTCGCGAACCGCAAGCTGAGCCGCAAGGAATAGGCTTGACAGCATTTAGAGAACATTAGGTGTCGGCGAACGCGTCCACGGCTGTGTGAACACTGTAGACTAAGCAGGAGCGTACTGAGGAGTGCTGCCGAATGGATCACCTAGCGGCGGGTTTTGGGTCGTATAATATATAACCGGAACACACTGTAACGCCATTGGACCACGTTTCCGTATCTGGATCCGCATCGCCAGTTTGGCTCTTAGAACAGTCTCTACAACCCGCGGAAGTTTGTCGGCTTATTTTTGTTGTCATGTAGGTATGAAGAATGTGTGCTCCCTCTTATAGAAGACTAAGGCGCCTCACTAACATAAGTTCTTCTGGAAAACAATGAGTAGACCTGCCCTTTGCCCCCCCCCCCTCCCCCTCCGACCCCTATTTCTATAAAAGAATCGAACTACTATGTATAAAACTTCATAACTCATCAACTACTTGTCGTAAAGTGACGTAATTTTGGGGTCACATTCAGATGTATATGTGGATACTGTCTGCGAAATGTGTGACAACAGCTTAGTAGTATAGAAATAATAAATTAAAATGTTATTCCTGATGCTGAAGTTTTGCTGCATAAACAGCGGAAATCTTGTAACCCGAAAGTCTTTTACCTTCCGTTATTTTTTGGGGGGACGTCAGCGAGAAAAAGTTTCGCAAACGGTTGAAACAACGTGTGAAGTTCGTTGGAGGTAGCTGAGTGTTCTCATTCTCAAAGACTGTATGAATGTAGTAGTGTGGGTAAGTAGGGCGCCACGTGTTACAATGCCTCGAGACACGTACATCGTTTCTAACTCATACTTCACTTACTGTGTTAAACCTTCTCTTGATGAGTAGATCATGACAGTATTTTAAATTCGGTCAGTAATTGTATGAAATGCGGAATATAATTTTTTTTTTTTTGCCCCTGGAATCCGTATATATGCAACAAGAAACTCAGATTTTGTAGTCGTTTTAGCCGTTTAGCAATAGTATAGAGAATTAGTTTTTGTCACCTGTCCTGTTACCGCTTATCAGTGTGGTGGGAAAAGTGTATGCGTTATTTGGGAAGTGAGCCTCGCAGGTTATGGGGTGTGGACCCGTGGCTAGCTGTATCAGGACAGGATGGAGAGTGTTGACGGTATCCCTGTCCGGGTGTGCAGCCGCTGGCAGCGGCAGGGCTGCTGGCGCCAGGTAAACACGTACGGCGCTCGATACGGTCCGGCCCGGACTGTAGCAGCCAGCAGCTGTCTCTCACACACAGGGTAGGAGGAGAGAGAGAGAGAGAGAGAGAGAGAGAGAGAGAGAGAGAGAGAGAGAGAGAGATATGCTGGTCACGGAGCAGTTTTTTCGCAGGTGCTGGGTAGGGGAAATGGAGGGGGGGGGGGGGGGAGGGGCGCACTTTCATGCCATTTCAGTCAAAGCCCCTTTTGAATATGGAGCGATGGAATTGCTATGGGGTCCCTATCCCGGGGAAACCTCGCTTCCTCGAATTCCTCATACAAGATTAAGCATCTGTTTCAACTTCAAATATTTGTCGCTAGGATAAAGATATGGAGAATTTATTTTTATTTTATATGAAGATGGTATTTGTTCTTTCGGACGTGTCCGAAACAACACATACCGTCTTCATATGTATGTAGATAAGGCTCACCAGCCATTTGACCATCTTCTTCTGTGCGGATGCACAAACAGTGCCCGAACTCTTACGGGAATCGGCAGTAAAGCCGCGAATAATGAGTATAATGGGCAGAGGCATTACGAATATAGTGCGGGACAATCACCTTGACCTCAGCTCGCTCCCAAAGGAGATTACCCCAGCTTCGGTACATCGCTCGCGGTTTGTCGAACTTCATTCGAAGTTCATTAATACGATGTTCATTTATACAGATGGCTCTAAGACCAACGACGGTGTCGGTGTCCTTTTATTGTCGGGGCACACGGTCTCAGATACCGGCTCCGTGGCCATTGTTCGGTCTTCACAGCTCACTTATTTGCCCTGTATCAGGTTGTTCTTTACATCCTCCGTCACCGACATTCTTCTTATGTCATCTGCTCTGATTCCCTGAGCGCCATCCAGAGCTTCAGTGATCCGTATCCGGTTCACCCTTTCTTGCACCGGATCAAACGCTCTCTTCAGCAGCTGGCGGACGACGGTTCTCCGGTTACCTTTATGTGGGTTCCTGGCCATGTCGGTATCCCTGGGAACGAAGCTGCAGATGCCGCGGCCAAGGCTGCGGTCTTCCAGCCTCGGTCAGCTTCTTGTTTTGTGCCTTCATCTGATTTTAGCAGGGTCATTTGTCAGCGCATTTTATCGCTGTGGCATGCCGATTGGTCTACACTTACTGTAAACAAGCTTCGGGCCTTGACACCTCTCCCCACGGCGTGGACGACCTCTTCACGCGCTTCTCGGCGGGAGGAGGTAGTTTTGGCCCGATTACGGATTGGACACTGGCGGTTGAGCCACTGCCATCGGCTGTGCCGGCGCCGTTCTGCCCATGTGGGCAATTGCTGACGGTACGCCACATTTTAACGTTCTGTCCGAATTTTAATACACTGCGCATTGATTTTGGCCTGCCATGTACTCTGGATGAAATTCTAGCGGATGACCCGAGAGCAGCTGCTCGCGTTCTTCGTTTTATCCACTTGACAAACCTGTCTAAGGACATTTGTTTATACTGTTTTCTTTTAATCCCTTGCCTGTTAATAAGCCTTTTATAGTGTTGTCCTTTTTAGTTGCTGTTTTAACATTGTGCCTCGCATTGCATTCATAATTTAGTCTGGGCGCTAATGACCACTGTAGTTGTGCGCCTTAAAACCACAAACAAACAAAGTGCGGGACAATACGTTACGAATGTAGATTTCACGGAAGCGTGCCAGAGAAAAGTCCCTGCAGTCGCACTATTTTTTTTGTGTCGTTGATGGCTCAGATGGACAGCCGGCACGGTAGGTCAGCGCGTTCGGTCAGAGAGCTGGTTGGCCTCTGTAATAAAAAACTGACGAGGAGGATCAACAAACGAACTTAAACGGATGTCCTGTGACGTCCGCAACGAGCAAACACAACGATCAAGAACGAAAAAAAAGATGGATAGAGCGTATGCCATGTAAGCAGGAGAACCCGGGTTCGAGTCCCGGTCGGGGCACACATTTTCACCTGTCCCCATTGACTAATATCAACGTCTGTATGCAGCTAGGGGTAGTCATTTCATTGTTATTTTTATTTTGTCTAATAGTCGCTACGCTCTGATGAAATAGCGAGCATAAAGCTTTCTTAACCTTACTGAACATGTAAATGCAGGTACCAATTTTTTTTTCCAGATGAAAATATGTGGATTTTGGTTGCACAATAGTAATTCTACGCTTCTCTATGCATTCTTTTTAAGTAACAAAACTCTCAAAAAATTCTTGATTAATACAAATTTTTGTAGGTTTTAATAAACATTTACAAGTTAATAGTACGACGACACGAAATATTCGAGTAACATAAAGCAAATGAATATCGACGTATGTCATTATACGCAGAATCTACACAGGTTATAATCAACTGTACTGCATTTAGTTCTTCAGAAGGGCAGTACAGCGTAATCCAGTTTATCCTGTCATCGAGTTGTGTTACGGTTCTGAGAACCACAAAATTATGGCGTATTCAACACAACAGCATCAAGAACGCGTAATCTATTAAGCGGCAATCCCGGAATCCAGTACCAGTTGCTGGTTGACTATCTACAGATATCCAGGGGCAACAAAAATTTGATTTTCAACACTACGTAGAATTATTGATCGAATTTACAAATCCGAGGTGCTGTCATAACGACTCATAAAGAGATATAATCTTATGTTAAAAGCGTACGTAATAAGACATGTATTACAGTTAAAAACTGTTCTCAAGTGTTAGTGAATGAGAGAGAGTTTCGTGACTTCCAACGAACTTAAGCATGATTTCACACGTTTAGGAAATTTTTTTCTCCCTGTCGCCGCCCCCCCCCCCCCCCCCACGCCACACACACACACACACACACACACACACACACACGGCAAAAAATGCATCGCTTACATTTTCGCTGTTCGTGCAGCATAACTTTAGCATCAGACATGATGTTTTAACTGTATACTTGTTTACTACCGACCCTCATCGCAATACAGTTCGCAGTCAGTCTCTTCATGTAACACTTAATGTAACTGCAGAATTATATCTTTGTTCGACACACAGTTCAGGAGGTTAACGTCTTGAACATGGAGGTGCGTGAAAAACTTGCTTTTGCTTAAAGTGGAGCGCAAATTAACCACATTATATTCATCCAGTTTTTCGTAAAGGGAGCACTTGCGACTTCCAATAATCTTTGCATATATTTTCAAATCTTTTTTAAACTTTCTTTCTCGCTTGCATGCTTAACGCCAAATATTCAATATATTAACTCATTTGTAAATTGATCAGACGTTAGAAGCTGTTCTATACATGGGATTTCGATTCTTAAACACTCGAGGGTTTACCGGTATGAGGATATATGCGGCTTTATGAAGTTTTCGATTCGATACTTTCACATTTAATTACATTCAGAAATTTTCATGTAAATGTTTTCCTTTTCATACTTCAAGACTCCATTTTTTTCCCACTCGGCGTTATAATAATTTTTGTGCTATCTTTTTAAACAACTGTCTAGATTAGACGTCCCTCCATCTGTGGCACAAACAAACATATATAAGGGCCAGAACATTATGACCCTTTCCTGCCGCGAGAGTGAATACTGCGTGATTGCGTTGCAGGCACGTGACGCAGTAAGGTAATTATATAAGCGGAGCAGGCACGATACGGGACGCAAATGGGGAAGTCCATTGACGTAAGCGACTTTGACATAGGACAGATTATAATCTGGCGACTAGGGCTGGGCATCTAGGAAATGGCAAAGTTGGTTAGACGTTCTTGTTCTAGAGTAGTGAGCATCTATGGAAAATGATGGAACGACAGTGGAGCCGCAAGTAGATAAAAGGTGCTGGGCGCCCCTGCCTCGTCACAGAAAGTAGAGGTCGGTGGTTTAACCACTCTGTAAAGCATGATAGACGTCGATCTGTGACATTTGACGGCAGCATACAATTCCGACGGAGGCACAAGTATTTCGAGGAACTCGGTTCAGCGTAGTGTTGAACATACGGCTCCGCAGCACATGGCCCCACGTGTTTCAATGTTGGTAAAGTGACATTGTCAGTTACGATTGCAGTGGACACGGTGTCATCCAGATTCGACCGGGGAACATTGGACTCGTGTTGTAGCCTGATTGGGTTAATCGCTATTTCTTGTTACACCAGTAGGACAGCCGTGTCCGGATACATTGTCGTCCAGGGGAACTGTTGACACCACGACGTGGGCACTGGCCGATGGGGACAGCATTATGCTAGAGGACACTCTCCTGGGCTTCTATGTGATCTGTAGTAGTAATTAAAGGCACCAGTGACAGCGGTGAACTACGTGAACATTATTGAGCACCCTTCCATGCAAGTCGCCTCCCCGATGGCGATGGCAACTCTCGGCAAGTAACAGTCCGGTTACAAAGCCAAACTCGTGCTACAGTGATGTGAGGAATTTGATAGTGATCTCGCATTGATGTCTTCGCCACCACATTCGCTTGATCTGAAATCGATAGAATACATCTTGTACACTGTGGGACATCAGCATAGCACTTAGAAATCACCAACCCGTAATTAACGGGAATTGCGTGATCTGTGGTTGACTTCTGGTGCCACATACCTTCGGGAACCTACCCGTCAATAGCCAACTCCTCTAAAATGGCCCCAAGAGGGCTGCCTAGCTTAACACCCCTGTCCCACGGACGGATAGTCAACAGTATTCCATGGTGCAGTGCGGAGTTTAGTCACCATCTCCTCTCCCCTCGCTCTCTAAATAATAGTGATGCTAATTTCTTCCACAACGAGGATTCGAACTGTCTGCCTCCAGATCAAGCGCCACCACGCAGCCTTGCGCTAGCAGCCTCGGCTACGGAGGCGGCTAATCAAAAGGGTTACAAAATTGTCGTAAATGAATAATACGAAACGTGGATTTTCTATACCACAACATCTACACTCTGCTATAGTCAGTTGTAAGTACGACGTTGAAAAGAAGCTTTTTTTAAATAAAATCTTCGAGCTTTCGATGGCTTTCTCCCCTTTCACCAGGAGGGAAACTATCAACTACCTGGCTGGCATGGTGTTCTGCCTGCATAGGTGAGGCAGCAGCATTTAGACCCTTCCAGAGCCTCGTCATTAAATAATCTTATTCGAAATACACGTCTGATACTTCATAAACAAAAGCTCTCATTACATGTCGGGGCAGACTGGGACTACGAACCAAGAGCACTGCTTTTCGCTGGTAGTACCTCTCACCTACTTCCAGGAGTGCTGAATCCCTTGAGGAATGCCGGGGAGCTTCGGTGAAGTCTGGATGACCAGGGGGAAATAAAACTGAAGCGGGTCGTGCTTCGGTACTTAAACAATAGGAGTATTGATGCTGGTAAACCTTTCGGGGTATAAGGTAGTGGTCCACAGAACTCTTCTGTTCCTAACATTTCGTCCAGAACCGCGCTGGACATCTTGACAGACGTTGCCTCTCCGTCGAGTCTTCAGTCGACAAGAGTCAACGGATGAGCATCGCTTCTGAAGATGTCCAGCGCAGTTTCGGACGAAACGTTAGGAACAGAAGAGTTTCGTGGACAGCGACCTTATACCTCGAAATGTTTCATGGCAATAATATCATCAGATCATGAAAGCCTTCATTCTATCAATAAGATCTTTTCCCATTGTAGGCAAGGGTCGAGTAGCAACCCGGCACGCTGTTCTAACTTTCAAGAAAGTTTTAAAACGGCGCTCATTTCTCTGAGGAGTCGAATACTCCTTGCGACAACAAAGCAAAGTCCTTAGTAATTTAGAGTGTACTCAGGGATATGTATATCTCCGCATGGTTGAACGCGCCCCTGTCCTACTATGATTATTACAGAGTTCATGTTGCGTCGATTTTACCCAGATGCTGCATTCCGACAACCCTTTCTCGTCTAGCTTCCTCTGTTGCGGTGTTTAATCCAAGCGGATAAAAAGTGATACGTCACTTATGTTGCCTTAGATGTGGCAACCAAAACATACATGGAAGCGATTCTTTGAAGTTCTATCGAATTTAAATGATAATTATGGTAACCTCCATGTGCAAAACCATGATCAACCCGCGGATGGAGGGATCTGATTAGCCATTAAGCTTGTTATACAAAGCTACGGTTTGGTTTTGATGACACGTGCTGCGTTTCGTCCTTCGTGGCAGCGGACATAAGCAGTGTCGGTCAGTTATTTAAGAGATTTCGAAGGGATTGGGGCTGGGGAGAGGGGGGCGTAGAAAGAAACCAGAATTCCTTTCCCGCGGGCAGATGGGTGCTTGTACGGGTTTTCCTCAGTGCTTCTACGCCACTGTTTTGAAACAGGTGACCATGCAGAACCGTCAGTTAAGACGGAGAGTGATAGAGAAACCATTATTTTCGTACAGTTCGTTCTATTTTTTCCTCTGAAATACACACCTTTAAAATCTGAATAATTTCTAGAAACAATTCTTTCAGTATGATGTCGGTATCTCGAAACTTGGTTTGGGAGGCCTTTAATATCGTCGTGAGATGACGAAATCACTGCACACCATACAAATTAATGAAATGAAAAAAGTTTTTCGCTTACACGTTTCCGCTGTTTTTGCAGTAAAATTTTGGATTCAGGCTCGAGTTTCAATTTATTACTTCTTTATTACTAACTGTATCTGAAAAAAATCTATATATACCACTGAATGCATCTGCAAAATCATATCATTGTACGACACAAAGTCCAGGAGACATAACGTCATAGACATTGAGAAGCGTGAAAAACTAGTTTTTCTTAAATCATACTACAAGGGATGCTATCTGCGAGATTTATTCTTTGAAGAATCGGGTGGGGGTGGTTTACGGGTTTCGCACTAATAGTTCAACTGCTGATGACAAAAATTTTTTATCAATACATCCGGAGCACATAGTAGCTAATAGTAATATGTAAGGAACAGAACTCTATGAAAACCTTTTACTGGTAATTGGATAGTTGTGACACATTTTCTTCGTCTCTTTCAGAAAGTTACATGCACAACGCCATCAATTTACATGAAAAAATATCTCCTCCTGATTTCCATTAAAACACACACACACAAAGGCGATTCTCTTATGGGTATCCTTTTGATATGACTGATGATTTTTCCATGATGGGAATGCTTTCATAACGTCGACTTCAGATATTATTGTGGTCTTCAGTCTGAAGATTATTTTTATCTAGATTTCATCGCTTGTTTATCCTGTGCAAGCCTCTTCATCTCTGCATAACTACAGCAACCATCATCCATTTCAACGTGCGTACTGTAGTCAAACTTTGACCTCCTTCCATTACCAAATTGACGATTTGTTGATGCCTTGCCTGTCTCTGTGGCTGAACGGTTCTAGGCGCTTCAGTCCGGAACCGCGCTGCTGCTACAGTCGTGGGTTCGAATCCTGCCTCGAGCATTGATGTGTGTGATGTCCTTAGGTTAGTTAGGTTTAAGTAGTTTTTAAGTCTAGTGGTCTGATGACCTCAGATGTCAAGTCCCATAGTGCTTAGAGCCATTTGAACCATTTTTGTCTCCTATCAACCGATTCCTTTTTTTAGCCAAGTAGTGCCATACATTAATTTTCTCCCAAAGTCGATTCAGAATCTCCTCATTAATTATTCGGTCTATACTCTGATATTCAGCAATCTTTTGTGACATCAAATTTCTCACAACCTGCGACATATGACGACGACGGCGTCATGTGTTATATCGTCGAAACGAAGGGATGTGGTGTAGAATGGTAATAGTTAATGTGAAAAGTAACGAGGAAGTAACATTCAACTAACAATATGTACCAGTTATAGCTAGAGTGAAAATTATCCCAGGTTACAGCGGGCAAAGACGTCGTTGTCAGCAGTATCAGTAACATATACAGGGTGGTCCATTGATAGTGCGGGCCAAATATCTCACGAAATTAGCATCAAACAAAAAAATAAGAACAAATCTGTTCGAGCGTGACGGGGGAAAACAGACGGCGCTGTGGTTTATAGATGGCGCTGCCGTAGGTTAAATTGATAGAAAGTGCATTTTTAAAAAGGTACCTCCATTTTTATTACACATTCGTATAGTAGGTAAATAAATATGAATGTTTGATTTCTAACATTTGTTTCGCATGTGATGCCTCACCAATTTAGATGGGCAGTTCGTAACGATGTGGTTTTTTAAATTAAAACACAAAAGTAGCTACATTTGGACTTCCTTTCTGTTGTTCCAATGTGATACATTTACTTTTGTGACCTTGTTATAAATTATGGGAAGGGGTGCTGTTACTGCGTGAGCAACCGTAATAAGCTCATTAATATGATAAATGCTCAAAATGATGTCCTTCAACTTCACTGCATTCGGCAATACGCGTAACGAAATTCCTCTCAACAGCAAGTAGATCGCCTTCAGTAATTGTTGCACGTGCACTGACAATGTTCAAATACGTGTGAAATCTTACGGGTCTTAACTGCTAAGGTCATCAATCCCTAAGCTTCCAAACTACTTAACCTAAATTATCCTAAGGACAAACACACACACCCATGCCCGAGGGAGGACTCGAACTCCGCCGGGACCAGCCGCACAGTCCATGACTGCAGCGCCCTAGACCACTCGGCTAATCCCGCGCGGCCGCATTGACAATGCACTGACGCAGATTTTCAGGCGTTGTCGGTGGATCGCGATAGCAAATATATTTCAGTTGTCCCCAAAGAAAGAAGTCCAGGGTTGTAAGATCCGGTGAACGTGCAGGCCATGGTATGGTGCTTCTACGACTAATCCACCTGTCATTAAATATTCTATTTAATACGGCTTCAACTGCACGCGTGCTATGTGCCGGACGTCCATCATTCTGAAAGTACATCCCCATTCTGTCATGAAGTGAAACTTTTGTTGTAGAATCGGTAAAACATTAATAAATCGGCATCATTGCGCCATTTTGATTGTCAACGATAAAATAAAGGCCAATTAGATGTCCTCCCATAACTCCACACCATGCATTAAGCCGCCAGGGTCGCTGATGTTCCACTTGTCGCAGCCATCATGGATTTTCAGTTGCCAATTAGTGCATATTATGCCGGTTTACGTTACCCCTCTTTGTGATTGACGCTTCGTCACTAAATAGAACTCTCAGAAAAAACCTGTTATCGTCTCGTAATTTACTCTGTACCCTGTGGCAAAAATTGACACGACGTTCAAAATCATCGCCATGCAATTCTTGGTGCGTAGAAATATGGTAAGGGTGGAACGTATGATGATGTAGAATTCTCAAAACCAGCGTTTTTGAAATTCCCGATTCCCGCTCAATTTGTATGCTACTGACGTGCGGATTAGCCTCAACTGCAGCTAAAACACTTATTTGGGCATCTTCATTTGTTGCAGTTCTTGGTTGCGCCTTCTTCTTTGGCCGAGCACTTCCGGTTTCTTGAAATACATTAACTATCCGACGAAAGGTCCAGACACATGGATGCTGTCTGTCAGGATAACGATCACAAATGCACAAGCTAGTTGGGCATTTTGATCACGATAGCCATAAATAAACACCATATCTACCTTTTTTGCGATTGTTAAACTTCCATTTTAACAAGATCATGTCTTCCGCGTAATTATTATGACTGGACAGGCGTATTATCATACCTAGTTTAAGTAACGAATTGCACACATTGCTATCGGGTACGTTGCTGCATTTGTGAGAATATATTACAGCGCCATCGATCAAAACGCGGAACAAATGTTCCAAATCAAACATTCATGTTTGTTTACGTACTATCCGAACATGTAATAACCATCTCTCTTCTCCCATCACTCTCGAACAGATTTGTTGTTCTTATTTTTTCGTTTGATGCTAATTTCGTCAGGTATTTGGACCGGTCCCTATCAATGGACCACCCTGTATATCTACATGCTGCAATCGCAGACGATCATTTATGTAACAGTATCTGTAATATTATGTATATAATCAGTCCGTCTGTTTTAGAACAGCGTCGTGGAAAAAGTTTAGTTTTATGTAAATTTCATCATGTGTTGAAGATTTTTTTCGATTTGAAATAAAGTGTGTGTTATGAGTTGAGCCTGGATTCAGAAAATAAGAAGTAATCGTAATTTTAATACTTCTGTTCGCACAAGTTATACTCTGGATCCATGGCAGACACAATTCCGAAAATAATTTCACCCGTTGTATACCTGTATAAAACTAAACAGGAACTCTCGCTTTCAAATCAACTGCGGAAAGAAAACTAAAATATGGCATGTGATAGAGGTGTGCAACAATACAGTCGTCAACGACGAACACCTACATACACAACAAATGTACATCTAATTTTAATTATAATCTGGCGCGTTAAAAGCAAAAAGTTCAAATCCCCGTCAGATAAATACTGAACTTGTAAGCCTCTCCGATTTATTCCAGTTGGGAACCCCTCCTGTCCACTACCAGCTTCTCTGGTGTTTCGCTGAAACGAATCGTCATTCTATAAATGGGCCGGACGTGGTATTGCACCAAAGAGCGCGTTAAATATCCTAGCTGATTCTCTCTCTCTCTCTCTCTCTCTCTCTCTCTCTCTCTCTCTCTCTCTCTCTACACCAAGGTCTAATGTACGGTCGTTGTGGTGCAGCGAACATGATAGGCTAAACGCGAGAGCACTGGCGGAAGACGCGGTCAGATAAGTCTGCAAGTTGTGTCGCTGGCGGAAATGCGTCGCCGAGCAGCTAGAACGTCTGTTCATTTCCGCGACCGCACTTTGCCGTCTTCCACTGTCTTGTTCTGTCTCGTGTTGCGGTTTCCCGTGGTGTTTTCCTCGACGTGTTGTACGAATCCAGTATAGTACCACAGTTCACATAGACTACAATATTCATCGCTACCTGTAGTCCGATACACACTACAACTCGAAGGGCGGCGAGGAGGTCGGCTATGCATTTACCGCTAAAAATATTTGAGTAGCACACTCCATTTTAGAATGAACTCGCAAATTGCGATCATGGTTCCGCGTTATCTGGAGAATATTTCGGAACAATTGAAAACTGTTGCTGGATCGGGACTCTAACCGGATTTCCCGCTTGTCGTGAGCGGCCACCTCAACCACTTCAGCTGTCCGAGCAGCACCCAAATCTCCATTTGCAGGAAATCCGGATTCGAGTCCAGGTCCTGACCAATTTTCATTTGTTCTGAAATATTCTATAGCTGATGTTGAACAATAATCGCAGTTTGCGAGTTGATTTGTAATTGAAAGCGGCTGTTGATTGCAACGGAGTGTGTCTCAGACACTGCACTGCATTATCTCGCCCCGTAGTAAGGCAATGGCGAGAGAAAGTGAGTCTCCCATTCTGGGCGGGAATCAAGACAACATAGTGCGAGGGCAACGGAGGGTAGACGCCAGGCGATGTAGGGTCACCTGCGCAGAACTTGCATCTTCACGTACTGATTGCCTCACTTCACAGTTGTCCGTAAAGTCACTTCTTGTGACAACGCCACAGCTCGTCGATTATAAGGATAACTGAAGTAATGACCACATTGCTGAGTCGCTTGGAAACCCCCACTCAATGTCATCACCGTATGGCAGTTAAATTTGTGACTTGAGGAGACATGGTAAACAGACACTGGAATATGGCAATGCAGGCTTTGTTGGCGAATTTCATTGATGAGATCTTATCGGGTTATCAGCCGAGTCTCTGCTGATAACTCGTAAAAGTTACATCAAGGCACTTCAATGTTTTCATTTGCTGCTACCTACCTAGATACGGATACCTCATGATCTTCGTAACCCTTGTTAAAAAGCTTTTCATGGCCACAGCAGCGTAAAGATTGGTGCGAGGTATTCTAGTAATTTTGTTTAATGCACTAAACGTTGTCTAAACAGCAGGGATTCAAACACTGCATCAAAGACTACCACAACGCGTATGTTGATACTAAATGTGTAACGGACTTTCCAGTGTTTCAAATCGTACTTGTAATTGTCAGATATTGAATAATATTCACAAAAATTATAGGAATGTAAATATTGAGTACGGTGTCACTTAAAAGGAAAGGGCGTGACATGCATTCAGAAATGCTGATAAGAGATTCTGCATCGATCTCGGACGGAGACCAATTTTTCACGAATGTTCCATTCTGAGGGCCACACTCTTGCTTGAGACTCGGCTTAGTCCACTGCAGAAATGGATTTGAGGAAAATAGGAGTTTTGCTGCGGGAAGGATGGTGGAATATGGGAAAACGTTGGCTGGTTCTGTACAAGCTGAGGGTAGCGAATTGCCGTCGGTCGGCGTTGAGAGCCTCCAGAGTGTCAGCGGGGCTGCCGGCTGCTACACAGATCTCCAGAAGCAGGAGTGGGGGCGTGCATGCCGGATCAAACAGTGCACCGAGGTATGACTGGCTTCCAGCCAGGCGGTGTGGGCCTGTGCTGTCTTGCTCCCGTTACGTTACGTCCCGTTTCTCTGCCCACTGCTCTGGATACCCGCCGCGCAGCCTATACTGCTCTCTCCATCGGTATGCATATGGCAGCTTGCGCACCTAGTATGTTCCCAAACGCAGCGCGTAAAATATTGGTTTTCCGGTGCTCATACCTCGGGCTCTGTTGGTGATGAGAAAGGTAGGTCAAGTGCTTTAATAGCCCTTGTAAGTATTAGCATATTGTCGCTATCGTACAGTACAGGGCCAAAGTGTGAATGTTACACACTTCCTCCTGGTTAGGCAAATGGAGCGGTTCCTTTTACAGTTGATGTGGCCTACGGTGGGCTTGATAGCACTTATGGAGGCCACATTAGCTTATGGGCGTTCCTTAGAAAACTCAAAACAAAAAAAAGGGATTTTCGCGTCACGAGCGGTTCAAAACCCAGCCGAGGATTCCAAAGCGACTATGCGCATCAAATGCCGAAATTTTTTACGATATACTCCTAAGATTCCGATCTCGAACAATCTTGAACATTTTCTTGATATTTGTGTCCGTTTCCTAAATACGGAGGTTCAAAATTACTCCACATGTACACGTAAAATACATAAAATTCGGTATAGGGCGAAAACGCAGCTTATAAACTGACGCCGCGGGGAGAAATATGCTGTAAAGTGCCTCCGTTATCATCTTAGAACCCCATATTATAGTACTGAAGCGCATGCCATCTCTCTCTCTCTCTCTCTCTCTCTCTCTCTCTCTCTCTCTCTCTCTCTCTCTCTCTCTCTCTCTCCCCCTCCCCTCCCCTCCCCACGTAAAATGTGGTGTAAAGGGTAAAATTGGTTTTGAGTTATTTCGATTTGATTTCACGTAAGGAAACTGTCGAAATTTTACTGACCAATATATTTCTGTTCATATGACCTACGTGCCCTGCTGCAGCAGGGAAAAGAAGGGAACCAGCGGAGATTCCTCTCATCGGAGCATAAAAAATGCGAATATGTTCCTGTTTATTTAGACTCCCAGATACCAGCTGCCTTATTCTACCTTCCTCAGCAGCTTTAAAAATTTTCCCAAAAATGTTGGCGTGCGAACATATTCACGAGTTTTTATGCTGAGAGAGAAGAAGATTAGTGGCAGTGACAGAGACCGGAAAGTAAATACTGGAAGATAGCAGACATTGGTTGAGATATGTATACTGTCTCTCCTCTTTCTCTGCTAGTATTTACTTTTCGGGCTCTCTGCCACTGCCACTATCTTCTTCTCTCTCAGCATAAAAACTCGTGGATATGTTCGCACGCCAAAATTTTTGAGGAAATTTTTAAAGCTGCTGAGGAAGGTAGAATAAGTCAGTTGGTATCTGGGAATCTTTTAAATAAACAGGAACATATTCGCATTTCTCTGTTAGGAGCATTTTTCCCCTGGTCTATCTTCACTTGGGGCGTGTCTTGGAATGTCGTAATCAATCCACCTTATTACGCAACCGAACTAATTCTCACTCTGTAAATGACCTTCAAATGGACGGAAAATTGCACTCGGTCTCCTCCAGCGTTATTTGTATATACAGTGCGTAGACCGCCCGGCTAACCGTGCGGCCTAGGCACACCTGACAATAAGTTACCGATCTTCTGGCAACGACACGTCTCTAGCCTGGATGATGGCCTCAATTCGACGAATAAATCTCCACAAGTTTCTTCATGTATGCCACATCCAAATGAAGGAACTCGATGATCAGATCCAGTAGAGTTACCAAAGTGCGGAGATGCCGATAGATTCGTTTCATCTGTATTTCCTGTGGGGCTAACAATCGAGTGATTTAGCGATCAAGTCTAATTGCAGTAGGTGCTTGAGTGTTCGTTAAACGTGGAACGTATGTATACAGGCCTGAGATCTCAGTTTTGTCATGTTGGAACATGGGAGTGTTAGCGGTATACTACCGTGGATATTCGGAAGAAAGAACAACACGTGGTCACATAGCATGTTGAAATAAACAACCTGGTTCGTGTTTACAATAATCAAAGTTATTCGGCCCTCGTCGTAGTTAGAAAGATATCCCCAAAATATCACGGAACCAATTCCGGCCTGAACTACACCCTTGACAATTCGCTGGTTAAATGCCTCATTCGGCAGTCGGTGAAGTCGACGCCTTGCGTTATTTGAAACGATACAATATCGCTTCTCGTCGGACCACACTGTACACCACCAGCTACTGTATTCAGTTCGTGTTGTGTCGCTGTGAAACGAGGCCTTCAGCGAGGCACCAGACTCCAAAGATCCATAGCATGCAGTTCCTTACGCAGTAATCGCTCTGAAACTGGCTGGAACGCTCCTCCATTCACTGGCAGCAGCAGTTCGTGGCGGATTTGAAACAGATTGTCATTGAGAAGGCGTGACGGTCGCTTCCGGACTGTGTTCTTATGCCGTGTTACATCATTGCTCGCAGACACGCTAGGCAATCCGTGTTGATACACAACAAATCAGACTTCATTCACACAGCAGTCACGATACCTTCATAATGCTTTTATGTAACGGCTCCACTGTCTGCCCATAGTGCGTTGATTCCATACAACCATTTGGCACATGCACACCACTTCACCGCCACGTCTGACGTCAGTAGTGAACGGTCGGATGGCCACCTAGAACGGTTTTTGCACCGTTTATAAAACTCCAGGAAAACAGTGTGGTCTTCAAAGGATGTGGACAAAGTTTTGTCCGGTGAGCGTATTTATAGTGGTGGGCTCGCCTGATACTTAATTTGTTAGTGAAACACTCAGTATCTGTTAACACTTAAACTACTCAGTTGTTCCATTGGACTACTCAGTTGTTCCGTTGGAATATTTAGTAGTACTCTTACATTACTCACTTGGACTAGTTGTCACTTCTAAATTTTTCTAATTGTTATTCCTTTGCTGTTTTGCATGGTGTGCTGATCATGTCTCAGAATTGTGCGTCGGTCGCGAGCATCTGATACACTAGTGTACCTTTTGTGAATAGTATTTTCGACAGCTACTCTTGCTATTGAAATTTTCATAGTCTGTTTTTTGACTCAACGATTACGCCCATGAGCAGGTTCTTTCCTTTATCGAATGTCGAAAAGATGAATGGTGCAGATTACGTGTACCACTGTTGAACAGAATTAAATTACAGGGATACAGAAACCAGGCTGCAGTTATAAGAACAGAAGGACTTGAAAGACGGGCAACAATTGAGAAGGGAGTGAGGCAGGGTTGCAGCGAAGGAGACTACTTGTATATCTGGAAAGAGAATTAAAGTTCAGGCAAAAGGAGTAAAAATGTTACCATTTGCCTATGATTCTCATAGCAGAGACCAAGGAAGACCAGTCGAACTTAATGATAATGTCATGAAAATAGATCAGGGAAAGTTGATTTTGTAATTGAAGGAAGAAGGCGAGACACTTTAAAAGATGTTGCGAAGGTAGACCAGTGGTTGGATGCAGTAGGCCATTTCAAATAAATTTTGGTTGCATTAGCTGCGCATATATGAAAGATATGCATGCGATAAACTAGTCGTTGGACTAAAGTCTTTTACTAAAAATAAAATCAAATTGTAGTTAATGTGTCCGCCTCACGCAAAAAAAGTTTGATGCTCCGCTCAGTCTTTTTAAATTAATGTTTGTTAAACCCTCTCTGTGTCACATTTTTAAAATTGTGTGGACACGTTTTCAGCATGTGCTTCACTTCTCAATGGTTACGTTATATTATCTGCAGAACAGATGGATGTTGAATGAATAGCATTGAAGCATTTCCCATAGTTTCTTTTCCTACTGAATTTGTAATGGTTGACTTTTTGCCTTCAGAATTTCTGCAGCAGACTCGACGATTACGTGCCGCCATTTCTCGAATGTACTCACAGATTGCGCTAGATGACACACATCGTGCGAGGATCAATCAAATATGTAACGGATTTTTTAAAATCCTTATTCAAACTTCAGAAAAATTCATACACATGAACTTATTTTGTTGTACTGTCTCCTGAATGGAAAACCTATTTTTCGCAGCGGCAGTTTCTTGTCCTCGATTTCTTATGAAATGGAAGTGAGCTTACGGCATTGTGGGCCGGGAGTCCCCCGTTCGGGGAAGTTCCGTCGCCGAGGGCAAGTGCTTACTGCATTCGACGCCACATTGGGCGGCTTGCACATCGGAGATGGGGCTGGAATGATGACGGCAACACAACACCCAGTCCCTGAACGGAGAAAATCTCCTGCCCCAGCCGGAATCGAACTCGAGCCCCTTGCCGTGGCATTCCTCCGCGCTGACCATTCACCTAACGGGGGCGGACTCGACTTCGTAGAATGGACACGACTGTGGCAGCAGCCAGTTGCACACACACACATGGACAACGACATCGTCTTCAAATCTGTGCTCCGAGAACTTACTTTAGCGCTTCAGATAATAGAAATAGCAGGGCGATAAGCATGAAGGCGCTGTAGACTTCCGCTGTACGTTGTATTGAAGCCAGAGTGGGCACAGCCTGTCGTCATTTTAAATAGCCCAAAACATTGACTACTGCTCACGATTGCTTCTTGTTCATTATTTCTGTCGTGTACACGAGACAGCTGTTTTTAAATACTAAAATTACAGCGCTTGCATAAAGAGGACAATTTTGAATGTTTTTCTGTCCTTGACTGTGTATTTGCTCGTGTGATACGACACATTTGGCCTCGTTGATATAAAAACTTGTGTCTTGTTGGTATGTTTCGAATAACTAGAACACGAGAAGGATGTGATGTGAAAAGAATGCTTTCGTAATGCATTTATTCCAATTTTACTTTGTATCGATATCAAATGAAGTTGTAACACCAAAACCAATGCGTTCTGGCACTACTCCTTGTTCGCCATATTTCCAACTTTCAGCTCGGATGCTCAGCATTTTTAATGTTCACGTTTGCAACAAGCTTTCCAACGTGTTCTTTGTTAGCCCATGGATGTAAGCATTGAGGTAAGAAGCAAGGAATGCTATCGTATCTTATTCATGTCAGCAAAGAGAATGATTATTGCAATGTCGAAGAAACAGAACTACCTACATGTATACCTCCAAGCAGAATAGTGTTCTTGTTTTATTAGATTGTCACTGCATTAGTCTCACTGTAGCGTACACACCTTCTTAGTCTGAAATCTTATTATGATGCGCCAGTCAGCGCGTGCTGAGTAGTAGCAGTTTACAGCATGAAAAATGTCAGGTTTTAAAATACATTCCATCATTGTGCAATGCTATAAATCAAGGGAACGGTGTCAAATGCTGAAGACCCTTAAAATGTATGCTTTACTTTAACATGTATGCAACTTTATTTTTTGCCTAACGTGTGTAACATAGAGACCTATCTTTTCAACAGTAGCCTATTTGCTTATTTTCCCGGATGTTTATCGGCAGTAACTCTGTCAGTTTTTCAGAAATAACCAAACATGTCACAATTTGAATGTACAGCTACTTATTCATCTGCTTGATTTTACTTTTGAGTTTAATATTGAGATTTTCAAAGTATATACTCCTACATCATGATTAATGATATACCAATAGTTAATTTCATGTTCCATGTATCATTTCCACGGTAAATCGTGTTGATGTGAAACGAATCATTTTATAGTACCATCAATTATTTTTTGGAAATACGCATCGATGCTGATCATTCATTAGTTGTTTTAATTAAAAATACACAGATGTTAGTAAGTCCTACCCTTCACCATTTTCACGTTGCGTTAATAGATAGTCTTCTGTGGAATAGGGAGAGTTGTCAAAGAGGAACGTTTCCAGTTTAGTGTCAAATTCTACTTTGCTGTCTGTCAGACATTTTATATCAATGAGTAAGTGGTCAGAAGTTTTGGTTACAGAATTGTGAACCCCTGTTTGTGCTACAGACAACCTTAATATGATGTAATGAATGTCATTTTTGTCTTCTGACATTGTAAAGATGTACGTCATTGTTCCTTCAGAAGTGAACCTATTATTTACAAGAAACGTCATGATGGAATGACTATACTAACATACCGAAGAGGGGGCAGACATGATGAAGAGTGTTGACAAAAATTTCGGCCAAAGCCTTCTTCAGAAAGGTACCAAAGCGTCCCCCCCCCCCCCTCCCAAAACACACACACACACACACACACACACGGCCACTATCTCCGGCTGTTCTAGCCAGAATTTTTTTAAAGAGGGAGGAAATGTGAACAATGACTAATTATCGGCGGGAGGAATTGAGAGCAAGAGATGCTCTGCCAACAATCAGCGCGCTTACGTAGCCGTGTTTTGTGCGGGGACGAGGCCGTTCATACAGGGTGACTCGGATATCGGAGCGCTTGCGGTTCGGAAGGCAATGAAAAGGACAGGAAACAAGAGAAAGATCGCATACTCAGTAAAGGAAATTTAAAGTCAAATGTCAGAAATAAAACCACTACAATAAAAGTCAACAGCGCAACCATAATTCATGTATATGAAAGAAAATACTGCTTGAACGGCTCCACTTACGAATGAAATGTGATTCCTTTAAACTTTAGATTAAGATCGGATCGATTAGTAAGACCCGTAATCGACGCAAGCTGGCATTTTTGATGAAACAACTACGTCTCCACACAAACGAAGCACCCATCACGGACGAAACTGGGCACGGGCACGTCAGATTGCGTCACGGGGAAGTGTCACCACGGTGAACCGTGGAGTATAAATGCGGTGAACCTAATGTTTTGAGCTATGTAAGATGGCGGTCGTCGGCTTCAAGTTTGTGACGTAATTGTATGGAGGATGTTCTAGTATTGTCCAGAAATACTATTGAATGTTTTGAGTTCGAACGGCCGTGTGGGGTCGAGTGCTGTCGTGAAGCACGATCACAACCAGGAATGGTGCACGTTCTGTTTGGTCCGAAAGTTGGCACAAGCGATCAGCTTTCACAGTACGACGTTCGTGGAGAAAATCGATGTGAACAACTCCTTTCAAATGAAATAATGTAGCAAGAACCTTCCCTGCGGAGAGGCGGTTTTTAGCTTTGACGGGTGCAGAATCGTCCGTTTTGCGCCAATCAGTGCTGCTGCTTTTTGTCTCAGGCTGTAATGGCGCACCGTTGTTTCATCACTAGCCACAATCCAGTGCAAAGAACGTTCCGCCTCAGTTTGGTAGCGTGTCAGTAGTCGTTTGCATACAGCGAGGCGGTGAGAGGATGAGGCACCCGCCGTGCGGATGCTTACCTTAGTACCTTATTACGCCAACATCAGTTCTCCTCTGTTGTGCTGGTCCTCGTAAAAACTGTTACATACTTGCACTTGAGTCTTTCTACCAATCTTTTCCCTGAACTGTACCGCAAGTCTTGTCAAAATTTTGGAAGGTTTTACGCTCTCTGTTGTGAGAAACATTTGCGCAACAGTACGTACATCATTCTAGCTGCGGAGAAGAATCACTGTAAACGAAATCGACATAAAGCAGAGATCGCGCCGTTCTCAGAGTAGAAAAAGGCGAGTAAAACAAAAATTCCGGTTTATATTGTGATTCAAATAGTTCACTGGTGCCACAGTACCTGTTACTGTGGTACTAACGCACGTTAGCGTAGTGAATGAGTTCTTAATCGGTAATGGATCCTAAACTGAGTGCTTTGCTCGTAATAACAAACATTTGCAAAGAGGCTACTGCATGTTTTGTGACCATTTGTCATTGACGGCAGGTACGAGTAATATTGTTTGTGTGTTTCCCACTGTGTAGTTGTATCTTATCCATCATGGCAGTAGAACGGAATCACTGTCCAGAAAACACTTTGATGAGAAAGACACGCCTTGGCCACCCACATCTGTCTTTCCCTTACAAATTAGTGTTTTCCTTTGGAGCCACCAGTTTGTCATTAAGACGCGTTTCAGGAAGCGGTATAAATTTCTTGTGCCCATTACATTGGCGGTAGTAAAGCAGTACTAGATGTTGTTGTTGATGATGATGATGATGATGATGATGATGCTGATACGAATGGATATATATTTACGTAAAAAAATTGATAATTCATATTGAAGTTCAGCGTAAGTACGTATCGAACTGATTAAGACAGCTGAAGAAAGATTTCGCTGTAGGCAAGGGTTTGGCAGCTACGCTTCTTCGAGTGAACTTCCTAGTGTCATTCAGTCACAATCAGCATCACTGTGAGTGCGCTCGTTGCTATGTAGGATAAAGTGATTCGTATAGTGTTACGCGATACATCATGTGGCCAGTACTGTAACTCCAAATTACAGCTACATACATATGCTTGATTACGTATCGTAGCCTCCACTATTCGAAGGTTTTGTTCTCTGAGGGGGATCACACTGTAAGGAACGACCTGTTTGTAAGAAGCGAGCGACCTTTAGATAACCTCCACGCACTCGTATCAGAGCTTGAGAGCTGCTCCAGCGCCGTGCTGACGGAAAGAACAGAACACACCAAGACGTCTCCACAACTAACAAAGGATGGACTTTGCCCCCATTGATGCTTTTCCCGAGTACATGTCTATTCCATCTAGTATTCGAGATATGAGACAAGCCAAATCCCTTCATACTTCGAGAAGGCAGGTGCTATGAATATTGTGAATATTACCGAGACACTGTTTAATAAGCAGTGATTGCGAAATACTAACACACGTTATTAAAGAATGATGGAAAAAAACAAGTAGATGCCGACCTCGGTAAAGAAGAGTTTGGGTTCCGCAGAAATCTAGGAAAATGTGAGGCAATAGTGAGCCCACGACCTCTGTTTGTCTCGTACGACTAAGAGAACCACGGAAAAACCAAATGTGAATCGCTGGACTTGAATTACATCCCCGTTCCTCTCTCACATGCTAGTCCAGTGCCTGAACCACTGCGTCATCTTGCTCGGTTTTACAATTTGCAGCCAGTAAGCTAACCATAGTGTAGGTAGGTTCTGCTGCCAGCAGGTAATAACTATAAATACGTCACTTCCTCCTTTCATATTGGACGAGTAGTAAAGCTTGCAGTTTTTTAATTGACATTGTATGTACGTACCATGGAGCCAGCACATTATGGGTGGTACGTATATGATTAAAATAAATTTAAGTATATACAGAACATGTTGTTGTTGTGGTCTTCAGTCCTGAGACTAGTTTGATGCAGCTCTCCATGCTACTCTATCCTGTGCAAGCTTCTTCATCTCCCAGAACCCACTGCAACCCACATCCTTCTGAATCTGCTTAGTGTATGCATCTCTTGGTCTCCCTCTACGATTTTTACCCTCCACGCTGCCCTCCAATACTAAATTGGTGATCCCTTGATGCCTCAGAACATGTCCTACCAACCGATCCCTTCTTCTGGTCAAGTTGTGCCACAAACTTCTCTTCTCCCCAAACCTGTTCAATACCTCCTCATTAGTTTTGTGATCTATCCACCTTATCTTCAGCATTCTTCTGTAGCACCACATCTCGAAAGCTTCTATTCTCTTCTTGTCCAAACTATTTATCGTCCATGTTTCACTTCCATACATGGCTACACTCCATACAAATGCTTTCAGAAACGACTCCCTGACACCTAAACCAAAACTCGATGTTAACAAATTCCTCTTCTTCAGAAACGCTTTCCTTGCCATTGCCAGTCTACATTTTATATCCTCTCTACTTCGACCATCATCAGTTATTTTGCTCCCCAAATAGCAAAACTCATTCACTACGTTAAGTGTCTCGTTTCCTAATCTAATTTCCTCAGCATCACCCGACTTAATTCGACTACATTCCATTATCCTCGTTTTGCTTTTGTTGATGTTCATCTTATATCCTCCTTTCGATACACTATCCATTCCGTTCAACTGCTCTTCCAAGTCCTTTGCTGTCTGACAGAATTACGATGTCATCGGCGAACCTCAAAGTTTTTATTTCTTCCCCATGGATTTTAATACCTACTCCAAATTTTTCTTTTGTTTCCATTACTGCTTGCTCAATATACAGATTGAATAACATCGGGGAGAGGCTACAACCCTGCCTCACTCCCTTCCCAACCACTGCTTCCCTTTCATGTCCCTCGACTCTTACAACTGCCATCTGGTTTAAATAGCATTACGCTCCCTGTATTTTACCCCTGCCACCTTCAGAATTTGAAAGAGACTATTCCAGTTAACATTGTCAAAAGCTTTCTCTTAAGTCTACAAATGCTAGAAACGTAGGTTTCCCCTTCCTTAATCTAGCTTCTAAGATAAGTCGTAGGGTCAGTATTGCCTCACGTGTTCCGATTTTTGTGCGGAATTCAAACTGATGTTCCCCGAGGTCGGCTTCTACTAGTTTTTCCATTCGTCTGTAAAGAATTCGCGTTAGTATTTTGCAGCCGTGGCTTATTAAACTGATAGTTCGGTAATTTTCACATCTGTCAACACCTGCTTTCTTTGGGATTGGAATTATTATATTCTTCTTGAAGTCTGAGGGTATTTCGCCTGTCTCATACATCTTGCTCACCAGATGGTAGAGTTTTGTCAGGACTGGCTCTCCCAAGGCCGTCAGTAGTTCTAATGGAATGATGTCTACTCCGGGGGCCTTGTTTCGACTCTGGTGTTTCAGTGCTCTGTCAAACTCTACACGCAGTATCGTATCTCCCATTTCATCTTCATCTACATCCTCTTCCATTTCCACGATATTGTCCTCAAGTACAGCGCCCTTGTATAGACCCTCTATATACTCCTTCCACCTTTCTGCTTTCCCTTCTTTGCTTAGAACTGGGTTTCCATCTGAGCTCTTGATGTTCATGCAAGTGGTTCTCTTATCTCCAGAGGTCTCTTTAATTTGCCTGTAGGCAATATCTATCTTATCCCTAGTGAGATAAGCCTCTACATCCTTATATTTGTCCTCTAGTCATCCCTGCTTAGCCATTTTGCGCTTCCTGTCGATCTGATTTTTGAGACGTCTGTATTCCTTTTTGCCTACTTCATTTACTGCATTTTTATATTTTCTCCTTTCATCAATTAAATTCAATATTTCTTCTGTTACCCAAGGAGTTCTACTAGTCCTCGTCTTTTTGCCTACTTGATCCTCTGCTGCCTTCACTACATCTCTCAAAGCTACCCATTCTTCTTCTACTGTATTTCTTTCCTCCATTCCTGTCAGTTGTTCCCTTATGCTCTCCCTGAAACTCTGTACAACCTCCGGTTCTTTCAGTTTACCCAGGTCCCATCTCCTTAAATTCCCACCTTTTTGCAGTTTCTTCAGTTTTAATCTACAGGTCATAACCAATAGATTGTGGTCAGAGTCCACATCTGCCCCTGGAAATGTCTTACAATTTAAAACCTGGTTCCTAAATCTCTGCCTTACCATTATATAATCTAATACCTTTTCGTATCTCCAGGGTTCTTCCATGTATACAACCTTCTTTCATGATTCTTAAACCAAGTGTTAGCTATGATGAAGTTGTGCTCTGTGCAAAATTCTACCAGGCGGCTTCCTCTTTCACTTCTTAGCCCCAATCCATATTCACCTACTACGTTTCCTTCTCTCGCTTTTCCTACACTTGAATTCTAGTCACCCATGACTATTAAATTTTCATCTCCTTTCACTATCTGAATAATTTCTTTTATTTCATCAAACATTTGTTCATTTTCTTCGTCATCTGCATAGCTAGTTGGAATATAATCTTATACTACTGTATTAGGTGTGGGCTTCGTATCTATCTTGGTCACAATAATGCGTACACTATGCTGTTTGTAGTAGCTTACCCGCATTACTATTTTCCTATTCATTATTAAACCTGCTCCTGCATTAGCCGTATTTGATTTTGTGTTTATAACCCTGTAGTCACCTGACCAGAAGTCTTGTTCCTCCTGCCACCGAACTTCACTAATTCCCACTATATCTAACTTTAACCTATCCATTTCCCTTTTTAAATTTTCTAACCTACCAGCCCGTTTAAGGGATCTGACATTCCACGCTCCGATCCGTAGAACGCCAGCTTTCTTTCTCCTGATAACGACATCCTCTTGAGTTGTCCCCGGCCGGAGATCCGAATGGGGGACTATTTTACGTCCGGAATATTTTACCCAAGAGGACGCCATCATCATTTAATCATACAGTAAAGCTGCATGCCCTCGGGAAAAATTACGGCCGTAGTTTCTCCTTGCTTTCAGCCGTTCGCAGTACCAGCATAGCAAGGCCGTTTTGGTTATTGTTACAAGGCCAGATCAGTTAATCATCCAGGCTGCTGCCCCTGTTCAGGAACCACACGTTTGTCTGGCCTCTCAACAGATACCCCTCCGTTGTGGTTGCAGCTACGGTACGGCTATCTGTATCGCTGAGGCAGGCAAGCCTCCCCACCAACGGCAAGGTCCATCGTTCATGGGGGGGATACAGAACATATGGTAGCCGATAACTGACTATAAACAGACATCAAAATAATCGGTGAAATATAAATGTTTTACTTTACTCAGGAAAAAAAGCATATACACTAATTAATTTGTTGTAATGCGAATTAACATCTGGTTATGCTATGGCTTCCACAAAGTAATGTTTAAACAGTACGCAAAGAGTAGGATCTACAGTACAGAATCTCACAGCAGAACGAGACAATTTATATATGTGGCTTAAAAAAGCGATGATTCTGGTTCTAGATCATGTAAGCCTACTTTCTGATGCGAAGTTAGTGGTGATATTAGTGAGACTTTACTGTTTCAATTTGTTTATCGTCTTCTACGTAGTTGCTTACTGATCGCGGCAAAAATGTATGTGTAGAGGGTCTGAAATTACATATCGATACAAGCTCAATAATTTATAAGGGCTTCATTATCTGATTTGATAATGTGGTAATCGGCTAGTAAAAGAATGAAAATGAAGTTATTTGCAACAAGTATTGCACTGAAATTTAAAAGTTAAGATCAATCTTCCATTCCCCAATGACATTTTGAGGGCATAAATTAAAGCATTAGTGATATATGACACCATTAACGCACCTCATTTTTTTATTAATGAATGCCGCTTCTGTGGAAGTGTTAATCGCGTCCCGGTGTAAATCTTCAATCACTGTAAGCAAAATCCAGTAGCATATTTCTTATGTTCATTATCTTCATTTCATAGTTTTCTACCGTATATACTGTCAAAGGGATCGAATGACTACAGGTTTTTTTTTTAGAAAAAGAGTCAAGACGGTAGGACGGAGATAGATCGGTTCTAGGCTATGATTTTAAGTAAATTGACGTGGGGTCTACGAATCTTAGCTAAGGTTCTAAGTGATGCGTAAGCGCATTCTTCAGTCTGGAGGAAACGCTTATGTTAATTATTTATTACACTATTTGCTTTGTATGGGCTACAGTGACTTGGGTTTTACTTTAACTAATTGAATAGATAGCCAACTGACGCTGTCGAACAAAGGACCACTGGATGTTGGTACCTTTTGCCATGGGCTTGACCTTGGACGCCCCACTAGTAGCAGCGGTTAGAGATAACATTTTCTCCTCGCTGGTAATAGGGCTCTGATCACATGAGCGCTCCTGCGCCTCAGAGGTAAAAATAAAATGGCAAAGAGATGAATGATCTTGCTGGGTAGTTGTCACACCCACTTTGGCCAGTTCTACCTCCAGGGTACGTAGCATTCAAGAATCCTCTCCTGCGTGTGTGAAATGAGCGGCTGCTCTTCCTACTGAAACCACACTCTCCAAGCTTTTGATGTGGAGCGGCACGTCTTCAAGAAGACGTGGAAGTACAGGTTGGTTGTAACTAAACTTTAGCTGCTTGAGATGGCCCCCATTACCAAACAGAACAATACAAATTTTAGAAAGCATTCTTGATTGGAGAACAACGTTCGGTATAAACTGTTAAAAATCAATAAAACAGTTTCTTTCGCGCTTTCAGATTTTTTTATTTATTGGCAACCGGTTTCGACCCTTTCCGTAGATCATCTTCAGGCTTATCACCGCCATTATGGCTGCTGGTGGTGGCAGATGGAGCGAGATCCGTGAAAGTACGGTTGCCACTGCTCAGGGCAACGAAACTTTGTGGAAACATGCGGAAGAGAAATAACGAATAAACCATTGAAGCAGATCATTTTAATTTCCACATGACACGGTAAAATTTGTGAACTGCGAACCATGTATACTTTCCAGGATAAAAAACCGTGCTCGGTCAGACGACCAACGCCATCCACGACAGCCTGGAACCCCACTACAGATTGCTCTACAGTTACCTAAAACAGCGGTGGACCGTGGAATGTTCTGCTGTCGTGACACAGCTCGTGCACTGCTTGAGGATCGCATATTGCGTTCAACATTCTCAAGCTAAGCAACAGCAACTTGTTCAACAATTTATACTGCCGTTGGCCTCTGCTAGTTAATTTGATCTTCAGAATCGTGTTCAACACCGGTGCAGAAAGCGGACCTCTCCCTATCGGTAGGCATGCAGTGCCCATGTTCCAAAACGCAGCGCATAAAAACGTGATTTTTCCGGGCCTCATACCTAGGGTTCTGTTTGTGGTAGAAAGGTTGGGTCAAGTGTTCTGGATAACCTTCGGGCTAGGGACCATTTGTACATGCAACAGAGGAATAGTCTTACTGTAACTATTCTACAGTACGGGGTCAAAACTTGAGTATTACACACTTCCTCCAGCTTAAGAAAATGAAGCAGTGGGATGGTTCTCGTTGCATTAGATGCGGTGTACAGTGAGCCTTAAGCGGCTTATTGAGACACTATTTAATTCATGGGCGGTGCTTGAAAAAAACAGAGAAAGTGTTTTTCAACATTTTTTTCGCCGTCAGCAACGGATATTGAAATAACTAACTCCAATGAATTGCTCTAATTTTGACTATATATTCTCGATGCGTTTGCTGTTCTGTCGAAAACTGACACCTTGAGACTGTGACTGTGTGCAAAATAGCGTATTGGTTGATTCTTTCAAAGACGACGACGGCAACCAGCCGCTATTTATAACGCTATTTATTTGTACAAATATCGCCTTTCCCGTTTTCAAAACCGAGCGAGGTAGCGCAGTTGGTAGCACACTGGACTCGCATTCGGGAGGACGACGGTTCAATCCTGCGTCCGGCCATCGTGATTTAGGTTTTCCGTGATTTCTCAAAATCGCTCCAGGCAAATTCCGGGATGGTTCCTTTGAAAGGACACGGCCGATTGGTTCCTTTGAAAGGACACGGCCGATTTCCTTCTCCATCCTTCCCTAATCCGATGAGACCGATGACCTCACTGTTTGGTCTCTTCCCCTAAACAACCCAACTCAAACCGTTTTCAAAACTCTTTATCCGTTATCGAGAAAAACCCCAAAAACATGGATTTCGGGTACCAAATCCGAGCCGCGGATTCAAAGACGGTTATGCACGACACACGGCTGTAACTTTTACGATGTATTAAGTTCTCCGTCTCGAATACTTTGAAAACTTTCTTCATATCCTTATCCGTTTCGAGAATCAGAGTTTCAGAGGTACGTAGCACGGAGAACTATGCTTTGAAGTGTCATCGTTATCCTCAGTAGGGTTCTTGGAACCAACTATTGTTGTACTGAAGCACTTGCTATATTTTTTCGTGCTTAAAATCTTGTCCCAGGTGTAAAATTAGTTTTACGTTATTTCAGTTTCGCATGAGTAAACCAAAATTTTTATGTCCCATAAAAATCTTGTCACTGAGTGACATGCCCTGCTGTGGTTCCTATCGGAGCACAAAAAGGCGAATATGCTGCTGATTAAAAGATTCTGAGTGAAAAGTGGGATACTAGTTGCCTCATTCTACATCCATCATCATCTTTAAAATCTTCCCAAAAATTTTGGCATGCGAACATATTCGCGCATTTGTATGTTAAGAGAGGAGGAAGTAGTCGCAGTGGCAGAGAGAGACTGAAAAGTAAATATTGCAAGATGGTAGATTAGATTCAGTGTTCGTTCCATAGACCCAAAAAATGAGATGCTTCTTGTTGGTGTGGAACATGTCAGAAAGTATAACATAAAACATTTGAATAGGCCTATGATACTTACTACCCTAATCGTTTGTCAGTAGATTGTAAAAATAGTTTAATACAATGCAGTAAACTAGAACAGCTAATATTTACAGAATTAACACGCTGTCAGAATGCTACACGGTTATGCACTATTCCTAAATTTAACATACACAAAATACCTAATCTTGACTGTTGTGACCAAGTGCTGTCAAAACTGAAATCTAACAGATATTTTTACTTAAGCTGGCTTAACAGTCTGTGTTAAGATATTCATCTATGGAGTAGAAGGTGTGGCCTATCAAAAATTATTTCAAACTCTCCAGAATGAGATTTTCACTCTGCAGCGGAGTGTGCGCTGATATGAAACTTCCTGGCAAATTAAAACTGTGTGCCGGACCGAGACTCGAACTCGGGACCCGCGAAAGGCAAAGGTCCCGAGTGTAACATGACTTGTAAAATTGATAATGGCCTCAATTCGTCGAGAAAGAGGTAGCCCATGTTTCTTCAGATATGTCATACCCAGCTGCATCCACTAATTGACAGACAGATAAAATAGAGCTAGCAAATTCTGGCAAAGATGATTCCTACGTTTCACCAACTGTTTCAAACAGTCCTGGACATTTTCTAAGGGGTTAAGATCCTGCGATTTAGCAAAAAGTCAAGGTGCAATAGTGTAGGTGAGTATGCTTAAGCCAGCTACTTATACGTGCAGTGCTGTAAACACGGCTGTTGTGATATTGGAAGTCGGGAGTGCATGCATTATAAGCAATATACAGTGAGACAGAGCGATTCATGATTCCAATACAGGATTAAACAATAAACACCAGATATTACAGCAAACATATTATTAAAGATCCCAATACCACAACAGATAAATGCAGACTTTGCCAACAAAAAATAGAAACAGTAGACCACATCACAAGCGGATGTACAATACTAGCAAATGCAGAATACACCAGAAGACATGACAATGTAGCAAAAATAATACATCAACAACTTGCCATACAACATAAAGTAATAAAACAACACATTCCCACATACAGGTATTCACCACAAAATGTACTGGAGAGTGATGAATACAAATTATACTGGAACAGAACCATTATAACAGATAAAACAACATCACATAACAAACCTGACATCATACTCACCAATAAAAAGAAGAAATTAACACAACTAATAGAAGTATCCATACCCAATACAACAAATAAACGAAAGATAACAGGAGAAAAAATTGAAAAATACATCCAACTGACTGAGGAAGTCAAGGACATGTGGCATCAGGATAAAGTTGACATTATACCAATTATACTATCAACTACAGGAGTCATACCACACAATATCCATCAGTACATCAACAGTACAGCTATATCCAAACGTACATATGTTGTTTGTTGTTGTCTTCAGTCCTGAGACTGGTTTGATGCAGCTCTCCATGCTACTCTATCCTGTGCAAGCTGCTTCATCTCCCAGTACCTACTGCAACCTACATCCTTCTGAATCTGCTTAGTGTACTCATCTCTCGGTCTCCCTCTACGATTTTTACCCTCCACGCTGCCCTCCAATGCTAAATTTGTGATCCCTTGATGCCTCAAAACATGTCCTACCAACCGATCCCTTCTTCTAGTCAAGTTGTGCCACAAACGTCTCTTCTCCCCAATCCTATTCAATACCTCCTCATTAGTTACGTGATCTATCCACCTTATCTTCAGTATTCTTCTGTAGCACCACATTTCGAAAGCTTCTATTCTCTTCTTGTCCAAACTAGTTATCGTCCATGTTTCACTTCCATACATGGCTACACTCCAAACAAATACTTTCAGAAACGACTTCCTGATACATAAATCTATATTCGATGTTAACAAATTTCTCTTCTTCAGAAACGCTTTCCTTGCCATTGCCAGTCTACATTTTATATCCTCTCTACTTCGACCATCGTCAGTTATTTTACTTCCTAAATAGCAAAACTCCTTTACTACTTTAAGTGTCTCATTTCCTAATCTAATTCCCTCAGCGTCACCCGATTTAATTTGACTACATTCCATTATCCTCGTTTTGCTTTTGTTAATGTTCATCTTATATCCTCCTTTCAAGACACTGTCCATTCCGTTCAACTGCTCTTCCAAGTCCTTTGCCGTCTCTGACAGAATTACAATGTCATCGGCGAACCTCAAAGTTTTTACTTCGTCTCCATGAATTTTAATACCTACTCCAAATTTTTCTTTTGTTTCCTTTACTGCTTGCTCAATATACAGATTGAATAACATCGGGGAGAGGCTACAACCCTGTCTCACTCCTTTCCCAACCACTGCTTCCCTTTCATGCCCCTCGACTCTTATGACTGCCATCTGGTTTCTGTACAAATTATAAATAGCCTTTCGCTCCCTGTATTTTACCCCTGCCACCTTTAGAATTTGAAAAAGAGTATTCCAGTCAACATTGTCAAAAGCTTTCTCTAAGTCTACAAATGCTAGAAACGTAGGTTTGCCTTTTCTTAATCTTTCTTCTAAGATAAGTCGTAAGGTCAGTATTGCCTCACGTGTTCCAACATTTCGACGGAATCCAAACTGATCCTCCCCGAGGTCTGCATCTACCAGTTTTTCCATTCGTCTGTAAAGAATTCGCATTAGTATTTTGCAGCCGTGGCTTATTAAACTGATAGTTCGGTAATTTTCACATCTGTCAGCACCTGCTTTCTTTGGGATTGGAATTATTATATTCTTCTTGAAGTCTGAGGGTATTTGGCCTGTCTCATACATCTTGCTCACCAGCTGGTAGAGTTTTGTCATGACTGGCTCTCCCAAGGCCGTCAGTAGTTCTAATGGAATGTTGTCTACTCCGGGGGCCTTGTTCCGACTCAGGTCTTTCAGTGCTCTGTCAAACTCTTCACGCAATATCGTATCACCCATTTCGTCTTCATCTACATCCTCTTCCATTTCCATAATATTGTCCTCAAGTACATCACCCTTGTATAAACCTTCTATATACTCCTTCCACCTTTCTGCCTTCCCTTCTTTGCTTAGAACTGGGTTGCCATCTGAGCTCTTGATATTCATACACGTGGTTCTCTTCTCTCCAAAGGTCTCTTTAATTTTCCTGTAGGCAGTATCTATCTTACCCCTAGTGAGATAAGCCTCTACATCCTTACATTTATCCTCTAGCCATCCCTGTTTAGCCATTTTGCACTTCCTCTCGATCTCATTTTTGAGACGTTTGTATTCCTTTTTGCCTGCTTCATTTACTGCATTTTTATATTTTCTCCTTTCATCAATTAAATTCAATATTTCTTCTGTTACCCAAGGATTTCTAGCAGCCCTCGTCTTTGTACCTACTTTATCCTCTGCTGCCTTCACTACTACATCCCTCAGAGCTACCCATTCTTCTTCTACTGTATTTTTTCCCCCTATTCCTGTCAATTGTTCCCTTATGCTCTCTCTGAAACTCTGTACAACCTCTGGTTCTTTCAGTTTATCCAGGTCCCATCTCCTTAATTTCTCACATTTTTGCAGTTTCTTCAGTTTTAATCTACAGGTCATAACCAATAGATTGTGGTCAGAGTCCACATCTGCCCCTGGAAATGTCTTACAACTTAAAACCTGGTTCCTAAATCTCTGTCTTACCATTATATAATCTATCTGGTACCTTTTAGTATCTCCAGGGTTCTTCCACGTATACAACCTTCTTTCATGATTCTTAAACCAAGTGTTAGCTATGATTAAGTTGTGCTCTGTGCAAAATTCTACCAGGCGGCTTCCTCTTTCATTTCTTAGCCCCAATCCATATTCACCTACTATGTTTCCTTCTCTCCCTTTTCCTACACTCGAATTCCAGTCACCCATTACTATTAAATTTTCGTCTCCCTTCACTATCTGAATAATTTCTTTTATTTCATCGTACATTTCTTCAATTTCTTCATCATCTGCAGAGCTAGTTGGCATATAAACTTGTACTAATGTAGTTGGTGTGGGCTTCGTATCTATCTTGGCCACAATAATGCGTTCACTATGCTGTTTGTAGTAGCTTACCCGCATTGCTATTTTCCTATTCATTATTAAACCTACTTCTGCATTACCCCTATTTGATTTTGTGTTTATAACCCTGTAGTCACCTGACCAGAAGTCTTGTTCCTCCTGCCACCGAACCTCACTAATTCCCACTATATCTAACTTTAACCTATCCATTTCCCTTTTAAAATTTTCTAACCTACCTGCCCGATTAAGGGATCTGACATTCCACGCTCCGATCCGTAGAATGCCAGTTTTCTTTCTCCTGATAACGACATCCTCCTGAGTAGTCCCCGCCCGGAGATCCGAATGGTGGACTATTTTACCTCCGGAATATTTTACCCAAGAGGATGCCATCGTCATTTAATCATACAGTAAAGCTGCATGTCCTCGGGAAAAATTACGGCTGTAGTTTCCCCTTGCTTTCAGCCGTTCGCAGTACCAGCACAGCAAGGCCGTTTTGGTTAATGTTGCAAGGCCAGATCAGTCAATCATCCAGACTGTTGCCCCTGCAACTACTGAAAAGGCTGCTGCCCCTCTTCAGGAACCACACGTTTGTCTGGCCTCTCAACAGATACCCCTCCGTTGTGGTTGCACCTACGGTACGGCCATCTGTATCGCTGAGGCACGCAAGCCTCCCCACCAACGGCAAGGTCCATGGTTCATGGGGTGGAACGTACATATACAACTACAGAAATCTGTAATTATTGATACGTGTTCAATTACCCGAAAGTTCCTAAATGCAATGTAACATATACCGTACAGCTAAAAGGAAGTCACGCTTGATCAAGGTCCGTGTCACTTTCCATTTTTAGCCAGACATAACGTCTGAGAAAGGAAAGAAATAATAATATATCAGAACCACCTCTAGCCTGAACTGCTGCCTGTGTACAGTGCGAGCTTCATTGTGTTGTTGGTGAACTCTCAGCCTTGCTTCATTTAAAACGAGGCAAATATGCGATCAGTCGGGCTACACAACACGCCTCCAGCATGTGTTGTTTGCCCCTTTGATTAGCGACTCCAAATGTCCATTGCAAGCAGTTGGCTCTTCACAACGTCGATCGGAAACTGATAGAGATGAACTAGCTTTCATTGACAAGAGCATTTCCTGTCGAGGTTGAAACCGATTACGATTGACAAGGCGTCACACCGGGTTCCAGCCCGTGTCGGTTAGGATCTTTTTACGACCGCTGTTCTTACGCCGCGTTATGTGGCTGCGAAAGTTACACCAAACTTTGTACACACATTGGACAGTTCGCATTGATACACAAACACTGCGGCGTCTTCATTCACGATGAGTTCGTGAGCACGTCCGTACACAATATCTTCTTTCACGTCTCTTCATCTCCTTGCAGTTAATAGGCACATACGAGGGGTGTTTAATAACTAATGTAACACATTTTTTCTCGACTAGTTTCAGTTGAAAAATGCCTACTTTGTTGTGGGTCGTGTTGGAATATTCGTGCATCAGCCCCTACAGATTACGTAACATTCAAAATGGCGTCTGTAACCGAGGTTCGATCCAAGCAGAGCGCTGCCATTGAGTTTCTTTTGGTGGAAACTATAACATCGCATATATTTATTGGAAATAGCTGAATGCCTACGGAGACCTGGCAGTGAACAGAAGCATGGTAAATCATTGGGCGAGGCGTCTGACGCACCGCAACAAGGTCGCGCAAACCAGTCCGACCTCCTGCGTGCCAGTTGCTGAATGAAGGCTGCACTTCGCTGGAAGCAGTACGTAGATGATTAGGAAGTTATTGGTGCAGCAAGACGCCGACCAATAGACTGCTACCATGGGGGCATACAGACCCTCCCGAGGGAGGTGGCGTAAGGCCGTGGCATTGAACGTAGATCGTGTTGAAAAATAGAGTTCGTAGCCAAAAGAGTGGAGGATAATATTGTGTATTGTGATCTTGAATAAAACCAACCTGCTTTGAGGGAAAAATGTATTGCAGTACTTATTGGACGCCCGTCGTACATACACACGGCTTCACGTGCTGCAGCGCTTCAAATCGTCCACTGTACACGTTTGAGGAACTGTCTATTATTTTGTCCGCCAACGGCCTTGCCGCAGTGGTAACATCGGTTCCCGTCGGATCACGAAGCTAAGCCCTGTCGCGCTTGGCTAGCACTTGAATGGTTGACCGTCCGTGTCTGCAGAGCGCTGTTGGCAAGCGGGGTGCACTCAAGCCCTTGTGTGGCCAAATGAGGAGTTATCTGATTGAGAAGTAGCGGCTTCGGTCACGAAAACTGACCACGGCTGGGAGGGCGGTGTGCTGACCACATGCCCCTTCATATCGTCATTTCCCGAAATCTGTCCAGGCCAATGGCGGGATGGTTCCTTTGAAAGGGCACGGCCGACTTTCTTCCCCGCCCTTCCCTAATCCGATGAGACTGATGACCTCTCTGTCTGGTCTCATTTCCCAAACAACCCAACCCCCTCCCCTTTTCATGTCCGCAATCAACGACGACTGTTGGCTGAGGATGACATGGCGGTCGGTCCGTACCGTGGGCATTCCGAGGCCTGTTCTGATGCAGTATTGTTTTATTTTATCCATGCATCATGTGGTCAATAGATGGACATACTAAAATTAGTACCTTAAGGCAATAAGAAATTTGCTACAATGCCCGTAATGCCCCGTAATAAAAACCGTATTAGGGTGTTGGTTCTGTTGTGGGAAACTGTAAACGTTTTATAGCTCCAGATGGTGAGGAGGGATTCGGAACTTGAAGAATGCAGATTTCTGCTTCTACTGCTTGCAGATCAGAGTGGGCGGAAGTAGGGCAGAGTCGTTAAGGGACGACAGGGCTACTAACGACCCGGCGGAAATTCTGTACAGCTTAATGACGTGGCATGGCCGGATATTAAACAGGAGGCAGAAGCCCGCCAAGTGCATCGGCGGGTCTCCGCCTGCTGCCGCTCGAAAACGAAAAAACGCAGATTCTTTCAGAGGGGCTCGAAATAGGTTGTGGTGTGGTTTTAATACCAAAGCACATCATATGTAATCCGCTTACGACTATACCGGCAAAAGCATTCACCACTGTCACTTCATCTTCGGAGGGAGGAGGGGTCAAACTACGGTTTTCAACATCTACAAAACCCTAATGACGGATACCAGTGGTAAGCCCAAATTTCTACCTCGATCAGCTTTTACTTTCTTTCATGAGGAAAGGTCATACACAATGTAGTAACCATAAACATCTAAAACACTGCATTAATGACGTGGAATGTTAACTATAAGTTACAACTTAATGCTATTTGCCTTCAACGAATTGTTAATGACGCGTGTTCGCCATTGATAGTTCTTTTCTAAAGTCTCTAAATACACATACAACTGTTTATCTCACTTACGAGGTGGATTATACGTTATTACTTCGATGTTGTTCGTTTTCGTAAAACAAATAACTAATATCGATTGCCGGCTGTTGACAATTGATGACTGTTGTCTACACGTTAATTGCTATTGATTCTTAGCGGCAGTTACTACTGGCTTGTTTAAATAAAGCGTTATTCATTGTTCTCGCAGTTTTTAGACTTCAGTATGTTGTTGCGTAAATACACATATTGCAATTAGTTACTTTCACAATTGACTGAAGCTACAGTTTAGATAAGGGAAATACAAACTGAAATGCACTGTCAAACAATAAATAAGTGATGTGATGTACCGTACCGTGATTTCGCATAACTTGTTATAAGAAAAATTTGTACTTCAAGATATTGATCAACATCTTACAGGACTAACGTTGATGAAATTTGATAAACGAGTTCCACGTATAAGATAAATGAACGGGAAAACGTTAAATAATTAGCGTCCCATACAAACGAGGGTCCACGCTTTTGGTTCCTCTGAGGTACGGGAAATGTCTTACAATACGGGACGGTTGGAAACTCTAGCTGAAACCTCCATCCTAGCCATCCAGATTTAAATTTTCGATGCAATCGCTAAATTGTTTAAAGCGGAGAGTGGTTCTCTTGAAATGGGCGCAAACCATTTTGTTCTCCATCATTAGCCCGTCAGATTGTGTTCAGGCTCTTAGGACCAAGCCGTCGGTGGGGCGTTAAATCCTAACCTTCCTTCCATGCCTTCGTTCTGTGCAATGTAGCAGATTCAAATGTGACGGGACGGTGATAGTGTGTTGTTTGGTTCAAACTACTCGAAGGTGATAAAGGTATCAAAATTTCAGTTCTGATTGATTTGCGGGAGGGGACCACACAGCGAGGTCATCGGTCCCATCGAATTAGGGAAGAATGGGAAAGAAAATCGGCTGTGCCCTTTCAATGGAACCATCCCTTATTTGCCCAAGCGATTTAGGGAAGTCGTGGAAAACCTAATTCTCTCTCTCTCTCTCTCTCTCTCTCTCTCTCTCTCTCTCTCTCTCTCTCTCTCTCACACACACACACACACACACACACACACACACACACACACACACACACACACACACACACACACACACGCTGGTTTTATTATACACATTCGTTGGTCCACCAAACAATTTACCACCGCGCAACACGTGTTTAAACAAAACACACAATAATTTCATGGTGTATTAGTGTCAAAGGGCATGGATGTACCTCATGTGCTATTGTGAACAGTGCTGACAGCAGGACATTAATATTTATTATTATTTAGTGCCATGAAGCTTATTGACTATCGTATAAGGGAGCGATCAAAAAGTTTCCTTTCGTAGGCATGGTAGTCTAGAATCAGTATGCCAATCAGGCAAAATTGCCGTGAGACAATCATCCGACCAATGCACCCGTTTGATAACACGCCTTGTCCTGCTGTGTGAAGAATTCCGTAAGTGCCTGCAGCACATCCGCGTCCGACAGGAATCGTCCACCCATCAAGGCCTTTTTTAAGGCCCGAAGGCTTGAAAATGGCATGGGGAGAGAGATCAGGACTATGGGGTGGATCTCGCACTATAGTTGGTGTAGCTTCTGCATTACATTTAAGATACGTGGATTTGACGTTATGAAGGAGCAGTACCCCTTGGCGCACCATTCCACAACGTTGTTTTTCGACAGACATGCTGCCACATACACACATTCTTCTTTCTCCGATGGGTGTCTGCCGGTGTTTGTCCTTAGGCAGCCAAGAAAAGAACTGCAGAACTTTGAACGCATTTCGTCAGAAAGTCGCCATATTTCACTTTTCCCCATTTGCCAGACGTACGTCGGAAAGAAACCAGTGTCACCCTAATTACTTGGCTACATGTTGGTGGAGTCTCGCTGCGCTGCATATACACACATCAAAAGAAGTTTTTCATCACGTCGGTTGCGAGAGTTCCGGAACCTGTACAGAAAATTGGAATAGAGGTCAACATAAACATTATTTCCGCCCTTTTTATTGCTCATGCAAACCACACATTGCATGTTGTATCGCCATATAGGGAGACCTTCAGAGATGGTGGTCCGGGTTGCTGTACACACTGGTACCTCTAATACCCAGTAGCACGTTCTCTTGCAATTATGCATGCCTGTATTCGTCGTGGCATACTATTCGCAAGTTCATCGAGGCACTGTTAGTCCAGATTGACCCACCCCTCAACGGCGATTTGGCGTAGAGCCCTCGGAGTGGTTGGTGGGTCACGTCGTCCATGAACAGCCCTTTTCAATCTATCCCATGCATGTTTGATAGTGCTCATGTCTGGAGAACGTGCTGGCCACTCTAGTCGAGCGCGAATTGTCGTCCATGAAGACGAATGCCTCGCCAATATGCTGCCAATATGGTTGCACTATCGGTCGGAGGATGGCATTCACGTATCGTACAGCCGTTACGGCTCCTTCGATGACCACCAGCTGTGTACGTCGCCCCACATAATGCCAGCCCAAAACAGCAGGGGACCTCCACCTTACCGCACTCGCTAGTCAGTGTGTCTAAGGCGTCCAGCCTGACCGAGTTGCCTCCACACACGTCTCCGACGATTGTCTGGTTGAAGGCATATGCATCGCTCGAAGAGAACGCGATGGCAATCCTGAGCGGTCCATTCGGCATGTTGTTGGGCCCATCTGTGCCGCGCTGCATGGTGTCATGGTTGCAAAGATGGATCTCGCCATGAACGTCATCATGCAGCCTGTTGCGCAAAGGTGTAACACGACGTCCTGTGGCTGCACGAAAAGCATTATTCAACATGGTGGCGTTTCTGTCAGGGTTCTTCCGAGCCATAATCCGTAGCTAGCGGACATCCACCGCAGCAGTAGCCCTTGGGCGAGGCATGTCATCCTGTCTCTCTGTATCTCCTCCATGTCCGAACAACATCGCTTCGGTTCACTCCGAGACGCCTGGACACTTCCCCTTTTTGAGAGCCCTTCCTGGCACAAAGTAACAATGCGAACGCGTTCGAACCGCGGTATTGAGCGTCTAGACATGGTTGAACTACATATAACACGAGCGGTGTACCTCCTTCCTTCCGGAATGACTGGAACTGATCGGTTGTTGGAAGCCCTCCGTCTAATAGGCACTGCTCACGCATGGTTGTTTACATCATTGTGCATGTTTAGTGACATCTCTGAACAGTTAAAGGGACTGTATCTGTGATACAATATCCACTGTCAACGTCTATCTTCAGGAGTTTTGGTAACTGGGGTGATGCAGAACTTTTTTTGATTTGTGTAAATTGTTGCAACGCCCTCAGATGGGGACTTTTTGCTCGCGTCTTGTAGATACTACAGTATTATAAAGTTTATTGCTTGATCTGAAAATAGGTGAAGAAATTTGTTGGTTTGCAGTGTACTTTGTGAAAGTGTCTGTGTGTTACAGTACTTCAACTGCTTGAGTATCGCAGTATTCTCTGAGACGGAATTTGGGAACTGGCTCAGAATTTACCTAAACGAGCGCGAGAAACCGCTAAGAAGAGAAAAAAAAAACCTCAGTCTGTTCGGATAAACCAACCCACCCATACATACATATATACATACATACGTAACCAGCGGTCACAGGCCCTGCAGACCAGGCGCTGCTTCCACAACCTATTTTCATTCCTTTGTGTTTTGTGCTCAGTTCCTACAGGTGTCTTCACTCCCGGGCTCCCAGGTCCTTCGCCAGGTCCATGCTACCTTGGTCGTATTGTGGAGCGTCTCGTGTTTGGTTTTGCCTCATATGCTTTCTTCGACTGTCATTCTTTTGGAATACAGACTACTGGCCCGGCCACGGTATTCTTTTGCCCTTCGACTTCTGTGGTACTGTTAGTTTGCATTAAGAGGCAAGCACCGTGGACCTTATTTCTTCTCTTTTCCTGTACGTTCTTTCTTGGTTCTAGGTTTTCTAGGGCCTCAAAAACGGGTTTTAGTTTTTATAGCATATAGTTGTTTATTTGCACTTCCACGCATTTTTCCAAGTTTCAGAGCAGGTTCTAGTGTGTCCTACTTCCTATACTTGTCGGTGATCATCAGTTTGTGTACACACGACGACGACGTAGTAGTCTGATGTACGATCTGATGTCCGACGGTTTTATTTAATCTGGGTTTGGTTCAGCTCCCCGTCTCGCAAGCTAGTGCGCTGCGCGTTACGCTGTACAAGTGGGTACATGAAGTTGGCAACAACACAACATTGAGTGGAAAATGTTTTCACAGCTTTTGGGGATGATCAGTGTAGCCATCCACAAAGTTCGCCTGTGTCTTGTGGCAGCATTACAGGATATTGCTGGTTCCCCTTTAACATCTTTTTCTTCTTTCACGGAGAAGAGGCA